>NC_135376.1:30662500-31315000 GCF_049243985.1 Paroedura picta
ATTGTGAAAAATTCACCAAATAACTTGGTTTGGTAGAAATTCTAGGTGGGATCCAATCCCCAGGCTACATTTTCTTAGCAGACGGAATTCCAGAGGACATGCTTTCCTTTGCCATACTGACAACCAGAAACTGTTTGGCTGCTCTGCTGCTCAAGGAAAAAGACCAACAAAAGACTGGTTGAGACCAAAAACCTTACTCAATCCTATCCATGTTTATTTAGAAGCCAATTTAATGGGACTTACTCCCATTACTAGGCATGCAGTTGAACTGGATTGTGCCCATTGGATTGAATTTTACAAATGCATGAGCATAAGGAGTTTATACACTAGGTCACCCCCCACCCACACACACACCCTTATGCCAGTTCCACTTGTTCTAGTAATATTCTTCTGAGGATTGGGGGATTCTTGAAAAATCCCAGAGAGTCGGACTAGAACCAATGGGATGACATTAATTTGAAAGAATATTTGGCTAAACATCTGGAGGAAATCCATAGAATCATAGAGTTTTTAAAAGGCTGACTTATTTGCCCATTTCTGCACCAAAAACCCACCTTTCCAGGTGCAAATCTAAATTGCCCTCTCACTTACCATGTGGTTAAGGAATTCCCAGTTGCAGCAATTTCATTTTTCTTGGTGGAATCTAATTTGGGGCTTCCCAATGGAGAAATGCTTTCATTCAGGTTTTTCCCCCTCTTCACCATTTTGAGCCATTAGTACATGCCCCCTTCCTCATCACAGCCTACCTCCCCCTTTCCTACTTCCCCTTACCTCCCTCTGTCCTGAAACATCTGACTTTTTTTTTAAAGGGTGGTTATTGTGTTACAATGCTTTCTTCAAGTATAAAAAAATACTGGCAATCTTGTTTGTTATGCTGCAGCACTGTTGAAACATGGCAGTCTACTCCCCCCCCCCAATAAAACACACCAAGTATACTTCATGGGGTACAGGGGAGGTGACTGAGGACACAGAATGGTGACATTAGGTGTAAGCAGGCACCATTTTGCAAAAAAAAAAAAAAAAGACCTTTCTGAAAAGGGGCATGGAGCAAAGCCTGATGGGAGGCTGCCTCCTTCTGCCTCCAATGTGGAAAACAGATGGCAAATTTCAGCCTGGGAAACAAGGGGAGGAAAGCCCAAATGCAGAAAGCCTCACAGCATCCAAAGGAAATCTAAAGCGAGTCTAGAACAAAGTATGTCTCAAATGTAGAAATGATCAAAGCTTGTTAGTCTTTTAATGTGCTACTGGACTCTTGCTGTTTTCTACTGCTACAGACAGACTAACATGGCTACCCATCTGGATCTATCTTCAATAAAAGCAGCACCTGGGCTTTATTAGGATGATGGTCCTGAAGAGCCTGGATCCTGCATACTGCAGTTTTTGGATTTATAGGAGGTTGAGAGGGGACATGATAGCCCTCTTTAAGTATTTGAAAGGTTGTCACTTGGAGGAGGGCAGGATGCTGTTTCTGTTGGCTGCAGAGGAGAGGACACGCAGTAATGGGTTTAAACTTCAAGTACAACGATATAGGCTAGATATCAGGAAAAACATTTTACTGTCAGAGTAGTTCAGCAGTGGAATAGGCTGCCTAAGGAAGTGATGAGCTCCCCCTCACTGGCAGTCTTCAAGCAAAGGTTGGATACACACTTTTCTTGGATGCTTTAGGATGCTTAGGGCTGATCCTGCGTTGAGCAGGGGGTTGGACTAGATGGCCTGTATGGCCCCTTCCAACTCTATGATTCTATGATTCCACATTTCAGTATCAGATGGAAGACTCTGCTGATGGTCTTGTGAACTGAGGATGGCAGAGCTATTGCCTTTGAGTCAACTTGGTATTACTGGCTTGATTCCCATTTGATCATTCCAAAGGTGCAAGGACATCCAATTTTCCTGTTTCCCACCATGCAAGCCTGAAACTCCTGAACTCCAGAAACAGGAATTGTATGTATGTGTAGGGGGGGGGGGTGGCATTTTACACTGCTGTGGGAGGAGGTAGTGAAATTGTGTTTCATTGGTGCAAGTTCCTGTGGAAACATCAGTCTGGATCTAGCCCATTGCCTGGGACCTACTGCAGTTAAACAGTGAATTAATTTTAAACTGTTGAAAGGACAGTCTGTGTCGGCAATTATTTACATGATACATGCCAGTAGCTGCCAATTTTTGACAATATTTCATGTTAGAGATTTCAAATGATAGAGTTGGAAGGGGCCATACAGGCCCTCTAGTCCAACCCCCTGTTCAATGCCGGACAGCCTAAGCATCCAGGATAAGTATCTGTACAGCCACTGTTTGAAGACTATCAGGGAGAGCTCACCACATCCTTAGGCAGTCGATTCCACTGCTGAACTTCTCCCCCCCCCCCGATATCTAGCTGATATCGGTCTCCCATTACTGCGGGTCCTATCCTCTGATGCCAACAGGAACCTTTCCCTGCCCTCCTCTAAGTGACAACCTTTTAAATACTTAAAAGACAGCAATCAAGTCCCCTCTCAGCCTCCTCTTCTCCAGGCTGAACATTCCCAAGTCCTTCTGCCTTTCCTCACAGGGCTTGGTCCCCAGGCCCTGGATCATTCTCATCACTCTCCTCTGAACCCTCTCAAGTTTGTCCACATTCTTTTTGAAGTGAGGCCTCCAGAAGTGCACAGTAATCCAGGTGGGGTCTGACCAATACAGTATACAGTGGGACTATGATATCCTGTGATCTTGATGAGATTCCTCTGTTGACACAGCCCAAGTCTGCACTTACCTTCTTTATTGCCACATCACACTGTCTGCTTATATTTAGCTTACTGTTCACAAATACTCCAAAGATCACGTTCACACACACTGCTACCCAGAACGGTATCCCATCCAGTATGCATGCTTTTCATTTTTATGGCCCAGATGTAGCCTTCTACACTTTTTATTGAATTGCATCTTGTGATTTTCCATAAGTTTTATAGAGTTTTTGGTATTCTGTTGTAAATTATTGCTTAATTTTGAGTCTGACGATCTTGAAAGCGGAAATTGTTTAACTAATGGTTATCATTTTACTTATCAGTATATTGCCCCATGGTGAATATATACCTATTTTTTATTATTTGGATTGCTCCTTATGAGTAAAGCCCAACCCATTGAAACAAGCTAGTGAATGTTTCAGCCAAGGATTTTACTATTAAAACCCTGTGTGATAGATGTTACTGTTTTTTTGGGCATGTGTGTGTGGGAATGTTAACTTACAGCTGTTTAAAAACAGGTTTGTAACGAATACAGTGAAGAAGACCAAAAGTACTTTGTCATAATTTATGTCGGCTAATAAATGCCAGCATCCCTTTTATATTGCTATTGGAATATCAAAAAAGGAATTCCTACATTCATGAGACAACCCGGGACAATTTCAAAGCTTGTTACAGGATCATTTTACTGTGGCAGTGCATGAACACTTCACTGTCTAGGAATTCCAGCTGGGCTAATTATACAAAGCCACTATCTTTCTTTTTCCTTCTTCTCAACATGTACTTTTCTACTACTCTGCAAGGGCATAATTCAGCCCAGTTTCATTTGAGGTACAGATCTGCATTTTCAGTGGTTTTATAATTTTGCACTGTAAGAGTGGCAATACCAAAAGGAGGAACTGTGATTATCATGCAAGATTTTGTTCCTTCAATTCCCAGATCAAATTGATCTCATGATTCCTTTGTCTTGTTATGTTGGGGATCAGAATGAGCTCTCCATATGTATTGTGTGGTTGCAGAAACCAGAAACAATGTATCAGTGCACTGGATCCTAGGAAAAAGCCTCCAGACCAAAGAGAATTTTTCCGTATTACCTCTGATAAGAGTGTACTTCGAAATAAACCTTTGGCAGTTACAAGCTGAGCAAAGAGCAACAAGAGAATTTAAGAAAAACCCTGCTGGATTAGACCAATAGTCCATCTAGCCTGGCATCCTGTCTCAAACAGTGGCATTTACACAGTTCTTTTAAATCATCACATAAAAATTCCTCAACCCTCAGCGTCTGACAACCTACCTTGAATGAGCTTTGGACTCATAAAAGTATGGGGCACACTGGTTCCCAGGAGCTGTTTTGGGATGGAAAGCTACTTTGGAAGGGGAAAAGTTTGAGCCACTTTTCGCCACAGTCCCAACATGAATTGTGTTTTATGTATTTGGGGAATTAAATTTCAGAATGGAACTCCCAGAGCATGTCTGGTAGACAGGACACAGGGTGGCCACACAAAAATGTATCACATAGTTAAACCTTCAGTCCTCAGATGTATAATTCAGTTACAAAGCAATGAGGATTGGGAATGGGGTATACAGATCAAGGCAGTCGTACTAAAGACTTACTTTATATATATATGCCACAACATAAATGCATTATTAATAAAAAATCAACACTCCTGCATTGCTATGGAGAAACACCACAACTAATCTCTTTGGGATTCATGGTGTTTCGGACTCTATGTTTGGGTAGAATTGTGAGAGACTGGATATGGTAACTGGACCCCAAAGAATGATTTTATGTAAACAGTAGGCTTAAAACCAAAGAGCACAAATGCCTAGCTTATTTGGAGATGCTGCTTCATCACACACACATCCCCATTCCCCATTCATTCACCTCTGCCAGAAAACACAAATGGGACTGTGTTTTGCCTGCCTGATCACAAAAAGATCATGGACACTTTAGGGAAAATTTGCGGTCCCACAGCAATGTGGACCGTGCTATTTTCTTTTTTAAGATTCTTGGAATAGGAAATGAAGAAGGGAGGGGTGTATGAGGGTGGGCAAAATGCTGCAGGGACTTGTTGTGCATTAAGGGCAGTGGTTAAGAGTGGTTAAGAGCAGTGGCCTCTAATCTGGAGAACTGCGTTTGATTCCCCACTCTTCCACGTACAGCCAGCTGGGTAACTTTGGGCCAGTCACAATACTGTCAGAGCTCTCTCAGCCCCACCTACCTCACAGAATGTCTGCTGTGGGGAGAGCAAGGCAAGGCACGTAAGCTGCTCTGAAACTCTTTTGGGCAGTAAAGGGGGGGGGGGTAGAAAAAACTAGCTTGGTCAATTATCTCTAGTGCCAGCTGGATAGGGGAGGTTCGGCCAGTCTTGTAATGTTAGATCTGTTGGCCACATTTAATGAGGTCAACCATGAGCTCTTGGCACACTGCCTTGACGGGAACAAAATTTGTGGGACAGCCCTTTAGTGGCTGCTCTCCTTTCTTTGGAACTGAACACAGAGAATTGCATTGGATGGAAGAGCTTTCATACCCCTTTCAATTCCCTTGTGTGTTACCTTTAGGGTAACATGTGAAGTTCCTCAAGGGATGGTCCTCTCCCCTATGTTCTTTAACATCTTTATGCACCCTCTGGCTCAGCCAGCCCACGAGCTTTGGGCTAGGTTGTCATCAATATACAGGTCACAGAAGTAGCACGCTTGGCATTTTACCATCTTTACCAAGCGAAACTACTAGCACCCTACCTGTCCTCTGAACACCTGGCCACGGTGATCCATGCAATGGTCACCTCCAGACTGGATTTCTGTAATTCATTTTACATGGGCTTTCCCTTGTCCTTGACCTGGAAATTGGAGCAGGTGCAAGATGCGGCTGCTAGGGTCCTCACTGGAACACCTTGTAGGGCGGATATCCAGCCTGTGCCGAGGCTACTGCATTGGTTGCTAGCTCTGGCCAGGATCAAGTTCAAAGTTTTAGTGCTGACCTCTAAGGCCCTTGATGGCCTAGGACCCAAATATCTGATGGACCACCTGTCATCTTGTGCCCCCTGCATGGCTTTATGCTAAGTGGGTACAAACTTGTTGGTGGTTCCCAGTCAATGGAAGATTTGCCTGGCCTCAACCAGGGCCAGGGCCTTTTCAGCCTTGGCTCCAACTGGTGGAATGAGCTGTGAGTTGAGCTGAGGGCCCTGACGGAGCTTGCATGGTTCTGCAGGGCCTGTAAGGTGGAGCTCTTCTATCAGGTCTTTGGTTGAGGCCAGGACACTGAAAATAAGGGGACCCTTTCTTTCATACTGTACACCACCTGTATTAGGAACATCAGCACCTCCAAATGTTATGCTCCCCTGAGGCATTGGGGAAGAAGGGGATTGGCCAGGAAAGGACTTGGGGTTTTTATAGATTGTCTTGTTGCTGGAGCGGGCTTTTGGTTTTATATGTAAAAGGGGTTTTTATTGTTTATTGTAACTCGCTGTGAGATCCTATGCGATAGCGGCGGGTAATAAATCTAAATAATAATAATAATGATGATAATAATAATAATAATAACAACAACCACCACAATAATAATAGCTCCTCTTCTTGAAAAGGTTCAAGCATTTAAATAACTAAAATATATTTAAAATATAAAATTCAATTAATTAGCACATTAAAAAATGCATGGTTTATGTGGCACTCAGCTTATAAGTCATCTACATAGCCAGCCTGTCTTGCATGTTGCTTCCATAAAGTGGTTAGATTTATAACTTCAGTGTTGTGGCATGCAGTAGCTTTTGCACTTGCATAGTTGGGCAGACATTACTGGATCACCGGTGAAGGCACAAATCTCACACATCTGGGAAGCACAGAACTCTCAAAACATATGTGGCAGCCAAGAGAACTGACCCTCAACAGGCAGTTGTAAAAGCTGTAGGGAAGCATCTCACACCTGACTTGCTAAGTGTTAAATAAAACATTCCATGTACTTGATGTGGGGAATGTGCAAGACACGTATGAGACTGCACACAGTTTTCTTGCATAACTGAACATATGTAGAAAATTGGAATACAAATGAACATTTTTTAAAACATTTAGTTTTGTGAACCACAATTTGTAGACCAATTGCAAATCATGCTACTTTGCTTCAAGCACTATTTTACCCAAGAAGCCATTAAATTCTGTAGCCCTCAATCTGCAAAGCAGACTCTAGGTAACTGGACTGCTGACACCAACTGTCAGATGGCAACTGACATCTTCTCTGACCATGGTGTCTGATGAGAACTTACATATTCTGAGGCAGTGTCGCCCTGAATATCAGCTGCTGGGAAGCGGCAACAGATGAAGGCTTTCACCTCTATGCACTTGCCATGGGCCTCTAGTCTGGTCAGTCAATGCAGAAAGCCAGGAGGGGAGGTTGCATGGTATAGCTCAATCTTTTCAGATCATATAAGCTAAGCAGGGCCAGTACCTTGATAGAAGACCAACAAGGAAGATTCTGTGGAGGGACTAGGGGAAACCACTTCTGAGATATTCAGGGTGTAATTCTTTAGGATCTCGTAGAATTATAGAATCATAGAATCTAGTCCAACCGCCTGCACTATGTAGGACACTCACAACCCTATTGCTCATCCACTATAACCTGCCACCCCCTTGCACCTTCACAGAATCAGCCTTTCTGTCAAATGGCTATCCAGCTTCTGTTTAAAAATTTCCAAAGATTGTATTAGCATGCTCTAGTATGTTGGGTCCCACAGGGAGCTAGTCTCTTTCCAATGCTTTTAAACATCTATATGTGGCCCCTCGCCCAGCTGGCTGGAGATTTGGACTGAGGTGTCACCAATATACTGATGGCATCCAGCTATACCTGTTGATGGATAGCCATCCATCCAGATTCCTTGGCCAGGTATATGGTTGCTGTATTGGATTGGCACAAAGGGAGTCAGCTGAAGTTAAATCCTGCTAAGATGGAGAACTTTTGGCTGGATTGGTATGCCCCTGTGAGTCACAGCAACTTCTGAATCTTGTTGTGGTCCAACTAACATCTCTGGTAAATATCAATAGTCTGGGTGTGACCTTGGATGCTTTCCTGTCTAGGGAGGCTCAGGTCCCAAATGGTGCTTACCATCCCCACCAGGCATGAGAACTAGCACGTTATCTGTTGACATCCAACCTAGCCACTGTGATCCATGCAACAATCACCTCCAGGCTAGACTACTGTAACTCACTCCATGCAGGGCAGCCCCTGAGGTTGCTTTGGAAACTTCAACTGGTCCAGAATATAGCTTCTTTACGGGGACTTAGTGGAGAGCAAACATACAATTTGTGCTCTCCCAGCAGTACTGGCTGCAGATTGAAAACTGAATCAGGCTCAGAGCTTTGGCTTTTACCTTCAAATCCCTGAATGCTCTGGGACCATTGTTTCTGTGGAACCACCCCTCCCATTACATCCTCCTAAGATCTAGTGATCAAAATCTACTTCAGATCCCCTGCCCTAAAGAAATGAAAACTCGCCTCAACTAGGGCCAAGGCCTTTTCTGCCGTGACCAGAGCCTGGTGAAACACTCTTCCTGGTAACATCAGAGCCCTGTGAGACCTTAAACTGTTCTGCAGGTCTGATAAAACAGAGCTGCTCCACTGGGTCTATGACTGAGGATCCCAAAATTAGCATATAAAATTCCACTGACCTTCACATCTACGGTAATTAAATTCTGCTGTAATTATTATCTGGCACCTCTTGTCATCCCCTCTGAGCAGGAGACAGCCTGGGCAAATGAGTTTTAGTTTTAATTTTGGATTTTAAGTCCTATAATAATTTATATTTTATTTTGCATATTTATATATTTTTTATTACATGCAAACCACCTTGAGCCCCCGGTAAGGGTAGGATATAAAGGCAAGAATAAATGACCTAAAAATAAAGAGATGGGCTGCAAGTAGGTTCTGGCAGGGCTCTTTCTTTCAAAAGAAGACTGAATATTTAAAGTAGAAATTGTCATTGACAGCCGGATTCAAACAAATTGAGCAGTAAGAACATCATGCAAGTATTTAAAGGCATCAAAAAGGAATTTCAAGTATGTTTCAGTTACAAGTACGGGAATTAAGCAGGGGTTGTCAAAATCAATTCCAAAAGGAGCCACATGTTAAAAAGCCAATTTCCAGTCTCCAAAGCACTTCACATATGGATAATTGGTTATCTGACTCATTGTGGGTATTGCCAGGATCTATTTTTCTTTTCTTTATATCTATTATTACGTTTTTACATCATCTGAAATCCCTTCATTTTACCATCTCTGCCACATAACTTCCTGTTGGACTGTATGTGGCAGCAGCCTTCCATCTGTACTCTGACTAGTTAGCATTTTGTCTCCTAGACCGGCCAGCCTGCAGCAGCTTACAGCATCTGAGATGAACGGTTCCTTGCTTGGTTCAGACAAGGTTTGCTATTTAGCATATTGCACACTTAAAAAATGAAACTAAATTCTTATTTAACAAGCATTATATTTAATTAGTGATGCCATGCACACTGTAAACATATGACTTCTGAAGGTATGGCAGGGAGGTCTAGCCAGCTGACATCAATGCTGGGGTTGCTTGAAGCCTGAAAAATATTTCGGAGGTTACTTCATGGTCAAAAGCTGGTTCAAAATCTTGATTATTAAGTGAGCCACATTTGCTACTTCTCAGTGATGCTCAAGACTGTGAATTGAATTTAGGGTTCAAAATTATGACTAGTCAAGTCAAAGACATGAATTCAGGGGTCAGAAATTATTGCTATCCAAGTCAATGACACAAGGAAATATATATATTAACACATTGTTGATGAAAATGCAGGAGTCAGATGGTAGAAACAAGTCATCTTAAGGAGTAGTGTTGGGAAACAGAATGTCAAATATACCTTTGGGTCATTGTGTACTGAAGATAACTGATTCATTGTCTGAAATAAGACTAAATCTGTAAAGCTATCAGAGCAAGGGATTGTCCATCTCTCTGTCATTGCTATCACTATATTTTATAAAGAAATAGGCCTTGTTAGTTTCATTGTATAATAGTGTTTTGATCCAAAAGATGCTATTTCAGGCAGAGAAAATAGGAGAGTGCAAAATAATTAAAAAATATTTTTGATCACTGAAATTATGCTGATCTATGCAGTGTTCATTGAACCAGCATTGTGGTCCTCTACTAGCTGAGAAAGGCAAAGACAAGGAATGGGAAGATTGAAGAATACAAATATCAGGTCTTTGATGTGCAGCTAGTGCAAATCCTTCCACGTGATCTTACTGTAAGCTATACCCTCCCTGAGAAGTGGGCTTGTCAGCTCACCCCATTTGACAATGGTATGTCTCCTTGTTCCCACAGCCTTTAGTGTGGGAACCCCTGAATCCAGGGTAATGGTGATCAGCAAAGGAGGCCTGGCAGAATTCCCTGCTGTGAAACAGCCCACAAAGGCCTCCCATTTCTTTGACAAGTACTTGCTGCAGAAAATCCTCACAATCTTTTGTGTTCTCAGGTTAGATTCTTGCTGTTGAATTAAAAACACAATGATAGTACAGGACACCGAAATCCTTTCCAATAAATTTTATCTTAGTGATTTTTGAAGAATATGTCCCTGGCATGTTAGAGATTCATTTATAAAATGGTCTCTATATTGAATTTTCTCTAAATAAACTGGGTTGTTTCCTAAGATTTTTTTTTAATTGTGAGCTATGAGAATTTAACAAGGAATGGGAAGATCCTTGAAGGAATGGGAAGATCCACTTTGCTATTCAAAATCATCTTCTACCAGAAGTTATTTAAAGTACTGTGGTGAATACCCTGTTTGCCTCCTGCTTATTCAGCATTAACATGATGTACTGAGGACTCCTGGACTCCAGAGCTGATTATTAGCATAATGGAAACCTCACGGTGCTCATAAAAATGGTAATGTCGTCTGTTGATTTTCAGCAAAGCAGTGCTTCTATAACTCCTACTTCTTTAGGGCATAATCTAGTTTAAGCACCTTTAAACCTCACTGATTTCAATGGAAAAGATTTAAGCACGTATGTAACTTCCTACTAAAATGAATAGGACTCAAATTACTTAACTTTAGCAGGCTCATACCCTCTCTTTTTAAATGCTTGTCTCTAATGTATTTCCCTATTAAACCTGTTTTGTGTACTTATGCAATGTTAGCAAGGATGCCTGGAAAGAATACAGGGTCCTGTGCTGCTAGAAGGAGCACCAATGGATTATAAACAAGGCCCAAAGAAAGCATGCTAGTGTTGTTACGAGTTGTACTTGCTAAATGTATAACACTACACTGTAAGGTGACCAGATTGTCCCACTTTTGGAGGGACATCGGGGGGTACCTGGCAAATTGTACTTATGTTGAATTTATATATATATATATATATATATATATATATATATATATATATATATATATATATATATATATATATATATATATATATATATATATATATATATATATATATATATATATATATATATATATATATATATATATATATATATATTACAATACTCTTTTTGCGTTCTATGCGTTCTATGAAACTTTTTGTTGCTCCATATAGACCAAATTTTTAATCAAGAATCCCCCCAGTCAATGGTGTCCTGCTTTACCAATGTAAATGGTCACTCAGACTTTTGCTTTGCAAGACTACCATTTTCCTTTTTAAACCATGATAGTCTTAATTTTGGCGCTGAGATTATCATAGGCTTTATATACACTGGTGTTTTCCTGCACTTTTGCAGCGTGCATCCATTGGGTCGTCCCGCCCCTCCCCAATTCTTAATTTCCCTTCACTTTCTCTCTGTACCTCTATTGGCATTCTACATTGATTTTTCTCCTCCAGGGCTCATTTTGGGCCTCAAGCAAGTCCAAGTGATTGCCAGTTAATCAGAGGCTATGGAACATTGGGTAGAAGGCGGGGGGGGGGGGGAGCCAGCCTCTGTTTAAGAGAAGGAAAGAAAAGCTTTCCCCCTTAGATAAGGGTTCTGCTGGCTCGGGAAAAGAGCATCAGCATTCTTTAGCCAAATCTGTAGTTGGCTTTCAGTTAGGATTTGAGGTCAGTTTAGGGGGAAGAGCTAGTTTTAGTAAGATAAACATCTTGTCAAGGGCCTTGAACCAAGTGAAAAGGTGAGATAATAAATTAAATAAATATTCCTAACTTATGTATAGAGCCTCTTGTGGCGCAGGGTGGTAAGGCAGCAGAAATGCTGTCTGAAGCTGTCTGCCCATGAGGTTGGGAGTTCAATCCCAGCAGCTGGCTCAAGGTTGACTCAGCCTCCCATCCTTCCGAGGTCGGTGAAATGAGTACCCAGCTTGCTGGGGAGTAAACGGTAATGACTGCGGAAGGCACTGGCAAACCACCCTGTATTGAGTCTGTCATGAAAACGCTAGAGGGTGTCATCCCAAGGGTCAGACATGACCCGGTGCTTGCACAGGGGATACCTTTACCTTTACCTTTAACTTATGTATGCTGGTTCTGTGAACAGGAACTTAGCTAACACCACATGTTGAATGCAGCCATTTGCCTTCTTGACTCCTTTCCTCTTTCCCACTCAATTAACTCCTTCAGCAATATAGCCATATTTCACAGAGAGCCATGGAGACTCACTTCCTCAGCATTCCTGTAATTGGTGAGATTCAGCCTTCCAACCCCAATGCCATCATTTTGCAATCACACAAGCTTCACTTTACAAGCTACCATAGTATCAGTCATTTCCTCAGTTATTCTTGCTTCATAAAACTCTGCATATTTTACTTCTTACCTTGGATTTTTAAAAAGATCTATTGGTATGAATGGAAGTTGTTTATACCTTGCCCACTTGCTTATGGCAAATTTTCAAAAGAGCAGGGATAGAGGGAGCCAGCTTGCTCACATACCCGGAGGCTTCTGAAGTCTGACTCAAACAGTGGTGAGAAGGAGCCAATCAGCTTGGTGGAACAGAAAGTTTACTTTGAAGGCTTCTTGTCTGGCTTTGCATAAAGCTTCAATAGAATCCCTTGTGTTTTCAGGCTAAATGCAAAAACCACTGCATTTGTTTTGATTTTTATCTTTCCCATAAGAAGAGTTCTGCATTAATATGTATTTCTTTGAAGCAGCTGAGGTCTAATTTTTTGTGGGGTGCTATCTCCTGAATTGCAGAGCTCTGACTTCACTCAGGACTTGCTCAACAAACTTCATGGCCATTTTAAAGCCAGACATGCCACATCTTTATCTTGCTCTCATCTTGCATATTTTGGACCCAATTTGGAGATTTACAGTTTGCAGAAATATATTTCAAACTGTCTCTTGGCAAGAGAAGAAGAAGAAGAAGAAGAGCTGGTTCTTATATGCCACTTTTCTCTACCCGAAGGAATCTAAAAGCGGCTTACAATTGTCTTCCCTTTCCTCTCCCCACAACAGACACCCTGTGAGGTGGGTAAGGCTGAGAGAGCCCTGATATTATTGCTCAGTCAGAACAGCTTTATCAGTGCTGTGGCAAGCCCATGGTCACCCAGCTGGCTGCATGTGGGGGAGGAGCAGAGAATCAAACCTGGCTCGTCAGATTAGAAGTCCATGCTCCTAACCACTACACCAAACTGGCTCAGTTCCCAGTCTCAACTTTTGTTAGCATCTAGTTCAGTCCAAAGTCTCTTCCTGATGTTCCTGAATCTTTTGTAAATATAATAAACTTACTTGCAGTTAATTCCTAGAACTCACCTTATGTCACTTCTGGGTTTTCCATGGAAGTGATGTAGCAGCGCACAGTACATTGTGGCTACACCATGACCCCACCCCAAGCCTACTGCCAGTTGCCTGACAACCCTAGCACTGACTTCTTTTCATGATGCATACTTCTGTATTCTAGTCTTATCTGTATATTATGTTTTAATGTCTGTTATGGTGGTGTTAACTGTGTCAGCTTTTAGAGGAATTTCCATTTTTGTGATTATGTGCCAACTGATGAGTGGGAAGTTCTGGAAGCCACGAATGAGAGGGAAAAAGTATATATAATGAAGCCTCATGCACTGTTCACCAGAGACAGAACTTTTCTGATAAAATATTACCTCTGTGTTTTGAAGGATAATTGTGCTTGCCTTACACCAGGCCAATTCTGCACGGGTGGAAAAGGCCAGAGCAGCATCAGTATGTAATGGTTAATCCCCATGTCCACATGATGCTGCTGCCATTCCAACCCCCTCCAGGGCCTGCTGTGGATTGGGCTCTCATTTGATGTACACTTTTCACGCTGTGGGGGCCAATGGGGGCTGACCTTCAGTAGGCCCATGAAACTGGGAGGGGGCAAAAAATGCCCCAGTCAGCTTCGTGGCACTTTCTGGTGACATGGAGTGGACTGGGGTTTTAAATTTTTTTGCAGGAAGGTGGGATTGCACTCCCATGCAATTTCACCTTCCTGCAAAAAAACAAAACAAAACAAAAAACAAAATTCCACCCCCCCACACACACAATATAACCTGTCCGCCATGGCTGTGTCCCCAGAGGAGACACATTTCAGCAGTGCACTGGGTGCCCTGTTGAAATATATCCCCCTATGGAGCATGCAGCTCCACGGCTACGCATGGGTGACAGTCTGGTGCAGCTGCTGCCATGTGGAATTGGCCCCAACTACGCACAACAATAAAGCCACAATGAGTACTTATCCTGGAAAGGAAAGAAAAGTGGTTGCAATTTTTCAACTGCTACTTCTGAGAAAACTAGCATAGGATTAATATGCAAGCATCCATTTTATGACCTATTCCTATGTTTTAAAATGAAAACAAAACTTTGATAACAAACTCTGCTTCTGAGACCAGTGCAGGGCAGACTACACAAATGCTAAATATTAATGTAGACATCTAGTGTTATGTTGTTAGACCATGACCCAGGTTTGAATTCCTCGTCTTCCATGGAAGCTTGTTCCGTCTCCGGACTCACAAGGTTGCTGTGATGATAAGACAGTGGTAAAAAGTGATCTAAGCCATTTTGGTCTCTAGTGGAGGAAAAGCCAGTGTATAAATGAAGTAAATTAAAAATATGTACAAAAGGAGGAGAACAAGCATTCTGACACGTTCTATGCAGGCCCTTGGGCAGTAATCCTTGGTATATGAGAACAGGCACGTTACAAGAATAAAAGAGTGTCCCTGTTTGCATCTGTGACATGTTAGAATTTTTTGCATTAACTAATAAGTTTGTTTCTTCATCATGAATAGTGAGCATTCTCCTGCCTTTAATTCCTTGCTGATTACAAGAGTTAAATTTTGAACAAAGGGAAAGAACAGCTTTCAGCATCTGTTTACAAAATGGAAATAATGCAGACAAAGCAAGGTCATTTATGACACTGAGAAGGAAAGCATGCTCAGAATTTGTTTTTGAGACAATATTAGACTTAGTGCTGTTATAAACGAAGTGGTGCTTGATACCTTGTCTTTTCTCCTAGTGGGCCTAATAGCAGCTTCAGAGAGGGTGCCATTTAGATCAGAAAAAGCATGAGGTCTCTTAGTGATGCTGTTTTGAGATCTCTCTCTCTCTCTCTCTATTTTTCAGCCTTTGATGACTGCTTTTAAGTAGTAAAATCCATAATATAGAGAGATCCACTCAATGATATCCTGTGTAATGTCACTTTTGCTGCTATCCTTTTTGAAAGTAGTGGAATATTTTAAAACATGAAAGCCCATCTTTATAGTCAAAAAGAGTTATCAGGATTGCCTGTGGGGATGTTATTCTACCATAGAAGAAGCCCAATCCTCAGCCATATGTCAGAAATTGGTAAGCGGGGACCTGGAATATGGCCTCAGAAAATTACTTATACAACTGTGCAGGTTCATCTGGAGTTGGCAGTCCTTCAGATATTTTGGTTCTAAACCGTTTAGAGTATTTAGATCAAAGTCGTCACTTGGGATTGTGTGAAGAGCTATTGCCTAGAAGCAGGTGATGATAATTTTGTCCCCGAGAAAATTTTGGCACAGCAAGTCCCATTTAACAATCTGGCTGTCATATTGAACTTGTTCTAATTACAGGACAGTCTTCAAAAACTGCCCTAAGATCAACATGCAGCAGTGATCTATTCTGGATGTCACTTGAATGTATATAACAGTTATATTTATCTATTTAAGAGGAGCCCCAGATGTTTTATTAGACTAAATAGATACATGGGGAAGGCACTGGCAAACCACCCCGTATTGAGTCTGCCATGAAAACGCTAGAGGGCGTCACCCCAAGGGTCAGACATGACCCAGTGCTTGCACAGGGGATACCTTTTTATACAAGGGCAGTTTCAGTCCCAAAGCTGAGCTGGAAGATAAATTAATAGTTATGACTAACTAATGTTGGTTTTATTAGATTTAGGCAACAGTCCTATGGATTCAGTTTTTGAGTAACCTTGTGTAAGATCAGATTGCATGTAACAAATAACTTTATTTAGATATTGTTTTGTCAGAATCAGGTCAAAAAGGAACTGCTGTTTGATCATTTGTTCATTTTCATGTTTTATATATGTGTTGCTGGCCTTTTCTCCAAGGGGTTCAAGGCAGAATACTATTTCATTTCCACATTAATGCTGAAAAGTAAATAATAACTGATCCAAAGTCATCCAAGTGGGCAGCTGTGTTGGTCTAAAAAGACCAATAAAATGTATGTGCTTTACACACATTGCATCTGAGTAAGTGTGCATATACGCGGAAGCTCATACCATGAATAAAACTTTGTTGGTCTTAAAGATGCCACTGGACTCTAACTTTATTCAAAAGTCATCCAGTGAATTCAATGGCAGCATGGGGATTTGAACAAAGATGTCTGTGGTCTTAGACTGACGTGCTAACTGCTATAAAACAGTTACATTGAGTATCATTCCTATTTCTGTGGAATGATGACTGACAGATGGAATCATGAATAAAGAATAAGAACAAGTACTCTGTTGGTATGTTTGTGTGTGCAGGAAGTTTTCTGCTTTACAACAGAAACATGATGCTGGGGGGTGGGTGGGTGTGTTAAAGCATTCACCAATGGATTTTTCTCTTTTATCGTGTCTCATGTTGGCCATGCTGCAATTCATGCAAAGGAACCCCATTTGCTTAGTTAGCATGCCAGATCAATATCTGCAAGGGATGGGCACAAACGGCCTGACAAAGTGAAGAACCGCCACGAACTTCCAATGTTGCAGTTCATAGCTATTCATGAAGAGCAGAAAGTAGGGATTTATTTATGCTTTCTGCTCTTAATGAAAAACAGCTGAGCAGCTGTTTGGTTAAAACCCTACTGTCTGCTCCCCATGAAAAACTGCAATACCTGAGTTCAAAAGGCAAAGACTACGAGGTTGTTTCAAATGGTGCATGGAAAGGATAGGTTTTGAGAAGCTATTTGGAGGTAGTAGAGGAGGGTGTCACACAGATGTTTCTGGAACAAGGTCAAAGGACACAACAATTTCTGAGAGGGAGCAGATTCAATGGAGAGCCATTTGCCCTTGGTTTTAAACTCAAAGGGAACCTGCAATTTAGTCACATTTTTTAAACCATTTGATAAATGTTGCAACTTATGTACTTTAAAAATTGCAAGTGCCCTGGACCTTCCTTGACCTCTTAGAGTGCGTGGGAACAGAATATCTTTGGTTGAACATGCTGGAGAAGTAAAGCTGGGGGAGTATTAGAATATGAGAGTGAAGTGAGAATGTTGGGAACAAGGCTATGAGAACCCTGAGTATCAATTTGCTATAGTTACCTGTTGTAAAACAGTGCAATCCTATGTGGAGTTACTTCAGTCTCTGAATGGATTTTGACTGTAATAACTTACTTCCCTAAAGCATTGAACCTGACTTGATAGCCCATGTGGTAGGTACCAGAGTGTTGAATGCCTCATAAATAAATAAAATAAATAAAACTTTTTTGTATCCTGTCCTTCATGGGTAGCTCATGTAGAGAGCCAGCTTGGTGTAGTGGTTAGGAGTGCGGACTTCTAATCTGGCGAGCCGGGTTTGATTCTGCACTCCTCCACATGCAGCCAGCTGGGTGACCTTGGGCATTTCAGATAAAGCTGTCTGAGCAGTAATATCAGGGCTTTCTCAGCCTCACCTACCACACAGGGTGTCTTTTGTGGGGAGAGGAAAGGGAAGGCGATTGTAAGCTGCTTTGAGACTCCTTCGGGTAGGGAAAAGTGGCACATAAGAACCAACTCATCTTCTTCTTCATGTGTGTTTGTGTTTCTCTTGACTGTTATTGACTAATGACTTCTGATGGTGGTGGTGGGAAATAGAGAAAAAATCCCCATCTGCTTTGGGATTTGTTTGGCTCCCTGTTCCTTAAAATGCACAATGATCATTGCCACAACTATGAAACTGTCCACTCCTAGTTGCAAGGTAGGTGCTTTGATGCTGATCAGTTTCAACAGGATCATAGATTTTTGTTGAAAAAGATTAATTAATATTTCAACATTTTTTAACTAGATCAAATAAGAAGTATTTTTAAAAAGAAGTTTGCTTTGACATTCTGAAAACTTTTATCAGCTATAAAAACATCCTAGATTCCATCAATCAGTTGGAGTTGATTGATCAATATATGAAGGGTTGGGAATTTTATCCCATCAGTTTAACTTTTGGCCCATTTGACATCTCAGCTATACCTATATCTTTATCTATTTGCTCATTATTGTTGTTGCTCTACTGAGTTCTGTCTTCATTTCTCAGCATATTAAATCTCTTTGTTTGCTTTCCCCCCTCAATTGCAAACTGTTTTTTCATCAAGGTAAAGCCAACCTATTCTATACATGTTCCTGGCAAGTGCATAGTAGATATTTAGATTTTCTAAGGTCTTATGTGAGAATTCAAAATGTTAATCCTCATAAAAAATTCTCTAACAATAGAAGAGGAAAGTGTTCTTTTTTTGTTGAGTCGAAACTTTCCTGTGTTGCAGCTTTATTCCTAGAATGCAACTTTTGTAACACAGAGAAACTGAAGTGGAACAATTCCTTTTTTGCCCCTCACCCATAGCACATTATATGAACAAGCTACTGATTTAAGGCTAAAGCCTCCGGCCAGCACAGAATGCCCTCCTTAAGTCTCTGTGCTGGCTTTCTGTCTCCTCCTGGATGCAGCATGATTCCTCATCTTTACTTTCAAAGTGTTCTTATGGCCCTCTACTTTCTGTTTATATCCACATACATTTCAGACTGTGGCCTCCACGTCTCCAGTTCTACCACCCTTAGCTATCCAAAGGTTTCTTGGTTAGGAAATCACACTTGAAAAGAATTAGAAATTTCCCAGATTCTGATTTCAGGAAGTAGATTCATACTGTTATTCTGGATTACTCAAGTTTCGAATGCCATTTTATAATTTGGAATTTATTTTCAGAATTCCATTAGGTAGGTCCATAATTCTTCATGGATATCACTTGCATGAGGCCAGAGTGATTTTTTAAAAAGCAAATGATATCACAGTTACAGGAGATACAGTCCTGCTTGTCTACTGCTTCCCCTCTGCAGAGTTGCAAGCAAACTGCATCTATGGGGTCCAATTGTACAAACTCATGAAGGAGGTACTACTTTGAACCATATTTGCACGGGACAAATAACCATTGCAACAACCCCCCCCCCAATGCAAACAAAATCAACTAACTGAGCAGAATGAAAGTCAAACCAGAGAATCCCAGTGGAACCACAGACCAATGTGGCAACTCAAACACAACTAATGTCAAACAAGAGAATCCAAGCCAAACCAACTTAATGAAGGAACATTGATACAAGTCCAGCAGGACCAATGTCAAACTACAGAAGCCAAGCAGAACCCCGAGCCAATGTGGCAAGCCCAAAAAACCAATGCCAAACCACAGAAGTGAATTTGGAACTCCCTACCCAAATACAAACTCTTTAAAAAATTAAGACCTTCTAGAAATAGTGAAAATATAAAACAGTTAAAATTCTAAAATTAGCCATGAGGAAAGAACCCAACAGCTCAAGCTTTTAAAACCCTTTTTAAAAATGGCTGAAAACAAAACCAAGGGAAATTGTTTTTTAAAGAACCAGAAAGAAAAAACAGATTCCCTCTTCACTCCTAACTATATCCCCCACCAGGCAAACACATGTGCACACACGGAAAAACTTGAAACAATATTTTAAAACAAAGTTCACTGTAGGGAAAATTGATCCTGAAGGTGTCTAGGCACAGAACAAGAAGGTCTTTCAAGGCAGCCTACAGAAATCCAAGGCAGAAAACAGGGCAGCAGCAGCAAACAGTACTACACAAAAATCTAGACTGAAATAGAGTCAAGCTGTAGACCTGCTTTTTATCCTCTTTAACCATGCTTGCAAGGCTGTGAGAGAATTGTCATGATTGGGCTGACAGTTCTAACAATCTCTCTAGCTGCCTCCCTCTCCCCTCCTTCCCATTGACCGTTTATGCACTCGGAACTTCACTGCCCCAGCTCCCATGGAGGAGCATAAATTGGGGGCGGATGAAGTGCACCGGGCGAAATGCTCCCCCATGTGGGTGCAGGAAGAGGTGGGGCAACCTGCCACGACTAAAACTCCACCCTGCAGCCCAGCATGAAACCTCCAGTGTGTAAACGGTCATTGCCTGGGAATCCTGTGAAATTGAAGAAAAACAGGCTTGGAAGTAAGGAAAAATTCCATTGAATCTCAAACATTCTAGTGTATTTCTGGAATTTTTCAGGACCTGATTAAAGGTATTCTAGAAGACTCCAATGTTTTTCTGAACTAGCAATAAGGAATTTGGGGAGCTATATTTGGACTGGAAATATCCAAATGCACATCCTGTTTTGTTCTCTCACACTATACTGCTCTTTCTCCCTTGCCCCTCATGCCTGCAATTATTTCCCAGAGAAATTTTCTTACTTCAGCACTACACTAAAAAAACAAGCAAACAAAAACTTTTTCACAACCCCCCCCCCTAAAAACAAGGAAAACCACTGAAAACTAAACCTGTATCTGTGACTGGAGTAGATTGTAGGAGTGTCATATTACTACAGTCTTGTTCCACCAGTACCTCCTTCAAATTTGCTTCTGGGCTCAATTCAAGGTATGGACATTTAAAGCGGTATACAGACATACCCTAAAGCAGGTCTAGTCAACCTGTGGTCCTCCTGTGTCCATGGACTACAATACCCATGAGCCCATGAGCAAATACTGGCAGGGGCTCATAGGGATTGTAGTCCATGGACATCTGGAGGACCACAGGTTGACTACCCCTGCCCTAAAGACTGTCTTCTCTCCTACAAACCTCTCCCCTTCATTTCAGTTGTCCTCAGTTGTCCCTGCTTCTCCATCATGGCATCAACCTTCCTCAGATTTGTCTCTCTCCTTCTATTGGTGTTGCTTGCCAGCAGCTGAAGACTTTTGTTTTGTCTGGCATACTCCCAGTTTTTGCCCCTCCTTCTCTCTTTCTGTGTTAAATGCCAACAAGTCATTTCTGTTTTATGGCAACACTATGAATTAATGACCTCCAAAACATCCTGTCATTAACAGTCTTGCAAACTGAGGGCTGTGGTTTCATTGATTTAATTAATCCATCTAATGTAGGGTCTTCCTCATTTCCTGGGCCTTCAACTTTTCCTAGTGTTATTGGCTTTTCTTGTTACCTCATAATTTGACCAAATTACAATAGCTCCAGTTCAGTCATGTTAGCTTCTAGCTTGATTTAATCTACAACCCTTTATTTGTTTTTTAGCAGTGCATAGTATCTTAAAATTCTCCTCCAAGTTCATATTTCCATGTAAACTGCCCTGAGCCATACGAGAGGGCAGTATAAAAATCTAAGAAATAAATTAAATAAATAAAAATTACTCAATTTTCTTTCTGTCAACTCTCTTCATTGTCCAACTTTCACATCCATACACTGCTGTTGTTAGGTGTGTCATGTCCAACCCATCGCAACCCCATGGACAATGATCCTCCAGGCCTTCCTGCTAGTAATGTATTTCCATTTGTATATCTTAAGCTGTTAACATTCCTTCCACTGATTTTCACTACACCTTCATCTAAATCTAATCCAGCTTTCCTTATATGTTCTGCGAACAGATTGAAGAGATGAAATACATCCTAGTCTGACACCATTGCCATCTGGAAACCATTCTGCTTCTCCATAATCTATTCTAACACAATTTATTTGTTTTAATTGAATTTTGTATTTTAACTGTATATTAATCATTTAATGTTCTAATTTTTTAATATTCACCATCTTGTGGATACTATTTGAGTGGAAAGGCAGCATGAACATGTTTTAAATTCAAACAAATAAACAAACTACAAGGCCCCCTACCTGCATCACTAGCACTACATGATCAAAAACGGAAAACAATCAAAATCAATCTTCCTGCCACTTCTATCAGGGGCACTTCCAGAGATTTCCTGATAAAATATAGAACAATTTCATCCCTTTCTCCTCATTGCTTCAGTCCATCAACCAACATGGTCCAAAATTTCAGAAATACCTAATAGGAACATTTTATTTCTAAACAAAGATCATTGTCCAAGACTCAGGTCAAAACCCAGAGTGGCAGAGGTTGAAAAAATTGATTACTCATGAAAGGTAGGGTGCTAGACTCTTTCTTGGATCATGGAATACATGCACAGTAATAACCATGTGACTGGTGAGCTGCAGTAAAATTTCTCCTACCTCCCTCTACCATCCGCAGTGAGCCACTGATGAAAGTTGGAAGGAGGACAAAGGTCTACCAGGTAGGAAAATTGCAGTCTACTGCATAGGTACCCAGTCACCAGAAATTGCCTTTCTATTTGTTGGAATGTTGTTGGAAGGAGGAAAAGTGGGGAAGGTCTATGAGTGTAAATACCTTTCAGTGGCGGATTGCTGGATCCAATCCATTGTTTCCTAAACAGTTATTGTTCTGTTTTCAGCCTTTTTAATAAGTAGTTGAAAAAGTAATTGCTATCTTTTTTCTTGAATTTTTGTCATTCTGAAATTTGAACAAGGTATGGTAGTGAGTGGTCTTGAATGATAATTTCTGTGTAGTTGTTGACAGCAAAAAACAGCAAAATCTTATTATACCTTTCCACATTCTTTAATCATGCCACAATGAAGACAGTGAAGCAGGACCTGATTGATATTTGGGGTTCTTGAGTGGTTCTACTTTTTCTTAGTAGAGAGGGTCTAGAAGATGATAGTAAGTGCCGATTATTCATACCATTGAAACTGTGGCATTGTCCATGTTCTCTTGGACAAACATGTTTTTCCTTTCTCTTATTGCTGCCTCCAGGACTCACTAGGAGCAAATATGCCATCCATGGGCTAAATTTGAAATATTACATAGTAAATAGCTTTGGGTGGTGATCCCAGTTCAGAGTTTTTTTCCTTCAGTTTTATGGAAGACCCTATTTCATAGTAGGAATGTTTGAACACCTGCGTGTTTGGCTCTCATACCAGCTGTACACTAGAGCCAGATTTTTGGTGGACAGTTTATTGATATTTCAGTGGTTTTTTGACAGGTTGCTTCAGCTATTCCACAGTATAGTACATTACAGTTGGCTTTTTATGCATGCTGATTGTCATGATGGAGTTGTACTTCCACCATCTTTTCTGATATGCTGCTTTTCAAAGAAAGGCATTGTTTAAATTGATAGTTATCAGTCTCAAATCATAGAAATCAATGATAAATAAATGCAGGATTAAAAAAACCCCTCTTATTCAGTGTTTGTGTAAGTAATCCTTAGCAACATCAATGGCTGCCTGTTTGGTTTGGCAGTGTACTTGAGCATTCTCTGTTTTGCAAAAATCCAATGCAAACCTGATTGGCAAGCATTTGAGTAGGAGATGGCAGATTGCCTGGAAACTGCATGTCTGCTGTTCTAAGATCCTTGGATGTTGAGTGAGGTACAAGTAGTCTAACATTTCATATTAGGAGCAATATTTTGTATCTAGGGAAAGTGTTCAATCTATTTTACTTTTATATAACCATAATTGTTTGCTTTAATGCTTGTGTGAATGACCCATTTTGCTCTCTTGTGGATGTAAAATTTTTGCACAGCAGTACTATTAGAGCTGTTAACAATGTCAATATTGAGGTTGATGTTCCTTGTATTTAGGGTTCCTGATCTCCATGCACGGCCAGGAGGCACCTGAGAATTATAGCTATCTCCAGACTAGAAACAAAATTAGAGTCCAGTAGCACCATTAAGACCAACAAATTTTTATTCAAGGTGTGAACTTTTGGGTGCAAGCACTCTTCCTCAGACTAATGAACAACCATCACAACAGTTGAAATATGTTATGCACTCTAAGGAAGAGTGCATGCACTTGAAAGCTCATGCCTTGAATAAATCTTTGTTGGTCTTAAAGGTGCTAGGTAAAAAAAGGTAAAGGTATCCCCTCTGCAAGCACCGGGTCATGTCTGACCCTTGGGGTGACGCCCTCTAGCGTTTTCATGGCAGACTCAATACGGGGTGGTTTGCCAGTGCCTTCCCCAGTCATTACCGTTTACCCCCCCAGCAAGCTGGGTACTCATTTTACCGACCTCCTGGAAGAGCTAAAGGCCCAGACCAAGCTGTCGCATTTCCACAGAGCCTGCAATATGGAACTCTTCCACAAGGCATTTGGTTGAGGCTGGGGTAATTAAGATCAGAAGCCCCTTCTCAATTCAACCAGGACAGCAGGCAGCCCTCCCCTTAAGTCCCCCAACGTCCGGGGATGGGGAGGTTGTTAAGTTGTGTGGGAGAGGATGAGGTTAATGTTTGCAGTTGGGGAGGGTTATGTTTTTAAGGTGGGGATTGTTTTATTATTTTTACCATTGATTGTGGGGTTTCTATTATTGTAACCTGCTGCGAGCCAGCACCACCGAAAGTGGCATGTAAGAAATCAAAATATCGTAATCGTAATAGTAATCAATCATAATCATAATCATAATCAAATGTAGCAACTGATATATGTGCTTCAGGTTGCAGCAGTGGATTAAATTCATTTAATTAACTCAACATTTTGCAACTTGTAGATTTCAGAGAGTTCCCATCCAATTGAGCAGATCATTCTGTACTACATAGTCATTCTGAATCATTTTTTTTTCCTGTGGGAAACATTTCAACTCTATAATGAAAGGACATTTCTCTTAGTAGTCTCTGTGTACAGTATGTGGCAAACATTCCATCCAGGCACAGACTACAGGCAGCTGACAGGGTGAGAAATTGTTTGATTCTTGCTACTGTGGCTGTACTTTGTCATAGTTTCACATTTAAAACCATGTCCTATGCATGAGCAGAGTTAAGCTGCAGTTGTTTTCTTTAAATATGTTCTCCCTTTTGATGCTCTCTGATGATCAACCAAAGTACATATGAGCAGATTAATAATGCAGCCTTCAGTTTGCCTTTGCATATTATTTTGGGCTTTTAGATGCTCTGTGTACACATACAAAGGGAACAACTTGAATAGTTCCATTGTCAGCTCAGCTAAATTGTTTGCGCTCTGCTGCCATTCTTCAAAGTCACGAGCTGCTACACTTTTTTGGGTAAAAAAACCCAGTACGTTGTAACTGCTTCCAACTGTGCCAACAAAACACCACAGCATAACTGTTCATATGCATAGTCATTTTCAGCATGAAATGGTTTAACTAATGATTTATCTCTTCCACTGCTGTGCTGTGGGCAGCTGTATGATTGGTCTCTTTAGCAAGTCAAGTAATTTCTTTAACAAAATGTTAACGCACAGATGGGCCGTAAGCTGTCAGTTCACTATTATTGTGTGAGCATCTGCTGGCTTTCAATGTACTGCTTGATGTATTCAGCCACTTACTTAGCTGCAACCTTCTGAAAAGCAGCACCTCCTCTGATTGGCAAATAAAATGTTCATTTGTCTCTTCTTCCTATTGTTTTGTTTTGGTAACACATGTCAGCAGCTCAATTACCCAGTTCATTAACAGCTCCCAATGGTCACGATGGCCAACCCATGATAAGGCCAACAATTGGGGCACATATGGGCAATAATAGCCCGTCTCTTGGCAATTGTAAATAAAAATCACTTGAGGGTTTTTCCTTCTATGCCCCAGACACTTTCCCCCATTTCCCATTCCTGTCCAAAGCACATTCATTGCTCCAAGACTTTTTTCTCCACAAAATAATATTTACAGTTAAGCTGAGAACTCGTCCCACTTAATTCTAAGCATTTTGTGGGCAGCTTAGAGTGGTTACTAGCTGAATTTATTCTACCAAGGTGTTGGTAAAGAAACAATCACCTCATCAATCAAAATATTTAATTAAATGGCAACACTTTTTCTTGTCTCATGAGGTTTCTCTGAGAAAGCAATGTCTGTGGGATGTCATCAGATACATTACCCATTTGAAATGTCATCGTAAGCATGTCTTTCACAAATAACAGTTTTCAAAAGAAAACTAGAAAATCTATATTTTATGGCCTTGAGCCAAAAGCGCTGGTGGATTGGCCAGTAAGACAAGATATCATAAAAACAACAGATTCTCACTGTTAAAACCATGAAATAGCTGGTGAAAGATGGCAAAAAATTGGCAGCTATTCTCTTCTAAACTCTTGAGTGGTTATGAGAGAGTTTTCTGCTTAGAACTGGGAAGATGAGTTTTTTAAATACTGCACTTACTAGAGAGTCAGTCCCACTAAGCTCGGTGGGGGTCTGATTATGCTGCACATTTAGTAATTTATATTTATACCATAAAAGGATTAAAGTAATTTACAGCCAGATGCCCAATCACTTAAACAGAAGAATTTGAATTTAATTACATCTAACACCACTGAAACCTCCAAGGCTAAATCAATGTAATTCCAGCAACTGTGCTTTACTTAGATGGTTAAGTAGGCTCTTTTAATATTTGCATTCAACTGTGGAACTACAAGTTTAGCTACATGTTACCACTGTAAAATCTCTGCAGATTCTAAAGCTCAAGGTATTGCTTAAAAACAAAGCTGCTGCTTTTCCCACTTATTCCTACTGCAACTGAGATAAATGACTATTTTTCAGTTAATTAAAAAAAGGAAATTAAAAATGCAGCTACCCAACAAGGCTGTCCTGAATAACTATTAACTATTCATCACAGTGAACCTATTTTAAAAATACAGCATCCTCCCCAAATTCATCCATTTATGCTTCTTTAATGTAAAATATAAACATTTGTGTGGAAGTAAATTTCAGTGATTTCAATGGACTTTAGCTCATAAATGTTAATTCATAAATGTTATGTGGATCCCATTTAATCCTAATTATTATGGAGTAAAAAAGCAATTGTTACTGCTGCAGTTAATTATTGAAGTGTAAATAAGAGCTTGGTCATTAGTGTTAAGAAATTCCACCAGTGTCTGCACCAGATGATTTGATTATTCTAACGGCACACAAGCTTCTATCTGGTTTCCAATGGAAATAAAACTGCCAAGAATAGCAGCAGACTGACCACGGTGTTGAGTTTTGCCATCATCTGTGTATGAATAAAAGTAATCTATAAGGCTGCCAATCAACTGGGTGATATTGACCCTTTCAGCAGTGTATTGCTTCTTGGGTATTCCCCTGTTTACAAGATAGCTAGTATGGAGATATTGTTCTGTTGAAACATCTGGAATAGGCCCCAGTGAAAGCTACCCAAATAAGAATATGATCCTACCTAATATCAAGTAATGAAATACTTATTATGGGACTGCCCAGAGTGGAATATGTGAAGCAATTCCCATCTTGCAGTACCCTACTGCTGAAGATGCCAGCCTCAATTACTGGTGAAACTTCAGGGACCACGATTATCAGATTGGGCCACACAACCCAGAAAACCCACAACAACCTGTTGACTCTAGCCATAAAGCATTCAAAGTCTTTAGCTTTTAAAATTCCCTTGAATGATTGATGTCTGAGTAGCCAGGTAATAGCAAGGCCAGTTTTGTCTAATAAACAACTGCGCTTGGGCCCCAGCCATTGTATGGAGAAATTAGAGCCTAGGAAAAAAAGTCTCAGTTATATTAAATGACAACAAGCTGTGACTTAGGCCAGTGGTCCCCAACCTTTTTATCACCATGGACCGGTCAACGCTTGACAATTTTACTGAGGCCTGGGGTGGGTAGTCTTTTGCCAAGGGACATTGCCACCACTGCCTGAGCCCCTGCTCCACTTGCTTTCCTGCCTGTGCTCCTGACTTCCTGTCGCCTGCTGGGGGGTGCTGCCAGCAACAGCTGCGCAGTGCTATGCCGAGGGGAAGCCCCAGCCATGGCGGCCCTGGAGAGCACCAAAGGTGATCCGGCGGCAGAGTGGCAGGGCAGCCCCCGAGGCAGCATCCAGGGAGGAGGACTAGGAGGAGCCACGGCCCACCGACTGATCCACGGACCGGGACTGGTTCCTGGACCGGGGGTTGGGGACCACTGACTTAGGCCATTTACAAGTTTACCAGAGATGGATATAAGCCTGGAGACAAGAGAGAAGGTATCTTCCAGATCAGAGTTTCCAAAAGAAGTCCTGTGTGTGTGTGTGTGTGTGTTTGTGTGTGTGTGTGTGTGTGAGAGAGAGAGAGAGAGAGAGAGAGTTCTTAGGCACTTGAAAGACTATATTGGATTGTAAATTAACATATAAATATGTAAGGCTGTCAGGTCTGGGTTGGGAAATACCTAGAGACTGTGGGTAGAGCCAAGAGTGGGGCGTGAAGTATAATGCTATGGAATCCACTCTCCAAAGCAGCCATTTTCTCCATGGGAGCTGATCTCTTTAGTCTGGAGATGAGCTATAATTCCCGGGGATCCCCAGGTCTCATCTGGGGACCGGATTCCCTAGTAACATGATCATTATGGAGTTAAATTTAGAGCTATTATTATAGTCTGAAACCAAATTTTAACCTTGGACTTGCCTTCTTCTTAGTGTCAAAACAAACCATACTAGCTATAATCCTTTAAATTAGAAGGATTACACACTCATGATGGCAGACTCTACATTTGTTCAGTAGGGTAAACAATCTAGCTCATTTTCTGTATTATTGCCCACTCTAATCCAGTTGTATGGACTCATTTTTTAAAAAAAATTCTGACTGGTAGTTAGAACAAGATCGCATTACCAAATAGCTTTCTGTTGAACAACTAAGACAAATATACATAAAGTTGCTGTCATTGCATTGACTTAAAGTTCTGTATTCTGAGAAAACCTTGAAAATTGTGTTCTGTGCTTTGTATTTCAGACTTTACACTGTAGTGACCTATAGTTTAAAACACATAATGGTTGTTCTGCGGTCTTTAATGAGGTATTGCAATGTCCAGATGATGAATGATGCAACTTCTGTCCATGCAAACATCTCAGATTGAGGAGCCTGGAGAAGGAACAGTCCCCCCCTCCAACCCATGTGATTTTTCTGTATAGATGAGGCAGGATCACATGAACATGGCTCTCATCCTCTTCATATTTACAATATCTGAATTAGCTTGTCTAAAATTATCCTTAAAATGACATTTTCACTGCAGTACTTTTGTTTTTGCAGATTTACTTTTTGATGAGATTATGTGAATACTCATAAGTGTTTCACTGACATAGTTAAATTAGTGTTTCTGGGTGGATCCAGAACAGAACAGAATTTAACTGTGGAAAATTTATAGAATAATATAAAAAACTACATAAAGTGTCCATATTTTTTCATCTGTTTGTCTACTTTAGAACCACATCTGAACAACTTATCAGAATGAAACTGAATATGTTAGCTGTCATTCCTCATCTGAAGCTGTATAGGCCATAGCCTAAATAGGAGCCTCACGTAAACCAACATAATCTTTGTGGAGAGAGAAGAAATTGTACAGCTAGGAGAAACAAGTAGATGGGTTTTGCAGCTCAGTTATTTCAGATATTAACATATAGTAACTAAGTATATTCAAATGGGTCGCTGTGTTGGTCTGAAGCAGCAGAACAAAGGTTGAGTTCAGTAGTGCTGAAATGTGCAAAGTCAGCAGTGTGCATGATTCAGAAACATATGACGAATGTCCTGCAAGGGGCATTGGAGGAGAGATGTATGTTAGTTTAGGAACTTCCTGATGTATTTCAAATAATCTCCTCCAGTGTCCTGTAGGGATGTGCAAATAAAAAGAAATTGGCATATTTTGGGTTCAACGCGAACACAGTATATTCTGAATCACCCAAATACCAGTTATGGTACTAGGATTTGGGTTGGCTTAATTGAGAAACTGAATTTTTCAAGTCTGAGGTATTTAATAATAAGAAGAACAGTGGGTTTTTAAAAAAATACACTGCTTTTCACTATCTGAAGAAGTCTCAAAGTGGCTTACAATCACCTTCCCTTTCTCTCCACAGCAGACACCCAGTGAGGTAGGTGGGAATGAGACGTCCCTGACAAAACTGTTCTATGAGTACAGCTATAACAGGACTGTAACTAGCTGGCTGCATGTGGTGGAGCAGGGAATCACACCCATCTTTTCAGATTAGAGACTGCTGCTCTTAACTACAAGCCATCAAGCAGCTGATGCACAGAGAGGCCTCTCTTTGTGGATCAGTTGTTTTTTGTGGGTCAAACTGCCCACTTGCACAGCCCAAGCTGATTCAGCAGAGACACTTTCCACAGATCAGCTGTTTTTTGGACTATGTATAGGGGGTCAATCTGCCTGACAAAGATTCTCTTCCAGGGATTGGCTTTGGCAGTGCAAGAAGAGCTGGTTTGAACTGCTTCCCCCACAGCCTGCTAAATAGCTTCAGGGATCACTTGGAATGTGTGGGGAGGGCCAGTTCCAATACCACCCCATGCGGTGATTCCTGGAGAGGCTCTTCTGGGAATTGGTTGGGCTGTGTGGGGAGGCACAGTTCCTACTGCCTCCCCACACAACCCATCAAATGGCTGATCCCAGGAGAGGCTTCTCTGGAGATCACTTGGGCTTTGAGGGGAGGGCTGGTTCCAACTATCTGTCTTGTACAGCCTGGCAAACAGCTGATCCTGCAGAGCACTGGCTCTCTCTAGGATGAAACTGGGGTCTGCTGGGATGCCTGGCTTGAGCTGGGCATCCCAGCAATCCCTGCCAAACAGCCTCCCTGATCCTGTCCTGGCTCCTCTGTCTTGTAGCTGGGTAAACTCAGTTGTCAGTCAGAGGAGCTGACTCCAACAGGGTTGGGGAGCACAGGCATGGAGTTGACCTGTCAGCTCCTGCCTGCCTCCCCTTCCTGCTGGACTCCTCTGACTGGCAGCTGGGTAACCCCAGCTATCATTTGGAGGAATCAGCCCTAGCAGCAGACTTGGGAACCAAATCAAAAGCTGAATCTATTCCTGATGGAAACAACAGCAAGAACCGCAGATGGACCTATGGTGTGAGAAGACTGGAGAACTGGTGGTGATGGCCAAACTAACTAATAAATATAATAATAATAAATAATAAACTATGGTTAACAAATGGCCAGTTGAAGTATTTCAAAGACACTGGGACAAATTTCTGATAAGACTATAAAACCTAACCATAATTTCCTATTTGCTTTCTGTAACTTTATAATGGAAAATAATGTTTTCAAAAAGCTGAATCTATTCTGAATCAGACCAGAGAATCATGATTTGTGTTTTAAACTAAAAACAAACAAAAACACCCTGAATCAGTATTGACCCCCCCCCCCACTGCCCCCAAAATTTAGCTGAGTCAAATGGGCACTCTTAGTATCCTGATTGTCTCTATGGGGTGTTCCTGCTTCTTTGATTTCTCCATGCGTACCTCTTGAACAGTACAGGCTGAATGAACACAGGACAGAAAAGTTAGGATTGCCAGGATTCTCTCTCTCCTCTCTTTCTGTACAAACATGTTTCTCTTCACAAGGAAGTCATGCTGACCCTATGCTAATGCCATCCTAGTTTGGCTAAATATGTTATGCTTCATCAAGATGTATAGAGTGCTTTTACACCACTGTATGGATTTTATGCTGCAAGGTTTCCCATCTAATACCAAGATATTCAATATATTGGATAGAAAAGTTAGCTTCTTTGTCTTCTTGCTATTAATTTGTAGATACTGTACTGCATAGTCAATGTTTTAATAAGTCAATAAACCTTTAGATATTTTTATAAGTTCCGGCTTCCTTATATACATCTAACTTCAAGGACCCACTGGTCTGGGGGTTGTTTGTGGGTTCCAAGCCTGGGACCAGATAGCAATACCCCAGTGGGACCCTGCAGGGATCTCTGACATAGCAGATGGCAGGAAATTCCCTGTAAAGTAGCCAGCAGCCATTTGTAGACCTCTTATCTACTTGCCTGTCTCTGTTATATTGTCTTTGATATTAAAGCAACCAACCTGCCCAAGATGATAATGTAAAACCAATACAATAAAACAGAACAAAAGGCAAAGATGGTAGGCTGTAGAATATGAATAAAATGTCATTGTCCTTTGTAGTTTAGGATGATTCCAGTCCCAAATCTGTAGTGAAAGGAATTTCATACAGATATGGGATTAAATGGCAGATTCAAAAGCCAGGTCAAGTAACCTAAACTACTTGGCATGAAAGAGCTAGGCAGTGCAGCCTGCTGCAAAATGAGTTCCTACATCCTTATCTTAAACAAACACACAATAATGTATGTGGGGAGGCTTATATATTACACAGGTGGCTGCATACTGACATTAGACCTTCTGAATTTGTCTCCTGCTGCCTACCATATTCATAAGTAATCTGTACACTCCTCCCAGGGTTGTGAGCACTTGGGGAGTTGCTAAGTGTCAGAATTTATTTGTACTATTTTGATTAGCCCAGACCTGGCAGGGGTTTATTTTCTTTTTAATGACCCCTTGCTGTGTATCTGAGCTTTCAAAAGAAGGCTGAGGAGAGGCATGGCAGAGTATTACTGGTGGGAGGAGGGGGAAGAAGCAGAAGCAGCCCTGGGCTGGAAGGAAGCTGTGTGGAGTGACTGTCTCTAAATTCTTAATTATGTTTTAAGACTCCAGTGGGAATGTTTCCTTAAATGGAAATGCTTGTGACAAAACTGTTCAGAGGCCATTTTGTTTTCCTCATGATTCCCCCCCTCCCCCCCCCGGCAGTAAAGAACTCCTCAGGATATTCCTCTACAGTTTAAGCAGCAGCTGGGGAAACCTTTTGGTTAAAATAAACAAGGATCTAAAAACAATACTGCTACAGCTAGTACTGCCTTCACCAAATGTGATTTATTAGAAAGTTTCTGAAGTGGCTTAGTCTCTGTGACAGTTTTTCTGTATACTTCTGTATTAAAATACCAATATTGTATATCTTATGTTTTAAATTTTCAAATTCAGTAGCTTTACTATTGCTATGGAAATAAAAAAAATTGAAAGGAAGCATCCAGGTGCTGAAGTCTCTGGACTGAAGAGACATGGATTAACCCCTATAGAGCATCCAGTTCAACCTCCTCTTAAAAAAAAAAAGAAATCCACACAACCCCTCCCCCCTTCTCATCTACTTCAGTTTTCTTTGTGTCTCCTGCATCCTGCTAGGCAGGTGTCAGAGCCCTGAATACGAGTAAAAAGGCCCTGTTGATGGATACCACAGATGGAGCGTGGAAATTGGTAGAATAGGCCTCAGCCACAGGCCATTTCTAAGGACTCAACAAAAGCCGCCAAATAAGTCAACAAAAAATCCCAAAGATCACAAAGGGAGAGTGTCATTTGTCATTTACTGTGAGCCCGCGAGGGGGTATCAGCCTTACTTGCACTCCTCCTCCTGCCTTGCACCCGAGTAAACACGATAGAGGTCACTCACATAGATTTCACTACAAAAAGGATACTTCAGAACAGAAAGCAACTAAGAGGCCCACTACATACCCTCCAACTTCTGAAAGAAGAAAATAAGTGTACTTGTTTTATGGAACTGAAGTGTACAAGGGGTTCATCATATAAGAGCAATGAGTCTAAATTAACCAGCTGTAGCCATGTGGTCTAGTTCTAAGCTCTATTTAAAAATATATATTACTTATATTTCCCTGTGATCTGTAAATGGAACCTAAGCAGAGTTGCGCTATTCTAAGCCAATTGATTACAGAGGACTTAGAAAGGTATATCTGTTCTTAGGATAATCCAAATTAATCAGGATTTCAGGCCCTATTTCATGCTAGTAAGGTTGACAGATCCAGCTTGCTTAGTAAAGCAAATGGAATTTTGCCAGCCAAATAAAATCGCAGTAACATATCTACAACAGGGCTTTTTCAATGATGGTACTCATCGGTGCTTAGAACCACCACCTTTTTAATCGGGTTTTCCCAAGTCTTCAGAGGGTATTAGAGGATATCAGTGCAACCTTATATATGAATACACACAGCTCTTTTTAAAACAACAACAAGAGCACCTCAGTACAATATTCATTATTAAATTCTGCTGGTCAGTTGAATGGATAACGATGACTTGGGAAAATGAGCGGTAGAAAATGTGAATCAAGAGAAATGTGTAAAAATGCTGCATTGGAAGTGATCTAGCACTATATTAAAGCAGTTCAAAACTGTGGTACAAAAGAGTGAAATGAGAACATGGGAAAATTGACTTTTTTATAGCATTGACTATTCACTGATGAAGCGCAGAAGATGTCTCTTCAAATAGTTGTACATTTAACTGTATTGTGTTTGTAATAAATATATGGTTTCAAAATGGTTGTCATGTTTTGTTTCTTTAATTATTCAAATGAAACATCCTGCTGAGAGGAGAAACAATGAGCAGGCTGAGTGTTTGTGTGTATTATTTATTGTACAATGTTTTTCCTAAGTATGTCTATGATGTTCTTTGGGGAACTGATAATTACAGAATTCCATGTGGCCAAATCCCTATGAAATTGTGCAAAGGGTTTCTGTATAATAGTGTTAATTTGGATAAAGTATTTTCTGGGGCCACCAAATGGGTCATGAGGGGTGAAAGGACAAAGAGCTGCTTTATAATTCTGTAATTCCTTCTTTAATTAAACTTCATGGCTATTCCACTGGTGGTTGGTGCTTATAGGTTTCTTCTCCAATTCTTAAAGGAGGAATTTGTAATCCTGTGGAGTCTGACTGTTGTTCTGTACTTGTTTTTTTTGGAGACTGATTGCACTCTGCTTTCTAATTCTACTGGGAGATAGTTCAGATTCAAAGACCTCTTGGGGAAGTGTATCTGAGTGAATGTAGGGGAATATTTTTTTTAAGATTATGGCACAATCCCACCAAAGGTAATTAAATCCCATTGAGTTTCATTGGAGATAACCAAAGTGCAGGCTTATCTTTTCCATTAAAATCAGGCTGGCTATAAATCATTTACGTTTGACAGGATCATAACCATATTTTGGTTTATACAGGTAAACTGGAGAAATCATTATAGTCCTGCTCCTTTGCTATATTTCTGCTCCTTTATGTATTAAGCAATGTTCATATTCAGTTTTCCCCATGTACAATGAAAATGCAATAAGATCACAAGGCACAATGTGTGATTTTTGAGTTATTGCCAGTAGGAACGCTAATTTCCCTCTCTCTCATGACAGCTTCTTTCCCTTTCCAGAAAGCTCCCACAGCCTCCCCCCATTTACTGCTTCCTTTTCTCATTTCCACTCAACAGCCAACATAACTTTATCTGCCCCCACCGTATCCAGCTTTTTTTCTTCCTTCCCAACCCCTGGCAGCCTCTCCCCATGAAATCTATGGCCCAGTTTCTGGGTCCATTTGCACTGGAGAGAAACTGTAAGAACTAGTGAGGAGCATATCAGTTAGGCTTGCATCCTTCCCTCACACTATTTCTTCTTTTCCTTGCCCCAGCAAATTCCAAACCCTCACCTTTCCCTACTTTCTTCTCATCTTTGTATTCACCCACCAATCTACCTTTTAGCTGCCCATCCATCTTATTATTTATGCCATATATATCCTGCATTTCTGTACAATGGGAACCTAATGCAGCTGGCATCATTATCCTTGTTTCCATTTTATCCTCACAATAAACTTATGAGGTTAGTCTGAGAACAGGCTGTGATGGACAGCAGTTTGAAAGTCCAAGTGCTGAAATAACAGCAACAGTAAGTGAAAATATTCACTAGGCAGAAAGAGCCAGAGCGACAGGCTGTTCTGAATGCTCTGACTGGCTAGCAGCAGCTGAGAGGGAATTGTGCTGACAGAGATTCATTCTGATTTGGATGCTGGTCCAGAGAGCAGTTTGATAGATCCTGAGCTGACCGACCGTCTGCTCTGAGGAGAAGTTTTAGAGAGATAAATTTTGACTGAGAAGCTAATCTACATTTTATCTGGACAACTTGCCAGTGGGAATTTGGGCAGTAAGGTTATACTTCCAATTCAGGCCAAATTAGAAGGAGAATCCTTCTAAGGAGAGGAAGATCCCTTCCCAATTAAAAAGAAGAAATCAGCTATAGCGATTTCCTTAAACTGGTTAAAGTTTCAGATTAGCATTAGATTTGAATCCTCACTCTGCCAAGGAAGCTCACTGAGTTATTTGGTGCAGTCACACAATCTAAGCCTAACCTAATTCAGAGGGTTATTTGTGAGGATAAACTGGAGGTAAGGAGGAAGATGTAAGTTCCTTTGAGTTCCTTTGTAGAGAATAGTGGGGTATAAATGTAGTAAATGAATAATATATAAAGCTGAAAAGGCAAGTTGATTGGTGAGTGGGAAGAAATGAAGAATCTGAATAAGAGAGAATATAAAAGCTGCTGGGAGAACAAAAAATGTGTGGTGAAGGGAAAACAGGAGGAAATTTTTATGGGTTCTCCATTAGGCCCAGTTGGCAGCAACATGCAACTGGACTTGGCCTAGTGTCCAATTCTGCATAACTCAGCTGTACAAGCTACCAGAGGATGGAAGTAGGAAAAGCTGAGTGGGAGTGGGCAACTAAAGACAGGTTGATTGGTGGGTGGGAAGGATCAAAATAAGCAGAAAAAAAATGAGGTTATTAGGGTTTCAGGAAAGAGAAAGAGACAATAGTGGGGAAGAAAATGAAAGCCCCTCTCCACAAATCTTTTGGGTCCCATGCTTTTAATGCTTTTAATGAGAGGTAGCATAGTTAGTGGAAGTTCACAGGGTGACCTTAGGCCACTCATGTAGTCTTAGCTTACCTCACAAGGCTGTTATGAGGATAAAATGGGAGAAGAAGCATGTAAGCCACTTTGGGCCCTCATTTAGGAGAAAGATAGGTATAAATGAAGCAAATACATAAAATAAGTACATTTCTAATTTATTAATACAAAGTTTAAAAGGCGTATAATTTATTGGGAAAATGTAGTATGAGAAAACAGAAAATGGCATGAAAAATAAAGAATTATAGGTTCTATTTACATAATGGAGAAGTGAAATTAAAATGAATTTTGGAACTCAATATTACAATATTAAAAAACGACCCATGTTCTTGCAAAGCAACCAAACATAGGGTCACTAACCTCAGCCAACAACCCATTAATTGGAGGGACAGACATGCAGATACACAATGTCATTTCTGGTAAAAACCTGGAAATGATGTCATTCTGTTAGGAGGATGCATAGAATTCACCCCAAACTCTGTGAGGTTTGGGCAAATCTTAGACTATTACTCTGACATAGCAATGCCACTTCTGGTTTTTCTTTGGAAGTGATTAATCTCCCTGTAAAACTTTTCTCTCCATTTTCCACCACTGATCTGTAAAATACCAATTTAATCTCCCCCTACCCTACCCAGACATGTAGTATATCTTTTCCATGACTATCACCTTATGCTCAGTACTTGGGTAGACATTTTTTCCTAATAAGTTTATAACCACATAGCATGCAGAATTCCCAATGGCCATAAATTGGGGTTTGGAGAACTGGAATAGTCAGGAACAAAATATTGCAAAATGCTAGAAAAATATGGCCTCTTGACAGTAGAAGCAGCACATAGAGCAAAGATTCCTGAATCTTTTGTAACAACTGAGTAACAACTGTAATTATTGCATAAACAAAAAAAAATCATCTGGAAAGGCGTTAAATAGGTCCCTAGACAATACAGCATCTTCTAAATTCATTTGCATTGGGAGCAACCATTGTTCTTGACGCTAATTACAGTGACAATGATATAGATTTAAAATATTTAAGGACTGTTATCAGAACTGATTTAAGAAATACCCTTGTTGAATATATTTGAAGATATAATCCAAGCAAGGAAATTGGAATCTAACTGGAGATATTCCAAAAGGAAGAAATGTGAGCATATTCACTGAAGGAACTATTGAGAATTATTCACTCATTTGAATGAACTGCGCTGCAGCTCTCTCAGACAATGATGGTCCTTGTTTGGGTCAGTGGATGATCCTAACTTATTTGAATAAACCGTTTTCATTCAGTTCCTCTTTCCTTTCTCTAATTTAAACCAATTTTTGATTTCCCCTCTGATAGCCAAAAGACTAACTGATATTTTGTTTTGTTTTGTTTTAGCTTCAGCACCGCAGTCAGACGAAGGGTCTGATATAGATTCAGAACCAGATTTACCATTAAAGAGAAAACAACGTCGTAGTAGAACAACCTTCACAGCAGAACAATTAGAGGAGCTGGAGAGAGCCTTTGAAAGAACCCACTATCCTGATATTTACACTCGGGAGGAACTTGCACAAAGAGCTAAACTCACTGAAGCTCGGGTCCAGGCAAGTATTACTTAAAAGTTTCCTAAATATTTCCTGTTAATTAATGGATGAGCAGAAATATTGATGCTCTACTGTGCCATTCTTATATGGATGAATTTTCTTGACAAAGAGAATGATGGAGATACCAAGCATGTTCAAAGTTCATAGCGTAGAAGAAATTTTCTCATTTTTTGGGAAGGTTGATCTAGTCCATTCCTTACATGCATCCATTGCACAAGCAATGTCCTTGCTGGGTTGCCAGTGGAATGCGTTTTTTAAAATTTGGAGTGGCATTCACAGCACTGAGCGAGGGAAATGAGTCAGCTGACTGAGTCACCATCTTCTTTTTAAAAATATCAGCTCATTTCATGATAGAATCTGCAGTTTAATTATATCTCCCCCCCCATAACCTCCCAGAATGGTTCCATTAATTATTGGTATGTAACCTTGTAAAATGGTGCTTGAATGAGAACTCAAATTTTAGGTTCTTTAAATTTAGATTATGAAAGCAAATTGCTAAATTATGTTTGCTTTCTTATGAGAGATCTAAGATTATATCCTGTAGATCTAGGTTAAACCAAGATATAGTGAACTGAACTCTTCAAGCACCAACAGACCCAATTCCTTTTCTGTTATACGCAAAATAATTGTGAAAATTGAGTCACATTTAATTGTGCGGAACAACAATGAATATTTAAATTCAAAATTTAGATCTGAATCAGAGGTACCCTAAATATTTGCATATAAGCCTAGTTTTTCAGCACCTTTTTCACACTGAAAAAGCCCTCGGCTTATATGTGGGTTTATTATTATTATTATTATTATTATTATTATTATTATTATTATTATTATTATTATTATTATTATTATTATTATTATTATATTTCTTAAACACCTCCCCTCGAAGGCTCGGGGCAGTTTATAGCATATATAAAACCCCCAACAACACTTAAAACCAATAAAAATACACAATAAAACATCCACCCCCTACAACAAGATGCAGAAGTAATTGAAATTAAAGCCTGCTTCAGCCAGCCAATCGTTGCATTGCCTTTTGCAAATGTGTACTGCAAGCTGAGCTTGCTCTGGCAGATTGTAGGACATCAACAGTTTGACTGAGGGACTCTGATCTTTCTTTCATTTTGCCTTCAATGGCAAAAGGAATGACAATGCTGGATGGGAGAGCCTGTGATAATGGAGCATTACCCACCCTCAGCTTATATGCAAGTCAATAAGCTTGCCCAGATTTTGTGGTAAAATTAGGTGCCTCGACTTATATGCAGGTTGGCTTATATGCATGTATATACGGTAAATAACTTGCAGAGGTTCCTGCCATCTTATTTAAGGGTTATTAAATTATGAACAGACCAGTTGTAGCTGAATGCTTATACTTTGCTGGATGATACGTGACCTAAAGACAAAAACAATCAACTTCCACAGCTTCATCACTTGCTACACCTGAACTGTTCTACCTGTATTAAAAACGAACAAAGTAAAGCAAACTATGGAAGAAATTGGGCTTTATATTTTAGAAAATTAAATGACAAAATGTTTCAACAACCTGAACTTCCAATCTATAATTTCACAACTGGGTTAGTTTCCAAGCCATCCTGCATTTTATTCATTTGAATCTCTTTTGCATAACTCTTCTAACTTGAACTATGAAGGGAAATCTCATGTATAAGCTGTATTTTGAAATCCAGTGGGAATAGTTTTATTATCTCAAAACATTAGCTGAAAGATATGTTTCAGAAACAGATGATGGGGTTCAAAAACAATGGAATGTTTATGTGGCAACTGAGAACTGATTGGTTATGCATGAAAAAAATCTTTGAGGATTTTTAAGAACTCAGTTTGTCAGAAGTCCTTTAGTTTCTTGTGCATGTAATTTTGGGATGTGTGAGCTTTAAAAACAACATTGAATGTTCATATTTTTTAAAAAATAGTGACCCTCAGCTACAAGAAAAGCAGAAGTATCATTAACATAACAGCTGTCTTAATGTGGCTTTAACCCTATGACTCTTTACATTCCTTATGGCTTCCTTGGGTTCCCTTGAGACACATCTTGTCCCACACTTACTTATGTGATCTACAGCTTAGTAAATTCCCTACTATGTTGAACATATGGACTTTTTGCTTAAAACAGCATGGAAGGATAAAAAGCCCAGTCAATCAATGATTAAAATACCAGAACAATACCTTCTGGGAATTCAAGATGATCTGAAGTTTAAGTGACCTAACTTGTGGGTATTTGTTAAAGTTTTTTTTTAAATAATGGATACTGCATCTCTGTAGTTTTTTCTTGCCGTGCAGGGGAATACTTTTTCGCCAAAGAACCAACAAACACTTAATGGCATTAAACAGGCCACAATTTTTATTGAACGATAGAGTGTTGACCAGCATGGGGGAGAACGGAACCAGCCCTCTTGTGGTCCCCTGGCCACAAGGCAGCCACATGCAACTTCATCAGGTATGCATGGGGCCCTCCAACACCCCACCGGGCTCCCCATGCCCCCAATGCCCTGATGGATATAACGGGGAGGTGACCACCTTTTGGGAACCCGTTGAGGCATGAACCTCTGCTGGGTTCCGGGCCACCCGGAAATGCGGATCTGCCGTCCCAGCTCATCCTCCATGAGTGATGGCCTCCCGGCACCGCTTACCCACAGCCTCTTACGGAGGCCCCCCACAAAAGCATGCAAGCACGCAGGCTGGGATTGCTTGTCAATGGTTCCTCCCCCATGCCCAAAACCCGAAAGTTGTGACAATAGAGAATTAACAATATACCAAAACATATGCATCATGTATATAAATTTTTAACATTTCCTTTAAAGTATTTAAACAAACTGCTGGTACACACCCGAAAAAACTCCCCCCTTTTTTTTTTTACACTTGACCTAACTAAATTAAGGGAGGGAGGGTGGGCAATCATGGCGGCAGAGAAGCGGGAAAGAGGCAGAAGCCTCTCAGCCGCTTCCTAATAAGGTGCGGGCAGAGGAGGCTGGGAAGAGCCGAAACCGCCCCCTCCTCCTCCTCCAGCCTTCCTCTGCCGTGCTGCCAGCAACCGCCCCAGGGCTCGCTGGAACTTGCAGTCCCTGCCCTGCCTTGATCTTCGGCGAGGGCTTCCCCGTGACGGCAAACGCGCCCGGGGTAAGTCCCATTCGCCCTTAACAGCAATCACTGATTTTCTTCTTCCCATTGGATCAATGGTCACGATGGGTAGCCATATAATTTAGAAAAATCTTCATATTTTGGAGAGCGCACTATCCCACACCAGGAATATGGTCCGACTCACCACTTGTTGCCGATCCAGGTGAATTTCCACTGCCACACAATGTTGGTGCTGGTGTGGGGTGGTCTCATGCGTGGCATGACAGGCCCTCAGTTGGCCCATGACAAGGGAATATGGCTAAATCTGTTTCTCCTTCTTAGCCATTGGCCTCATCGGGGCCTATATTGGGCCTGGGACGTGCATCTGTGGAAGAATTGCGCCATCCTGGCCTGGCTCCTCCTCACCTGTGCTTGAGTATGATGTCCCAGAAAGAAAAAAGAAATGCCCCAGAAAAAAAAGAAATGCCTGGAGCATTTTTAAAAAGAACATGGCACATGTTTTTTTAAATGAAAAGGGGCCCATGACACCCTTCAGCATGGTGAAGCCAGGGTGGTGACCCTGGCTGTCATTTGGGAGTACACATCAGGGAGAGATGGGGCAAATGCTTCTCTGTGTGGTACCCTGAAGGGTCAGGGCAACCTGCCCCAACTCAAAAACCATGTGGTAGCACAGCACAATAGCTCCAGTGCTGTAAGTGTTAGACAAAAACAGACTTGTTGTGGCAAACATCCAGAAACATAGAAGGTATAGGTAGAGATAGAGGCAAGGAAGTAATATTAACAGTGCAGCCTGAATGGAGGGAAAAAACAGGGGCAACTTGGCTGCAAACAGGCATAACAGGCAAAAATATGCTTTCACATTTTGATAACATAGGGAACTTTACATTTTGAAAAGATAAAGTGTACCATTAAGTCCAACCTAATAATGGTGATCCCATGAAGTTCTACCTCAAGGCAAGAGAACAGCAAAGGTAGTTTGCCTTTGCAGTCCTCTGCATAGTAGCCTATGTTTTCTTGGTGGTTTTTTATCCAGGTGCTGGTCCTGCTTGACTTCTGAGCTTTTATGAGATTGAATTAGTCTATTAGGGATGCTACCATTTCTGATATTCATATGCATGCTGCCTCCTACAACCTAGCTTCTGGATACTTAACTCCCATAAAGCTTTCATAAAATTTGAAGCCTTCCTCCAGGTTCACAGGCTCTTCGTCCAACTGAATTGGCTTTTCCATTGGGAGAACCACTGAAGATGGAGGAAAGTTCCTTATGCTTGGAGGATGGTTGGATCCACCCCACTCTTTTCTTGCCTTTCTCACCATCAATATCAGATTGTGACCAGAAATTTGCCTCTTTTTGGTTGCATTATAAGAGCCAAAAAGGAAGGGTGGACTATAAAAATCAAGTTATTATTATTAAAACATGTATCCTGGCACTGTCGCATAAATAATAATGAACTATACATTTCTGTACAAATTGAATACTGTCATTGGTTATGATTCTTTATGGACATACCATAACAGCACTCTGTCCCTAGTCAGCTCCATGTTGAATATCTAGGGTGCCAGCTCTGGGTGGGGAAATACTTGGAGATTTTTGGTATGGAGCCTGAAGAGAAAAATATAATGCCATAAAATCCATCCTCCAAGGCAGCCATTTTTTCCAGGGGAACTGAACTTGGTCAGCTGGAGATCAATTGCAATAGTGGGAGATTTCCAGGTGCCACCTGGAGGTTCACAGCCCTATGAATACCCAGCTTACTTTGTATTGGAAAAATAAAGCAGTAAACCAGCTCAGTTTTAATCTTTAAAACAAAACTATAATTTGGATCCCACCTAGAATTTCCATGCACAATGAGGCAGGGTGAATTTTGTCAGTTCTTCCTCTTGTGGCAACCCACAATGGCCCCTAGTATTGCTCCTGAGGAATGGGATCCTTCAAGAATAGGGGGAATAATCAGAGATATCTTGTGGGAGGGGGGAAATCAACTAAATTGATCTCCCTTCATCCTGTAGGCAGTCTAAGCAGGATTCAAGCCACTGCATAAGACTCCCGCCCAGTGCTGAGATAGCAGTTTTGCCTCTATCTCCACTTGCAGTTACAGACACTCACTGAGGACTTACACAGAGTGTAAAAGTTGAGATTCATTCTGTTACAATCTGAATGAGTTATTTAATTTTAGATCTACTTCATTTTCTTTGGTGGAGATCAGGTGAGTTATGATCTGGAAGTGGACATATTTTGGGGCTCAAATCAGAATATATGTAGGTTTGACTAGATATCTACTGGAGTACCAATCTGATTCCATTTCTTTAACTTTTTAATAGCTACATGACTGGAAGAAATAATCTAAATGCATTAACCCCCCCCCAAATGCAGTGATGATTAAGTTTCAGGCACAGGAGATTTGCCAGAAAATTCACACAAATGCAGACCTATGCTCTGTTTCCTGCTCCAACCCTGTTTAATGCCATATCCCTTCATTCCAGTTCTTCCCTCTGCTAATTCAAGCCTGTTCTTTAGTATCTCAGCCCTGCTTCACATAGAGACTGTCAGTTCTGGGCATTGACTGCAGCTGTTATATGATCAACAAAACAGAAAACATATATAATAATTGGCAAGTTTTATTTATTTCAGTATTTATACCCAACTTTCCCCTTGACACAGTTTTGTACAGGATCGGTATGGAATATTGCTTAGATCAGTGGTCCCCAACCTTTTTTGGGCCAGGGACCGGGGGGGGGAAGAGGGAGGCATGGGCACCGGCGTACCAGTGGACGCAAATATGCTGCGTTTGCACCCACTGGTGCCCAAACCTCCACCTGCGGTGCAGCAAGCGCCAGACCGCGCAGGGGAGGGAGGGCTCTGCGGCCCGGTACCAGTCCACAGATCGGGGGTTGGGGAACACTGGCTTAGATCACTGGACTGGAATGAGGATCTAGATTTAAAACTCTACTCTACCATGTTCATGGGCTGCTCCCTTCTCTCAGCCTTAATCTTACCTCACACATATTTTGTGAAGGAAAAAGAGATATGGAGGAAATCCTGCTTTTTTGAAGAAGGATAAAATAAAAATGAAATAGCCATACAAAATGCTGTTGGTTATAATCTATCATGTTTTAAATATTAGTTGTCAAAAACATCAATTGCTTAGTAGGAGGGCGTGTTAGAGCCTGCAGAGAAAATACGTGACACAATAATCTTGGAATGAATAAGGCCACAGCTTTATTACAACTCCAAAAGGAGCATTGGTGTGGCATGATGAGTAATCCAGCTGAAACGATCAGCAGACTGCAAATAACCCAAGGTCCCAGATGGCATCCTGGAGTACCCACCTAGGCATCAGCCTATGACATGGAACTCCTTGCCATCTGAAACCCACCCTTGGAAGGTGGCTTGATGGTGACCCAATGGGCATAAGCCTCTTGCTGGCTCCCCAAACTACCTGGCAATGCAAGCCCGCTATTCTTCAACGATCTTTCAACGTTCCGCAGGGCCTGCAAAACGGAGATCTTCCACCAGGTATATGGTTGAGGCCGGGGCTGGTAAGATAGATCTACGCCCCTCCCTGGGATCTGGGATCTGAAATGAACATCATCGGGCCTCCTTCTCCACCTGCTAGTAGTGTGTGTGTGTGGGGGGGGAGTCGGGTTTTATTGATTTTCCGCCATGTTGGTAATGTTTTATGTCTTTAATGGGGCTTTAATGGGAATTTTAAGACACTGTAACCCTCCATGAGCCGTAGGGGAGTGGCAGGAAATAAATCGAACAATAACAACAACAACAACAAAAACAACAACAATAACAATAACAATCCTAGCTGGGTTGACCCCCAGGTAGCATATGCGCCATCTCTTAATCAGACCCCAAAGATGCAAGAGACTGATATGCAGACCTGTCTGTCCCAGAGGATTTTCCCATGCCAAACTGCCTGCTATGACAAAACAACCATAAACTTGTACAAAGAATTAAGAATACCTAACAGCTTGCTAAAGGGAGGGAGGGTGGGAAGCTTCCTGCAACAGCATCAGGAGGGAAAGAAGCCAAATGCAAGTGCTCAGCCCCTTTTAAAGGCATGGCCAATGCCCACTCCTCCCCTCATCCAACTAGCATGTTGTGGTGCCTAGGCTATCCTCTTTATAGAGGCTTGCCTGAATGATGTGTCCAGGCAGTGTGTCTTTTCTGCTGTCAGCTCACTCCTCTGCGGCAACAACCAAGATCCTCTGGTAAGTCGTGGCTCCAATTGCCAGATATAAAATGCTATCATATGTAAAATATGAATCTGAGATATCAAATATCTGGCAAATATTCAACACTAAAATTCACAGGAAAATATTTGAGGACAGCTTATGAGGCAGATTAATCCAGTTTTTGTTGAATATTGGCAAAGAAAAATGTTCCATTAAGATCATTTCAGAATTGTCTGTGTGCGCTGCAGTTCACTGTGGTGCCTGAGGCACATATCAATCCCAAACTTCTGTATACAATATTTCTAGTCCAGAAAACATGTAGATTTTAACCAATATCAGATGTGATTCTAACCATATAAAGTCAATGTTTCTACTTTTAAGTATATTTTAGATACTAGGGATAAATACCCAAAGATTTCTCTACTGCCTAGGGAGAGAGGGACGAAATGCAACCTTATAACAAGGAATAGTTTTTTACAATAAATTATCATGAGCTGTGGATCAGTCTGCTGTGGGCAACCAACTTTACATTCAAATTAAACTGGACGAATCAGTTAAGTGATTCTTGTTTTGAAAACAAAATGGACACGATCAAATGGTAGACCTTTTCCATCACAGATTTCCAATATTTACAGCTTGCCTTTTGTTATCATTTTTTCTTCAAATAGTCTGTAACTGAACAATGCAACATCATACTTCCGAAGCCCTGGCCCGCTCTTCTTTCAAAGCTACACTTCTTCCTTAAGGCTTGCCTTAGTGAAATTGGCCTTGACAGTTCCAGTGCGTTATCCTAAACAGAGAGTTTCCCAAGTGCTTTTAAGGGAACAAGATCTCTTCTGCAAATGGGCAAAAAGTTTGAAAAAGAAATTCTTCAAGACAATAGAGGATAGTTTTCTCTAAACAGAGTCCGGGCTTTACAAGAATGAATGCCAAATACGTATCAAACCAAAAGACTGGTGCATTGATAAAGACACATCTAATTTAAAACAGAAAATGTATTCCCTTTGTCTCATTGTTTTACGCCAGAATTATTGCTTTAATTTTTCTATTAGTTCAGTGATCATAAATGAAAAGCGTGAGAGGGGAGGGTAGTGAGAGCTAGAAATGAAGGGGGTTTAGAAGAGACAACGCTATGAATTATGATGGAGATAGGATAGAGTCTATGGAAAGATATAAGAACAAAACCTAGAGAACCTTTCACTGCCTAATCCCCACAAAGAAAATGATGGAGGAAATATGACATATTTATTATCAACTGGTTCTATACCAGGAATTTGGCCCGACTTGCAAAATGCTCAATAAATGGCTGAAATATATAAAATATGACCTAGAAATGATTAATATTATGTATAATTAATTGCAAGTATAGTTTGCCTTCTTACTGCTTACCAGTATTCCAAAGCCATTTTCTATGGGCTTCAGAGTTTTCTGATGCTCTAGTTCAGTGGTTCTCAACCTTCCTAATGGTGCGACCCTTAAATACACTTCCTCATGTTGTGGGGACCCCCAACCATAAAAGTATTCTTTCACAGAAATTAAACTGAAACCAACCAATGGTGTGAAGATCCATTGTTCACGACTGTATATAAATTGTTTTTTCCCCCCAGGGTTTCTCAATTCAGTTCTGCCTCTTGTCCCACCATGCCGACCTTGCTCTTTTCTGCTGCTCTAGACAGACAAATGCTCTATCTTGATCTACCCCACAAGTCTGTTGTGTAGATGGTGCCCTCCCCCCGGCCAAGCTGCTTGCCCTGCCATGACCCCTGTGAAAGGGTCATTTGACCCCCAAAGGGGTCCCGACCCCCAGGTTGAAAACCACTGCTCTAGTTAATTCTTTCTCCCTCTTTTTCATGTCTCATTGTCCCTCTCAGTTCTTGTTTTCTTAATTTCATTAGCATCACTGTGTTGCATCACCATACTTTACAGAGTGTGCAGGGTGGGGTGGGGAATGATGAACAGCTGTGTGTCAGGTTCAAGAGAGAATACCTGGTGTGTGTGTGTGTGTACAGAACGTACCACAGATTTTCAAAAGGTGCTCCCAGAACTTTTTGATTCTACCCTCTTCTAGTCATGTTTGGGAGGGACATGAACATTTGTATTACACTTTACATGGGCCTTTCCTTGACAGCAATCTGGAAATTACAACTGGTCCAGAATGTGGCAGCACAGCGCCTCACTCATACACCATGTAGGAGCCATATTTGACTTGTTTAGAAGCCTGTTTAGAAGCAGCTGCATTGGTTCCCACTTGCATTTTGAATCCGCTTTAAGGTGCTGGTATTGACCTTTAAGGCAATACGTGGTCAGGGTCGCTTGGCTATGCCCCCCATAGGACAATAAAATAATCCAGCACAAATAAATTAGCAATCCCTGGCCCAAAAGAAGTATGTCTAGCCTCAAGCAGGGCCAAGGCCTTTTCGGTTCTGGCACTGATCTGGTGAAATGAGCTCCCAGAAGACTAAGGGCCCTGACAGAACTGAGTCAGTTCTGCATGGTCTTTAAGAACACTATTTGTTTTTATGTATTATATACACACATATATATTATGTATTATATATAATTATGCATTATATTTTTATTATATTTATGTATTATACACACACACACACACACATATACACACACACACATTATATATATGCAATAATGTTGGAAGATGCCCCAAACTAGCATGCTGGGAGGGGCAGGGTACAAACTGAAGAATAAATAAAAAGAAAATATATAAACTAATGTTATTCATGATGTGAACAGGCTGTTTGTGGCAAACTTTGAGAGTACTTGCTCTAAAAGGTTTTTATCAACATCATCACTATTGCTTATTATTTATTTTCCACTCTATCTCATTTGATTCAGGGTGGATTCTGTCATGATAATATCACATCAAGGTAACATATAACTGTAAAATATACACTATTAGATTAAATACATCTACCTGGCAGTTCCTTACATACTAGGAAAGAAGGAGAGAGGAATTCAGAGGCGCTTCCCAGTCCTAGCTGACACATAAATAAGGCTTTGGTGGGGAGGCCAGCATAGTTGTTACCTTGGGCCTCGGCTATAGGCCTGGTGGAACAGCTCTGTTTTACAAGGCCTGTAGAACTATTCAAATCAAATTGTTTATTGCGGTCAAAGACCATTAGATTTCAGATACTATCAAAAATCCACCTGGATAGTTTAAAATCACAATAAAATTATATAGGATTAATCCTTAAAAATCTTACTAAATCATTAAACATTCTTGCTCAAGGTCTCATAGGGTTCTGACTTCATTTGGAAGAGTGTTAAAATGCTGTTTTCACTAGAAGTATGAAGTAGTTAGTAGAAAAAGGCTTCAGTTGCTGAATAAACTTAAAACTGGTTAAATATTGTCTCATATGCCACTTTGTTTTCATCCATTTGTAGGTCTGGTTTAGTAATCGTCGAGCTAGATGGAGGAAGCAAGCTGGGGCCAATCAACTGATGGCTTTCAACCACTTGATCCCAGGTGGATTTCCACCCACTGCCATGCCAACTCTGCCAACGTATCAACTGTCAGAATCCTCCTACCAGCCCACCTCTATTCCTCAAGGTACCAAAAAAAAAAAAAAAGCAGGATATTCTCTTGAGTGGTGTTTTACTGAGTTTTTATTTGACTGTAATCTACTAAAGGATGACAACATTAATACAACTGCTTTGGTCATATCTGCCTCATGAGTTGTCAGTCCTGGGCCACAAGAGGCTGTGCATAGAGATAAAATAGGAATCCTGGAAGGACTTGTGCTGGCGATGGGATGGAAGGCTGAGGGAGACCACACCCAGGCCAGAATTATTTATTTAAAGGTGCACTTTATGTCCTAAAATTCCAATGAGTAGCCCCAAGTCTATTATGGCTATGTTGCAAAGTTTGGAATGCATACTGGAGACCATCTTATCCATTTGGTGCCTCTTAATAATTGTGAAACAGCCTTGGGGGACGAATGGTACGGCCTCTCCAGGGCCAATCATGATGCAGCCAGCTGCACCCTGATTGACCCTGCCCTTACAGCTGCCGCCCTCCCTATCCAAGTTGGAATAGGGCCAATCAGGATGCAGCCAGCTGCACCCTGATTGGCCCTGCCCCTACAGCTCCCGCTCTTCTTCATCAAGCCCTTACCCCTTGCCTCACAGACGTGACTCCACCACTCCACATCCAGGGCCCCAGGTGAGAGGCCACAGGGGGGAGGGGGGAGGGGGGAGGGGGGAGGGGGGAGGGGGAGAGGGAGCAAACACACCCGGGACCTCACACCCTTTCCAGGGGCCCCGGGTGTGCTCTCCAGGCCATCCAGCCGCGGGAGGGAGAGGGAGTGCTTTCCAAAGGGCTGGAAAGCATGCCTGGGGCCTCTGGAAAGGGTGTGAGCCTGCGGAAGTACTTTTCAGGCCTTTGGGAAGCGCTCCCTCTCCCCCCCACCCCGTGGCTGGATGGCTTCCTAGGGGCCTGGAAAGCAGGGGCCCCCAGAAAGTCATCCGGCCATGGGGTGGTGATGGAGGAGAAGCGAGGCCCTGGGTGTGCTTGCCAGGTCCCCGGGAAGCACTCCCTCTCCCCCAACCCCTCCACCCCCCCTTGCCCTCAGTGCTTCCCAGCGGCCTGGAAAGCAGCTGGAACGCTGACGGGGAGGACTCTTTCAAAGAATTCATAAGAATGGGCTTTGATCCTAGTTATGTCATAAGACAATTAACCCTCCCATTTTCAGAGTTGAGGTAGGACGAAGAGGACCTTTTCAGTCATCCCCCCCCCCCCATTTGTGGATGCCTCCCCTACTGGATGCTTGCCTGATGCTGGATTTATCTTTCTGCTATTGGGTGAAGACATTTCCCAAGCTATTTTTCCTTCTTTCCACCTGCAGCCCTCTCCCCCAAGCTGGTTGCGGATTTTGGCTTTATTTCTGCTGTTTTCATTTTGCTGATTTGTTGGTTTTAATAGTCCCTGTGTTCCTAATTTACAAACTTTGGTTGTTGTAACATTTTGGAAATAAGATTAATGTTTAGTATTTTAACTGTTCTTTATGATTTTGTTAGCCATCCCAGAAATCTTTTCCTAGTGGAGGAACAGGATAGAAATGATTAAAATAAACAATAAATAACATGAAATATTACTATTATTTAGACATATTACTCGCCACTCAAATGCAAGCCTATGTCCCTTTACCTGAACCTACAAGCCTTTATTTAAACACAGTGGGATCTACTTTCAGTAGACATGCCAGGGACATTGAAGAAGGCACAGGTTGAAGGAATAAGAACAAAGATGAAATAACAGTCTAGAGGAAGGAAGAACAGGAACAGAGAACTAAGGTGGTAAAGCAGGCATATTTAATTTTAAAAAATCTCTGGAATGGTGTGATTATCTAGCCAAGAAACTGAAGCACCTTCATAGAACTACAACATACAGAGTCCCATGGGGACAGTCATTTAAGAGCACAGTCATCAGAGGTAAGCTCAATTCATTTTAGTGGAACCTATATCCAAGTATTCATTTTAGTGGAACCTATATCCAAGTATAGCCTGAAACTAGACTATAACGATAATGCGACATCCTATGTACAGTATCTTGATTAAATGCATATTGTGTTTCATTGTGGCTTGAAACCACAACCTTGAAGGGGGAAAATTTTGTCTCAGTTTGGGAGTTCCCTAAACCGGTATACATTTTATGTTGTTTTTTCTTGTATTTAGATTCTTATTGCGTGTTAGCCACCTGCAGAGGGTTCGTGAGTTGCTCAACTATTGCACAGCATAATCTTTGAGCTGCTAATTTCTTACTTGCTTAATCACGTTCAGTGTTTGAATTTCACACAGTAAATATGGAAACTCTGCCAATGTGTCCCTTTTCCTTGCAGCTGTGTCAGACCCAAGCAGCACAGTTCACAGACCTCAGCCTCTTCCGCCAAGCACCGTGCACCAAAGCAGCCTCCCTTCGAACCCAGAGAGCAGTTCTGCATACTGCCTCCCGAGCACAAGGCATGGCTTTTCCAGCTATACAGACAGCTTTGTGCCTCCATCTGGGCCCTCCAATCCTATGAACCCTGCCATTGGCAATGGCCTTTCACCTCAGGTCAGTCCTGCTTTTTCAGACACAGGATTTGCTGTATACCCAAACTAAATTGTCTATTCCCCAAGGCCATAATACAATGATTTGCCAAATTTAAACCATAAAGTATTCTTTATATAAGCCACATGATTTCAGTTTGCTAGTTTCCTCCCTTCCCCTCCCTTTCCCTACTGACTGAATCAAAAGTCATAGCTTATATTTAGTTTTAGGCAATGTTTTGTAATGTAATCATGAAGTCTTTCTGGTTGCATTCAATTATGAAGCATTGTGATGTACTGCTTTTCTTTTTAAAAAATAACCCTGGCTTTAAAAACTCCCTCCAGAGCCACTTATTTTTGTCTCGAGCCTTTTGTCAGCTCAGAGTGTTTTTTTTTTAATGTAACAACCCTACAAGTAGAAGACAAGTTACATTTGGTCTGTCTGATGAGCTACGCACATCAGGCTAAGCTATAATCGAGTTATAAATACATAAATTAAGAACATTACTGCTCACAGGAAGCCTATAACTACTGGAAGGCTATAATTGTTTTCTTAATTTGCATGAGCTTTTCTTGGATGCCTGTGTTAATAAATTGCCTTGATAATTGAGTGTCAAAAAGGTTGGTTAAATTTTCTACTCCTGGCATCTGCCTTGGGCTTGACATTATTACAGACTGCAAAAAAAAAAAAAATCAGTAGGAGGGCTTTTTTTTTTATTAGTACGGGTTTAGGCACAGGTGTTAGGAGAGCTGTCCACTGAATCCTGAGCAAATGTCATGAAGGGGGGAAAGCAATCTATAATTACAATCAGGGATCTCTTCAGGGCCAAGAGTGAGAGTTTTAATGGCTTTATCTTCTCTTTGCTCTTTCTTCCTCTGTGTGGTTTTTTTATATTTAAAAAAAAACAGAGGCAAGCTTGGAATGACACAAATGAAAAGTGAAAAGACAATTATACTCAATTACACACTAATCACTGACTATCACCACCGCCTAAGCAGTGAGAGGGCATTCTAATAGGCAGAAAATGAGATTTTAATAGCACAAAGGGTGGCCAAAATAACGGTTCCTATATCTTTCCCTCCTTCGTTGGCTTCCACTTGTGGTTTACATCTCGGAAGTACACTTCCTGGTTTCTGCACCACAGTGATAACTCTATGCAGCTGAAGACTTCAAAGGCACCAAAGTTGAAAAGAATGAATAGCAAAGGCAATGAAATAAACATTTTTGCCTAAAGGCAAGAGTTCATAAATCCTTTTTTTTGGTAACAGTAAATGTAATTAAGTTTCAGAGATTCGTACAGCACCGTAGTAGGATGCAAAACTTTATGGCTTTAGACCTGAGTAGAAAAAGAAAGGCCGATATAAAAACAAGTGGATGTATTTCCAGTAAGACTTTAATTAACATTGGTTTTGAGGAATCTTTTAAAAAAATTTTTAATTCTCAACAAAAGGCTTGACATTTTATTTTGTAGTCAGACTCACAGTGTGTAAAGCTGCAATTTAAATATTAAAATACTCCTGAGGTTCAGAATTAATCTTTCAAAACTAAGCAAATGCTATTGTCCTATATAGTTAGAAATATGTTCCTTGAAACGGAAACAAAATTATTCTATTGTGAAAAGAAAATTAAGCGCAATGGTAGACTGGTTCAGTGACATTTGGGATATGGCTTTATAAAATATGAAGCTTCCTACTACTGAGGCAGACCATTGGTCCCTCTAGCTCACAGCTGCAACTGGCAGCATCCCTCTTTGGTCTGCTACCCAAGATCCATTACTGAGAGATGTCAGGAACTGAACTTGGGACTTTCTTCATGCAAGTATGATGTCCCTGAGTCTAACCTGGGGCAATTGTAACTGATTAAAGCCATCTGATCACTAAATTAACCAATCATCTATTGGCATCACCCAGCTGAAAACCTAACATGGAACAGAATGTGGTTTGTTGCTCATAAACACTCATCTTTTAAAAAAGCTTTTTAATTTGATGATTCCTTGGTATATAGTTCAGGGATGCCATTTCAGTCTTTAGTGGTGGGGAAAGAGAAAATTTGTCACAGATATATTCAATATGTAATTACTAAAAATCCGTACATGCAAAGAAAGTTTGTTATTGATTTCTTTAAGACTGTCAAAATACACACAGTTGCTTTTTCTTTTTGTTTAGCAAAGTATTTTGACCTTTTAGAATGTGTATCTAATGCACAGGTCCATGTATAGGAATAGTTTATAGTGTATCAGATAAATTTACCAGAGAAATATAAAGCAATGTAGATACACAAAAAGTCTTTGAGTTGGTTACATTTCGATTTTGCTACAGTCTGTTAATTTCTAGCATATAGCTCCCATGTTGTCATTCAATGCTTTGAATTTTAAAGTTTCTATAAAATTAACTATTCATTAAGCCAATAATTCTGAAACTCTTAGTTTTTGAAAACATCTTTGTTTCACTTTTGTTTTAGTCATCTACATTTCATTTTGGAACGTTTTGTATAGTTACATGAATAGGAATAACACAAGCCATCTGGAAATCTGATACAATTATATTGTGTTTAATTTTAAACCGAATTAAACAGTTGAGTCAGGCAGAGTTATGCACTTCTTTAGCTTCTTTTTTTTCTTTTGCAGAGATCTATGCTTTTGCTCAATGTTTCTATTAAAATTAATATGACGCAAATATTTAACTTTGGTGAATTTATGCCATAGATATGTATAAGTCGCTGAGCTTCTTTTTTGTATCATGTTTAGAATGAATGGATGTTAGGGCACCCTAGAGTTCAGGGGTTCTTAAATCTTTTAAATTTAAATTGAATAAAGAGGTAAAGAAGTTTTCATTTTTCTGTATCTTGTTTGCATTTGTATTAAAAGCTGGCCTGTTTTATTTGCTACAGACCTTTCCATCCCGAGTTGAATAGGTCTTTGGGTATCTGAAAGTCACATCTTCATGGCCATATTGTAGTGGGCCAAGATGAAAAGAAGCTAGCCTTCCTTTGGAGTATTTCTGTTGTGTTGGGCCAGAGATTGGATCATGGCACAGCATAAATGTATGTAACTGTTCAAGGATCTTGTGCATCAAAGAAGAAAAAGACCATTCCTGTGACACAGAAACTAATCTGGCTTTGTAGAAGACTGCAAGAGAAAGGATAAATGAGAAAGCACAGGCTTGTGATTTTGTGGTTTTTCCCTTCCATGGAACGTGTGTGTGTGTTCTTTCCCATTCATTATCTCCCTCTGGTGAATGCCACAGGAATATGACTTGCATGACATAAGTTGTATGGCTGAATTTATGGCAAATTCTTCTGCATAGTGTGCAATAGGAAAGGCAATGTCTCTCTTTAAAATTTACCCTTCCTAACTTTACAAATCAGCTGAATCCCTTTATGATTTTGATTCTTATCAGGTGAGGATGTAGTGCATAATTTCTAAGTAGCATTGTATTCTGCATAATACTTTTTTTTCTTTGTTTCTACATTGGCATAATTTGAAAAGAGCTTACCATATACATTTTATTTGAAGAACTACACATGATATTTTTTGCAGATGAAATCTAATATTTATATGTTCACTCAAGCTTTCAGTTTTAAAAAGGCCAAGTCTCAACAAAATGTTATGTGGAGAAATTGTGCATGGGGAAGAGAATCTTCTTCTCTATTGCTGTTCAGAAGTGCTTGGCAGGCAGGCAGGTAGGAACCACCCAATTTTGGAAAATCCAGTAATAGATTGTGCACCAGTACCAAAATCAGAATTTGGAATTCAGAATAAGGACTGTTCAGATTTAGAATTTGTAATTTAAAAGATCTAGCATTTCTTAATACCTGAAATACCACTAAGGTCAGAAGAATAATTTCCCACTTATAAATAACACAAAAAGGCAAAAAACTATGATAAGATTTCTTGTAGCCCTCTGAATCGTTTCTAGTGCCTATGCCAAGAGATGAGGAAATGTGGCAAACACACAGCAACAGCTCCTATTATCAGCCACCTGTGTCAGACATTATGAAACGGCAGTAATCTGGATACAAACCCTGAACAGTGTAAATAACACCAAGACCGCATTGGATAGATCAGCAGGCACCTGGTGCTAGGGAGTGGACATAGATGGAAATGCAAAGGAAGAACAACAAGGATCTTCACCTCCTACTGCAAGCCAACCATATGTGCTGTGCAGGCTTCTGTATGCACGCCTCTCCTAATTTCATGATCAAAAGGATACTGTTTTATAGATCTCAGTACCCAGCAGTGGTTCACTGCATTTACCATTCAAGGCTATGAAGGCTATAATCATAGGGGATATTCAAGAAAATAGGGTAGAGCAGGAAAACAGTGGTTGGTAGGGTATTCATAGTGGAACAGTGCTATTGTAGATGGAGACTGAGAGATTTCCAGGTCCAATTTATCTCAGAAAGTTTGGAATACTTTAAAAGGTGTTAGTAGGCAGTCTTTCTGGTGTTTTCCTATGTATTGATAGTTCATTGTGGAATAAGAGGAATGGCAGTTTAATGGAAGAGGTAAGAAGAAGGCCCTATAGCTCTTGTAAGCTGACATGAAAGGATAACAAATGGGTTTTTATCCTTTCTCCTCTATATTGGGGATTTGAAGTTGGACTGGGAAGAAACTTTTCAGAAAGAGCCAAATAGCTTATTGTTGCTATCTGGTGTGATGTGAGGGGGCAAGGGACCGAATCTACCTTCTGCCTACCATTGAGGCCCTCTTATTCAGTGCTGTCAGACATGACCTTCATTCTGAATAAGTTTGTCTAAGGATAAAGGCAACTCACTAATTTTATTTATTTATTTTTGTGGCTTTTAGGCCAAAGGTGAGCCTCTTGTGGCGCAGAGTGGTAAGGCAGCTGTCTGAAAGCTTTGCCCATGAGGCTGGGGGTTCAATCCCAGCAGCCGGCTCAAGGTTGACTCAGCCTTCCATCCTTCCGAGGTCGGTAAAATGAGTACCCAGCTTGCTGGGGGGTAAACGGTCATGACTGGGGAAGGCACTGGCAAACCACCCCGTATTGAGTCTGCCATGAAAACGCTAGAGGGCGTCACCCCAAGGGTCAGACATGACTCGGTGCTTGCACAGGGGATACCTTTACCTTTACCTTTTTAGGCCAAAGGTCTCGGAGCAGCTTACAACAAAGCATACAGTCCAGTTACAAACACATTTAAAACCTAAACAATTCCTGCTAAAATAAATGTACAGTTAAATCCAGAGTCACCCCATCCAAGAATCATTACTCTGATGGTAGTGTTCTTCTGTGTGGCTCATGATGGAGGCACACAGCCTGGGTGAGATCTCCAGATGTAGGATTGGGTGGGGCCCATACAGATGGTAGAGGTACTACCCTTGGCCTCAACCAAATGCTTGGCAGAAGAGCACTATTTTGCAGGCCCTTCAGAACTTTGGAAGCTCTGCCAGCAGCTAGTTCTATCAGGCTGGAGCCAGGACCAAAACAGCCCTGACTCTGGTTGAGGCCAAAATATGAAGTATGTATTCATGGCATTAATTCTCTACATTATTGTTATATGTTTATTAACTATTTTTTTAAACAATTATTTATTGTACTTTTATTCTTCCTAAGAACTGAAGTCCCTTGATAAAGCCAAAGAGCAAAACGCTTTGGGATTTATATGAAAGAAAAAAGAAGAATGGAAATTTGAAGACTCTATAAAAGTCATTTTTGTACATTTGTCTTTGCCATATTGGTATCCCAGTGCCTCTGTATTTACCCTTTATCTGGTTGAGGCTAGGCACACCTCTTTAGGGCCAGGGTTCACGAGCAGGTTGGAATTTCCTGATAGGATATGGAAATGCGGTCCCTCATGTTCAGAGGTCTCAGGCCGCATAAGACCTTAAATGTTAAAACCAACACGTTAAACCTGATCCGGAGCTCAACTGGTATCCAGTACACCTGCTGGAGGACAGATCAAATGTGAGTCCTCCATGTGATCCTCATAAGGACCCTGGCAGTTGTAGTTTTTGGGTCAAGGATAAGAGAAGACCCACATAGAGTGAGTTACAGAAATCTAGTCTGGAGGTGGCCATTGCCTGGATCAATATGGGGCCAGGTCAGCTACTAGTAGCTTCATAGATGGAAGAATGCCTGGTGAGCTACCTTTGTGACGTGCACCTCTATATTCAAGGAAGCATCCAGGATCACTTCCAAATTCTTGACATATCCCCATGTCAATGAGGCAGTGAGCTAGAACCTCATGGTCAACAATGCTGAATACCGCAGTCAGATCTAATAATATCAGCAGCGCTGATCTGCTTCGATCCAGTTGTCTACGGAGGTCGCCTTTGCATTGTGCATCTTTGGATCAGGCCATAGCCAGAACTATATATTTTATTAATTTTATTTATTTGCTTATAGTCTGCCTTTCTTTCTGAGACTCAAGGCACATTTCATAGACCTTACATAATTTTAAAATGACATATATGTTAGTAATGAGTGCAGTACTCACAATTCGCACTGAGAAATCGAATGGGCTGTAAAGGCAAGCCTAGTTTTTAACCCCCCCCCCCCCCCCAAATGTCCTCTACTCTTAGTTCTTTTCCATCTCAGAGGAGGCCTGCATTTCTCATCAGGCTGATTGAGCGTTTCTCTGCTGTCTGCTTTGCTCATTATTACTGAGGGTGGTGAGAGTTCCACGGTTGCAAATGGTTGATCTTTACAGGAACAAGGAAGTGATTAATGGTGTCAAGATCTAATGTCGAGCATTGTCTGTATATATATATATATATATATATATATATATATATATATATATATATATATATATATATATATATATAAACACAAACAACCCTCTCAACCTCAGCCTGTGATGTAATGAAATGATGTTTTTAAAGACCACAATGTCAAAACTGAGATTATTAGTGTGTAATATATGCAAATTGCATACTTTGTGTCTGAGCTGTTGTTCTTCTTGAACAATTATTTATTACCACTTTCCTCCAAATCAAATTATTTTGGGCAAACATCTAACTACTTAACGGTTCTGCAGTTAGTGTAAGAACACATCCAGTTGTGCATGTCAGTGTCAGATCACTATATTAATGTTTTTACCCCCTGACAGTATATAGAAGCACCTATGTCAGGATATCCTTTCTAGAATATAACTTTTTAGCTGTGCTACAGATTTGAGTGCTGAAATAGATTTTTAATGTTTAAGATAAAGTAGGAAAATTCTTAGCTATAAACCCTTGGATTTATTGGCATGTTCTCTGGGTAAATGCTGGTGTATGGCGGCCAAGAATAATGCATCTAGTTCCACATGGCCAAGAAACTGTAGTCATGTATTTCTTGAATACCAGAGGACCAAAATGTATAGCTATGCATTATCTGACTCTACTCTCAAGGGATAGCTTGAGAACAGGTTCACTATGTGAGGAAGGAGATTTTTTACTGTACGAGGTCAGGAGGTCCAGGGCTGTGGATGCAGCACCAACCGGTGCATAAATCCTAAGTGTATGGTAGTATCTAGGTTGAGTGTAGCAGGGCATCACTTGAAAGTGAGGGGTTCTGCTATCCATGCAGTAAGATGTTTGTCTGCCTGCACAGTACCGCAGCAGCTGCCCTCGTACTTCATTGCCACCTCTGGTAAAAGTACAAAATCCCCTTCCACCTCCACTGGTGCTCATTGGTAGTACAAACTGCACAAACATCTCCTCTTACCCCTCTCCCCAGCTCTTTGACACAGCCAAACTAAACATAGCATTTACATAAAATGTAAGAGACACCATGTTGGATCAGGCCAATGGCCCATCCAGTCTGTGCTACACAGTGCCCCAAAATCAAGAGGCCCATCAGCAGGACAAGAATTCCAGATGCCTCCTTACTCCCCCCGCCCCAAGAACCAAAAATACAGAGCACCACTGCCCCAGACACAATGTTCAGTCTATGTGCTGTGGCTAATAGCTGCTGATGGACCTCTGCCCCACTGTTCACCTAATTACCTCCTGAAGCTATCTATGCTTATAGCCACGACCACTTCCAGTGGCAGTGAATTCTATATGTTAATTATTGTTTGGGTGAAGAAGTATTTCCTTTTATCTACTGTAAACATACTGCTCATTAATTTCATGGAGTGACCATGAGTTCTTGCATTGTGAGAAAGGAAGAAAAGTATTTTTCTCTACCTTCTCTATCCCATGCATAATTTGTAAACCTCTACCATGTCACCCCTCAGTCATCATTTCTCCAAGCTAAAGAGCCCTAACCTCTTTAATCTTGCTTCATACGAAAAATGTTCCATCCCTATAATAATTTTAGTTGCCCCTTTCTGCACTTTTCCCAATGCTATAATATCTTTTTTGAGCTTGGTGACCAAAACTGTACACAGTATTCCAAAAGAGGCTGCACTGTCAATTTATACAGGTGTATTACGATACTGGCTGATTTGTTTTCAATTCACCTCCTAATAATCCCCCATATAGAATTTGTCTTTTTTATTGCTGAGTTGACATTTTCAGTGAGTTATCTACCACAACTCCAAGATCTCTCTCCTGGTCAGTACCAGCCAGTTTGGACCTCATGAACATGTATTTATAGTTGGGATTTTTAGCTCCAATGTGCATTACTTTGCACTTATCAATGTTGAACCTCATTTGCATTGCTGATGCCCACTCTTATCCCATGAGTGTTGAGTTTACTTAGGATCTTTTGATGAGGACCTTTATCAAAAGCTTTCAGGAAGTCTTGGTAAATAACATCTATTGGGTTTCCTTTGTCCACATATTTGTTCACCTTCTCAGAGAACTCTAACAGATTAGTGAGACAAGATCTTCCGTTACAGAATCCATTCTGATCCTTCCTCAATAGCTTTTGTTCATCATTGTGCCTCCTAATTCTATCTTTAATAATGGATTCCACAAACTTACCTGGTATTGATATGAGACCAATCAGCCTGTTATTTCCTGGATCTCCTCTGGAACCTTTTTAAAATATAGTTGTTATATTAGTTACCTTCCAGTCCTCAGGAACAGAGGCATATTTAATGATAGATTGCATATTTGTGTCAGGAGATCCACAAGTCCACATTTAAATTCTTTCAAATGGACAGGAGTTGATGGCAATGCAATTACACAAGATGCTATGTAGCTTAGGAAATACAAACCATACTTAGAATATACATCTCTAATAGCTTTTCAGCCAAGAGAGAAAAATATTCCTCACTGTTGCAAAAGTCTCATGATGTTGGAGTTCTTTTATCAGTTTTGTAACTTCAACATGCCCACTTGGAACACAGGTTTTATTGAATGCTGAGGATTCAGATGATTCAAAACTCAATTAAAGGGAATATGCACAAGCCACAGGATGGGCAAGATGCTAAAAAGTTCCAAAGAATCTGCACTACCAAGATTATGTGTGTGTGAAATGCTATACATTTCCAGTGACTCTGCCTTTCTCCGCAGAATCCTCCTTGGTGGTTTCCCTTGCTTAGTTTCTAAGATCTGACAAGATCAGACTATACCATGCTGCCTTGCCTCCCTAAGATCATAGTTAGGGATTCAGAGAACATTGATTCTTATTAAGCATTTTACCTCAAATTAGGCTGTACAATCCTATATAAGCATTTGGCTCCTAAAAATTAGTGTTTCATGTGTGCCTTGAAAGATAGCAATCTGTTGGTATATTTTGAAAAGGGTTTTCTGACGATTGCTTTAATGTTGTAGTTTTTTGAGTGAGATTTTTTACACCATTTTCATCATTGCTGCACTCCTTGGGTCCCTGTCATTGAATCCAAATACTCTCGAATCCAAAATCCAATGATGTCATTGATTTTAGTGGAATTAGCAAAGCTCTTATGTAGGCTTTTCCATTTCCCTGAGCACAGTTCAGTAAGAGGGCTATGTAACAGTCAAGCAAACAGTTTCATTCCAGAAAATGTAAACTCTTGTTGAGCGTGTTCTAGGGATGTTTGAGAAAGACCAGAATCAGAGAAGATTGTAGTTAGATTATACTAGGGAGATGACCTATTTAGCTTGTCAACAAGGTTACCTATATGTTGAAATTTGCTTTCTACTTTAGTTTGCAACAAGTGGTGGTAAATATTAGAAAAGATTCCTAAGGGCTCTGTAAGAAATATGCACACTTATCTTGCACTATTATTATTTTAGGGACTCTCTGCCCAGGTTCTTTAACTCTAAACAGACTACGGTAAATTCCGTCTGCATCCATCTTAACTGACACAAGCTTCAGGAGGAGTCCTGCCTTGCCAGTCTTCTGCATGCAGGATGCCAGCTATGAAAATTCGATATTGAATAATAAATAGTAGTAAGGAATATTTAACTCATTTCTGTTTTCATTAGACATTATCCTTGTGCAGCAGGTTTATGTATAAGGATCCCATGCATGAATCTTAAGGTTCAGGTAGGCTGATACTAGTGGACCCAGAATGGAATCCGGTGCTGGTGGCAGAACACCTGTTCATAGGATCATTATGTTGAATCCCTTTGGGGACTCCAGCAATTGCATTTTTCAGCAACTAAAGATCATGAAATATCTTCAAGAGCAGCCCCCCGCCAAATGTAGTAAAGTAGGAGGAATGATAGTAATCGTATTAATCTCTAATTATTACTAATGAGTACTAATCACTGATGGCGCTAATCATAAGTAATCATATTCACGATGCATTCAGAGTTTTCAGAATATATTGCACATATTATCACGGCAAAAGTTCAGTGTTATTATGCCCATATGCTAAAAGATAGTGGCTTGCTAACCTCAGTTCATGGCTGAGGTGAGACTATCATTTTTAAAGCTGCAAATCCTTGAGGCAAGTTGCAGTTCCCATGAGAATCTATAGAGATGGACTACAAGCAAAGGTGATCATTTGGTTGTCCTTTTAGGTGGTGGGGTGGGACACTAGAAAAGATGGTTTTCTTACAATGAAAAGAGTTAACAGCAGGTAATACCATCCGTCTTAGCAGCAGTTTGAAATATTCAGTGTAGTGATGAATGAGGGTATCTGACCCACATCTGTTTTACATTAGAATGGAACACTGCCCTGACATCGTTAGGAGCATTTGTCAAGATTCCCTGGACAGAGCTTCTGTAAATTACATGCCGCAAATGTGTCAGGGTCAGATAAGAGGATATCATTAACTCCACCAAAGTTTACTCATGAGCCTGTCAGTTCAACTTAATACGTTAACAGCCAACAATTTTCTTTGTGCTGTTTCATTAAATCTTTCAATCAGGGAAAGGAGGGGGGGAAATGTATCACTGTAGCACCCCACATAAAGCACATGTTTGTCTCTCATAAATCATATTAATTGCAGACATGGTCACACAGCATATTAAATGCAGGCATGCGTAGATGAATTAAAACATATGAGGATTTTATGATACCATCAGTAGGGTCTGAGTTGCTAAAATACCAGCTATGTTAAGTAGCATCACATTTCATTTAAATGATTTTAAAAACCCATCAAAATAGAATGGATTGGCACTGTTGATGATAAAGGAGCTTCCTATAATAATTTAATAATAAAAAAGATGTTCCCTAAATACATCTAAAACTTTCATCAACTGAATCTTCTTAAACATCAAAGATCAGATTTTAAGCTGTTATGGGGACCATTGTTCGCATCAGCTGAGAATCATTTGTTATTATTCAATATTACAACACAAAATCATTTCAGTGCATTGTGGGATTTCTTCCCTTAGGCCAAGATGGAGAGGGGAGACTAACTATGGAAGATCTGTAGGAGGAGAGAGGTGCAAGCCCGTGATATGATCTTTTGAAATGTCATTTCAGAAATAAACTCATGAGATTTTATATATAGAATGGGATTGTGTGAGTTTCTATGTCTGTGAGGGACCTCAATATACATTTATACTGGACCTAGAGAAATGGTGCTTTTATCTCACCCCCCCCCCCCATAGCATTTATTAGTAAAACCAGTATTCTAAATCTGGACACCTGTGTGCTAGATAAACAGTATTAGAGAGAAGGGTGAAATACATTTGATAGATAAACTGAAAATAGTAATGATCAGATCTGGAATCTGAGGAGAAAGTTGTCTTTCACAATTCTTTGTGTCCCACTTCAGAGCATCATCCTGCTTGGTCTTTTTAAAATAAAAGAAGGTTGTTTAAAACCAGAACCTGTGGATGGTTTTTAGAATAATTTGAACTGCATGCTTTCGATCTTTCCATGATGGGCTATATTGACAATGCTTGATGTTTTACGTCTACCATAATTCTTGGAAGAGCCACACTGTGGGGCTTGAAAGCCTGGATTTATAATCAGAGGATGTTTAACATCGTGAAATTTTTGACGTTATATGCAACACAAAAAAACACAGTTTTTCTGGTGTGCTTTAATTGCGTACAATACGTAGCACGTGGTTTGACCTTTGACATCAGGGGATTTTAGGTTCTAGCCTAAAGGGTGTAGGACAGTTCAGCTGAATAGAAATCTATTTCTTGCTTCCAGTGTGCTAGACAGAGCTGAATTAAGCCCACAGGGCATGTAAACGGAAATCTGAGTGAACCTCTGAGTCTTTTATTCACAGGCTTTCTAAAACCATTTAAAGGACATAAATCCATTTCCAAACAAACAGCTCAAAAGGGTTGGCATATAGTGTATATTTCTCATACTTGCATCAATCTTTTGGGCCATATTTAGAAATTCAGAGAGTATAGCCACTAAAACTTATAATGATAAAAGGCTAAATTAATATGGCTCTTAATGCATATAATGAAATCACAATAAAACAGTAATGCCATAAAACCTTATGAATGCCAGAATGTTTCCATTAACTAGCTATTGGGTTAAAATTATGTGTTATCATAATGGGTCATGCAAATAGGACCATTTTCTGGAAAAGAATAAGAGAATGAAACTATGCTGTGTCTTACATAGGATTCTGACTTTTCCTTCCTTCTTTTATAGTTGATTGGAGCTCAGGGTGGCATATGGTTCCTCGCTGCTCCGTTTTATTCTTGTAATGACCTTGTGAGGTAGATCAGACTGAGAATGTGTGATTGGCCCAAGATTACCTAGTGAGTTTTACAGTGTACAGGTTTTTTGAATCTGGTGCTTCCTATTCCTGGTCTGGCATATTAACCACTACATCACAGTGGCTCTCAAATATGTTACTCAGATATCATGTAAAATATTTGTTGTCTATCTATCCCATGCAATTCAACCGGCATGGTATGAAGTTAAGTTAAAGTTATGTCAGTTTCCTATTGTATGCCATTTATTCCCTCCAAAAGTCCTGGGAATTGTAAGAGCTCAGCATATCTCAGGATAAATCCTTTCATAGCTTTACTAACAAAGTGATTAGATGGAAGCCAACCATGCCCTTCCTGTAACTCCTTGTACTGGTGCTATAAGGTCATGACACATACCAGAAGAGAGACTTTCTGCCTTCAGGCTACTTCCTTTATGGTTTTCAAAGAGAAAGTTCACAAAATCAAATTACTTAGATGCTAATCAACTGCAGCATGAATCCAAAAGTCTGAAAATATTTCTTGATATGACAGTCTGACTTAATATTATTTTTCCAGCAAGCCTCAAAGATGAGTGGGATAGAAGGCTAATCGAGTTCTGATAAACTAGGTGGCATCTAATCCAAGATTCATTAATATATTGGCATTGTATCCCCAGTTGACCTGACCAGATGTTGACTGAATTGGACTGGAAATAATATGCTGTGATTGGAATATATGTGGAAAGAATGGCTCTGACCTATGTAAAAGAGCACGAAAGACCTCCCCAAGGTAGTTCAGTTTAGGAAGGACTGGACAACCAGTAATTTTGAGGATAAAATGGAGAGGAGAGCCACAGACACTATCCTGAACTTCTTAGAAGATCAGCAGGATAAAGGTGTGATAGGTTGGATTTCTATTGGGGCTGATGCCAAGGAATTTCCAATGATATCTTTCTGGATTTTGCACTGTGACCCATGATGGAGTAAGCTCCTTATCCAAGCTTACTTGTAAGATACCATTCCACCATCAGTAGTATGTAAAAGTATATGATGCCAATGGCATTGATGAATTTGACAGCTGGCTTTCAAACTTCTGTTTTCATGTGTGTAAGGTCATTGCTTAATTTGGTGGTATACTTGAAAGCTGTCTGCTGCATTTTGGATTAAAAATTAAAGAAAAAAAGGGACGTGCAGTTCCCTAGAGCCAGGTGTTAGTTTCTGTGCCTACTCACTTGCAAACATAGAGCAAGAAAGTATTTTGAAGTTTGGGGTGGCTTTGGATGGAATATACGGATAAGCACAGAGACAAAATGATTAGGTTGCTAACTCTGGGCTGGGAAATTCCTGGAAATTTAGGGTGAAGCCTCTGGAAAGCAGCATTTAGGTAGAGAAGGGACGTCAGTCAAGATGTAATGCTAAAATGTTCATCCTCTAAAGCAGCCATTTTCCCCTGGGGTACTGATCTCTGATGGTAAATCAGTTGTTATGTTGGGAGATCTTCAGGTTGGAATACATAGGTGTGGGTGGAGTCAGTTGCAGCACTCAGCAACAGCAACAACAACCAATAATAGTAGATGGGATTGAGCCTGATGAGTGATGCATGCAAACTGGGTTGTGCAGGGTCATTGAGTTGGCGCTTTTTATTTGTACCAATTGCACAACTATCTTTTACAGGAGTTGTTTCAAAAGAATTTTAGCAAGGTCACATAGACTGCCATTCTTTCAAACTACAAATCAAGTCATTGTTCACAGGAATGGGAATTGTAGGTGTGTGCAGTTCCTTCAACAATTTTAGCTTTCTGATACATAATCTGAGCTTTAGACTCCAATCAAATCGTGAAGGTTATGCCAAACTAAACACCTCCCAGCCTTGTCATTTTCAATGTAAATGTTAACTTAGACTACAAATGAATATTCTTTTCTTTTTTCTTTTTTCAGTCTTGAAAAACAAATGGCCCAGTCCTAAACTTATTTGCTCAAAAGTAGGCACTACTGTATTTCCTAGTATTCAAGTTTTGGATTTCAAGGGAAATGATCCATAGAATATTTATGATGGTTAGCCAGGAAGGCTAACATGACCTCCTGAGGCTAAGCTCTCTGATGCTCTGTCACATAGCATGATTATATGGTAATTATTGAAAAGAAGGTTACAGTGCAATCTTATTTGGACTTACATCCTTATAAGCACATTGACTTCAATGGACTAAGGAGGGTATAATTCTGTTTTAGAAGCTGTGTCTCTAAGGCACTATAGGTGGGAGCTGCTATTACTCTGGGGTTTATAGAGTTCTGCTAAATGAATTAAATACCAGGCATATATATCTGCAATAGTCTGCACACATTCTATTGCCTATCAGTGGCCCATAGTTCACTTTGAGGTGTTCAATGAGTGCAAAATAATATGAGAAAAGTCTATAATGGGGTCTCAACAGACAAATATCTCTGTGTAGACACAAATCTATTAATCCTTGCCTAAAAACATAAAATCAGACCTGCTAGGCTACACCTATCAATATTTGAAGAAATGTGCTTGCACATGAAAGCTTATATTGTGAACAAAACTTTATTGATCTTAGAGGTGCCATTGGACTCAATGTTCTGCTGCTTCAGACCAACATGACTACCCACCAGAAATCTATGATCTATCTAGTCATGCATTCTATTATCCCCAGTTGGGACCCAAATTGACTTGCAACATCATCTCCATTTTGTCCTCATAATACCCCTGATTTGTAGGTTAGGTTGAGAGTGTAGACTGGCCCATGGTTACCCAGTGGCCTTGGAAAAATGGGGATTTGAATCTGGGTCTTATAGATCCTAGCCCTAGCACTATAATCATAATATCACACTGGGCTGTCCTAACCCAGTTCACTAAACATCACATTTGTCAATTTCAATGAGGGTGAAGGTGGAGTAGGAATAAGAGTACCAAATCTGCACACAGGTGATCTCCAGATCATGAATATGGCATCTTGTGGCACAGAATGGTAAGGCAGCAGGCATGCAGTCTGAAAGCTCTGCCCATGAGGCTGGGAGTTCAATCCCAGCATCCGGCTCAAGGTTGACTCAGCCTTCCATCCTTCCGAGGTCAGTAAAATGAGTACCCATATTGAGTCTGCAATGAAAACGCTAGAGGGTGTCACCCCAAGGGTCAGACATGACTCAGTGCTTGCACAGGGGATACCTTTACCTTTACCATTATTAATAGGGCCAGTATAAATATACAAGCAATATACAAAAAGTGTGGTGTGGTCCACCCTGGCCACAGCTTGAGGAAGTCAGCTGGAAGGGCCTCAAAGCTTGCATCATGCTGCATCCTGCTGAACAGCTTTCCTTTTATTTTAAAATGTAGTTCTGGCTGCAGCCATTTGGGGTGCAGGGCAGTCTGACACTGCAAAAAACACAGTAGGAATGCTTAGACTTCCCTTTCCCCAAAACTGAAGCAAACTTGCTTAACAACAACTGATCCACCGTGCTGATAGCTGATACAGTAATCAACAGACTGCAGGACATTTTTTCCCAATAGCCTAGCCTTTCTGTCTTCCTTTCCTTACACACAGCCCAGCCAAGTTTTACAAAACAGTATTGCAGCAAGATAAAATAACTTTTCCCTCCCTTAATTTCTCTCTTCTCTGGGGCTACCCAGGCCAGGGCTAGACTGAGAATCATGTGACAGGCCCAAGGTCACCCAACAACCTTCCATGGTATGAGTGGGATTCGAACCTGGGTTTCCCAAATTTTAGTCTGACACTTTAACCACTATCCTACACCCCACTGGCTCTCATGATGAACTGGAGAGTCTCATGAATAGTAGTGTGTGCTAGGGTTGGACACTTCGCCCGAAGCAGCCAGCGCTGCAGTGTGTTCACCAACCGGTGCGTCCACGCCTCCCCTCCCCCCTGTGCTGTGGCCTTGGCTGCTTTGGGTGGGTACGGCCGCTTTGGATGCTGGGGCGTCCAACCCTGTGTGCTGCAGATGGGTTACTGAGGCTGAGGGAGAGTAGCTTGCCTAGGAAAATCACTTAATGCAGCCTTTCTCAACTTTTTTACCATTGAAAACCCCCAGAAACATTCTCCAGGCTTTGAGGTAAGATTTGGCTGAGTACTTCACAGACCATAAGGTCTTTCTCTGAGCACTGTGCTGCACCAGCCATTCTTTGAGGACTTGGAAGGAAGATTTCAACCGATTCTGGCATTCAAATATGGACTTTAAATAGAGGGTGTTTTATTTCTGAAGAGACTTTAGTTGGAAAAGATGAGAGTTTGTTTACTGTGAAACCTATTTAGTTAATGCTATGTTGGCTTTCTGTGGATTTTTTTCTTATAGGCTATTAGCAGGGAGCCATTAACCTTGACATAGCATAAAACATTCAGCCTGTTTCACAATTTATGTAATGCTTTTTTTTTTTTTAACTCTTCCGGAGATTTAAAATCCCAGTTGTTTTGACTGCTTCAAAGTTGATGAGGGAAATAATGGCAGTTAGGGAAAAAACGGCAGATTACCTAAAACCCCTGTTAAACACGTTGGAGTAGAAGTTCCACACCAAAAATGCAGTGTGTGTGTTTTAAAATAATTTTTATTATGGCTGCAGTTCAAAGAAAGCAGAGGGTCAGATCACTTTCTTAGAGACTTTTACTAGAATCCATGGCTGTCAGGAGCATAAGACATTTAAAGTACAATCTTTAATGGGGGACTTTTCTGCATGGTTTTTCCCTTTGTGAGTTCTGACCCCATACTGCTTTGGTTTATTCCATGATTTCCATACATATTTTTGTGCCTTTAGTTTTTACTCCCCCCCCCCACACACACACACACACTTGCTCTCCTGACGCTAACACATATGTCAGTAGCACTGGAATATACTTATTATTCTCCAAATACATTTTAATTAACAAATCTAGTACTATGTAATATTTTTTTTTTCAAATGCCAGAGAGGCAGCCCTATGTACCAGCAAAAACAAATCAAGGGATTTGTGACATAAAAACTAGCTCTTCACTTGTAGCATAACTGATGCTATATACTAAACTAGTATGTCTTTTTACCAGTTTTTGTAATGATTTGTAAGGATAATGCTGACATTGATTAACTTGAAATGTGTGAAGACACAATTCTGAGCACATTTAGTCTCTTGATAACAGTGAGACTTGTATGGAAATAAATGTATTTGGGATCATCTATGTTAAGTCTTCAAAACTGGAAGTCATGATAGATAAGCAAAATGGAAGTCATAAATAGCTCCTAACAATATTTGATTACTCTGTGAACAGTCGATTAAGAAGGCATCTGAAAGCACAAATTGTCCTTCAAGAAATATATTTTCATTTTAAGGTTTGAGCATAAAAAAAATTACAGCATCACTAATGGCTTTTTCTTTCTTTAATGTCTGAGAGTCTGTTGACAAAAAACAAAACCCCTCTCTCCTTGAACTTTAGCAAAGCTTTGCTAGTTCTTCTGGCTGTGTTTGATCTCCCAACTGGTTTTAGTTTCCCTTGTAAATATAAAGTCATCATTTCCCAATCAAGTGTAAGGAAAGTTGCAGTATGGATTTCATGCTTATTTTTTTGACATCATCACTCAAAGCTTCCAAAAGTTTGCTCATCCAGAAATAGATGGATTTACTGTGCTCTCTTTTTAATGCATTCATATTCATTCAACAGCTGTAGATTTCACAAAGGCAGCAGCATGCAAATTTGTTTATTAATTTACTTCATATAAACCTTGCCTTTCTCCTGAATGAGAACCTAAAGTAGCTTACATTATTACCTTCTCCTCCATATTATTCTCACAACAATTTTGCAAGGAAGGTTAGGCTGACAAAATTCATCCAGCAGACTCCCAGATTCTTGTCTGTCTGTCTTGTCCTATACCATAGTAGCTGCTGCGGAAAGACGTCTTTTACTGGAGGAGAACTTTAAACCTGGTGTAGTAGCATGGTAGGATGGGATAGGAGGATCCACCCCACTATCTGGTAGAGGTTGCTTTTAGCTCCATTTAAGATTCTTTAGTGCAGTCCTCTGAAGATTTAGTCTGTGAAGGCCTTAGTCTGTGAAGTCAGTGAGTTGAGACAATTCTGCCTGTCTTTTTTAAACTATGGAATGTTATGTTTCAAGAACATGAGATAATTTTTTTAAAGTTGTCTGAGCTATTCTGCAGAGGTACCCTATACACTATATAAAAACTTTAAAAAAAATCATACATAAGTACCTATTTAGGCATAATTCTATTTCCTTTTATGCTTGTATAAAGTTTCCCCCCCCCCAAGCTTGTTAAACAGTTTTTTTTCTGCTTTCTTTGTTTTAGGTAATGGGCCTCTTGACTAACCATGGTGGTGTACCTCACCAGCCCCAAACTGACTATGCTCTGTCGCCTTTAACTGGGGGCTTAGAACCAACCACAACAGTATCAGCTAGTTGCAGTCAAAGACTAGAACATATGAAAAGTTTAGACAGCCTGCCTACATCTCAGTCATACTGCCCACCGACATACAGCACCACTGGTTATAGCATGGACCCTGTCACAGGATATCAGTATGGACAATATGGACAAAGTGAGTAGAAGATTGTGGGGTTGTTTGTGTTCATTGGTTCACACATTTTGTACATTGAAAATGATGCATCACATTTAATGATTGAAAGAGGACTACAATGTTTGCAACAAAAACAGTGAAAGGTAAAGAGGGGTTCTGAAAACAAACCCCAAGAGCTGCATTTGCTGCTAAGATAGCAGAGTGTTCCAGCAAGATTTCTGCTGCATAATTATTTTCAAAAGTGATGTCAACAACATCTTGATGTTATTAATTGCTGAGACATGAAACCTGATTGCCATTAGGTAAAACATAGGGGTTGTCCAAAATGAAATAACCACTGGCATTCCGCTATTAAAAACACATGTTCTTAATGAGGTCAGCTCAAGAATCATTATAGTATATAATCCCAGATACATAGAGTTTTGTCAAACTTGTCCTAAGAATAAAAATATTAGTCCCTTTCCTTTGATATATCAGTATTAAATATGACAATGTCAACCTGTAGTTGACGCTGACCCTTACTGTGAGGTTGTCACAGCATGACTTTAAAAGCTTCTTTTGCTCTCTCTTTTTTTTAAAACAGGTGCCTTTCATTATCTGAAGCCAGATATTGCATAAATGAACTGTCCACTGCAAGTTAAAACCAGTCTTGTTTCTGGTCTCACTCCAAAGTTTGGAATGGAGTGATCTTCCCACCAAAATGAGGCCCAGAACGGAGCGATCTCACTCGAGATAATGGGGCTGTTCTGTTCTTTTCTCCAATCCATCCTTTTCATAGACATTTGGACATGCTGGGTAATGCAGCTCCAGAAGACAACAACCGCGAGCAAGAACATAACAAATGCAACACAGTTCAGCACTGATTTATATTAAGGGGGAAGGGCGTTTCAAACTGCTGGCTGACGTAAGCATTCCATTTTTAGGTTGCTGAAGAAGCACGGATTGATCTGGACACAATGTTTGTAAAGATGGCAGCTGAATGCTGCAAACTCAAAACTCCTTTGACATTCAACACCGACTTTTAACTCCGCTCAGTTTGCAAGGCATGGGCAGGAGGATATTGTTCTAACACACTGGAAATTGACCTCGAAAGAAAATGTTAAGGTCTGTAGGAAGCTAGACTAGATGTTTGAAGACTTCCCGAAATAAGTTATTGGTTATCTTCTTGTTCTTTGTAATCATATTGTTGATAAATGTCACAGGCAAGGGGCTTTTCTTGCATTACAGCAAATGAGATATTATGTAACATGAAGAAAAGTGTTGCAAGGGTATTTGTTTGTGTGTGAAGTCCATGTTACCTCCTGGAAGAAACAAACAAAAATACAGAATTTCTTTGATTTCCATGTGCAATATGGCGTACCTCCCCAAGCTTTGGTAACATCCAAAGCATTATATATATAATCAAAATTATATTTTTCCAGGTACTTTTATTTTTACTGTACATAAGCCACTCTTATAAGATACTGACGTGTCACAATCTCTTGTTAGATGATAGATATCCAGTTTATTAGTTTGACAGAAGAGCATTTGGGAGCAATAATACATTTAGAAATCCTTATGTTTACATTAGTGAAATACAGGGCATATATCAGCTATGTCTCTGTAGTTATCATTTTAAATTATACAATGGCATATATATACAATGGCAACCAAGGTTTACATGCATTTTGTGTTGTGACATTTTCAAATGTCAATAAATTTGTGTTTTGAAATATTAGGAGGGACAGGAAGATGGCAGGCAGTGTTATTTATTTTTCTTAATTCTTGGAACCATGAGGTAGGGCACCAATACATTCCTTTTAGTATTCAAGTCAAGGAAAGTAGTGACTTAGTAAGATTAGATTATAGTACAGGAAGTAGTTCGCACATTGGTCTTAAAGGGTGATGGAACAAAAGAATATTATCTTTGTGTTACAGCCTCTACCAACAACATACGTGTTGTAAAAAATTCTCATATAAAAATGCAGTAAATATTTACTATTTATAATGAATAAACGGCTATGAAAACTTGCCAAACCCTTCTTGTTTATGGTCAAATGACTGGAACTGCAGTGGTGCAGTTTACATGGACTTCCATGAAATATTATATTGTGATTAGTATTCAAGTTCTGAGGTACCATCAGTGTTCATGATGCTGTAAAAAAGATTCCTGTCCTGTGGAATTTACAATCTAAATTTTGCCTGTGTTGGAACAGAATTGTCAAAAGGAGGAGCACTGGGGAATAAAATTCCAGAAACTGTACTTACCTGGGGACTCATGAAGCAAGTTATGCCATATGATTTGTTTTCAATGACGGTGAGTTGGATCTTGGTGATACAAGGGAAAGAAGAGGATGCTTTGAGAGGCATAGTGGCTGTTGGGGGCCCTGTGTTTTTCTTTGGTTACAAAGAAAAAGAAGGAAAAAGGAGGAAGGGAACCAACAGGGTCCTTTTCTGCCATTACCCTTATCTTTCTTGTGCTGTGAAAAATGAAGTTTAAACTCAGGGTAACAAGAGAAGAATCTGTAGTTTTTAGAAACTGGAGAAACATCTCCATGGAGAGAAGCCATATCAAATTCCAGGGTTTTTGATGTAGCCTTTATGTAGCCCTTCTAACGATAGAATAAAGTACATTGGGGCAGCTCCCACATTCCAAAAAAGTAATGTTGGAAGTGGTCCATCAGTAACAAGGAACAATATTAGTTATATGTTCTTTGACTGTTATGGTTGGAGGTGAGAAGAAAAGAGTCAAGACTATATCCACTGGTATCTCCATCAGTTTTGGAAATGCTGAATTTATCCAACAAAGAGAGGGATTCTTCAACTGGAAGAAGACAATCTGGGACGACATTTAGAATTACAGTCTTTTTTAAAATATATATCTGAGCAGTAGGTAACATTGCCTAACTTGGCATCTATTGAATCTTTAGTTTGTCATCTAAACTAACCACAGTTTTTGTTGTATAATAATTATCCCCCTTCACTCAGCCTTTCTAGGGACATGAGTATTCCGCTGGGTGCTAGAGAATATATTAAAAGTTACCGTTTTTCTGCTTGTTTTCAGAAGGCTGAAGGTGCAACTTGATACCAGCAGAGTCTATAGGACAGGGGTAGTCAACCTGTGGTCCTCCAGATGTTCATGGACTACAATTCCCATGAGCCCCTGCCAGCGTTTGTAGTCCATGAACATCTGGAGGACCACAGGTTGACTACCCCTGCTATGGGATATTCTATTTAGGATGCAGATAATAGGTCTTAAAATTAGGACCTTTTACCTCTCCTTTTAATAAGTTCCAGCTTAGTGAAGAACTTGGAGAACTCAACATTTGCATACTGCTTTTTGTTATTTTGGCTAGTCCTGTGATTACATGGCTTTTCTTTTTTTGAATTGTATCTCATTGGACTGACATAGCCACTGATAATCTGTTCATTTTGGACATCTGACTTACTTAAGGTAAAATTTGCTTTCTTATCTAGATACACAGCCATAGTGAACACCAATCCATCATCTGCTTGATGTTCTGATCATGATATTTTACATGCTCATATTTAGTGTCAGATTGGCTTTGTTGATTGCTGTATTGGAAGGAAATTCTAAAATTCTCTAAAACAAAAGGGAATGAGAATCAGCTGAGAACAGCAACGAAGTCTTGCTCTTTGCCCTAGGAACTCTAATTACAGATGCTTACTTTCTCAATAGAACAGCACTCTGAATGCACTCATCAGTACTTTTGCCTTTACATGTCTCAGGGACCTGGCACAAAAAATAGATGTTGTGGTTTAGTCCTGTTCCCAGAAGACATGTTTACAGATCTTGTCCACTGAGGCCCAGGGGCAATGAAAGAACCATGGGGAGAAACTCAAATGCATTGCTTGAAAAAAACGTTTTGCAAAATGACTGCATTACACAAAAATAAATGATCCCATGAGTTTATACTATTTCACATGTCTGAAGCTCTGTGGTCGGGCACGGTCTCTCAAGCGATGTCATGAAAAATCAAAATACAAGTGGGAAGACATAGTTCATTTGACCTTTACAGACTAATTTAATCAAGTCAGCCAGATACACAAATATGAAAGAACATCTGCTGATAAGGACAGAACTAAGGCTTCCTCGTCATGGCTTTGGAATAAGCCCAGACAGAGGCTTTGTTAACTATTCAATGTACCTCAACCGCTCCTAGACCATTTTTCAGTTGTTTTGTTCCTGTAATTTTACCTCTTTCATTAGAAAAACTTATTTGTACACAGAATAGGAAAAATCTATCTTTGTTTCTATATTTTCTCATTTATTGAATTATCCAAATTCCTACCATCTTTGCACAGAGGCAAGAATTCTGGAATAATTTCTGTCATCTTAGTTAATGTTCACATGAACATAGTAAATACAATTATTTTGACATTAGATTTCTTTTTCAAATTTTTACTTCAGTTTCAAAATAAATAGGAATGGTGAATGTTTGTAAATTTTCAGTAACAGATCTTTTAAAATAGCTTGAAATCTGAATATAATATGAAAGAATATAATGATGCAAGAACTTAGGTGTCCTCGCATGTGAACACAAAACTAAAGAGAAATCCATTAATTTCCTGATTGTTATTCTTGTCAGTACATTCTATACTTAAGAAAATATAATTGTAAATAGTCAGGCAGGCCACATGCTCAGTGATTGGGAATTACTCCCCTAGACCATTTACGCACTGGAGCAGTGGTCCCCAACCTGCGGGCCGCGGCCCGGTGCTTCTTACTGCGGGAGGGCGGGGAGAGGGAATCGATGTGCGGGCGCAGCTCGCGGGGCGCAGCCCGATGCGGGGGCGCGGCCCGATGCAGGGGCGCGGCCCGATGCGGGGGTGCGGCCCGATGTGCGGGTGCAGCTCGCGGGTGCGGCCCGATGTGCGGGTGCGGCTCGCGGGCGCGGCCCGATGCGGGGGTGCGGCCCGCAGGCGCGGCCTGATGCGTGGGCATGGCCCGCGCAGGCGCGGGCCGCGCCCCATTGCCCTGCCGGTCCCCAACCTCAGAAAGGTTGGGGACCACTGCACTGGAGGTTCCATGCCAGGCTGTAGGCTGGAGTTTTAGGTTGCCCCACCTCTTCCTGTACCCACACGGGGGAGCATTTGGCCTGGTATACCTCATCCCCCCCCCTCGATTTGTGCTCCTGCATGGGAAATGGGGCAGTGAAGTTCCCAGTGCGTAAACGGTCCTACACAGTAAAAGACATTATATATTTAGTGCAAGTCAATATATTTTAATAGTTTGTATACTTTACCAACTTCTCATTATCTGAATAATGTAAATCACCATGACCAAAAGCAATGCACCATTATGAGTTTGCACTGCATATGTATGTATGATCTTGTTTCTCTTTCCAGATTAAAAATATACATAATTTATTCAACTAATAATAATTTATGCACCAGTCTTTAGTTCTTACAATGCAAAAAAATGCAATAAGATGTTTTCTTACTCAGAAAGCTATTATGCCGGGGTGATTAATAAACTTAATGGACTGGTGATCCTCCTTGGTTTAGGCTCCATTAACCTAAAGTGGATGAGACAACCAGCCAGTGTCTCTAAACAGAAATTGGAAGGCTGGTATGATGGCTTGTGGGGGACCAGGCCATCCAACAAAACAAAATTAAATCGAATAATTACCTTTGCAGTGTCACAAATAATTCTGTAACAGGACAAGCAGTTATTAACTTCTTCCCAATTTTCATGGTTCCTTGGAACCAGTTTGCTAGTCAGAAATAGGTAAGAATTTTTTATTCACTTGTATTAAATTTCTGCTCCCATATCTGGTATAGTCCAACTTTCTTTATGGGTCCATCTATCTGGGCAGAATGAGCCTCTTGTGGCGCAGAGTGGTAAGGCAGCCGTCTGACAGCTTTGCCCATAAGGCTGGGAGTTCAATCCCAGCAGCCGGCTCAAGGTTGACTCAGCCTTCCATCCTTCCGAGGTCGGTAAAATGAGTACCCAGCTTGCTGGGGGGTAAACGGTAATGACTGGGGAAGGCACTGGCAAACCACCCCGTATTGAGTCTGCCAAGAAAACGCTAGAGGGCGTCACCCCAAGGGTCAGACATGACTCGGTGCTTGCACAGGGGATACCTTTACCTTTACCTTATCTGGGCAGCTTGATCTTCATGTACTAGTAGATGGTAATGCCTAACTCTATGCATGCCAGGCCGCCCCAAAGCATTTTGCAGCCTGGAGTATGGGGGGATTTACATACCCTTTAAAAATAGTGAGATTCTTACCTTTTACTGTCGTTATATTCTGCCCCCTCCATATGATGTCATCAGCATGCAGTGTCTGAGCAGTAAACAGCTGGCTACATCCTCCATTTTAAAGTGCTAGTTGGTGAATCCCAAAAAGTGGATTCACAAACGTATGTAGCACTAGTTAATGAAGAACAACCAGGAGGCCACCAGCAAAAAAAATGTATGGAAGTGAAGAAATACTATCTCCACCTCCAGTGTCCTTCCCTCTCCCTTCTCCCAGGCACAGGAGGTTTTTTTTTTTTTAAGCGAACTGCCTGGAGCAATGAATAGGCATCCAATCATGCAGGCAAAGGCAAAAATCCCCCCCCCACACACACAAAGTTCTAGCACAAAACATGCCTCTCCAAGCATCCCCTCCCCCATATCAGGAATGAGAATCATTTTGAAAAGCAGCAAGACTCATGATTCCATTAGGGGTGGCAATAAAGAAGCACTATGCATCTATGATTGGATGATTAGATGGAGAAAGATTGGCTGCCTGGATTGATTGACAGGTGGAAGAGAGTTGCGTATAAAACTGCATTGCTGTCTTCTGCCATTTCCAGCAGCACTTGTGGAGAGGGAGAAGCGAGAAATGGCAGCAGAAAAGAGAGACATCAAAACGTTGAGGAGGGTCTGGGAGGCATGATTATATTTAGTGTTACACCACACAGCCAGCGTGATAATATTTTTAATGATGTACGAAAATACCCTCAGTATTGTGCCCTCCTGCTCCAAGTCTTTATGCTCAGTGGTAGCGTAAGGGTAGGGGAACTATACTTGTGCCTCCGGTGGGGGACCCTAGCCTGAGGGGCCATGCATATTCCTATGAAGCCCATATAGATTTCAAGGTCTTCTGCAGAGGTACTCTTCAGCCAGTCAAAGAGTTCAGGGTTGCATCATGTGGATATTGGGGTGTTTCAATTCAGGTTGAAGGCAAGCATGACTTTGGCCCCCAGAGGGTAGCAGTGTGAGTTTTTTGGGAGGTGATGGTCAATACAAAATACAATGATTTCCTTCTTCCATACCATGCCCTTAACATAGGCCAGTTTGACATGCAAAGCAGGCACTTTAGTTACCCAGACCATGAATGGGCTCGATGTGCATGAAAAGCTTTAGCAGCTACTTTCTGCAATTAACAGGACAAAAGTAGGGGAAACCAATTATTCTGGTTAGTTGGCAACCCATATTCCTTTATAACATGGAAGGAGAAGTGTGCTTATAGAACACAAGCTTGTTTAAGAATATGTATTTTCTGATTACTCTGATTTACAACTCAAACTTGACTGCAAAGTTGTGATGTTTTACAAAACAAAGTATAATTCACTGGAAGTTCTATGGCCTTAATATCCATCTGGGGCCTGGAGATACTTGGGAGAAAGGTACCTGGGAGAAATATTGGGAGAAAGATACTTGGGAGAAATATTCTAAATAAACATAGCTTTGAGAATGACACTGGTAGAAGAAGAAGAGTTGGTTCTTATATGCCGCTTTTCCCTACCCGAAGGAGGCTCAAAGCGGCTTACAATCGCCTTCCCATTCCTCTCCCCACAACAGACACCCTGTGGGGTAGGTGAGGCTGAGAGAGCCCTGATATCACTGCTTGGTCAGAACAGTTTTATCAGTGCTGTGGCGAGCCCAAGGTCACCCAGTTGGTTGTATGTGGGGGAGTGCAGAATCGAAACTGGCATGTTAGATTAGAAGTCCGCACTCCTAACCACCACACCAAACTGGTAGAGGATGGATGCTCAGTTCAACAAGTTGGAAACATGTGGCTTAGAATTTTCATTTAAAAAATCCTTATGCTTCATGGTCAAGAACTAAGTATAGAATCATGATAGTCTATATAAAGACCCCAGCCCCGGGAATATAGGAAGGGAAGATCAGAGAAATTTAAGAGTGATTCACACAACTCTTTTTCTTTCTTTCTTGTTTTGCTTGATTGACCTCTGAGGATTTTTATAGGATGAATTTTTCTTAATATATAGGTCTGTATTATAGCTTGCTTCCTGTTGGAAAACAATAAGAGAATGAGTTGGGTCAGCATAGTATTTAATCTAAAGAACTCTGTTTCAACAGTGCTTTTTAACTTGCTTCCTAAGCAGTTGCGCGGCCTCATGCACAATGGCCACACAACATTAAGGGTCTGTTTTTGTGCATGATCTACCACAATGCTATCTTCTGGTTATGCAGTGGGATACATAACACTGCCTTGTACATGGTGGCATCTGCACACAATTAAGTAGTCAAGGTCTGGCAACTGACATTTGTAGCAATTTCAGGTGGTCCAAGTGTTAGGTGAATCAAATCTTGGATCTGTGGGAGCATTGCTATATGCTGTCAGCACTCTCTCCAAACAGTGAAAAATTGGACACAGATTGACCACAAAGTACAAAATTGCTGCTTGATCAGGGCTTTAGGGATTAAAGTGATTCAGCATTCTCCAATAACTCTAGGCTCATGTTTTTAATATAGTGGTCTGGCATAAGATTTATGAAGAAATATAGTTTTGTGCATATCAGTGGTGCTTTTCTCTTGAAAGAAGCATTCATGCATAGGACCACAAGAACAAAAAAGAGCCATGCTGGATCAGACCAAAGGCCCATCAAGCCCAGTATGCACACACCAGCCAAGCAGCTGCCTCTAGCTACTCCCCAAATGGGGTGTCTGAAACAGCATCCTCCCACCTGTGGTCCCAAGCAACTGAGATCAAGAGGCATATTGCCTCTGGTACTGGAGGGAGTAGCTATTCATCATGACAAGTAGCTACTGACAGCCCCACCCTCCATGAATCTCTCCACGTCCCTTTTAAAGGCTTCCAAGTTGGTGGACAGCACCACATCCTCTGGAAATGAGTTCTACAATTTATTTGCTGTGTGAACTTGGAAATACTTCCTTTTGTCTGTCCTGAGCCTCCTACCCTTCAGCTCCAGTGAACGACCCCAGATTCTAGCATTATTTTCCCTCTCACCACACTGGACATCATTTTATAGACGCGTCTCCTCTTATTCATCTTTTCTAAGCAGCATTTTAACTGACTCTCACAGGGCAGCTGCTCTAACCTACTGCTCCTTTTGGTCACTCTTCTCTGCACTTTTTCAAGCTCTACCATAGCCTTTTTCAGGGGAAGTGGCCAGAACTCTATGCAAGATGCCAAGTGTGGTCTCACCATAGATTCATATAAGGGCAGTATGTTTTATTCCCTATTCCTGTTCTAATTATGGCCAGCATGGAGTATGCTTTGCCTTTTTCATAGAAGCTGCACATTGGGTTGATTTAACAAAAACAACAGAAACAAAATCCTCAAAAACCCTCAAGGGGAGAAAAAGTACTTTGATTTTAACATCCCATTTTGGAAGTTAAACATCGCTCTTAGCCTTGTAATAGCAAAAGTAACTTTTAAGATCCCAGTCTGTGCAGAGAAAAATGTCCCACCAGGTATCATACTGCCCTGTGAACTGCTGGTGAAGCCTCTGATGAGAGGCTCTGAGAACACTCAACTGATTAGTCCCAACAAAGTGTCCAAGTGTTACTAACCTCAGGATGCAGAATGAAATATCTTTCCTTTTCTCCAAAGCAATCAGCTGTATAGCTCAAGGCTGCTGAGTTCATTTGAGATGTGTCATCAAAGCAGCTGAGCCAATGGCAGCCAGGGGTGTGACACTCATTCAAAGGCAACAAAGACCCTACTGTGAGATCAGAGGGCCTGTTGCAGATCCCAAGAGAACTGAAATAGCTGGTTATTTTTGACAAGTTTTCTTGACTTAAGGGACTTTCTTGGTTTTGTATGGCAATTTCTTCAAAAGGCAGTTTAGCTTCCATTTATAGTTTAGAAGACCCGTGTATATATTTATGCCCCTTTGTAGCTCAAGGCAGCTTATGATTGATAATTAAAACAGCAACAGTGGAAAGTATCCCATAACCAATGTAATTCAAATCCCATTAAACATCTTAGTAATAACTATATGAATTGTATTTCAGCCTCATATCTTCAGGCAGCCCATTCCATAAAGTGGGAGCTGCTGCAGAGAATGAACAGGCTCTAATAGGCACTGGGTGGGCATTCTTGAGTAGTAGTAATAGAAGAAGAGTTGCTTCTTATATGCCGCTTTTCTCTACCCGAAGGAGTCTCAAAGCGGCTTACAATCGCCTTCCCTTTCCTCTCCCTTTCTGGCAGATGGCCAGAAAGTAGAAACCATAGGACCTCAATTGGCAGATGAACATATAAGAATATAAGCTAAGTCTCCTGGATTAGCCAAGGGGCCTGTCTTTTTCAGCATACTATTTCACATGGAGACCATCCAGGTGCCTTGCCCTGGAAGGCCAAACAAACATGGCATAGAGGCCTTCCCTTGCTGCTGCCTCCTAAATCTTGGCACTCCTACTCAGTGATTTGCTGTCTCTGTAAATGGGGGCTCCCTTCAGTCACCAGAGCTAGTTGTCCCGATAGAACTCTCCTCCATGAATTTGGGATTACCCTTTTAAAACTATCCATGCACATGGCCACCACCACTTCTAATGGCAGTGAATTTCACAGCTGAATTACTTGCCGGGAATGAAGTATTTTCTGTTGACTGTCCTGAAACTATTTACCGACTATTTCATTGAGTGTTCTCAAGTTCTGGTATTATAGGAGAAGGAGAAAAAACTCCTATCCACGTTCTCAAGCTTGGGATAGTTTTTATAAACTTCTAACATGCCTCTTCTTAGCTGCCTTTTTTTTCTAAACTGAAAAGACTCAAACTCTCCAGCTTTTCCTCATAGGAAAAGTACTCCAACCCTTTAATCATCTTTGTTGTTCTCTTTTGTATTTTTCCAGCTCTGCAGTATTCCCAGTGAGGCTGTGCTGTAGCTTTACATAAGAGCATTACAATATTGCCTGTTTTGTTTGCCATCCCTTTCCTAATCATTCCTAGCACAGAGTTTACCTTTTTCATTACTGCCACACACTGGCTGACATCTTTATAGAACTTTTCACAGATAAGATCTCTTTTAGTCTCATTGTCATCCAGTTCAAATGATATCAGCACATTTTTAAAATTAGGATTTTCTTGTTCCTATATGTACTACTTTAACTTACCCACGTTGACATTCGTTTGCCACAGTCTTGCATGATCCCTTGGTTACTGCAAAGGTTCCTTTGCCTCTTGTGGATTTCAGCCATAAAACCATAGCTGGACAGTGGTATATGATAAGATTTCAGCAGTGATGAGACCTCTTAATGGCAGTTGAGACAATCAGACAGAACTGAAGCTGGAGGAGGCGGGAGGAGAGCCAGGAAAGGATTTTCACACAGAGTCCACCATGCTGACTGGACCTCAGCTGGCTCCTGGTGTACCCATCTCTACTTTAATGTCTCTAAAAGGCTCACAGATCCCAAGGCACAGGAGCTTCAGCTCATGGGAAAGATAATCCATGAAATGACAGGACGATTGCTTCTATTCTGATTTTTCTCAAATTCATCAAGAGAGATTAATGATGACAGTTTATTCAGTGACTAAATCTTGATACTTTTTCAGGCTTAATTCATAACATAACTGTAAGCTATTGGCTTGTGTTTACATTTCCCATCCATTTCTCACATTTCCAAAGCAGACTGATATGCGATCCCAGCAGTTTAGCTTCCATAATTGGCATTTTTCTAGGACCAAAAGGAAACAAATTCCTTATCCCCCATACTTATTTAATTTCTGGGGAACAACAAGTAACATGGTTAATCCACTATTTGATCTTGGTTCCCTCTGTTGAGTATTCATTTCTCTTTTAATCTTGTACTTATTTTTAATCTTCATTCATTATCCCTGCCATCACTGGAGGAATTTCTTATCCCTTAAGCATCCTATGGAAATTACAATATGGGATATTATCCCAAACCTTATTTTTCACTTCCAAATGTGTAGCTTTGGGAATCCAGTACCTAAAACAGACAGTGCTCTAAACACAAAACACTAGTCCTCTGTTAAAGTACACATGAAAGAAATTGTGCCTCCTTTATATGGAATTTACATTGAAACCCAAACAAATTTGTACTAGTATATCTTTCTTCAGTTTCCTTTTAGCACTGAATTGATCTACTCCATCAAAAAAAATCATTTGCTAAGGCAACAAAACTTGATTGGGCCAACTAGTTACAAATTATTGATCAAAAGGTAAACAAGCAAGCTTGTTATTTAAGACTTTTCTCTGGAACTGCTAAGGCTAAAGATGCCTTCAGATATTATTAAGCAGTGATTAATCAACCATGCTATAATCCTGCCCAGGGTAATTTTGATGGAGACAGCCCGCTGACTCAGAGATTGTTGACTGGCACCAAAAAAATATTTTAACACTGGCATTTTTAGATGGCTCGTTAGTTATAATTTTCATAAACCGTGGTTTGTTGTGATGCCTGAATTCACAAAGCACAGTTTGTTGAATAGCACGTTCCTCAGTGATCCATTATGCATGAGCCGGAATGTCCATGCTGGCGGCAGGGCAGTGGGGAAAATCCCCGATTATGCATGCCACTGCCGCCAGCGTGGGCATGGCCCGGCCCGGCCCAGGGCCACGGAAGGCCCGCATTATGCAAATGTGGGAACTTCTGCAGCTTCTGGGTAAGTGGCAGGGGCTGGGGTGGACCGGCACTGTGCATGATTGACAGCATGGGCCTTTTGGCCCGCCCGGCCCCGACCTACCATATCCCTGTAGGGACACCGCACGCCCCTGCGGGCTCTGCAGAGCTGGCAGGGATGTCCCCCTGCCCCTGCCATAGCATGTGGAGGGGGCCCAGGCCCCCCACTCCCCCTGGCCACTCCCCCCCATCCACTGCCACTTACCCTGCCTGGCAATGTCCCAGGCTTCCTGGCCCTGGCGCAAAGTGCGTGTGCGTGCGCTATGCCAAGGCAGCCCCATACACCCCATCCCTGTATGTACACGGGGAAATGGTGGGGCATCCTACCCTGCTGCAATGGCACGGCAGCAGCGGGGAGTAGTTGCCACCATGCATAAAGAGTCTCGGTTGTCTAACCCCTGGAATAGTAGGAGAGGGAGAATGTTTTCCTACATGGAGGGAGAAGGGGCAAAAAAAAAAAAAAAGAAACAGGTAAAGTGGGGATTATGCACAAACTTGAATTTGTTACCCACATCTAGTAGACTTTTTTATGTTCAAGCCACAGTTCAAACAAAGCACAGTTTATCATGACAAATGCTTTTTGACAGCCTTATAAACATTATGCCTATGCCACCTTCAGGAACTACAAAATTATGTTATTATTAGTTCCATTATCCTTATGAAAAAAATAAACCCTTTCACAATAGTTGTAAGTTGCAATACTGCCAAACTTACCTGCTGTCCCCAGATAGTGATTCCCAAGGAAAGTCATCATTTTCTATAGAAAGGGATTATGATTTTTTTAAAAATTATCTAGCCAAATTATGAAAACATAAATTTTCAAATAGAACTCAGATTTAAGTTAAAGTTACAAATAATTTGAATGCTTTGCTTTGTCCTTTTTTAGTCCTTTCTGTTCTACTTGTCCCATTCACCACAAAAGGGGTACCAAACATGAGTAAAATGCAAAGAATATAGTTCTAATTGAGATCAAGGTTTGGCACTGCCTTCTCTTGAGGAGTTTCTTTTGTGCATTTGTTCTTTACAGGGATTCTGCATCATTTTTAAAGGCTAATTTTAAAACAAATAGTTGAATTTAGGGTGGTACATTTCTTCTATAAATCGTACAGTCTGCTCATATAGCATTACACACTTCACTTTCATCTCCCCTTTTACAACAAGCCCCTAATGACAAATGCAGGCCGTATAAGTGATACCGATATACCCGCGATCTTAGCATGTGAATTAGTCATCATACAATCAGTTCAGGGGTCAGGCTTAGAGAAACAGTGCGTGGTTGGCAAAGTGCTAGCCGGCTGAGGTGCTCTCCACTTCAAAGTCCTTGGGCTGGCTCCCTAGAACTCAGATCACAGGAAGAAACAGCTGCCATTGTCATTTGTGGCAGCCAAACTCATTCCCCCCCCCCTGCAGCCAGATAAGGTTACACTTCTTTGTAAAACAACAATTTACTTTAGAATGACTTAAGCCTGTAAAATACAATAGAGAGCAGGAATCCACACAGCCTCCCATGCTTGGCTATTATCATGCAAGTAGCCATGACCTGTGACAACCCACAGTGAGGACAACTTAACCCTTTGCTCTTGTTTTCAAAATGTCCCATATAACTCACTTGTCCCAGACAGTAAAGGATTTAATTTCCCAAAAAATATTCAACAGTGTTTCTCCCTGGTGCCATTTCTTTTTTACACAGTCCCAAGGCTCTCCAGAGCACAGCTACAAGCCATTGCACCTAATATGCAAAATGAAAACCCTAACCTTCTCATCTGTTGGGTTCTCAGGATTTAACTTTACAAAATCATTCATAATTATTGTAGAGGATTGCCCACATCCCAAGGCTTCTCCTTTCGTGGGCCAGATATTCTGATGTTGTGGGATATTTTCAGAAACTGTCTAATTACTAACACAGGAACATACCAACTTTGTATCCCAAAATAACTAGCTAGGGCTTTGTGTGGGGGAGGCGGGAGGAAAGGTTAATTTTAAGAAAATGTATTTTTTCCCTCTTGCAAAAATACTGTGTTTGGGATACAGTTCCATCTGCATCTAAGAAGGTAAAGTGCTACGATATAAATATAAACAAAGAGGCTATTTTTTATTTAATATTTGTGGTGTAATGCAATATTTCCTCTTTTATCATCATTTTAAATAGTTTACATTTCAAATGATAGATAATTTACTATCTGACTTTTAAGACCCAATATATATTAACAACCACAAAAAATCCCAACAACAGAGAAAAATGTCTTTCCCCCCCCCAAGGGACCTCTTTGTTTACTCATTTATTCAAGAAGAACTAGTATTTTTTTAAAAGACACTTTCCAAATAGGGAGCCATTACAGTCTAGTTAAATATGTGTTAAATTAGTTGGTTTTTCTATTGCTTTCAGTGCCTTTGTAACCCATCTTAAAACAAAGTGATTTACAATAGCTGGCAGTCAAAGTTTAGGCAGTGGCCCAAATATTTTCCACGAGCCTCATCTTGCCTATAATCTGAATCAGCAAAAATGCCCAACAATAATGCCTGGGTGAGTAGAAAAAGATGTGTTTGTAGAGGATGGCACGAAAGCCCAAAGTCTGTGTGCAGTTTGCAGGTTTCTTAAAATGGAGAGCAGAAGGTACATTATGCATTCTTGGGTTTTTTTCACCTCACCCCTTTTCTTCTTTCTTTTTTAGAATTAACAAGATGATGAAGGGATCCATAAAACTTGTATTTTATGATCTCTATTTTGAGATATTTTGGTGGAGATATTACATAACTTATTTTGGGATCATTATGCCATGGACCAACCTCTAATTTCATCATGAATAATTTTGTAATGGTTTGCCCTTGGGAATAAAATAGATCCTGGTGGTTTCTGGGTGGCTGGAACGGGAAAAGTTGGTGACACTGTGGAGGCTCTTATAGTGCCATGGAATGATAGGTTGACTGGGGCCAAAAAGAGTTGCTGCTTGGTGTTCTCTTCCATGCTCTGTGAGGCTTCCTGCTCCTTAATTTACCAGGAAGCTGTGTGACATGAAGCGGACTGGAGGGCAGCTAGAACAATGTTGGCATTGGGATGAATCCAGCAGAGCACATCATAAAGATCATTTACTGGCCTATGAGAGGTTGGTGTTGGCAACAAAAAATACTTTTTGTTCGGCCGTTATTGTGTTAGCAAAATTTCATCCAGCTCCATTGTACAAATTGGTGCATGACTTGATAACTCCTGTCCAAACCTGTGGATGATGAAAAATTGGCCACCAGATACAATGTTTCTGCAAGGTTCTTTCTAACAAAATCTCTCTCGTGCAACTTGAAGGCCAAGTTGAGGGCAGATCTGGGCCCTAAGGTGTCAGAAACACCTTCTTGCCTTTTTTTTGCATAGCAGTTATTTTTCAAGTGGGGAGGAGGGAGGGATTTAAGGCTTGCTATTTTATAAAAACAGATAAAACAGAGATAAAACATAAAAGCAGATAAAACAGAATGAGGTGGCTGGATGGAGTCACTGAAGCAGTAGGTGCAAACTTAAATGGATTCTGGGGAATGGTAGAGGACAGGAAGGCCTGGAGGATCATTGTCCATGGGGTCACGATGGGTCGGACACGAATTCGCACCTAACAACAACATTTTATAAAAGCCTCTTGTGGCGCAGAGTGGTAAGGCAGTAGACATGATGTCTGAAGCTCTGTCCATGAGGCTGGGAGTTCAATCCCAGCAGCCGGCTCAAGGTTGACTCGGCCTTCCATCTTTCCGAGGTCGGTAAAATGAGTACCCAGCTTGCTGGGGGGTAAACGGTAATGACTGGGGAAGGCACTGGCAAACCACCCCGTATTGAGTCTGCCAAGAAAACGCTAGAGGGCATCACCCCAAGGGTCAGACATGACTCGGTGCTTGCACCGGGGATACCTTTACCTTTTTTAAAATATTTTGTTTTAGCTGGGGATCTTGTAAGTGAAATCTTGTATTATTGTAAGCTGTTTCAGCATATCTATACTCGCTGGACTATGATTTATCAAGGAGGGCCTTCTTACTAGCATCTCTAGTGTGTCCTGGGGTAGGTTTCACCATATATCTGCCTCTGAAAGATACTGCTTACATGGCCATATTGGATTGTCCAGCTTTCTCAGTCCAATGAGCTGCAGTCCAAAACTATTTAACAGATCTAAATTCCAAATGCAGTTCGAAGTCCCTCATTATAAAATCAAAGCTATCTGAACAGGATCCTACCAAACTTGCCAGGATTGCTGATGTTCTTAGGAATATGCGGAAAGTAAATAGCCTCTGTTTGCTAAAGTGGAAGTGCTGCTTGTACAAGTTATCTTTGGTATTTGGTTGTGTTCTCTCTGGATTGTGGTTTATTATGCCAATAAAGGTTTCTAAACACCTGAGAGTTCCTGACTCTATTGTCAGCTGCCAAGAGGAAAGGTGGGATATAAATGTTTGAATGAATCAATCAATAAAAGAGGACAGGCTGGGAAACAATTACTTGCTCAAGGCTGTCCAATACATTTTAAAGCTAAATGTGGATTTTCAACCTGGGTTTTTACATCCCAGTGCAATGATCTGACCATTTCATTACAGCAAATCTCTGAATGGGTGCATCATGTTAGGGGAAAAACAGAAACCACTACATCTGGAATGCATGTGTGAAGCTGCCTTCAATTGTCACATATGAATATTTGTATTGAAAACAATAAAATAGTTAAGATATGTACCATTAAGTCTTGAAAACAATAACTTTCAAATATGTCCTGTTGACTTCCAAGCACTTAATTTCAAATACACATGTTTAGGATGGAAGCCCTAAAATGTAACAAATCTTTGTCCTATTTTCCTAAATCAAGGTTTACAATTCCATTCTCATAACTTTCTTTTACAAACATGTCCAAGCATCACAGGAACTGTTTCCATGTTACATACAAGCCCAAGTAATAAAGCTCTGTTAGCCAACTTTTGGAATCTTTGGAAGATGCTTTTCTGAATGGAGGAGAAGAAGGCAAGGTACAGTGGAAGGTATGTTTAACTCTTTACCTGCTGGCCATTTCCCACTCTTCTCACATGGAGATTCCAGCCTGTGTTTGTAAAATCTTCCAAGCATGTACTTGAAGGGGAAAAAGATGCACAGAGGAAGGCTTATAGCCTTTTGTACTCAAAATTGCCTTCCCAAAGCTGTTTTCCATTACAAAAAAAAAAAAATCAGTGGGTTTTTTATTGCACACATTCATATGCAATGTCACTTCAGGGTCCCTTTTTATGACCATGTTAAGGTGAAACACCAGTGCGTATGACTGTTCCACCACAGTGAATTTTCCAGTCACTGAGGAATGAAGACTGAATATTGCCATGGTAGACATGTTTGAGACTGCCTTGAACAGTACAAAGATCTCAACTCACCACATTCTGTCTCAGCCCACTTTGGGATGTTTTGGTAGGCTGTGATAAACTGTGATGACGAGGAAGAAAAAGAGTTGTTTTTTATATCCCACTTTTCACTACCTGAAGGAGTCTCAAAGGGGCTTCTCTTCCTCTCCCCACCATAGACACCCTGTGAGGAAGATGAGGCTGAGAGAGTTCTGAGAGAAAGTACTCTGTGAGAACAGTTTCTAACAAGACTGCGATTAGCCCAAGGTCATCTAGCTGGCTGCATGTGGAGGAGGAGCAGGGAATCTGTTGGGACTTTTGGACTTGTCTTGGTCCTGAGTCCCTCCAGAGAAATAGAGCTGCAGGGTAATAGAGCCTTTGAAAGTATGTAGTTATTATATACATTTGCAGGTATGGGACAGATCCATACTCACAGCACTTTGAGGTTTAAAAGACAGTAATTTTTACTGGGAAAGATTATTTACAAAATATATCTTATTCATATGCTTCAGTCTCCTAACTGAAGCAGAGTACAAAAGCAGCACATTGCAAGTCTCTATGGCTAGGTTGCAGGCAGATTACATGCCCACACATCAGCAGATAGAGAGAGCAGAGAGCTTAAAAGGTGGCTGCTTGCTTGCTTGCTTCAGCAAAAGCACACATCGCGCTTCTTCTTCCTGACGAACCAGGAAGTGGTTGGGAACCCAGCTCAAGCAAAGAGAGATCCCAGGCACATACTTGGGATTTTCCCACTGCTAATGGCTGCAATTCTAGCACTGATCAGCTGGTACCACTAGTGAGCACACAGGTACAGCTCAGCTGCTTAAATAGCTTAACAACAGTCCTTCAAGGCTGACTTCACCAAATCACTTGCTGATTGCAATTCCAGCAGAATCAGGCCCAGCTGCCCAGATTAGAAGCCACTGCTCTTAACCACTACACCAAGCTGGCTCCTCAACACGTGTCATAAATACACTCTCAGGACACCTTGCCAAAAACCCTCTTATTTGTTTTTAAATTAAATCCAGCTTATTGAGCCTAAATAGTCTCAAATGCAAGTACTGTCTGTGTCAAAGACACTGGAGGTCACTTTGACTAGAATGGTGATTCTTTACATTGGCCACTTTACTTTGGATTCTTGCCTATCTTTAAAAATGCCTCCTTATCAGGTGACTGAGACCTACTAAGTGCTTCACAGCATTCCTTGCTAAAACAGGAAACAAGCAAGGGACGGATCCAAATTTCAGTCAGGGCACTGGGAGAAAACTGTCCTGAGCTGGAATGTCTACTGGATCCTGTCCCTAGTCTCTGTCATTTTAAAATGCACATTTTCATTCCTGAAGGAAAACAACGGCAAGATGAACCGGACAGCTTTAGCCTCTCTTATTTCTCAGTGTGTTCTGCAGCTTCTGGAAAGAAACCTGGATGCAGGGAAAAATGCTACAGAGGAGAAAACACCCAAACACAAACCATATGACAATGCCTATTTCTTCATTCTCTTTGTCATGTTGTTTTACTCTTTCCTGGCGTTGACTGTCTTTTTCGGTTATGTTCGCTCCAAGAAAGCTATTTCAAAGAAAGATCCTTACCAGGAGTTCATTGAGGATAAGGATCGAAGCAAGAAGTGGAACACGAGCCGGCCGGTGGTGGTGAAATTTGACTTTGAAGAGGAGAGCATTCTTTGAAGTACTGAAAACCAAAATCCTTTGCAAACTGGACTGGACTGTCTGTGTCGTCTACATGTCAAAGGAAGGTCTGCACACATCTCTTTCGATGACGTCCAGCACATAAGTGAAACCACTGGCTAGAAGTAGGTAATGGAAAAAATAGTTCCCCAGCAATAGAAATTTGTTTGTTTTGTGGAATGCCACCCCCCCTCCCAAGAAAATGGAGTCTGTATATACTTGTTTTTTTGCAATGAAAGGGAGACACTGCCGTTTGCTGCACAGCTTGTGATTGTAGCTGAAGGAATTATCTCTAAATTCTATTCTATGACTGTCTTTACAACTGCATCTGATGAAGGGGAAAGGATTTGTATACATCTGCATCACATCACACACACAATCACAAAAGATGAGACCACTTCCAACGGAGTTTTGGCACACGAGTCCTTGTGGAGCTGCCATCTGATCAGAAGAGCATATATGATTTTGCCTAACGTTGTTAAGTATTATACTTAGCACCTCTGCAATCTTCACATTTTAATTTTTACATACCATGGCAAACCTTTCCAAATCATATTTACAAAATATAATGAAAGAAGCGTTTGGTGAAAACAGCTGTCTGTTGTTATGATTGTTATGTCTCATTCTTTTCTACGCTTAATAAGTGGTATGCATATCTGTAAGGCAGAAAATGTCTCTCTGAAGTCAGATTCATCCAAAATATTGCTTAACTTTCTGGAAAGCGAGAATTGTGCTTCTTTTTAAGATTGACTACACATATTATTCAATATAATATGATTACTTACTCAGATTTACTGTAGTTAGCATGTCACTTATGAGCATGCCAAGAAACCATAGAGCACATAGATATGATTGATAGATAGTTCATTGTTTTTGTGCTGTGAAGACAGGAGTTTATATGTAATCATTTCTGGAGATATATGTGTATACACTTGCACACATGTACACACATACTTTGTTTGGGTCTCATTATATATGTCAGCCATATTGCAAAATCTTTTTGTTTTGAGTTATTTTTGGAGGAGGAAATGGGGTGGCATTTTCATATGATCAGTGCACAGCCAAAGAGAAGATTCAAGAACACAAACAAATGTCCTGTATAGATAGTGACAGTTGAATGCTACTCAGCTCTCATTTTATCTAAATACATGTTCCATTCTCTTGCCTGAACTGCTTCGGTAATAGAGACATTTAGTCATTTAGTTGACTAGCAGGGTGGCATAGGGCCAATCAAGATGTGACTCAGTTTCTTTTTGGTAGATAAAGGGACACAGCTTTATTGAATGCCAATCAAAATCCTAGGGTTGGCCTGGTATGAACAAAGAGAACCCCCCCCCCCACAGCTGTCTGGCTGCTGCTGTGGGCTGCAGGGGTGCCCTGAGTCCATCACCCTCCAAGCCAGGAGGGCAGGTCCCTTGCCTCCAGAGATCCACCATGGGGAGGAAACATGCAAGAATGGTCACCAGATGCCCACCTCATCCAACCAAATCGGTCACTGGATCAAAGCTCTTACTTGTGCCCCTTGCCAGAAGGTGCTCCCTGAGCATCCCCCCCCCAAGTATTGTCCTGAAAAGAACCAAATAAAATTAATGACCACTGTAGTCGAGGGGTCCCCAATGCTGACATCTTTTCTCATGCCTGCCAAGTTTAACAGGTATAACTTAAACACAACCAAGTACTTATTATCCCCTAACTGAGAATAGTCTAGAGTTCTCAGTCTAGTCTAGAGTGGATTTGCTTTTTCCTACTGTGGTGCCTGTTTTGTACTAAGATGAAGAGTTATTGTGGAGATTGTCTTGAGCATGCAAGGATTTGAATCTTAAACAAGTGACATCACTTGTAAGATTACTTTTCAAAATGAATATTCTTTTCTTAGTGTTTGTATCAGATATTTACTGAGAAATGGCTGGCTTTGTATAACAGGGGAGCAGCACAGAAACTCTTCATTGTCCCAAACACCTAAAATAAACTATATTTAGAGAGCCAGCTTGGTGTAGTGGTTAGGAGCAATGACTTCTAATCTGCTGAGCTGGATTTGAGTCCCCACTCCTCCCCCACATGCAGCCAGCTGGGTGACCTTGGGCTTGCCACAGCACTGATAAAACTGTTCTGATCAAGCAGTAGTATCCAGGCTCTCTCAGCCTCACCCCACCTCACAGGGTGTCTCTTGTGGGGAGAGGAAAGGGGAGGCAATTGTAAGCTGTTTTGAGATTCCTTCTGGTAGAGAAAAATGGCATATAAGAACCCACTCTTCCTCTTCTTCATATTTTCCATGTGGTATCCATTCCTACAGCCATCCTTATCCTTTTTGCTAAGGTAGAATTGTTCTAACTGGGAGCTCTATACTGACTTGGCTTCGTCATACCATGCTTTTGAAACATAGCAGAGGGTACAACTGTTCTGCTACTGTGTTAAGCTTGACACAATTAAGTAAACCTCTGATATATGCATTTATTTATTTACTTCATTTATACCCCTGACTGAAAGTGGGTTATAACATTATCCTTGTGCCTATTTTATTCTCAAAATAACCATGTGAAGTTAGTAGTGTCAGAAATTTTATGCCAAAATAGCTGGTGTCTGTGTCCTTCATATGGTGCATGAAATTTCCCCCATGCGAGGCAAAGAGGGCTCCTAGGCTATTCCAGTTGTGAGCTTCCCCCCATCTCCTACCTGCCCTTACAAATAAAGGAAGATGAAAGAGTCAAGAGTGTTTTAAACAAAACTGAATAAAATCAAGGATGATAAAGGGTGTTTAAAATTCTTCAATTCACAGTTCCTCTAAAATACGTAAGATTTTAATGTTAAACACTGTAGTGATTGAAAAAAATGCACAAATGTTAAGATTAACTCAAAAACTTTTACAATAATTAAACTTTTGAACACTGTGGAATAAGCAGGAATTTTAAGAAAAAGAAATTATAAGTTTACTATGTTCTTTTTCTTAACTTTAGCTTACAAATTTTATAGCCTGGGAAGTGTTAAAAAGATGATTATGACTACCTGTGTGACATCGATCCTACTTTATGTTGTCATTAAACAGTTGGTTTTAAAATACACATTAAGACATAACCTACAATCCTTGAATACACTAAGGGTTAAAAAGTTTTTTTCTAGCCTTCCTCATAGCAAAATCATCCAAAAGTTCATCAAAATTTGTCTAACTTTGTGACTTCCAATGCACAGAATGCTTAGTACACACAACCTCACTTAAGACGTTGTGGTCCTTAGTTCATGTTTAGTTCTTTTGTGTCTTGAAAAACACCCTAGCAGTTAGTAACCATTAAGCTATGAAATAACCCCAAGATTGCTTCCACATTAGGGAAGGCCATCTGAATTTTTTTTCTTGCATATAATTTGATAACAGCCTGTATGAGACAGAGTGTCCTTCTGCAGACCTATGGCTTTGTTTCACATACAAATGAAAGTGTAAAAGTTCATCAGTAAGTTTTAGGCCAACATCTTCTGATGTTCAGCAACTTGCTGAATTTCTTTCCTAGATGCTTCCAGATTAGCAAGCAAGAAAAACATTTGTGCAACATCACTGTACACAGTAGCTCTTCTTAAATTGGCTTGAGGTATGTCTAGTATAGGAATAAAGGACTTTATCCAAAATGTGTCTCTTGAAAAGAGGTCATCCAAAGCATCAGGAACAGGTGAACTTCTGTTTCCTTTGTCTCCTTATGACAAATCTCTATTTGACATTTGGCAAGGGGGCTTTTGCTTTTTGCTCAAGGTCATCAAAATCTTCTTTAATTTTGCTTTAAACATCTTGAAGTGAACTGTACAAAGTTGCTCAAGTACTCAATAACAGTTCTGATTTCTGAATGGCTTTGTTGTCCTTATGAAAATGACCTAGCACACAGGTCCAATAAATACAAATTCCAGCTCTTCCATTTTCAGCAAAAGACTGTTAGCTTCAAGCCTGGCATCACCCTTCCCATTGACATAAGAGTACAAATGACTTAGAGCATCAAAGATAGCATCGTAACATTCCAAAATTGCTTCTGTGGCTTTCCCATGTGCCCTCACCTAGTGTTTGACAAATATTTAGACACTCTTGACTGAGATTGCAAAAATTATTTTAGAATCGTCCAATTGGAGGATGAAAAGAAATAGCTCACTGCATCAAGGCAGCAATCAACAGCCAAATGGCCCACCAATTTTATGACCAGCGCATGGAATAAATCTTGCAATTCCCCCCCCCCCAATGATTTTCTGCTGGTTTAATGCTAGTTTACACTAGCTTTGAGTTATTGGCTTCAGACAGTATTATTCTGAAATGGAGTGCAAGGAAAATTACTGAAGCAATGCGTTATGACAGCATGTGTGTCAAAAATACTGGCATTCAATACCAAATACCTTGGTTGGACACCACCTAGATTTTGAAGCCATAGGCTTCAGCCCACTTAGCCTAATGGTAAATCCATCTCTGGAAGTTAGCTTGTGTTAACCAGTAGGTTTTAGTGGTAGAGTGGGGATTTCAGTGTTCCAGATTCTAGTTTGACTTCCTATCTACCAGGAGGACTCATCATTTCAGTATCCAGTACCTTATGTGCTTTAGCAAATGGCCTCTTTTTAAGCTATCAGTAAAGAAAAGGAATATAACCAGTCCCTGTTTCAAGAACTTTCCTCCCATGTTTGCTGTTTATGATTACCCTTGGTTTAGGATACTCCTGCCAGTTTTTAGGCCACATGAGTGTTCCTGTTCAACCCAATTTGAATTCATTTCGAGAGTAAGATTTTATGAAACACTGCATCAAAGGCTTTACTCAAATCCAAATATGTTACATCTACAACTTTCTCTTCATGGCCTAATTTTGTAATTCAATCAAGGGTTTTTTCCCCCTTTTTGTGGTAAGATCTGTTGCTGATACACCATTGTTTCTGAGGCCATCTGGTGCCTGCTAGTTAGTGAAATGAAGTTATTTCTTTTCCTTACCACTGTTCTGTTCTCTTCAGAATATAATTGCGACCCTCATTTCATGTTTTCACATGGTATATTCACCTAAATGAGGGTTGCCAGCTTTTGGCTGGAAAATTTCTGGAGACATGGGGGCAGAAGGGAGGGTAGAGTTTGGGGAAGGGAGTGAGCTCAGTAAGGATATGATATCATAGAGTCCACCCTCCAAAACTGCTATTTTCTCCAGTGTAACTGATCTCCTTAGTTGATAGATGAGTTGTACCTTCATCCCGAAGGTAGGCTCCCTTACCCCTTTTTTGGTTGTCAGGTCACAGCTGACTTATGGTGACAGCTGACTGGGGTAAGAGAAAGGTCTGTGAGAAGGCCCCTTGTGCATTCAATAATGTCACCTTGTATAATACAGGAATCTCCTGGAGGGAGGGGGGGGGGTATGAGGCATCCAGTCATAGCATGTATATTTTGTTTGCCACTGGCACACAATTGTGCGTGGGCAGCTTCCTGGCCAACTCATGCTTTACTAATGAGGTACAGGCAATAATATTAAAATGTGGTGTGTGAGCAAACTTTCTTTTTGAACAAGGAGAGTAAAGGTTGTAAGCTTGAATAAAACCATATTTGTAGAACAAGATGATGTACAGACATAATTGATGAAATTTGGGTATCAGATGGACAAATTATTGCTGGTTTATAGTACATTCTTTTTATCTAGCATAGCATAGTAAACTTTAGGAATATATTTCAGAAGTACCAGTATTTAAGGCTGGCAAGAACATTCCTTTTATGAGTGGTAACATCAGATTATGGATTAAATGGAATTTTGATATATTCTCTGAATGGGTATATATCATTGCATGGAGTTTTTAAAATAAAGATACAGGGAGAAAACCAAAAGTAGCTTCTCCCCCTTTCCACTTGATTCCCATCACCATCTTGTGTAGTGGGTTAGGCTGGTAGTGAGTGACTCACCCTGGACACCCAGCAATTTTCCATGGCAGAGTAAGGATTTTAACATATTCTCCTAGATCCTTGTCAGACTGCTTGTGTTTTTCCTGGAGGCATCTGTATGACTATTGTTGGAAACAGGATGCATGAAACGATGAACACATGATCTGATCATCCAGCATTGCTCATTAGTTCTTAATAACACACTAAACCACACTGGGGTTGGATATAGTTAAGGGTATTGCTGGAAATCCATTACCTTTGGAACCGAAGATCATGCTTCTGTGTTATGCCTCATATATATTAGTAGACTACTATAGACTGTTGATTTCTTTGCAAACTGCAAACTGCAACAAGGATTTATATTGCAATGGAAAGCTCCAGAGACACCACCTACTTTAAGTTTGTGAGGTCGATTGCTTTTTAAAATTAAAACAATGTTATTGTAGGATAGTGAAAAATGTCACAAGAAATCTGTTTCAGTTTAGGTATGATTTCAGCACTTTTAGTAAATAAGAATTTTTATAATGAAAAGAATAAGAGGTTTTTCACTTATTGTATATCATGGTAAAAGAGAGTTTCACACTATATTCTCCACCGAGGCAAAATCCACTATTGCCGCTCTTATTAATCAACTATACTTCAGTACAGTGGACACTACTGTGTAGTCTTCCAATCTATCTCACAAAGTCTTGCAGTACTAGGCAAACAGGCAGTGCTGACTTGCAAATACTGGAAATAAGCACAGATTGCATATGGAAAGCTATAGAAAATGTTCACATGACCATTCTAAACCAGATGTTCTTTGTTGCTGGTTTGATTTTGAGTAAAGCAATACAGGGGTGGGAGGTTCATACAGTGACTTTTCTTCCATTAATGAGATGTCTCTGAAGCACTATGGTTATTTCGAACACTGCTGCTTTTTTTTGTCAAGGCATCTGAATGGTGTTGCTATAGCACTCAAGTGCTATATTGGTTTAGTGCTATAGTGCTCAGCTTAAAACATTTTTTTTAAAACCTCCCAAGATGCAAAAGGGCAGGGGGAGAAATGACATTGTAGGAAGTGCTATGAACATTTTTAAACAGCACATCACAGCAATTCAGAAGTGCAATGAAGGGGTGGCAAGCAGAAGAAACCAACTCAAAAGTGGTTGAACCAAACTTTGCTAACTCAATGCAAGTGGGTTTGCATGAAAGCTAAATTTTAAAAAAATAGCTGATTGCTAAAATGGGTCTGTCTGAAATCATATAAAAACTTGTTATAAAATGGAATATAAATGTTTAAAAATGGCCTATAGATTCTAGCTTAAAACTCCAGGCTGACATGGAACAAAACTAAATACAATATTCACTCAAATCCTCATAATTCATTTTGCCTCTTTAATATTTAGGATTTCCAGCTAGTAGGTGTTGGTGTTCTTTATGCTGGAAATACCGGGACATGAATATGCAAATACAGTTCAAATGAGTGCTTTTGTTTGCCATCAAAAGTTCTAGTTCATCTTGCCTTGAGAAGCTGATCCTGAAATATTCAAGCCTCTGCAGATGTTAAAGGCCATTACTAGGATAATTACTCATGCTTGCAGAATTTCATGGTAATTACCATTGCTACATTCCAGATAAATTAAGTGAGCGAGAGCCATAGCAGTCCTGATGCCGTACACACTTGATACCTCCTCTTAAGAACTGATGAGCAATGCTGGAGGATCAGATCACGGGTTCATCTCTTTGTGCATCCTGTTTCCACCAATAATCATATAGATGCCTCCAGGAAAACCACAAGAAGCAGAAGCCCACAAGCAACTCTTGTTCTGTCTGTGGTTAGGTATGCTCAAAGTTTCCTATATTTTCCTTTGGGAGCAAATAAGAGCACAATGAGCACAATGGGGTATAGCCTATGAGCCATGAGAACCTTCTCATCTTCCATTTAACATAGCACCTGCCTGTGCCCCTTGAAAAGGCTTTGCTGGGGCACCCTAAGGACAAAAGGTCACAAATTCCTTTAGTTATTGCTGTAATTCTCAATAGTGAAGGAATCTTCAGTTACATTTTTCATCTGCCATCTCCTAATTCTCATGTGTTAAGAGAGCCTGGTCATCTGGATGCAACAGCCAGTTCTACTGGCAGAATCAGATTTCTTTGCTAAAAACCGAAAGGTCCTAAATCCTTCAGGCCCATGGCTCCGCATACTGCATGTGACATTTGAGATGGGATAATGCAGGTTACTCATATACTTGTAATTTTGAATGATAGCAGCATGGTTTCATGGGGCCTTTTGTTCAACCTAATTTGTATGTGCCTATTGCAACCTGCCATGAAAGCTGTTTGGCTGTCAAAGTGTTAGTATTCATATAAGCATCGCAATGGGGTGAGGAAGACTGTGAAGAAGGCAGACATTTCAATGGGGTTACTCAGTATTTTCTCTGTTGAAGCCTGTAAGCAAAACCTAATGAGATTTAAACATGACTTTTGACATGAAGGTAATGTGAAATTTAAACCAATCCACTAGTGAAATAAAAGAAACAAAGATGATTGGGAATGAATACATAAGCAGACAAAAAGACTCTGAAATCTAGCTGGGGGGGGGGTCTGAAAGTGAATGTATCTATTTGCTTGCTTGCTTTATTTATTATTTAATTACTTCATTATTTACTTCATTTGTACCTCATCTTCCTCCCCAATGGAAGGTTTACATCATTCACTGCTTCTCCATTTTATCAACACAACAGAGTGATTATATGGTTGTTGTGAAACATTATGTTGTTCTAGATATACCACATATCTCATCTGACTGGCTGTCCTTATGTTCTTACATTCCAATCTAGTTTACTACCCTTCTCACTACTGCTGTGTCCATGTGAGTTCCATGATCCCCAGCAAAGAATTTGCAATTGACAAAATGGCTGCCAGGAGAAAAGCTGGAGGACCCAATAGAGTTGCCAGCTCCAAGTTGGGAAATTCCTGGAGATCTGGGGGTGGAGCTAAAGGATGCTGTCGTTTTCAGAGGGCAGGACCTCAGTAGAGCATAATATCACACAACCCACACTCCAAATCAATAATTTTCTCCAGGGGAACTGATCTACATCATCTGGAGGTCAGTTGTAATTCCAGAAGACATCTATGCCCCTACCTGGAAGTTCCTGCTTTCAAAAGGCTATTAGTTCAGCCTTAATTTGTTAGCGTCTTTTCCAGTATTCATTAATATTTGTGGATTATTCTTGCAGCAAGACTTACACATTTGTTATTTGTTAACTTCCCCTAGTAATTCTCCAACAAGGGCACATTTTTTTTACATTTTTACAGTCACCTCAGTCTCATTTGCACAATACATATCAGGTGTGATCTTGCATTGCCAATGAGATTTAACTTGTATAAAACTGAATCTATTGACATTACAAAAACAAAAAAACCCAACATCAGGCAGAGTTGGATGGATGTTTCACCACAAAATTGTTTACTTTTGCAGCCATGCTCCGAGGCTTGATTTTTGTGAACTCTCTCCAGATAAATAAATGCACTGCAAAGGCAGAGTGGAAAAATGGGGGGGGGGGAAGTTATAAAAGCCAGTGTACTCAGTTTTAAAACACTTGCTTCTGTTTAAAAATAGAATTTAAAAAAGCACTTATACTAGACTAAAAGTAACTCATGTTGAGCTTTAGAACTTGGTTTGTGCTGCAGAATGTCAATAGGGTTGTTAGGAATAAAGTTCACACAAGGCTTGTTGCTTGGAAATAACCATAAGAGCTGCTTATTGTAAAGGAATTCCATATTAGATTGGAAAGGTAGAGAAAAGCATTCTAGATAGCTATCAAGGCTATGATGGTGAGAAAATTCGTGTTCCATTGGTACAAAACAGAATGAGGAACCTCAGTACGGGCTCTTGCATTGTACAGCTTCAGACTGCAGGAACAGGGTTGCATGTTTTAAAAGTTCCCCATGAGAAACAATCCCATCAGCCTCTAGTACCCATCTTCTATTCGAAAAGAGTTTTTGATCTAGTAGAGCATTCAGTTATACATCCCTCCCTTTTTGCACCTTCTCTCTGAAATAGGATACTCTTGGAACAGTTTTAACTTCCTGATGGCAACTTTGTCTAGTTTAGGTTTGTCCAGTAAAATGATGACTTGGGAAGCTTCATTTTGCATAGTCTGGAGTTTCTTAATCCTGGGGTTTAGCAAATATCACAGACTCATGACTGGGGTGTCAGGAAACTTATAAACTATCTTGTGAAGAACAAAATTTGAGCCAGTAGTATTCCCAGGGTATAAGATTTTGAAAATCAAAACTCTCTCTCTCAGTTAACAAGGGGAGATTTGACTCTCAAAAGCTTATACCCTGGACATCTGGTCAGTTTCTAAGATGCTAGTGGATTCAAATCTTGCCCTCCTAGTGCAAACCAACATGGCTACTCCCCTGAAACATTCTTGTTTTAAGGCTAAAATGGGAGAGGAGAAAGATTATACTACTCTGAGCTCCTTAGAGAAAGCGGGAGATTTTTTTTTAACCTAATGAATCATCATAATCAGCAGGGTTGTGTGAAAAACTAGTTTAGTTTAGGAGCTAAATGGGTATCCTACTTGGCAACATAAATTCCCAGTGTAAGTTATTTGGAAATAACATTGAACTAGAAATCATATTTTCACTTCCAGTTGCAAACTGCACTGTTAGTGGAGACGTTTTCTCTTGTGTTGACTTCTTGAAAAAGATTACAGACAAATCCTTTTTCAAAGTGGTCAGTAAACAGGACAGCTGTCATCTGACTAGCTGCTGAGTTTGTATAATTTACATGGCTGGTCATAAAATCCTCAGAGCTCCAGGGATTTGTGCACCACCCAAAGTAGAACAGATTACTTTCATGCTTACTGTTGGTATTTACGCTAATTATAAAGAAGCAAGTATCTCATTGGCTGGGAATATTTTAATGGTGCTCCCTCACTGAGTTTTGAGAGTAAACATTTTCTAAAACTAATCTACTAGTTTTAAAAAGTGTTGTATAACAGGAAGCTCATAGTTTAAGTGATGTCCATCCAGCTATCTCACATACTATGAGAAAAACATAAGAAAACTGTCACTTTTGTGTCTGGTAACATAAACTGATTAAATGATACTAAAAGCGGTCATGAAAAGACACCAGTATAGTCCAATTGTGGAAGCACAAAATTATTCTGCTCCATATTTTTTCTTCACTGAAGTTCTTTTCAGTTGGGGATGCCAACCTTCAGGTGGGACCTGGGGATCCGCCTGAAATTACAGCTCATCTCCAGACTACAGAGTTCAGTTCCCCTGGAGGAAAGGGGTGCTTTGGAGGATGGACAATGACATTGTACCCCACTGATGTAATTGTCCCCAGTTTCCATCCCCAAGTTTCTAAGAGTTTCCTAGCCTGGATCTGGCACCCCTACTCCCCATCTCTCACTGGCGAGACCAGGCAACCCTATTTGGTCTTGCTGTGTGGGAAGAGGAGTTGCCAGGGTTGAGGGGTGAACATGCCTCTGTCAAAACTAGTTCTGCCGTGAGCCCCAATGAAATGCAAAGAAGCTGCATAGTTGTAGTACTTGTTATAAATTACTCTTCTTGGTATTAACATATTAGAGCATGTCTGATGATAGAGGCATGTCTACTACGCTATTATTAGAATGTGTTTTATTGAATGGTATCATCTGGTGACAATCAATTGGGTTGCAAAGATTGGAATGGAAATATGAGACCTCCAGGAAGCCAAACAAAATATAGAGACAAGATGAATTTATTATCATATTAATTCATGATGAATTTGTTTTGGGGTTGTTTCTCATTACAGAAATGGTCAGGGGGAATTATTTGGTCTCATAAAATGTTTATGAGCACCTTTTGCACAGCTGGCAACCACAGGACTAATGTACTGTTTAAGAAAAATGAACAGAACACACTCGTTGTTTTTCCTGCTTTAGGTAACATCTCTCTAAAACTTTGATTTTCATCTCTGGCTACTTACACAGTTTTGATAGATACTATTCAATTTTAGTTGTTTTCATAACAAAATATTTATTGGGCTGGCATAGTCACCAGATGTGTAAACAAAATCGTGTATGGGTATATGTCCAAAAATTCCTGATTCTCTCCAAATTCTCCAAAATTGCTGTTTCAGGTCATTAACATGATTTCCCGAACATTAAACACAAATTCAGGATTCTTTGGCATTATGGAAAACACACCTCCCCCCCAAACCCATGTTGTGTTTTTTGTGCTCAGATGCTTAATTGCTGTCAGGAGCAATGGTCATTTGTTTTTTGTGGTTCTCCTGATTTCCTGGGCAAAATCATTTCTCCTTTCCTACCCGTATTGAGTCTGCCATGAAAACGCTAGAGGGCGTCACCCCAAGGGTCAGACATGACTCGGTGCTTGCACAGGGGATACCTTTACCTTTACCTTTTATCCAGTCCTTGCAAAGAACCAGGGGACATTTCTGTCCAATCACCAATGGAGACAAGCCCCAGAGAGGAAATCTGTTATGGCAGCTCTCAACTCAAGGCCTTTGTCATTTTACTGGATGGCTACCTGCCTGCTTGATGTGCACAGTTCCCTTCTGATCTGGATTTAGGCCTGGTTATAGGATTGAAATAGCCTTGGTCACTCTGGTGGATGGCTTGCACTGGGAGATAGACTCAGGGAGTGTGACTCTGTTGATTCTCTTGGACTTGTCGGTGGCTTTTAACACTAGCAATCATGCCATCTTTCTGTACTGCCTATCTGGGATGCGATTAGGAGGCACTGTTTTGCGGTGTTTCCGGCTGTACCATAGAGCAGGTTTCTGAAGATGATACTGTGGGATTGCTGCTCAGCCTTTGGCCTTGCCCCATGGAGTCTCACAGCTTTTCATCTTGTCTCCTGTGGTCCTTAACATCTACATGAAACCTCTTAGAGAAATTCTGTAGAGATATGGGCTGGGCTGTTACCAATATGTGGATACCATTCAGCTCTATCTCATGCCTCCACTTGACCCCAGAGAGGCTGAAAACCTTAACCAGTGCCTAGAAGTAGTGCTGGTCTTGACCTTGAAAAGCCTGTACTTTTTCAGATCTGAAAGATTGCCTACTCCCTTATGAAATTGCCCAAACACTACAGTCATCTTCGGAGGCCCTATTTTGGGTGTCCCTTGCCATCTGAGATTAAGTAGATGGCAACCTGGGAGAGGTACTTATTGGGCATGGCACTAAAGAAAGAGAGAAAGACAAAGAGAGAGAGGGAGAGAGAGAAAGAGAGAGAAAGAGAAAGTATGAAACTTGGGGGGAGGGAGAAAGAATGTGTGAGAGAGGGAAGAAAGCAACGATGGGTCCCTGCTTCCCAATAATGTTAATAATTGATCGATTTGCATTGTTTTAAAATTGACTTGTAAATTAAGTGGTGAATATACCTCAGCACCTGAGCATCTCCTCTCTCCACTGCTTGTTCACCTTAAGCAGTCCTTGAGAGGGAAGGGGCTTTCAGGGCTGTTGGACTCCTGGCCAAACTATTCTGAGCTCTAGAATAATTAAGCTGCAGCCTGCTGCTCTCCACCTCATTTATTTTTTCTTCTGTACTTCTGATATTTCCTGTTCCATTCATATGGTAGCTGAAGAGATAGGCTTTGTGAGAAAAGGTTGTTCTAATCCCTTAATGATATACCTATAGTACTTTAAAAAAATCTAGACCAGCCCAAAATGCATGGATTCATGTGCAGAATATGTGCATTCCTCAGAACTCTTCATTACAATGGATGTTAAAAGACAAAGATGAGCAATAGAGAATGCAAAAGCCATTTCCAGATCATTAACCTTTATGAGCTCATGTTCTCACACTGTTATACCCACCATTTTACCTTCCAACCTAAGGAAAAGTTCTGGAGAGCTAGAAAGTTTGCTTTCTGTGTTGTGTGTTTTGGTTACTACATGGATCTTGTTTCTGAAATTTTCTTTGCACCATTATGGTTACCTGAAATTTCTGTTCACTAGTGTTTTAGCTTCTAATCTGGCAAGCTGAGTTTGATTCTGCGCTCCCCCACATGCAGCCAGTTGGGTGACCTTGGGCTTGCCACGGCACTGATAAAACTGTTCTGACCGAGCAGTGATATCAGGGCCTCACCCACCTCACAGGGTGTCTGTTGTGGGGAGAGGAAAGGGAAGGCGACTGTAAGCTGCTTTGAGCCTCCTTCGGGTAGAGAAAAGTGGCATATAAGAACCAATTCTTCTTCTTCTTCTTCTTCTTCTTCTTCTTCTTCTTCTTCTTCTTCTTCTTCTTCTTCTTCTTCTTCTTCTTCTTCCAAAAGAAATGGCAGTCAAACATCTGAAAAGAAAAGTATGTAGGATGCTTGTCCTGAATGCTGAACAAAGCTAGTCGTTTTCAAGGACTAGTTTCTGTTTTCCCTTCAAAACCTGTATAGGAGGTGCTCCAAAAGCTCTGTTCAGTTGTTACATTTGCGGCCCCTCCTATAAATGCTTTGAGTGGGACACAGAAACTAGTTCTTGAGGGGATCTTTCAAGTTACTCACACTTGTTCTTTTATTTGCTTTCTGTTTCTCCCATTTGCACTTGTTATATATTCTGAACAGCTAGGCCAGAGGAAGAGTACTGTATGAGTCAACATCTTCCTTCTAGCATTTAAGTTGGCCTAAACAGAAGCATTTATATTGCCGTGTCTTGATAATTTGCTTCAGATCAGAGAAGCGTGAAGCTGTTTGCAGCAACAGGTTTTTCTTCTGTGTGGCTGCATGTGCAGGAGGATCAGTTTTCTCTGTTTCTGAGCTGATAGCTGTTTTGTTTGATCAGTCTCAGATGAACAACCAGGGCACGTAACCGGCTGCCTGCTCTTCTTCAAGGCTCTCTTGTTGGGGCCTCTGTTTTGATTTCACACTCCGTCCATTCGTAGGCAGGCAATAGCTGAGCGAAATGAAATGGCTCCCCTGAGAAACACAGTCTGTGGGGCATGTTTCTGACGAGCAGTATCGTGCTGCTGGTGCTGTTTGTTCTCAGAGATGCTCATGTGGGGAAGAAGGTGAAGACCCTGGGCTCTCATATTTTTCAGTTGTCTCTTAACCTTTCGTTTTACCTTTTACGTCTTGTCTTTCATCATTAGGCGGTGATACCACCCAGCCACACTAGGGCTAGAGCTCAGTGCAGCGTCCTTGAGTATGTTTTTCTTTCCCCCTTCAACACTTCCTGTACAGGCCATGGCTCATGCTGTAGGCCTTCTCTGCAAAGATACAAAGGAAAACAGCTCTGCACCAGCCAAAGAAGCCTCAGTTGAAAGGGAAACTTCCTTTGATAGTCCCCTGCTGTTTGTGTATCTATTATGAGAACATATACAGTGCAGGAAAAGGATCCTTGTCCCACTGAGACTTGCCCTGATTAACCCCGAGAGATCTAATCAACCAATCTATCATCGCTGCTAACTTGAAAGTTCAGGCAGTGGCTAAGGGCTTCAGTTCCTTCTACAAACATGGGCCCACTTCTCCTTTGAACTTAACAACCTTCTTTATTTTTATTCCTGCCAGCGACAATTTGTTTCATGCTTTGGGAACCCCATAAGCAAATAAATGTCAGCGAAATGGCACAGCTTAGTCCATTGCTCACTGCCAAGGTGCAGCCTCTTAGGGTTGCACAAATTAAATTAGAAAAACACTGACTCACTGTACAGTGACAAGATCTGCCACACAGTCATATGTCAGGAGCATATTTTCAAAGGCTGGTAGGCTTGAATCAGACCCACAGAAAGAAAAGCAGAAAAAGGAGGATTGGAACATATATGGTGGTGATTCCCATCTTGGCCATTATAAGTATAACTACTTACTATGTGAATTTCTACCGGCACATAGTATTTGTCCATACTCTTGGAAGCCAGGCTTGAGTACCTGGAATCTCATAACACAGCTGTGGTTGCCAGCCTCCAGTTGGGGCTTAGAGATCTAGAATGGCAACTGATCTCCGGACTACAGATATCAGTTCACCTGGAGAAAATGGCTGCCTTGGAGGATGGGCTGTGAGACACTGCCCCGCTGAGGTCCCTCTCCTCTTCAGGCCCTACCCAAAACCATTGTACACAATGCTGGCAGAAACACTTGGAACTTAAGAAATAGCACGTGTGCATCTGTTACATTTTCATCCCCATCATTCTCCCGAAGCGTCAGGGAAGTACCTGCCATTTGTTGGCATTTTCTTATTTATACTGTGGATTTAAGACAAGATTTTCCAAAGATATCTAGCTACCAGTACTAATATAAACCCTTGCTGAAACTTTTCTCTGGTTCTCATTTTTAAAAAAATATCCTGTATCCTAGGCTCCTTTCCCTTGTCTTATTGTGGCCTGCCTAGCAGAGAGTAATATCCAGTGAAGAATAAACAATCTGAGTACGCAGTCCTAAGAATGGTTTCGTGATGGTAAAACCTGGTAACTAGGACTTACTCCTGAGTAGCTTGGCCTAGGACAGTTCTCTGGGCTTGTCTGTCAGTTCAATAAAACTAGTGAAGTTCTGTCTCTTTTTCCAACATTGCGATAAGCACACTTCTTTCCTGCACTGAGAAACAGCACCCTGTCTTTACTCTAGCCCATTGCTATGTGTCATACTTGTAATATTCCAGCCAACCTGTTTTACATTTGCATAGTTGTTTATACAATAAGCAATCACATTTCAGAGCTATAATACATACTTTGTATCCCGTCCTCCCCCCCCCCCCATCCCAGACATTTGGTTTGATGTGTTTTCCAATTTCTGCTCCTGGCACATCAAACTCCCAACAACAGAGAGTAGCCTAGCCTTGAGAAAAGGAAATAGATTCATGATGTAATCAGCAGAGCTGATGTGTTTAGCTCTCTGTCATGGCCCTGTAGAGTTCATTGCTTCTTTAAACTTATTTTCTTTCTTAAGCAGAGTGAGACCTAATAAAGGCAAGGGAAGAATTTAAGAACGAAAATAGAGGAAATAAGTTAATTTGCGTGTACATTGCTGAAATAATGTTTTAACAAAATAGTATAAGCCTCTTATTAGTCTTCAACAAGAATAAGCATGTGCATATGTTTGGATTCATATTGGTATGTAGCCAATGGTCAAGAGAGCTGAGATTCCAACTTGGTGCCCCCAAGCTGATACCCTAAGCTCTTCTAGGAGAGCTAGGCACGTTCCTGTAGTCAGTTTTGGAGGGGCTGTCAGAGTTCCAGGTGGCAGCTGCACTACTTGGTATACTTCCAATATTCCAACAACTTTGACACTTCCAGTCCAGAGTTAAATGTTACTTAAAGTGTCACACTCAGACTAGTTTCCTAGGTTCAACCCACCACAGCATGTTTATTTTATTTATTTATTAAATTATTAAATTTATACCCAGCCTCTCACAACAATGTCACCTCGAGGCAGCTTACAAAATAACCATAAAACAGTATGACCCATAAAATCCTGTTAAAATTACGCTAACATTAACCACAGTATTCCACAATTCTAAGACTGCGGTAAAAACAGTAATCTCCCCAACGCTGCTGATCCCAACCTAGGACCAAAATCCCCATCTTAATTTCCTGATCTTTAATCAGGAAAACGCTCTCAATCTTGAGTTTTGTAAAAACCACAGCAAATGAGCCATTTCTGAATTCTTGACGGACCCCAATTTTACTTTGCAAGATATTCATATTTGTTTCTGGTAGATCAATTCCCTCATTGTGACAACTCTTGCTTCCTGCATTTTGTATAGTTCCCAGAACAAGATGGTTGATTGAATTTCATATACTTCATTGTATCTTAGTGCAGTGGTCCTGCACCTCTGGTCCGAGGACTGATACCGGTCCATGGATCAGTTGGTACCGGGCCGTGGCTCCTCCTTGTCCTCCTCCCTGGCTGCTGCCTTGGAGGCTGCCCTGCCACTCTCCCACTGGCTCACCTATGGTGCCCTCCGGCAGCCGCCATGGCTGGGGCTCCCCCTTGGCGTGGCACTGCACAGCTGCTGATGGCAGCACCCCCCAGTGGGCGGCAGGAAGTCTGGGGCGCTGGTGGGAAATCAAGTGGAGCAGGTGCTCAGGCGGCGGCGATGTCCCTCGGCAAAAGACTACCCCCCCAGGGCCTCATTGTCAAGCATTGACCGGTCCCTGGTGATAAAAAGGTTGGGGACCAGTGTCTTAGTGGATAAATAGATGAAGGGCTATGTTTGAAGCCAGTATGGAGTAGCTAGGAGGTGTCCCACCCTCTCCCTGCTGATTGCTTTGCACCATGTCATTTCAGACAGAAAGAGAGAGAGAGACTGTAGGGTAGCGATCCCCAACCTGTGGGCGGTGGACCACATGTGGTCCTTCGACTAATTGGAGGTGGGCCCCGAAGGACGCCTTCTCCTCCCCCGGCCCTTTACTTCATCCCCCCCAGCCCTTTACAACACACTTCATTATTGTGGCATGTCTGTATCTTATTTTGAAGGGATATTTAAACATTACCATAGCAATCAGAGAGCGCTAGGACAGTGGTTGAGAGTAGAGGAGTAAACTACCCCCCCGGGCCTCAGTAAAAGGCATTGAGTGGTCCCCGGTGATAAAAAGGTTGGGGACCACTGCTGTAGGGGGTTTAAGTTTCCTAGGTTTATCTCTGTGTTGCTGTTTCTTCTACTGTGCCACTTGGAGGGGACTGCTAAGGAACTCATCAGTGATCTCTAGTCAAGCCCCTTTGAAGGCAGTATTCCAACTCATTCATGCTTCCTGGCCAATCTCTGTATCTCACAAGAATGAGCTACCCCAACTTCTTCATATCTCAGAAGCTAAACAAGGTTGGCTCTGGCTACTGTTTGGATGGGAGATCTCCAAGGAATATTAGGGTCATGACACAGAGGCAGTCAATGGCAAACCACATCCAAACATCTCTTGCCTGGCTGCCAGAGAATCCTAGGCTATACTACACTCATGCCATATGATAAATATATATATTTACAATGAAACTGTTTTTGTAAGAGGAAGGAAGTGGCCCTATAGTTGAAGTCTCTGGTCCCACCCCTCCAGAAGATGCCACCACTCAGCTGAAAGTTTGGCTGTGATTCCTTAAAGGGACATTCCCCCTGCTGCCTTGCCCTAGGTTGGCTCCCGGTTGGGGTTAGGGTTCTTTTTGTCTCCCAATACCAGATTTACAAGACTCAACCATGTGAACAGATGAATTAACAATAAAAGACTGCATCTGCAGAGGCCTTTTGTAAAAGGCAGCCATATAGAGGATGGAGCAGATAAAATTAATTCAAAGAAATTCCATCTAAACATCTGGAAGATGTTCCTGACAGTTAGAGTGGTTTCTCAGTGGAACAGGCTTCTTCGTGAGGTGGTGGGTTCTCCATCTTTGGAAATTTTTAAACAGAGGCTGGATAACCATCTGGCATTGAGGCTGATTCTGTGAAGGGTCAAGGGGGTGGCAGGTTAAAGTGGATGAGCGATAGGGTTGTGAGTGTCCTGTATTGTGCAGGCGGGTTAGATTAGATGACCCAAGAGATCCCTTTCAACTCTATTATTCTATGATTCTACATGCCTGATTCAAATCCATGTGTGGATCCGGACTTTTTGTGTGTGTATGGGGGGTGGGTGGGGAGGGCCAGCTTGGTGTAGTGGTTAGGAGTGCAGACTTCTAATCCGGTGAGCCGGGTTTGAATCTGCGTTCCCCCAGCTGGGTGACCTTGGGCTCACCACAGCGCTGAGAAAACTGCTCTGATTGAGCAGGAATATCAAGGCTCTCTCAGCCTCACCTACCTCACAGGGTGTCTGTTGTGGGGAGAGGAAAGGGAAAGTGATTGTAAGCCACTTTGAGACTCATTTGGATAGAGAAAAGTGGCATATAAGAACCTACTCTTAAGAACCAACTCTTCTTCTTCTTCTTCTTCTTCTTCTTCTTCTTCTTCTTCTTCTTCTTCTTCTTCTTCTTCTTCTTCTTCTTCTTCTTCTTCTTCTTCCTCCTCCTCCTCCTCCTCCTCCTCCTCCTCCTCCTCCTTTCACAAATTAGCCTGTATTATATGTCTAAACGAGTTCATTGACACTGCTGTGCATTATATAGGAAACAAGTAGCCTGTGAGCCTTGTGCAGACTCCTACTGCTTTGGCTGAGGCCTATGTCATGCAGTTCATGGGACTGAAACATAGCTTAGAAAATGGAAGATATCACTGTGACTGTCCCTTAGATTAGTTGTGTTCCTACCACCTTTGCTACATACTGAGCATACTGTGGACATATGCCTCCAGTGTAATAGACTTGCTTGTGGAATGTATGCTGAATCTCAATGGGTAGAAGATTCACAGCAGTGCTCTTGTGCCCATTCATTTCCCTAGGCCTTTCACCCGAGGACTTCCCAGTAAGTTGTGCTCTAGATATTTTCAATTCTTAATTATTACGTTTGTCAGTCAAAAGATGTATTTAACACAAGAAGCAATAACATATGATTTTGAACAGGCGGAACAATGTAATTTTGTCGAATATTACTTACATGTTGGCGGAAATGCAACATTTTTACAGAACACATTTTTAACCAGTGTGTTTAGTGATCATCTTGGTCTAATTTTGCATTGGAAAAAAAGTTCACAGAAAACTGTTTGGAGATATTTAGGAAAAAACTAAAATGGCAAATAACAACAAACAATAGAATTGCTCTAATTTGCCGCAAGGAAGAGGAGCTGATGTCAAAGCTGATTATACTCTGATGAAAGAATAAAAATAACAAATGTTGTAACATCCTTTCTTTAATAAGCCAAAAATAAAAATATAACATCCAACTCCTAGCCAGAGACTCAGATCCTGCCAGTCATGAAAATCCCAGGATCCAGGCAAAGGTTTATGACACCTGTTGCTGGAAAACAGAACATTTAAAAATGGCACCAACTAATCCCAAAGAGAATCACCACTGAAGATGCAGCTAGGAATGTTTCAGTTAATTCCAGCAGAGGAGATGGTTTATCAGACACTTTTCTCTCTTTTAGAATAGTTGGAAACAGATGTATGACAAATTCAAACCAGTTTCATTGTTTTGATCTCAGCAATGACCAAGATACTTTGCAAGTCACAGGCAGATGGCCACATGTGGCTCCCATTGACTTGAATGTTTTCTATGTGTACACATCCAAGGACACAACTTTTGACCAATCCTAAGGCCATGAGGGATTGATCTCAGGTTTTCCATTATAGTAAACACGGACAAGATGCTTTTTGTCTATTTTTAATGATCTCATAAATATCATTAATGACCTAGCAACGATGTAAACATAATTTTTCCAAAATTACCAATGTATTTCAAGGAAAGCTGTAATGGCATAAACAATGGTCTGAGGTACATGTCTACTAACTGATAAGGGAAAAATTGTGTCTGGGAAAGTTGTCTAATAAAAATGCTGTACAGCTACTACTTCACTAATGTGATATTTAGTGTGGATTAAGACAAATAAATCCCAGGTGCTCAAGTACCTAAAAATGTATTTTGATATGTTGAAACTTAACTTTTTATTGCAGGTTTATGGAATAATAACACCTACAGGTCCTTGTTACTATGTGTCTTGATTCTGACCTAAAGTGTACCTGGGACTTCAGGGCTGATTCTGCACTTACTTTGTTGTTTTGGTTGTAGATCCTGCTGAATTCAGATCGATTTGAACTCGGATCTTCCTCTCCCTCCATCCCCATTGAAACAGAAAAGTGTTCTGCACATGATTAGGGAAGCTCAGAAGGTGGGGGGAGCCAAGCGCAGCAGGAGCCTCTTTCTTTTCTTGAAGGGGGGGGGGAGGATTGGTGACAGTAGAGGGAATAAATCGAAGAGGAAAATCTCTGCTGAAAGAAGTTAGGGCTTCCCTTTAAGGGAAACCTTACAGTCTGAGAACAAGGAAGCCTTTGAACTGATGCCCTGGCCAATTAGGGTTTTTCTATATCATTGGAGGCTCGAGTCAGCTAGTTAATTCAGGACAAACAGAGAGCTGCACCTTTACTCATGCCAAATTTCAAATTGTGAAGGTTATATACACTCCAGGATATTGCAGGGGAAAGGTAGGGTCACTCTGGATGAATCCTACTTGTTGCAGAGGGAAATTTTAAATCACCTAAAATCAAAATGGATATTGCAGTCAGTGTAGAAGGCAGGGACTGAATCGACCTGGGACTGAAATAAAAGCTCCATGCAGATTCAGCCCAGGTACATGTCTGTGGTCAACATGTCCATTTCATGGCCTTCAAGATTGCATTCCAGAAGCCAGTGCAATGTCCTCAATGCCACTGGGCAAACCTTCCTTCAACTTAGCCCATTTACAGAAAAAAATATTTGCAGTCATGATTGCTTATTCCTCACCAAATAGGCTTGATAAAGATAGAGATACCACTGCCATTTTGGACCTTTCTAGCTAAGTTGCTCAAAGCTTAGGAGATCTGAACATAGCAAGGGTTAAAGTTTCAACCCATCATAATTTTTCACATGTCCTTGCCAGACCCCACTAAACCTCAAGAGACCTGAAGACCCCCCATTTAAAAACCCATGCTTTAGGACATTTGGCATGTCCACTGAATTAATTTATGATCCAATGCAAAATGACTATCTCCTTGAAAAATCTACTCTATGCCTTTAGAGAAAAGAATAGAAATAGTGTATACTTTTTCCAACCACACTCTAGGAGAGGTCTCTTTTTAAACTTGGCCCGCTCTTGAGACTATAAATGTACAATGTGGTCTTCTAGGCTAGCAACCAGAGATAATTGCACCCACCAAGTTACGGCAGCTGGGCAAATGTCAGCATCTTGGTCCTGTTATTTATCTTTCTTGTCTTCAGGTTTTTCACACAACAGTAGAGCAATGCAGTATAATGCAAACCTTTAAGTGTGTTTTGCCTTATAACTTCTGATTTGACCAAGAACTGGACAACCATTAAAGTTTTCTTCCACCTTCTAGGGAAACTGTAAATAATTTTGTGTCCTGTTACGATTTTTTAAAATTGTCTAACTGTTGTCTTGGATACACTTGAGGGTTGCCAAGGTTGGAAGATGACTGATTTTCACCATTCCCATCCCTCCTGTTGCAGGCCGGTAACTCTTCCTCCATGCTGCTCCGGGGGGGGGGGGGGTCCCCTGTCTTTCCTGTTAACATTTAGGGGGACATTTTGGCCTGCATCTGGAAGGGAAAAGTTAAGCTCTCTCATAGGCATTGTCAAGTTTGTGTGACACAGCAGTAATAATTGTCTTGCTATAACTTAAAAATGCAATAAATACATTTTGCCACATATGCACATGGCAACTGGAAGTTAGATCACATCAATGCTGACTGGATATTGTTCATTTGGTTTGCACAGAAGAAATGGAGGTAGTGACAAATTTTATTTTCCTGGGCTCCAAGATCACTGCAGATGGGGACTGCACCAAAGAAATTAAAAGATGCTTTCTCCTGGGGAGGAAAGCTATGGCAAATCTAGACAGCATCCTAAAAAGCAAAGACATCACCCTGCCAACAAAAGTGCGTCTAGTCAAGGCTATGGTCTTCCCAGTTGCAATGTATGGCTGAGAAAGTTGGACCATAAGGAAGGCCGAGCGTCAAAGAATTGAGGCTTTTGAACTCTGGTGCTGGAGAAGACTCTTGTGAGTCCCTTGGACTGCAAGGCGAACAAACCAGTCAGTCCTAGAGGAGATCAGCCCTGACTGCTCCTTAGAAGGCCAAATCCTGAAGATGAAACTCAAATACTTTGGTCACCTCATGAGAAGGAAGGACTCCCTGGAGAAGAACCTAATGCTGGGAGCGATTGAGGGCAAAAGAAGAAGGGGACGACAGAGAATGAGGTGGCTGGATGGAGTCATTGAAGCCGTCGGTGCAAACTTAAATGGACTCCGGGGAATGGTAGAGGACAGGAAGGCCTGGAGGATCATTGTCCATGGGGTCGCGATGGGTTGGACACGATTTCGCACCTAACAATAACAACAACAACGATTTAACTACAGCTGTATCTTGTGTTGCTTGTCCTTTTTTCTCATTTTGTAAAGAATAATATCCTACCAGCTTATACAGCCACCTCTTGACATGATGATGTGGACTCTAGCCTACCAAAGCTTATTGCTGTCTAAATGAAATCTAGTTCTTATGAACAATGTGTCTTGTTGCTTGTCTCAGCTATCAGCATGCTACCATTATATGGATTCCAACAAGAGACATCTATTTTCATTATTTGATCATGTCAGTCTTATACCCATGGGTCTCTAATATTCTGTGTGAAAATTCACCCAAATCTAGGTGAGCTGCACTCTGCTAACTCTGGAAGTCTGTAATCCACTATCGTTTGAGGATGAAAGAACTGAAATCTAGACTGTGATAAAGTAGAGAAATATTTTACTCTTGATCATGTAAGACCATACTTTGTGGTTATACAAAATAAATCTGCTACCAGTTGTTGAGGCCAACTTTTGTGTGTGTGTGTATGTATGAAAAGAGTGTCAGTACAATGGAAATGTTGGTCTAGTAAAAGATATCACATATCCCCCTTTGGTCTTTGCCTGCCCAGTGATGCTATAAAATGTAATGATGTATGACGCTGCTGAGAACTCAGCTGCCGGTAAAATCAAAGATGTGTGACATGATTCATATTATGGTTGAGAGCCCCAGTCATTCATTCACTTCTGCTCAACAGGGCCCAGTCTGTGTGCAAAGTTATTCTCATGGCATCCATAAAAACAGCTAGGAGAGATCAATGCTGCTGATTCTGGTAACCTTTTAAAAAGCATTCCATAGCACACTGCCATTCACAAGAGAAAACCCTGCTGGCCATGGACAATATATTTAGGAACATGGAAAAATGGAAGTCTATAAATGTCTGGGGCTCTGCATGGTGACCTTGTCTGACCTCTGTAATACAAGTACAAATGCTAACATATGCATGGTCATAGCACCTTCACAGTTGGCACCTTACAGGAACCTGCACTTCTTTTCCAGCTCTCAAAGAAATTTGTTGTTATTGCCCAGTATATGTAAGGTAGGACTGGCTTTATAGCTGATAATGCCCAATGAAGAATAAGCTTCAACACAAATATTAACTCACAGGTGTATTTGTGAAGAACTGAGCCTGACTAGGCTATGAAGACTAACACATACAAAAGCCCATTGATCCAAATTTGCTTTCACTCACAGTAATGGTCTCCTTCAGCCACTGTGTGTCCACAGAAGCCTGCTAGTAATGCAAAATGAACCTGTTAAAATATATTAAAGGAAGGTAAAGCTGCTTCAAAGTCCTAACATTAGCCCTTAGTCAAATTGAAAGGGAAATGCTTTGGGAAAAAATGAAAAGAATAAAAGTACAAATATTATAAGTAAGGAATAGGGCTGCATGATGAGTATCTGTCTTCTTACTGCTAATGTCCCAAGCCCAATCCACTAGGAGCCCCAGTGAGTCAACTGCGTGACTTCTCCAGCTGACTGAAAAGGGAAGAATTGCATTTCAGCACTCAAAATTATTGGGTCCACTGAAGAGAAATTAGAACTGGAAGGAGGCATCTGTGTTGCATGTTCATTTATAATTGCAACATATAAATACAAACCAATATGTTTATATTTTTCTTGTTTAATAATTTAAATTAAATAGCAAGTTTAAGTGCCAGGTGTCCAATATCTGTATGTCCATGTATTACATTTTCATAGTGTTTTTCTTCCAAGAAATTTAGGCTATTGTCTTTGGTTCTCATGTCCTCTATTTTATGCACGGAACAACATGTGGCAGAGGTTAAGCTGGCGGGAGGGCGTTTGCATTGTGGCGCTCAGTGAACATCATGGGGGGTTGAACCTGAGTCTCTCCAGTTCTAGTCTCATGATGCACTGCAATAATTTTGGTCCTACATTTTGGAATGAACATTGCCCAATTGTCCACTTCCACAGAAGTTGTGCCAGTTCCATGTAGCATTATGTGAACCATTTTTGCACTTCCCAAACATAAAACCAGTGATGTGGGATTTCTGGAAATATTTCCCAATGCTGTAAATAAAATGTGATCTGATTTACAAGCAGCTGCCCGTTGAGAGCCTTTTTTTTGGGGGGGGGCATCTCATTTTATACTATCCTCTCCATCCCCATTCCCTGGCAGTCCTCATAGCCACTCCCATTTTCCTGTTTTCCTGTCTTTTCCCACTCAGCAGCAAACAGAAAGAACTGTGCATGATATTCTGTGGACACGGTTGTCTACTCATATGTCTCAAAACTTAATTCTCTTCTACCAAGGTCACTAGGTCACATAAGTAGGTTGATTACTCTTCTGATTGGATATTCTGGCCTCTCTTTATAAGTCCCCCTCCCGTTGTTTGAAGCTTTAAGAAGAAATATTTTTGCTGGCTCTCTTTAAGTTCCTGTGTAATATAAATTCTCTGAACGTTGTGGACTTACCTGGATGGGACATCTTCATTTAATCAGGTAGGGGTGTGCATAATGGAACTCCTTAGCTGAAAAGGTACAGGGAATTGCTGTTTCTGGTCATTACTTGGGTATCCTAGAATGCTGTTAGAAATTCATGATTCTTAGTGATTCAAAACTACCCCCTTAGTCATGCAACACTGATGTGGTAACTCAAACCGACATTGGTTCAGTCCTAAGTCTCCCAACAACAATGCATTGGTGCCACTACCATAGCCAGTTGATATCTAATGCTGTCCCAGCAAAGAAAAGCACCCCCCAAAGCAAATACAATAGGTCCATAACAACACTGTAGATGCTCACCAGTCACAAGGTGGGGGAGAGAGGGGTGTGTGGCTCAATAAATCTTACAGTTAACAGAAGAATTTCTATGTTCCTACAAGAGGTAAATTCTGGGGAATTCAAAATCTGATGAACAATTGATATGTCTCTACAAAGAAAGGAATCTAAAAAGCTTGGGAGAATAACAGTTTATTTACATGGCACATGCAGTTAATACAATATGCATGAGGCTAGCTTCTGTGGGGATGGAGTTCCAGAACCTGGGCACCATTACTAAGAAGGTGCTCTGATCCCTGAAAGTGAGGCTGCACAGAGTGTCTTTGATGATCCATCAGCATGTTGAATTGAGCCTGGAAGTGGACCAGTAGCCAGCATAGACCCTTTAAGCCTTTAAGCCTGACAAGGTATAATCCCTTGTCTCTTGTACCTGCTAGCAGCTGTTACGTTTTGGAACAGTTGAAGCATTGTCTTCAAAGATATCTCTTCATAGAGTACATTGCAACAGACTACATGAGTGTAATCAGAGTATAGATAAGCAGCTAAATCAGACCTTTCAAAGAAGTGTCATATGAAGTGATGTGGCCAAACCGAGTAAAAAGCACACCTGTAACCCCAAAGCTAGAGCCTCTTGTGGCGCAGAGTGGTAAGGCAGCAGACATGCAGTCTGAAAGCTCTGCCCATGAGGCTAGGAGTTCAATCCCAGCATCCGGCTGAAGGTTGACTCAGCCTTCCATCCTTCCGAGGTTGGTAAAATGAGTACCCAGCTTGCTGGGGGGTAAACGGTAATGACTGGGGAAGGCACTGGCAAACCACTCCATATTGAGTCTGCCATGAAAACGCTAGAGGGCGTCACCCCAAGGGACTCAATTGAGCCCTCTTGGTTCTGGCAGGACATCAAGGTGGGTAGTTGACTCGGTGCTTGCACCTTTACCTTTTTTAACCCCTAAGCTGAAATCCCCCTAAGCGGTATACCTTTTCCTTAAAGGAAATGAAGTTTCATTCATTTCTGCAAACCTCAGTTGGCTTTATTATCTGCAATATCTCAAACTGGCCCAGCTCAGATTCAATTGATTTAACCTATCTAGCTTGATATTGCTTCCAGACACTGGGTTGTATCCTACCAACTTTTTATCTAATGAAAGAGGAAGGAGCGTTTTGACCATCAAAAAGCCCAAGCCTGGGATTGTGGGACCCATTTTGACAAAAGCCATGTGGGTCATTAACTGCACTGAAAAGAAAATCTGAGATCGCCATGAGGAAATATTGGTAAGCCCCAATCTACTGATTCAGGACTTCTGTCTTGACATTGAAATTGGCATCATATCTGTACAAAATTCAGGATGAACTCTCTCAGCAGTTCCACAAAGTTGTTAAATAGCATGGGGGATAAAATAGAATCCAGCTGTATAGTTTAAAAGTCATATGTCAAGAAGCTGTCCTCAGTACCATCATCTGAAACTGGAAGTCTAGCTAAGACCACCAGAATTCTGGGCCCTCTGTACCAATGCATCTCCTTAAAGGAGGCATTCCAGATAAATAAACTGTTTAAACATATATGTGTCTCCGTAAGACAATGGGCCAGAGATTCCCACAAGTTCTGTCAACAAATATTTATTTAAAATATTAATATCCGACATTCCAGCTATAACTTTCAAGATGACTTAGAAGGTATTTAAACACTCATAAAAATAAAAAAATAAAATATTACAAGTGAAATATTACAAGTAAAATATTACAAATATCTGTATATAGGATAACTATAGAAATGCAATATGTTGGGAAAATAAATTATCATAGCTCAATGTCCTACAGTACTCTGAAGCTGCCTCTAAGTTTATGGATTTATAGTTTTTGAAGGATGGGCATTGTCTGAAAGGATAGTCCTGTGGGCAGGGTTGTTTGATTATATATCCATTGTGTGTGTAATGACTGCCTTTCCCTTAATAAGATAACAACCACAGAAATCATTCTAGACACACACCAATCCAAGAACAATTCCAATGTGCAGCAAGCAGTTTTTTTGGCATGTGCTTCAAGCAGAATAGAAATTTTTGACTTTGTCCCATGGGGATGCCTTTGAGGTTTCAGCTGTGGGCAGTGAGTTATCTAGATTTTTAGTGAGATAGTGATCATACAGTTGTATCCAACAAGATATTTGGCTCACCACAAAACTGCCATTGCTTGCATTTGTGCTTTGTAACAAATCAGGATCCATTCTTTTGTCATGCTGTTTCTGTTTATATTGCAGGGATCTTCACTAAGACTGTGCCATAAAACATTCTTCTGTGACTAACCCAAGTTCATGCCAGATGTTCATGTGGATTCAAGAATTAAAATAGTTTGATGTACATCACAAATTATAAGGCTAATGAGGATGACTATGGCTTTCTTTTGTGACATGTGTTTCTGGGTAGTCATCTTGAATCTGCAACCTAATGGACAAATTAGTTAAGCCTCCAGTCCTGTGGAGAACCACTTTATCTTTAATTGCGTTGGGGTGAAATACTTGCTTAACTAGTTTATTCTGTTGTACACTGCTTTGAAAAGGTATTGGTGGAGAACTGGATCAAACATTTAAATATAAATAAAATAAAATGTACTTGAAACGCTTAAATCTTCTGCTAGGACTTTTCTGTCACTAGACTTCATTTTGTGTTCTCTATCAATATGGCAAGCAATTCTGTTAGTCTGCTTTTGAGGCCTTTTAGTTCATCTTTATATAAATATGGATGCTACCTCTATGAACTATAAAAATTTTTAAAAGTGCCTTCTTTTACACTTTAAGTATGTGACCAAATTAGCCTGTTCTTTAAATTAACATTTGGTGCTAGCTTTTCTGTACTTATTCACAGGAGAAAGTGAGGTATTTTTGAATAGCTAGAACAGTGGTCCCAACCCCCGGTCTGATGACCGGTACCGGTCCATGGATCAGTCGGTACCAGGCCGAAGCTCCTCCTTGTCCTCCTCCCTGGCTGCTGCCTTGGGGGGCTGCCCTGCCACTCTGCCACCAGCTCACCTTTGGTGTTCTCCGGCGGCCGCTCCCCCTCGACTGGGGCTCCCCCTCGGCATGGCACTGCGCAGCTGCTGCTGGCAGCGCCCTCAGTGGGCAGCGGGAAGTCAGGGGCACTGGCGGGAAAGCAAGTGGATCAGGGGCTCAGGTGGCGGCAGTGATGTCCCTCGGCAAAAGGCCACCCCGACCCCCCTGGGACTCAGTAAAATTGTCAAGTGTTGACCAGTCCCCGGTGATAAAAAGGTTGGGGACCACTGACCTAGAAGACAGAGAGAGAAATGGTAATTAAATTACTAACAGGCACTTTTAAGTTGTGGTAACTATTTTTTTGTTGTTTTAAATATTCAAGTGGAACTGCTTTAGGATAGGAGATAGAAAAAACTCCCTGCTTGGTCCAAGGTTTCCCATAGCGTTTACTGAGCTACAGATGTTTTAATATTTCTTTTTCTCTATGCTATAAACTGTGATATTAATGCTATTTTGTGCCTTGAACATTTCTGCGCAGGATTTGGAAATTGTAGTCCCCTCACGCTAGTGCCATCACCTGACCCAGCCCTCCATGACCCTAGGGGGGAAAATGATGTCACCTACTGCGGAAGGAAATGAAACTCTGCTGCCATGGCTACTGCATTGCTGCAAAGCTATTTGGCCTGCTGATCGTGTGGGATGGCAGTGAGGCAAGCTAGAGCTCAATTCACACAGAATTGCAACTGTCACAGACTGAATGCTTGCCTCGCAAACATATTAGCCACAAACTTCCAAGCATCCCTAATGTTATTTATTTACTTATTTCCCTAATAGTTTGCCTTTTTCACTGAAATTCAAGCTCTGACCAAATTTAAATGTCCCCAGACAGTCATTCTACCACCCAAAATCTTGTATGCCATACCAAATTACTCTGACATGTTCACTGTGTACCTTGCTAATTGTACAAGCCTAATATTTTTATGTTACAGTTCTCAGACAACCACTGTCTCTTTCCAAGGACTAGCTGGGTTTCCCTCATCACTGGTCTCAGTCCCAGGATCATACCCAACTGAAGTGGTAGTTGAGGCAGGGAAATTCTGCAGTGCATACTTAACAGTGACCGTAGAAAAAGGCAACCTTGACTCTTTTTCGTCCTTGGATGTTGTATACAAAAATGAAGTCCTGAGGAGAGAGTGATGAACAGCGTCTGCCATCTAGTGTTCAAACTGAAGCAGTTCCTTTTACGAGCTGTGGTTAGATCTCCTAAGCCATCAACTGAGTTAAAAGATCTGTTCATGATAAACAGCATACTCCCGGGATTATCAGTTGAAAGATATCCTTGGGGGTGTCTTCTTCTTGTAGGGAGATAGTGATGCTCCTCTCTGTCCTTCCCCCCCTCATTTTATGGGTGTATACTTCTGTACATGGGGAAAAGACTGTACAGCTCTTAAATAAAAATATGGTATATTGGTTAGAGCAGTGGTCCCCAACCCCCGGTCTGGGGACCGGTAATGGTTCGTGGATCAGTCGGTACCAGGCCGTGGCTCCTCCTCATCATCCCCTCCAGCTTTTATGAGGGTCTGGATTGAGAATTTTGAACCCAAACGAATGAGCTACTTAAGAACATAAGAAGAGCCTTGTTGGGTCAGACCAAGGGCCTATCTAGTCCAGCATCCTGCCTCACACAGGGGCCAGGCATTTCCTCTGGAGGACCAGCAATAGAACATGGAGGCTGGGGTCTTCACTGGATACTTCTTCCTGGTTCTGGGATTCAGAGCCTCCCCCCTTTAGTTGCCACTTTTCTATACTGAAAAGTCCCCGATTTTCAGCCTTTCCCCCCACAGATGTGTCACTTGCCCCTCCCAACTGGGTCCAACATGCGTTTTGCCATCTTGCTTTCTCCTCTCAGGGAGGGGTCTCACATCTTAGGGCCTATTTTGGGTAGAGAGGTTGCCTTCATCCTGGGCCTTCTCATTGGGGAAGACTCCCTTCTGTTTCCTGCTTTGTCTTCTCTCTCCTCAATTTTACCAACCACCTGGTCCCTTCACTTCCCTTTTAAACCCTCCACCATCCCCATTGGTGACCTCCCACCATGATTCTGCCCTTTGCTACAGCTACAAGAGCCCTTCCAAATCCAGGTGAGCACTCCTGATATTCTTTCCACACAGCAGGACTGGCCTGCTGATTGGTGCCAGCTGACTCAATGCTTGGCCACTCATTGATTGATAGGGAGCAGTCTGCAGCCACTGCATCACTGTACCTGCTTCCGGGTTTCATCAAACAACTTTCTCACCATAGCTGTCTAACTTGCTGCAGCCATCTTCATCTTGTTGGATCAAGGCTTCCCATTTAGCACACTGCTGCACCAAGGCTTCTTACTTAGCCAAAGTTTCACTGCAGGAGCCAAGCCATGCTTCTTACTTCACTGCATGCCTTAGGAACCATTTCACACATCACATAGCAGGAAACCTGGGTTTGTCACAAACAGTATTGCCAAGAGATCTGATTAAGTGAAATGTGTAGTGCATTTCTGATATTACATCTGAGCATGCTGGGAGCCTCCACAAAGCATGCAATTCCTCATGATATGCATAATCGCTATGTGGTCTGAACATGGACACTGTGGATATTTTGACTGCATGTACAACTTCGCTATGTTCAAACACATGACAAGATTTTCCAGGATTCTTGTTTATGTGTACCAAGTTTTATGTGCATGAAAAATATAGTTATCGCCCCTGTTCTGTCAATATGGTGAAAAGTTGCTTGCTATTTTAGAAAGTGATTTTCAGGGTTTTTGTTTTTTTAATCAAGTGTTGGACCAAAGAAACTGTCAGCTGTTTTGGAATGTGTAATTTTGTCCTGTAGTATTCACTTGAAAAATATAATGTCTGAAGTAGGCCTAAGAGGAAGCCTGGCATTTTTCAGTCACTGTACTGCAGCATCCTGTTCCTGTCACAGAAGGCTGTACCTTCTAGCAAGCGGGGACCCTTCACCAGAGCAACCCTTCTTGCTGGCATCTTCTGAAGGACTTACTAAAATGCTTTCACATTGAGTGCTTTCACGGTGAGTTCCCTAAGATGAGTGTGGAAAGCATAAGCATTCATTGAATATTCAATTATTATAAAGAAGGGATAGATGTGATAAACGTTAGACATATTTTTCTGACTTTGCAGATCAGCAAAAGGCAGAGTGGGCATAAATATAGCTACCTTTCTTGCAAACACTGAACAAACAGGTTGTGGCTTTCCATCTTTTGTTGTTTTGTTACCTGATAGCTTTCGTAACATTATTGCAGAGATAATTCTTAGTCTCTATTTCACTGCAGAGCTTTGAAGGGCGTTTCATTATTGCTTGAATGTTGAATTATTTTAAACCAGCTATATAAATGAAGGTTTTTGTCATAAACTGCCCTTTCCCTTCTCTCTCACTTTCATTATACGTGGCCGTACAGGCATGGCCAAACTATCCAAGGATGAACCTTCTAATTCCAGAGTTGAAGTAAACTAGCATCAAATTGTCTTTACATTTTAGAGGGTTTTTTTTTAGCTTTGTATGATTGATTTTGTGAGTTTCACCTTTACAGGTCTAAAACTACACTTATTTATTTATTTATTTATTTATTTATTTATTTATTTATTTATTTATTTATTTATTTATTTATTTATTTGAACATTTTTATGCCACCTTTCCACCCAATCAAGGTCCTCAGACTGCGTAACATCAAAACTTTGGGGGAAAGTACCTTTTTTCAATATATTTCCATGGTTGACCCTGGCCACCAACTCCATCTGCGGGCTGCTCAAGCCATCTAACCGGAAAAACAGCGGGTTACAAAAAGTAGCTTTCATTGGCTGTCTTGAACCTGCTGGAGATGGGTCTATGTGAGAGAAAGCCGTGTGCCATCTCTCTCCAATATGCTAGCCTTGGCCATTTTGCTTGCTGATTAAAAGCAAAGAAGGTTAACTCAGTGTTCTAAACTGCATCACAAATACTTAGTATGTTCTCACACTATTAGAAGAAGAAGAAGAAGAGTTGGTTCTTATATGCCACTTTTCCCTACCCCAAAGAGGCTCAAAGTGGCTTACAGTCCCCTTCTTATTCCTCTCCCCACAACAGACACCCTGTGGGGTGGGTGAGGCTGAGAGAGCCCTGATATCAGTGCTTGGTCAGAACAGTTTTATCAGTGCTGTGGCGAGCCCAGCTGGTTGCACGTGGGGGAGCGCATCAACGAACCTGGCATGCCAGATTAGAAGTCCGCACTCCTAACCACTACACCAAACTGGCTCTAGGGGGAGAAAAAGATACCAACTTTCTATACCCAGCCCACATAGTACCTTTTGGTAGGTTGTTAGGACCAACCAAATGATACATACAAACTGGCTCTCCTACTACCTAAAACTTGTAGTTAAGTCCACTCTGTTCTGAGCATGCAGTAGCATAATGGATGTTTCCAGCTGTTTAATATTATTGACTACACAGGTGCAAAAATAATATATGCATTTGTAAAGGAGCTAATGTTAAAGTATGCATGACCTGCCCATGATGACATATGATTACGCACATATGTATGCAATATAAAACTCTAGCGAGCCAGTAATCAGCTGTCATGCTGAGTGCCACAACGGTGTAGACAAACGCTACTTGAACTGCTGCTCATTTAAAATAGCAAACAAATAGTCAAGAAGGTGCCAAACGTAAGTGGGTACAGGCTTTGATTTGGAGGCTGCCATGCCTGAGGAGAAGGGAAAGTGGACTTAGCACAGTTCCACGTGCTAACAACCGTACAAGGACTGCAGACCCATTTAATGCTTCAACATAATTTTTTAAACCAAATACCAGATACATATATTGAACAATAGGACAGGAAGGCCTGGAGGATCATTGTCCATGGGGTCATGATGGGTCGGACACGACTTCGCACCTAACAACAACAACAATATCGAACAATGAACCATACAACAGAGGGTTCATAAGATCTGATTTGTTTCTCAGATTGTATTTGAACAGTGGTTCTCAACCTTCCTAATGCCACGACACTTTAATACAGTTCCTCATGTTGTGGTGACCCCAACCATAAAATTATGCAGGTGTTCTTTCACAGAAATTAAACCAACACTGACCAATGACGTGAAGATCCTTAGTTCATGATTGTATATAAATTGTTTTTTTCCCCAGGATTTCTCAGTTCAGTTCTGCCTCTTGTCCCACCATGCCAATCTTGCTCTTTTCCACTGTTTCAGACAGATGAACGCTCTATCTCGATCTACCCCGCAAGGCTGTTGTGTGGATGGCAAGCAAGCTGCTTGCCCTGCCGTGACCTCCATGAAAGGGTCATTAGACCCCCAGGTTGTTAACCACTGTAGAAGAAACACTTCATGCTATGTCTTGTGGTTTGTTCTGCCCTGGATGGTCCAGGCTGGTCTCATCAGATCTTAGCAGTAAAGCAAGGTCAGGCCTGGTTAGTATTTGGATGGGAGGCTACTAAGGAATACTAGAGGCAGGCAATGGCAAACCACCACTAAACAACTCTTTCTCTGAAAACCCCATGGCCAAAAAAAAAAAAATGTCTTGTGAGAAAGCCACTAAGTGGGGCTGCAATCATATTCATCTACCACATAAAAGAAGGAGAAATGTTAGCACTTCTGTATGTACAAGAACTACACACAATCTTTAAGGGGATCCAGCCCTCTGTGAACAAGTTAGATTTAGTTTCTGAACATCTTAGTTGCAAAAACTGAATAATCTATTGTGACCTAATTCTTGGATGTTTCAGAACAGAAAAGGAGGAAATGAGCCCCCATAGTCTATGATATTCTGTGTAGACAAGAAGAAGGAGTAGTTATATGCTGCTTTTTTCTACTAGGAGTCTCAAAGCAGCTTACAATCACCTTCCCTTTCCTCTCCCCACAACAGACACCCTATGAGGTTGATGAGGTGGAGAGAGCCCTGATATTACTGCTCTGAGCCAAAGGTCACCCAGCTGGCTGCATGTGGAAGAACGGGAATCAAACCCGGCTCGCCAGATAAGAAGCCACTGCTCTTAACCACTATACCATGCTGGACAAGAAAAGTGTTTAGCATGTAGAGAGGAGATCTGTAAGATTTCTACCTCTTGCAGCAAGAAATTATTTTAAAATGCTAATTCTGCTCAGGAGAATGACTTGAAATATTAGCATCATGGGTTTTCAGGTTCATTGGCACTAATAACGTGCCAAACCTCTCCAGAGGTATGAAGGGTTCAATTAAGATGTCAATCTTCCAGCCTACACAAATATCCTATCCCTGAGCTTTGAATTTCACCCATCATTTTCATTATGACTGAAAATAATTACACAATCTGTCCAAGTCAAGGGAGAGAAAAAAAATCAGTGAACAAGTTCCTACAAAGCAGCTTTAGGGAAGGTGGCTTAATCTTACACGTAAATACTCATTTCAGAATATTCTCCTGATTACAGATAATAGTTCTTTGGTAACATCAGCTCGCTCAGGTGTGGCCTCTTGTTCTGTCTGTTGTAACCTGCCATTTATTCACACTTGCTACACAATTACTTCATTGAAAATCAGATTACATGTTTAAATGTCAGAAATTAAAATGCCAAATAACCTGAATACTATCAGTTGTTAGCATCCCTTACCCCTGGGGGCTCAATTATAACTACTTTTTTATCTTCATGTGGGTTCCAACCTATGTACTGATAACTGATTGACATCTATGAATCTGTAGAAATATGGATTGAATTTAGCCAATGCCATCATTCAGAATTTCCCTACTGAACATCAGATTATTTAGTTTAGCAGTGATTCACAGATGGATGTGCAACGCGGAATTTGATGACTTGATTGCTCAACGCTTAACAATTTGTCTTCAGTGGAAAGTATCAGATGATACAAAAGTGCTGCTATTTGGGAATGGACTGGGAAGTTAAAATGCTTAGGGACAAACTAAACTGGCCAGCCCCTGCAGTGCCAGTGATGGACCTTGGCTTAGTAACTGTTCCCACAAACTGAAAGGAGGCATTTGGGAAACTCACACTGATCAGCATTGCTGCTGAATGGTCCAAGCCCCTTTAGGACTATTTGAGCCTGACTTTGCTTATTCATGGCCACCAGTGCCCCCTTCCAGTCGGCAGCTCATCAGAAGCTTTCCCTGTAAACTGAATGGTCAGTTGACTCTTTTTACTGTTTAGCCCAGGGGTAGTCAAACTGCGGCCCTCCGGATGTCCATGGACCACAATTCCCAGAAGCCCCTGCCAGCAAATGCTGGCAGGGGCTTCTAGGAATTGTAGTCCATGGACATCTGGAGGGCCGCAGTTTGACTACCCCTGGTTTAGCCAATGATGGCTGGTATTCATAGCCAAGTCAACTCTTGAGTAAGGATGCAAATGAATTGGCTCATGAAATCAAATTTGGGATGAATTTTGGCTGGATTGTATTTCTCAAAGTGAAGTCCATGGTAGGTTTGTAGGCAACAACTTTCAAACTGTTCATGAAGGTTTGCGCCAGTTCATAAATGGATACATTTCCAGATAGACTACTTAATCAAAATGTTTATTGATCTTTAAAGCAACAGAGAGACAGAACTTGGGAGGGATGTGGAGGAACATTTGGGGAAGGTTCCCTATGAATTTGATGTCTTTAGCTTGCACAGGATCCATTCTATACATGCTTGAGCCTCCTAAACCTGCACCTGTCAAAATGACCACCTGTCACGGTGTTCATTTTCACAGCTGCAGGTTCATTAGGTTCAGGAGTATATAGAATGGATCCTGTGCAAGCTTGAGACCAAACTCACAGAAAATCTGACTGGCTCTCCTCTACTTGCTCTCCAAGTTTGGTGAGGATTAGATTTTGGGTGTTCCCAGGTGTTCCCAGGAAAGTGCTTTCTTGGTAAACAACAGGTGATCACTTCCTCAGAGAGCACTTTTCTGGAGGTACCATTTTGGGAGGTGGTAACTCAACCCCCCCAAATCTAATCATTACCAAACTTGGAGGACAGGTAGAGATGAATCAGACAGGGATCCCCTGTGAGTTTGGTGTCTCTAGCAGGCTGGAGAGCCATTCTATTGGTCACAGACTTCACAAACTAAAGTAGTTCATGATGGTTCATGAACTGGGTATGCTACAAACTATGGACCAAATAAAACTCATGGTCTCTCCAGCTTTTGAACATGGACACATGAATTCACCTTGAGTAGTCAAAAAGATCCAGCAGAGCTGCTCATCTCCATATGTTACGGTGCCATATTAAGTTTATATGGCTGTTATTTTGAACATGGGTTAGGAGACATTCGATATAATCAAGGAGTTTCATAAACATCTCTCTCTCTAAAATAAAGCAGATGGCACCTTAAAGGCTGCCAATATTTATTTTAATCAGAGCTTGAGATGGTATATTCTTTGGATAAGCAAGAAAAGGTATTTTTAGAAAAAATGTTGCACATTTAGAAGAAGAAAATGTTAGACTTCTAGCAACAGTCAGCCACTGACTGCCAGTTAAACTGCGGGTTAAACTCAAATGAGTAGCCGTGTTGGTCTGAAGGGTGCTTGCACTCGAAAGCTCATGCCTTGATTAAATTTTTGTTGGTCTTAAAGGTGCTACTGGACTCTGATTTTATTGCAGGTTAAACTGTTTGTTTACACTTGTTGCTAGGGGGAACAGGCAGAGTAGGTCATGTGATCAGTTTATAGATATGCAAAATTATTTAGGAGCCATTGGCTGCATGCTTGTTCTCATGTCCACAACTGCAACAGGAAAAGAAGATTTTTCCGTCCTCCCTTTATTTGAGATCTGCTTTAGGCTGAGAGAGATCCATCTTGAGTCTTCACCATGTAAACAGCTAAGGAGTAGCGCTCCTGATTGAGCTCATAGAAAGCAATGCATTTTTCTTGTTTTATCTTCCGGTTTCCCCTGCCCTGTTAGCGAGTAAAATAGTGTTTTTATATACTTTATAAAAGCATTGTCTGAATTCATCATTTATATATTAACTCTGCTACTTTTACACAAAATATACTCTGCTATAAAAACTGGCCCTTGATTTAATTCATCTACAAACAAGACTGCAGTTACCTAGAAGTCCTGATATGTCCCCCTCCCCAAATCCTAGTGCCAGTGGGGTACATTAGATACCATCCATCTATACCCAGACAAAGGCCCATGACATCTTTTTCGTTTAAAGGAATCACCACCTCTAGAAACACTCCACTTGGCAATTGTTTTATTGTTTTAAACAACTGAGTTGTTTATTAAGGTTCGATGTGCCTCATTCCCTGACTAAATCAACGATGGAGGAATTTGGTTTATGTACAGGAATTCAAGGTAAGCTCTGTGCAAACCTCATGTTTGACAGAGTGGAATCTTTCAGTAATTGGAGTCTGTAAATCACAGAGCAAAGTTCCTTTTTAGGAAAAGGAGTGATGTGATCCGATCAGATGAACATGGACGCACGTAGGCAGCCTAGTTACTTAGGAAAGCCAGGTTACTACAACAGTCAAGATTTCCAAATGAAGAATGCTGGTGATATAATTAAATGTAAGAAAAGTGCTATCCCCACTAATCCTTTGCTGAGCTGGATTAACTTTTGACTAGAAAAAGTTGTTTAGGCGATGACAAAAACAGGCTATTTCAGGCAGAGTGTTGCAAGGAGGAGCAGTAAACGGCATTCCAGTCCAGTTGCGTTCTCAGACTTTTCCTTTTGCTGTTTGATACAAGCTTTTGCAATACATTTGGGGTACCTCTTTTGTCTAGAAAGGGGTAGTGCCTTCCAGAATATTGTTCCAAAAATATATAAGTCTAGGGCATTTCACTGTCAGTTGAAATCTGAGTTGATTCTGATGTATTTATTATTACATATTTTGATCCCTCTGTTCACCCAAAGTGACTTTCTTAATTACAAATACAGTTAAATATATTTAAACAATCAAAGCACCATGTAAAGAAATAAGCAAAACAAAAGAAAATCCCCAAATGTTGGGCTAAACCAGAATACGCCTTCCCGCACCCAGCCTGGCCCTTGGTAGATGTGGGGGGATGGGAAGGAAGCAGGCCCCCACACTATTACCTGTCCAACCTGTCCTTTGGGAGATGTGGGGGGGGGGGTGGGAAGAAGGCAGCCCACCCCCCACAGCCTTTTGTACTTGGCCTGGCCCAGCCTTTGGGAGATGTGGGGGCGGGTGGGAAGGAGGCAGTCTATCCCCCACAGCCTTCCCTGACTGGCCTGCCCTTTTGGGATATGGGAGGTGAGAAGGAAGCAGGCCATCTCCCATGGCCTTCCCCAAGCAGCCTGGCCTTTGGGAGATGTGGGGAAGGGGATGGGAAGGAGCAGCCCCCTGTTGCCTTTCCTTCCTGGCCTAGCCTTTGGGAGATTTGGGAGGGCTAGAAGGTGGCAATCTACCCTCCTGCAGCCTTCAAAGCCCAGCCTTTGGAAGATGTGGGGGTGGGGGGGGGGTGGGAAGGTGTCAGCCTTCATTGGAGAAGAAGGTAAAAAACGTTCCTCAGCCATGGACAGATAGGTATGTAGGGGGAAAGAATGGTGCTTCTTTATTTCATCCTTTGAAATGAATGGGCATCTGAAAGCAAAATATAAGGAACCACAACTATGCTTCTATTAGCTTGGCTTGTCACAAAAAGCAATGACAAAATGAAATTCCTTAGGAGAGCTAACCATAGTACAATTGTAAAAACAAATGTGAAATTTTGTTTTAACTGAAAAGCTCTCTAATCTGATGATGTTTTACACACTAACATCAGTGAGTAAATGTTTCTGACAGCAAAACGAAAACACTTACAGCCTCTTTTTGCTTGTGTTTTCCTTATGCCCTGTTTTTATCTCCCCTGTCCACATTTCAATAGACATTTGTCTTTCTACTTACTAGTCGATAGCTTCTCTTTTAACAATTGGCTGAAATTATGTAAATTAGATAACTTTCTTATCCCATGCCTTTGTATGTGGAGAAAGTAGGGAAATGGATGTATTGACAGTTCTGTAACTTTCTTCTGGATAGAATGAAATTAGATTAGCTTGGCTTAGAGTACGCACTTTGTCTGAAACACTGGGGATGGGCATGCACTTGCTCATGAATGCAAGTTTGTGATGAAGTTTGGACAGTTCGTGGTTCATAAAGTGAAATTCATGGCAAGTCAACTGGCATGAATGGTCAAACTATTCATGGAGTGCTGCTTCATAAATGGATACATTCAAAGCAAAGGAGGGGGGCATGTAGAAATATCCCCTGTGACTTTGATGTTCTTAGGTTGCACAGAATCCATTCTGTACACCCCCTGAACTCCTGACTGTGCCTATCAAAACGGCATTTTGACAGGCACAGGTTCAGGAGGTTCAAGGGTATGTAGAATGGACCTTGTGAAAGCTAGACACAACAAACTTCTTCAAGGTAATGTACTGTGTAAAGACTGATTTCCTTTTGTCTGTCCTGAATCTACTGCCCATTTAGTGCTCCAAAGTATTTAGGGAGAAATTCCATTTATTTTTTCAAACCATGAATAATTTTATATTGCTCTATCATGTTGCTTTCCCAGTTCAGCTTTCCCACTGAAATGGCATTCCCCCCTGGTTGTGTGGAAAGTGCTTCAGTCCCTTAGGTGTCTTTTTCAGCACCATTTCCAATATGATAATGTTTCTTAGTTCAGCATGATTGCTCCTCTGCCTGTTTAGGGAAAACTTGGAATTTTCAGATAAGCTTCTGTTCACCAGGCAACAGGGCAGTCCTGAATGAGAGTTACACCCTTCTAAGCCTCTTGACTTCAGTAGATTTAGAACAGTGTAAACCTTTTCAGGATTGCCCTGAAAGTCTTACTGAAGACACATAGATGTGCTTTTTACTATACGCTAGAAGAAGACTGCCCTCTGGTGACTGGTGCTCAGCAGTGCATGCTTCTGAAGAACAGTGCTCTGTCACTGAAAGCCCATGCAACAATAAATTTATTAGGCTTTAAATTGCATCATGAGATGCCTTGTAAATTTGAGGAAATTCCTCCAGCTTGCTTCAGTAGTTTTATTCTTTCCAGGACCAGAAATTGCCTTGAACAAGTTTGCTACCAGAACAAAATGCAAAGGGTTTTCTCTCCTTACACCTGCCCCATTAAAATGAATGAAGACCTTGGACCAGCAACGGATGGATTACTCCCCAAATAGATAAACATTACGGTTTTGGTAAGCAACTTCATTTAAACTGCAAATTTAAAACAAATGTCATGAATATCGAACAGCAGCACCCTCACTGAAATGATTAACAGCCCTGTGCTAATGAGGGAAATTAATTTTAGATGGTTTTTTCAGCTCTCGGAGTAATTTGTGCACAAATAAAGTCCCTGCTGTGAACTTACAAGTTGAAATACATTGTTTTGGAAAATGCATTATTGGCATATTCATCATATATCTGAGCTCATTATTTAAAAGGCTGACATGTCTTGTTGCTGATTTATTAGGGAGTCGTTTAAATCCCTTTGGTAGCATAAGCTAAGCATCCCCATTCCTTTAGAAGTGTGGCTTTTTATGTGCAGATTAATTTTAAAAGGTCAGGCTAGCTATTCAAATTTAAATAATTTTCTAGAGATTTAAAAGAGCCATGAGGTTTGACGACACAGAGCCTAGTCAATGGATGTGTTAAAAAAGCCAAGGCATGTGTAATGCAGGCAGCGTAAGAATCTGAAACGCCAGCAAACTGATTGCTCTGTATGTAGGCTCCCGAACTTGTGAAGAACAAATGTGTATTTACAGTGAAACCATAGATCACCAGAGACCAACCCTAGCTAGATTTTGTGTGAAGATCTGTCAAGTCAATTCTGACTTGCCATGATTCCATGGGCCATTGTCCTCCAAAACATTCTGTCACCAACAGCCTTGCTCAGGTCTTGCAAACTGAGGGCCATGGCTTTCTTGACTGAGTCAATACATCTTCTGTTAGGTCTTCTTCTTTTCCTGCTGCCTTTAGCTTTTCCTAGCAGCATTGTTCCCCCTCCTCAATGACTCTTGTCTTCGTATAACATAACCAAAGTGCAATGGCCTCACTTTAATCATTGCATCATCTAGGGAGAGTTGAGGCTTGAGAGAGAACCCACCTATTTGTCTTTTTGGTGGTCCACGGTTCTTTGCTCTCCGGGTAGGAATTTGCTGGTTGTCCCAGGCCCCTGGCCTCAACCAGGGTCTTTTCAGCTCTGACCCCAATCTGGTGGATTGAACTCCCAGAAGAGCTAAGGTCCCTGATGGAGGTTTCTGGGTTCCGCAGGGCCTGCAAGACAGAGCTCTTCCTCCAGGTGTTTGGTTGAGGCCAGAGCAGAACCCGGAGTTGTCAATCTGAAGATCCCACCCTACTTTCTAACGATAGGACTCCCTGGGATACCTTCGCCCAGGGTCATCTTTATTGAACCAAAGGCTAATCACAGCAGGGCTGGGATTGGGAGGGTTAAGAAGTTAATTGGGCCGCCATCTTTCTGTCTTTCTATTTTCTATTTATTGTTCAAGTTTTTGTGTATTTTATATCGTTTTATATATATTGTGGTGTACTTATTGATTTTATATTTGTAAACCGCCACGAGACGGCCTTGGCTGAGAGTGTGGTCTAAAAATTGAAAAATAAATCAATAAATAGATAAATAAATAAATCCATTGAACTCTCCTCTGCCACCACATAGATCAACTTTCATCGTTGTCCAACTTTCATACCCCTATATAGCAATGGGGAATACTATGACATGACTCAACTTGATCTTAGTCACCAGACACACTCTTAATGATATTTTCTAGCTCCTTCATGACTGCCCTTCCCCATCTCAGCCTCCTTCAGATTTTTCTCTGGAAGTCTCCCTTTTCATTGATGATGGGGCCAAGGAGTAAAACATCTTGAACAATTTCCATTTCTTCACTGTCAACAATGAAGTTGTGTAATTCTTGAATAAAGTTTTAATTTTAATTTAAAATAAAAGAATTAAAATCAAATAAAGTTGCATAAATCTTTAGTAGTCATTACTTCCTGCTTTAACCTTGTATTCACAGGGCATAGCAGGGGCTGGGTTGGAATCTATACCAAGCAAACAATGGTTGCATGGATGAAACCCTCCCCCCTCCTGTGCCTGACCTTACTGGGCTCTGTTTCTTTCAGCATTTTCCATAGGGTTGCCAGTTTTTAAACCGGTCCATCCAGATGTCCCTTTAATATTAATCGGATTAGCAATTAGTATCAAGTGATGCCATTTCCCTCCATGCCATGAAAAGCATTACGCACAGAATTCTGCATATTAAAACAGAAGGGCATCCCACCCCCTGCCAGCAGGAAAACTTCAGTTTCTTCCCAGTTTGGTTAGCAGGAAAACACCTCAAGCAGCACCAGCAGCCGTGCAAGATCAGGTGCAAGATCAGGCTAGGTGCAAGATCAGGCCAGGAGGAAGCAAGCTTGAGTCCCTTCACCTGCTGCTTGGTTCTTGCTTAGAGACTGAGCCCCATACTCAGCTTCCCATAGGAATTGGCAGATTCAGGTAACTATCCCAGAGTTGTATTACTGGTTATCATTTACCACTGTGCTTTCTCGGGCTGACCTAATACATTTCAAACATTAGAACCATTTTCTTATCAGCTTACTTTAGAGCAGTGATTTGGCACCTCCATTGCCTGCTTCTTGTAATCCTTGACACCCAAAGCATACTTCTGTGAGAGTATCTGGTTTTTAATATTGGGCAAATGAAATGAGAAAAAGAAAGGTACTAATGACCTCAGTGACCTGAAAGTAAACACCTCTGAGATGAACAGAACTTGATTTTAAATCAACGCGTGCAGGATTTGGAGTCTCTTCTTCCAATATCCTCTTTGTCGTTCCATCAAGGTAACAGGATTTTCATCTGGCTTTTGTTTTTCATAAATTCCTTGGCTCAGTTGTTCTGTAAAAAGGGGCTGATTTAGCCTTAACAAGTATCTAAAATGCTGGTTATTTAATATGCCTTTAATGTGCAATATTTTGGAGGCTTATATGGCATTAACAATAGCAGAAGCACCTTCCTGTCCTTATAAATTACAGAGCATGGTGTTTTCCTCTTTTCTTGAGACAGATCATTGTCTGAACTCCTGGAACAGTTAAATTGAATGTTTTCCTGTGATACTACTTTCACTTGGAAACCTCAAAGAGAAAATGTAGTTGTGAAAGCCCTTCAATGGAATATTGTAACAAGAGGAGTATATGTTTGTATGGGTGTGTGGTCTTGGCTAAAAAATACCCTAGATGTTCTTCAATTGTCTTTGCCAATGCAGAACCTTTTTTATTTTTCCTCTAAAAGCTGCTTGTTTAAGTGTTAAGAGGATTACAGTTGAATCCACTTTAATGAACACCTGTGAAGAGACTACACCTGTTCAAAAGGAAGCAGAGTGCTGCTATTTTACACAGAGCGAGAGTATAGAAGGGGAAACCCAGTATATACGGCAGTGTGCAAATCGGTGAAATATAAGAGCAAAGGATCAGGTTGAAGCTATGTGCCACATTGCCCTAGGTGGTTACATTTTCTTCTAAAGCCTTTGGTTTTGTTTCCGTCCAGATAATCTTAAAATGGGGGTGGGCAAACGGTGGCTCTCCAGATGTCCATGAACATCTGCTGGCAGGGGCTCATGGGAATTGTAGTCCATGGACATCTGGAGGGCCACTGTTTGCCCACCCCTGTCTTAAAACATGCACCCTGTTTTTATTGCACGCCACCAACAGTTTTGTGCTGTTTGTAGGATAAAAGCTTCTCTTCAGTTTTTCTTGTTGTTCCTTATTTTAATCACTCTGGTTGGTTAAGAAAGGAAAACCTTATGTGTGAACAGTGAAACTTCGAATAGTCGTTTTGCGCTAAAGGGACAATATCAGTTAATCTGTGGCTAAAATGGAAGCCTCGGCATTAAAGGACTCTGTGGTCTTGTTCAAGTTCTCATTCACATTGCCCCAGGAAAAGAAAAGACTGCATGTGACACTGCTAGAAATGCTTTTGTGGTGGAACCATGAAGAACTGCTGTGCATACGAATAAAAGCAAACCTCAGACATGGGAGACACAGAGAAAAATCCCCCAATTCATATAAAAATAGGCAAATTTTATGAAGAAAATGCAGACCTCTTTGATTTCAGAAAGGCTGGCAGAAAACAAATCTTGGATGCTCCAGGCACATAAATTTTGTGTTTATTATAGTCCACATGTTGTAGTGGTGAGGAATTCCTCTACAGCCTACATTTTTACCTCTAAAAAGTTGGCATACTGTTCACAGGATACTATAATAAGTATCATAAGGCCTTCTAATACATTTCAAACATTGCTATACAGGGCCACGTTTGTCTGCTATTAACATGTCAAGGTGCACCCTCCCTTGTTTTTTGTTGATTTGCAGTGCAAATTGGAGGATTTGTTTCCCCCAGAATGACGTCCAAATTAATGAAAAAGGCAGAGGAGCCTGGATTCTGTCATTGGAGATGTTCCTGTTTGCTTCTCTGTGCTTAAGGAAACTTCTCTTAGATTGTTTCCACACTGGGAACTTTGCTGCCCTGGCTCTGGTACAGAAGTACAAATCTGGAGTGGATGAAGTGTCCCAGGCCAAATGCTCCTCCATGCAAGAGTAGAAAGAGGTTGGGCAAACGGCCCCAGTTCAAATTCCAGCCAGCAGCCCAGTGCAAATCTTCTGGCCTGAAAGTGGTCTTAAGCTGGTTCTATCTATTGGTTCCCTTCATGGCCCGTGGGGCTTGTACAGTTCTGTTGGATACAGCAGCTTAGGCATGTAGCTGCTTTTCTCTCTGCTGCTGTGGTTGCTGTGCTCTCCCACACAGCTCTGTGCCAAGGCCAGTACCAGAATAATCTGCAATGCCCACGTATGGGGAGGGTGGTATAGAAATATAACAAACAAACAAATAAATACCTCCTCTGCCACCTGCCCGAGTGGCCTTCTCTCACCCACTTGGTCTCAGGCACTTCACCTCCTATACTCCTAGCTACCCGGGCTGCCCAGCACTGCCAGAGGATGCAGGTGGTGATAGTCACAGCAGTGAACACCTCTAGTCACACACTCCTCCTAGCATCATTGGGGACAGGGCATGCAGGTGGCTGTGGGGGGAGTCAGGCCAGGCAGGTAGGAGCAGGAAGGGAGGTGTCAGCAGGGCTCTGTAAGTGGGACGTAAGGGGGGAAGGGGCATCAGAGCCTGGGACTAGGTTGGCTCTGTGCCTGCTTCTTGGGTACTGCTGTGTTACTGAGAAAACAGAATGCCAAGCTCTCCTTCGTGTCTGGTTCTAGGCCTGCATTATGATGAAAGCACTGGGTTTATAAGCATCTGTCATGCTTTTGCACAAAGAACAATCTGCCCTACTTTTAAAAGCATTGGCTTATTTGAGATCCAGTCACTTTTTTTTCTTTTTTTTGCAGACTGGGAAGCTTGATATAGAGGGGTGTAATTCAATGATCCAGTCATGGCATCAAAACTGTAGAACTCTCTTCTCCGGGAGATGTGGTTGTCCCCTTCTGTTTTCATCTTCCATCAGGGGATACTGTTTGGTTTCGTGTTCCCTCAGTGAGGCCTCCTTCCTGCCCAGTGTATTCATTGTTGGTTTTATGTTTTTGTATGTTCTTAGCAAGGACATAGAGGGGTATCATATAGCTCAGTCTCCTCAGCTCTCAGAAGCTAAGCAGAGTCTGTACTTGGAGGGGGGACCATCTGGGAAGACTGTACAGAGGAAGGCCATGGCAAAGGACCTCTGCTTCTCAGTGACCTTGGAAGCCCCTTGCTGGGGTCGCCCAAGTCAGTTGTGACTTGATGGCACTTTATATACACCCACACCCCAATTCTTATCTCTGATTTTGTTAAAACATTGTGTTTCTTGTTTGCTTTAATGCTTTATAAGATGTGATTTTATTATGTATATATTTTAATCTGTTAGTTGCCTTGGTCGCCCTTATGGAGGCAAAAAGGCGGGGTATAAATTTTGTTAAGGAAACAAATATATAGATTGCAGTCAGCTCTACTGTATTAATTGTTTTGAGGCTCATAATGTTTCGTAATGCTGGAAGCTCATCTGAGGTGTTAGTGGCATAACCTTGAAGGCAGCTAGGTTCAGAGTGCTGAACTGCATTATCATAAATTCATCATGAACATGAATAACAGTTTATTCTACTGGCATATCTTTGGAAGGCAGCGGGACGATTACTGGAGAGAGATGTTCCCCAATACAAATAAAGTAATCAGAGCCGAGCCCACCTGTGATCACATTTAGAGCCAATTGTTCTAAATATCTGTCAGAGCCATGAAAGTTGCCATGGTACTATGACACATGCTGCAATGTTAGCGTTTAGTACAGGCATCGTTGAAAGGAATTAAATAACAGTTGTGCACAGTGAGTAGGTGGATGGAGTGAGATGCTGATGAGCACTCAATGCAAAGGTTCAAGATCAAAAGTGAAGGGGGTGTCTTGGGCCTGACTTTTCGCTTTTCCCAGAGCTTCCTGAACTTTGAAAGGGGCTCTAAGCCAAATAAGAAGAATTGGTTTTTATACCCTGCTCTTCACTACCTGGAGGAGTCACAACACAGCTTGCAGTCACCTTCCCTTCCTCTCCCACAGCAGACACCCTGTGAGATAGGTGGGGCTGAGAGACCTCTAAGAGTACTGCTGTGAAATCAGCCCTATGAGAACTGTGGATGGCCCAGGGTCACCCAGCTGGCTGAATGTGGGGAATCAAACCCACCCAATGCTGAAGAGTTCACCGCTGTTAACCACTACACCACACTGGCTTTCATATAAATGAGGTATGGAAGGAAAGAGCTAAAAGAGCTTTTTCCTCATCACTTGCCTTCAGTCTTCCAGACTGCTGTGAGGCGGTGTTAATTTTTTTAAAGACCCCATGGGAAATGCCATCCCCAGAATTCTAGGATATGGGGTTGACTGGACTGCTAAAAATGCCTTGAAGCATGCTGTGTTGAGTGGCACACTCAGCTAAAACTTGGCCAATGCACCGTAGCTGGGACTGGGTCTTCCATTGCCTCCTCCAGCACCACGGCTGGTCCCATCTGAGACAGAGGCAATGCCCCTTCCCAGTGTCTCAGACTAACTAGCAGTTCTGAAATATGTCTTTCATTACACTACAGCTGCATTTCTATACACATTTGGGGGGAATGGCTCCCATTGAATCCAGTGGGACCTGTTTGTGAACAAATGAGGTCACAACTGGGCTATTAGGTTATGTCTTAAGCCACCAAGAGATATTCCAGTCTGTATTATTATAGAAACCCCCTACAGTTCATGTGAATCTATTTATTTTGTGTAAAAAGTAGAAAAGTTTGGTATTGTATATATCCACATTTAAGGGCTAGGTGGCACTGCAAGACTGTATTTTCTTCTTAGCCACTATACCTCTAGAAATGGATTTTAAATTTAAATTGAACGAAAATGCTTTAAAGTAGTAAAGTTTGAGCAAACCATATATTTTTTTAAACTACCTTTCAAATATACTCTGCTGGACATGGAAAACAATACATTTTCCATTGAAAAACTGGATAGTAACATTTATATACTCTAACTTTCACAATATATCTGAGAAATCTGCAAAATGCTATAGGACACTATTCCTGGGTAGTTCACCTATAAAAATCCCATTGAAATGAGGCTGACTCATCCATCCATTGTACTTCTACAGAAATAATCACTCTGTAGAAAATGTCATCATGTACTGAAATATGCTATGAATATTGTGGGTTTTTGTTTTTTTTGCCACAAGGATTGACATATTAAGTATTAAATTTAAAAACTGCTGTGTTTCAGGCTCCTCCTGTAGGTAGATGAAGGACATTTGGGCACAGAGAGATAATTAGAACTGTAGTCTTTATATGATTCTGAACAAGGTTCCAGAATGCAGATTTAAAAATCCATTCTGTTGGACCATATATAAATGAAGGGGATTTTTCTACAAATATGGAGGAATCTATTAGCATTGAGAAACAATAAATATATACTGACTGCAACGAGCAGATATGATGTTTGTGCAAATGTATACATCATCAGAGAGAGAGAGAGAGAGAGAGAGAATTTTTGAGTGTTCAACAGAAACCTGGCCAGAACCAGATGGTCCTGGTTTGCTGAGGAAGACTTGGAGACATATTCTACATATTTTCTCCTACAAGACTCCCTAAAACTGCCAGGTGGGTGATAGAGGGGGCTAGAAAGCATGATGTGTATGAAGTGGTTATAGTCACAGGGACCACTAGAAGATGAGAGAATGGGATGTCCCTTACTAGTGAATTCTTGAAGGTGAATTTCCTCCGACATGGTTGATTTAAAAAAAAATGTTGACAGGGAACGCCTTCCCAAAACAACAATTCATACATATTTACATGGTGTTCTCTAGCCTTATGAGGCTTCCATGTATGTGGTGGTGGGAGGCAATCAACCAGACATTAACTGAAAAAGTAAATCCAGCTGGGGAAGGAAAATGTAGGAGTATTTGCAGGGAAGTCGGAAAGTTGGAGAAGGTGTAATTACTCTTTCTACCTGCCAGTTCTCTTGTGCAAATGCACCACCCCTTACATTTCCATTATCAGCTAACATAAATTTAGAAACACGCTTGCTGAAATTACCTGTATGTCCTCAGTTTTATAGCAAGGCTGCATTTCCAGGCATTGTCATGAGCTGGTATGCTTTGTTATAATGCTGCTGTGAAAGAAATGTAGCGTGGCTTCTTCCCTTGGCACTGTGTTAATGTCAGATGCAAAGAACATGAACAGAGGCCCACATTGTGACTGTTGGAGCAAGCAACTCAGCATTGGGGGATGCTACATGACTCTGAAAGTATAATTTCCTTGAATGGGATGCCAAATGTGATGTAGTGGTTAAGAGTGTTGATGTCTAATCTGGTGAGCTGGGTTTGATTCCCAGCTCCTTCACATACAGCCAGGTGGGTGACCTTGGGCTCATCACAGCACTAATAGAGCTGTTTTGACTGAACAGTTCTGTCAGAGCTCTCTCAGCCTCACCTACCTCACAAGGTATTTGTTGTGGGGAGAGACAGGGAAGCAGGGAAGGTGATTATAAGCCTATTTGAGACTTCTCTGGGCAGTGAAAAGTGGGATATAAAAACCTCCTCCTCCTCTTCCTCTTCTTTTTTCTTCATCTCTCTCTCACGTTGTTCTCTAACTGCCTACCATTGAGACACATGTCTCTGCAGGTCTCCCCCCCCACATACACACACACACACACACACACACACACGATGCTGGACAATCAGGATGCTCCACCAAGATGTGGCTCCTCATGTTCTCCTAGGTAGCCTGGCACTCCACTAGAATAATACAAGAAGAGAACAGGTTAAACTCTTCCCCAAGAGGTTTGGTTCAATTCCTGTCTTGTACTACAATTATGTTGCCATTATATTGGCCAGTTTATGCCACAAATTGCAGTTGAGACCTGGGCAATAGTCATAGAAATGTAACCATTAATGATATTCTTCAACCAGGAACTGTCACATTTTGAAGAATTCACCACCAGCTATCCGAGTTGCCATCCCCTTTGTACATGTTATTAAGCAGATTGCTTATTATGGCTATTAGTTTTTCATTGCTGCTTCCTTATTATATAGTTTAATGGATTAAACAATATTCAGTTGCTTGCGTGCCAGAGTTTATACTCAGTGCAATTAGAACGCAGTAGAAAGGGGAAGAAATTACTATCATTTAAACTTTTTGGCAAGATGGTTTATAATGAAGATTAAAAAGAAATATTCATTTTTTTAAAAAAAATTATAAGGGATTGGAACACCAATTGACTAGGGCACGTTGAATTTCTCTCTGAATTTCAATTCTAAGCTGTTATTGCTTTCTTTGTAGTGCCATAAACATTTCCATGGGACAATGATCATTTTGCTTTCTTGCATTAACATATAAATACTGCATTGTATGGAGCCCTACATGACTATGATTTTGTATTTCATATTTAAGACCTTGAGAATAGAAACCCAGAAACTGTCAAGTGTATTTCTATTTGTACAATACCATAATCAAAATACTCTTAATCTTGTGAGTATAGGAGCTATGAATTTTTATCATAATTCTCAAGACCTTACAATTCCAGCCCAAGATACCTTAGATGCCAAAAGCTGGCGGAACGAGCATCTATTTGCCATGTTGCATCCTAGGATTGGTGAACATCAGTGACCAGGAAGGAACATAAGAATAATAGCTTTTTATGCATAACACTTTGTGCTATAAGCTTCCTTACGAAACCTGCATGAGAAGGGAGACCTAGATGATGACCCCATCAATGTACTGATTAGGTGGGATTAATTGTTTATTTATTTACCAAATTTGTGCGCTGCCTTTTTTGGTACATCAAAGCCCTCAAAGTGGCTAAACAGTCAAAACAAACACTACTCCTGTCTTCAGTATTTTCATACCACCATTCCATCTATTAGCTTGGATCCCACGTGTTATTCCCGTCAGGTAGGCGAGTCCCATTAAAGAGAGAAGAATTAATTCTGATTCCTGTGACCACCTGTTCCAAAGATGCTGACTCAAACACTCGAAAGCTCACGCCTTGAATAAATCTTTGTTGGTCTTAAACGTGCTACTGGACTGGACAGGTGCTACTCTGATTTTGTTGACTCAAGCACATGTTTAAGTGTTTTATTCAAAACAACTTTTCAGCCAGAGTGAGACCCTAGTTATGTTTACAAGGCCCTTTCTGCTATATAACTCAGGCCAGAACAATCTGCAGTGCAGCATCCCAGTCTCTCCCACAGGCAGTACCTTGTCTCACTCTTGTCCTGTTAGCTTGCCTTCATTTTTTTTTTTGGGGGGGGGGGGTTCTTCCTGAGAACTTTGAACCAGTCTACCATCCCATCCCACACTCACCTCAGAGGAGCAGGTGGACTGCTTCCATGCCTACTTCCTGCCAATCATGCTGTACTTCTTTTCTTTTACCTTTTTTTACCATTTCCCAGTAGTTGCAGGCCTGTCCCTTTAGGAAGTGAACATCTTCCCTTGGGTGGGATTGCTGTCTCTACTGGCATGGGCCAGAAGGAGGAACAGTCAGTTGATTCCTCTCTCCCAGGGACAATACCTCTGCCATATAAGTCTTCCGATCGCTTGTCTTGCCCTATATTTGCACAGAATGTCTCTCCATGACCGTTTACGCACTGGAGGTTTTATACTGGGCCGTAGGCTGGGGGTTTAGTTGTGGCAGGTTGCCCCACCTCTTCCTGCACCCATATGGGGGAGCATTTGGCCCAGAAAGCCTAATCTGCCCCAATTTGTGCTCCTGCACGGGAGCTGGGGCAGTGAAGTTCCCAGTGCATAAACTGTCCATGCCAGGGATCCCTCAGCAGATAGCAAGACAGCCTCTGTGCTCTGGTGACCAGTCCACTGCGTGGGCTGATACCTGCAACTTGCACCTTGGTATATGTTGGTTAATTTGACGCATGTGTGTGAAATTCTGGTTTGTACCAAGTCTCTTTTGGGCTACTTTTCTGGCAGACGTGATGAAGTTCTATTTTAGTGACAGATGGGGAACTTTACCATGGCATCCAAGCCAATATCTGAACTGATCCTATGTGCATATGAACTCTATCTGTTTGAGCTCTGGGAAACATGGAAAAAAGCAGGGTTTCTATACATGTAGTCAGACTTATGCATATACAGTTTGCAAATCTTTGTGTCCACCTTGAAAATAGAGTCGGCTTGAGGGACTTGCCAGACCAGTCCTACTATCTGCCCCACACATCTTTAACATGTGCAGACTCCATGTGTTTAGGACTACTGCTATATTAAGAAGAAGAAGAAGAAGAAGAATTAGTTCTTATATGCCACTTTTCTCTACCCGAAGGAGGCTCAAAGCAGTTTACAGTCATCTTCCCGTTCCTCTCCCCACAACAGACACCCTGTGAGGTGGGTGAGGCTGAGAGAGCCCTGATACCACTGCTCGGTCAGAACAGTTTTATCAGTGCCATGGCGAGCCCAAGGTCACCCATCTGGCTGCATGTGGAGTGCAGAATTGAACCTGGTGTGTCAGATTAGAAGTCCGCACTCCTAACCACTACACCAAACTGGTGTTTCCATGTGCCGGCAACCACAATAGGTCTTGACTTTTGAACTCCCTATGGGATGTATATATTATTTTCCTGTAATTTATTTTGCATTAATTAAAGATCTCGCATTCATGCACTTTAAAAGAACCATCAAGATCCATGTGTGTGGAAATAACAGTTGCTCTGGTTTTAGTTGCACAGAAATAAGATGGGGCCATCATAGTCTTCAGTTATCATCTTTTGAATAATGCAAGTCATAGAATTCCCCTGGTAGTTCACATTATATAGAAAATTATCGGTCTCCATTATGTCAGTAAAAACTCTTTCATGGAATTTTAGTCTTGATCATTAACTTGATATTGGATCTAGTTCATTGGAATTTAAATATCTGTAATTTTTTGGGGTAATGCATGCTAATGGGAATTCATTTTCTCACTTATACGTGGGTGGGGGAGGAACTGAAGGATTCTTTAATGCTCTGTGCTGGTGTGCTGAGCTGTGATAGCACATGGTCTGCCTAGAATTATTTGTACCAATCTAGAAAGCAAAAATCTTTGGGGCTACAGTTTTCGAAAATGTATTAAGCAACTAAACATTTTTGAGCCAAGCTAGTGGCTGAAGAGAGTGAGTAAGAGAGAGAGAGAGAGAGAGAGAGAGAGAGAGAGAGAGAGAGAGAGAGAGAGAGATTAGTTCAGCACTTGAAGTCACCACAATATCAATAATACTCATACTTTATTTATTCATTCATTTAAGACAATTATGTTCTGTCTTATACAAGGTTTAAAGTAGGTTCCAATCAGTCTCAAGGAAATTCAGTTCAAGAGTCAGGAATCAAGTGGGATTCAGTTCAAGAGTCTGGCAGATCATGAGTGGGTAGGCAGGAAGATTTGTGTCAGTGCTTGGCTGCTGTCCAGGGAAATCCTAATCACTACAGACTCGCCAGGGATTCTGGGGTATTTAGGGGGGCATCAAGTGGTCATGGAATTGGGGTCACTGTGAGTGGTCACGTGCAGGGCATTAAGCTAGATGAGCCTGGAGGTCCCTTCCAACTCTGTGATTCTATGGTGTAGAACTTCAGCTGCTGGGTTATGAACCACTATAAGACCACCCTTTTTGGTTTGTTTGTTTGCAATACCTGCTGGAAATGTATGTATAGAAGCAAGGGTTCAAGATTTCCTGCTTTTCTCATATGCTAAGAAGAATGTCACGGTGATGAAGTGCAGTCACTTAGTGAAAGAGAGAATTCCTCCATGGCTTAGACCCTTTCCTTTATAAGACATCTGGTGTTCAGCTTACATGTCTTGTCCCTGGCTCTCTTGGTCTGCTGCTTAAAACCTTGGCTTTGACAGAGGTAAGGTCATAACTCTGCCTCTTTCTGTCATGGGACTGAACTTCCTGTCATGTACTCATAGCTTAGTGGGTGCCATGCTGCTACTTGGGGTTAAATGTGGGTCCTGGGTCTCAAAAAGATCATTAATCAAAAAGATCAAAATGCCCAATAAAAACCCTGACAATTTGGACAAAGGACATTGCTTTTTTAAAAAGTTTTTTTGTTGAAAAATAATATTTTGCAAGCCCTGCAGAACATTAGCAATGCATATACTCTCCATGCATTCTCTGGAAGACACTTCCATTAAACTGGAGCTCCTACCCCAAAGGAATATTGATTTGCACTGGAATCTAGGGGGGGGGGGGAGGATGCAGTCAATGAGGTCCATTAACTAGACCTAAGTGGCAACTTGTATTCAGAGAGGTGATCACGTAGAAACATTCCAGGTAGCTTGAGAACCTCTTCTCAGTGTCAGGATTTAGTTTTAAGGTAAAGGTAAAGGTATCCCCTGTGTAAGCACCAGGTCATGTCTGACCCTTGGGGTGACACCCTCTCCATCTTCCCATGATTATTTGGGACAGCAGCAACTGCAAAACTGGGGGACGGGGAGTGCAGATACACTGATGCTGTGATATCACATGAAATTAGCAATACTCTTAAAGGTATTCCCTGTGCAAGCACCAGGTCATGTCTGACCCTTGGGATGACACCCTCTAGTGTTTTCATGGCAGACTCAGTATGGGGTGGTTTGCCAGTGCCTTCCCCAGTCATTACCGTTTACCCCCCAGCAAGCTGGATACTCATTTAGTTTTAGTTTAGATTTAGTTTTAGGAGAGATCAATGCCATAAGTAAATTTGTGAGCATGTGAAATTAATTTCCCTCACCACTAGGGATGGGCACGAACTGGGAAAATATGATTTGGTTCATGGTTCAGTTTGTGATGTTCATGAGGTGGTAGAAGGTTCCTCCCCTTCCTTCTCCCAGTATGCTAGAGACGCAAAACTTGCAGGGGGGGGGGGGTCCTCTGGATGCAGTAGATCTTTAAAAAAGAATAGATGGTTCCAGAATGGTCAATGGATAACTGTTGACTAAAAAAGCTAAAGTCGCATTTAGAAACAGCAAACTTGTGATCACTAGATGCTGGAGTCATACACTAGGGAATTGTTACATCTCACCTTGAAATGCCCTGAGATACCTGGGTATTGTTGAAAGCAAAAGGCAGGACTCAAGAGCCTTTGACATGTTCTAACAATACAGTTCATAGGGCTGAAAATCCACTGGATGATCTTTACATTCATTAAGGCAATGAAGAGGCTGGACTTAGCTTTGTATGTGCCCAGAGGAAAGTAGCCATAGTCAAATATCTTAGATTTCAGTGCAGGTGCTGCTGAATTTGGCACTGACTCTTGAAGCTTCAGCACCACACATAATGGCATCAATTTTATTTTGCTAATATGCTGAGCATTTCAAGTTTTTTATAAAATTATTTTCCATCTTGAACAAATTGAGTCAAGTAGAGGCTGTGTGTTGACACCTACATTGTAAATTTAGGAGGAATTTGACAATGAGAGACGAGAAAGACTTGTGAGGTGACTACACTGGAGCATTTTTGGTGTGTACTTGCTCATTTAGAGAATTTGTTATAGGATTATCCCCTTATTGTCTGCTGAAGGGGTGCCTGTTTTCTTCCCCTATTGTCTGCTTGTAAATTTCTGAGCAAAACAAATATTACTAAGATACACAGATGGTACTCTTATCCAAAGGAACCAAAATATGTAGTGCTTTATTTACATTTATTATACAAGCAAAGGGATTATCTTTCAAGACAATAGATCTATTAATGGGGGGAAAGATCCCCCTAATTCCAAGATGCTTCATCTTAAGTCAACATGCAGCTCTCTTTTCCTCTTCCCCGTCTAAATTCCATCAATGAATGAAGAACGACCAGGTATCCTTACCAAGGTTGGGAGAATGGAGGAGGTGCAGCAACCAAACATCCTTCCTGTCCTGAAGCTATATTTTAATTCACATTTTATTTGTTTTTAATAGTTTAATAGTTTTTAATAGTTGTAAATTGCTTTGGGAAACATTTTTTTGGATAAAAATCAGAGGAAGAATATAGTAATAGATACATTACTATTATTTCTCTGTTTGCCTCTCAGGTGAATTGCCTGTGCAGGCAATGTCCATGGTCATCAGGGAACAGCAAGCCCAGAAATAAAATTAGGCATCACTTTAAGTTGAGCTTACAGGAATTTTTACACTAGTTCCAAAGAATGCAGCCAAGTCCAAGAAAAATGAAGCCAGTCCTCCTTTTCTGCCTAGCCTTACTCTGTTCCTTGTCTCCCAGCGGGTGTCAGATTGTTGGAAACTGGCTTTTAGTTAAATCTAAATAATGTATAGTTTTGTTATTCAGATGACAACAGCATGGCTCCCTCTCACCCCTCGTTTAAGTTCTAAAGTGCACTGTTAAGTGTGATAAATTTGGCCCCAGATGATATTTCCAATCTTTTGTGAATTTACCCCGGTCTTTCGGTGTCCTGTTATTAAAATGGGAAAGGAAAAATAGCCCATGAATGAAAGCTCAGCCACCCAGGCATGCGACGACCCTAACTTAATATCACATCACTGCACCTGTTATGATTTAGCTATGTCTTGTTTACGATTCGTATTTCATGTTCACGGCACCCAGCCTTGCAGGTCTGAGAGTAATATATAAGTTGCAGCTAAAGACAGCCTGTGTTCTGGATTCAATTTTCAGAGCATCTTTTCATGGCCTGCTTATAAGCCCCTGAAATATGGCACTGTAATAGAAATGCTGACAGTCTTTTTGCTGTAGCTGTGATAGTGGGTGTTATGAGCAAATGGCATTATTAGATTCTCCCCCCTCTCGCCGCTGCCCAGGACAGTTTTCTCTTATATTTGCAATGAAGCTGCAATTCTTTTTCCTTTGGCTTACCTTCACAAGGCTTCATTTCATCAGATTCAGTGGAGAATGACACAGAATGAAGAAGCACTCATTGTGCCTCTTCCATCGCTTGGCTTGGACAGAATGTATCTTTGCTGTCTATTCTGCTTTGTCCTTTAGTCTGCAACGGTGTAATAAATACTTTCAGCTGAGCCTTCTGTTGGGCTCTTTTTGCCATTTTCTCCGAACTGTCTGTGTCCCTTCAACCATGCCAATTGCTATACCTGGAAAAGCACACCTCCCTCCCTCTATGCGTTAAGCTCCTTTCCCTCGAAATCTTCAATTCATTCTTCATGACCTACATCTTTAGAGAACCAGAATTAACATTCTACAGACTATTCTCCAAGTTGAGGTTCTTACTACAGGTGAATATATATATATATATATGGAGAGAGAGAGAGAGAGACATAATGTTATATCCCAGATTAAGTTTGCTGAGTACATTAAAATATATATTTGTCCTTGTCTTGTACTTGGAGGCTCATCACAAAAGAGAGGATTATTATGTATCATTTCACAGAGTTTACAGAGTTATACACAGGAAGCATGCAATAATATAAAATATGTAACCAAGCTGGTACAATAGGTATGCAGGCTGTTTGGGCAGGCACCCTACATACTAATAACTAAATTTTCAACCTACCCAATCACAGCTAGGGAGAGTTTGAAGAGCTCTGTCACATCTCCCTGGAAAGCACAATGCTCACATTCCAGTGACAGATGGAATACAGTTTGTCAGGTTGTACCACAATCACATTTGGTTCCTGGTGTTTGGCCCAGTTTAAACAACAGATCTGCACAACTCCCAAAACCAGTACTTATTCTACTAGCATTGTTCCATACTTTATGAGACAAATCAAATTCTATAGGCCTCTTGTTTGTATTTATCAGATGGAATTGATTGTATACATACCAGTCTGGCTTCCGTCTTGATCCATACCAGTCTGGCTTCCATCCTGGCCATGGGGTGGAGACTGTGCTGGTCGCCCTGACAGATGATCTCCGGCGCCAGCTGGACCGGGGCGGGTCGGCCATTCTCGTGCTATTAGACCTGTCAGCCGCATTTGATGTGGTTGACCACGAGCTCTTGGTTCACCGCCTCGCTGATACTGGGATTGGAAGGGTGGCTCTTAAATGGCTATCCTCCTTTCTAGAGAACAGATCACAGAGGGTCGCTGTGGGGGAGGAGTTATCCGACTCCTTTGCACTCCCATGTGGGGTGCCACAGGGAGCGGTGCTCTCCCCCACGTTATTTAACATCTATATGCATCCCCTGGCTCAGCTGGTACGGAGTTATGGGCTTGGGTGTCACCAGTACGCTGATGATACCCAGCTCTATCTCTTGATGGATGGCCGGCCAGATCTCCCCCCAGAAAAATTCGCCAGTTGTTTGGAAGCAGTGGCTGGATGGATCAGGAAGAGCCGCCTGAGACTCAACCCCTCTAAGACGGAGGTCCTTTGGCTAGGCCGAAGGGAGCAGGAACAGGAAGCGCGTCTTCCCTGCCTGGACGGGGTACAATTGTCATCTGTGCCCCAAGCCAGGAATTTGGGAGTGATTCTGGATGCCTCACTTTCCATGGAGGCCCAGGTCACTAAGGTAGCCCGGACGGCGTTTCTCCATCTACGCCAAGCTCGGCTACTAGCGCCCTACCTGCCCCCGGAACACCTGGCCACTGTGATCCATGCAACGGTTACTTCTAGATTAGACTTCTGTAACTCGCTCTACGCGGGCCTACCCTTGTCTCTAACCCGGAAGTTACAGCTGGTACAGAATGCAGCTGCACGGGTCCTCACTAAATCATCTTGGAGGTCCCATGTTCAGCCTCTGCTGAAGCAGCTGCACTGGTTGCCAGTTTGTTTCCGGATCAGGTTCAAGGTTTTGGTACTAACCTTTAAGACTATACGCGGCTTGGGTCCTGCATACTTGAGGGACCGCCTATCTCCTTATGCCCTCCGCAGTGCACTTCGCTCTGCGGGTAAGAATCTGCTGATGATCCCAGGACCCCGGGAGGCACGCCTGGCCTCGACAAGGGCCAGGGCCTTTTCGGTCCTGGCCCCTACCTGGTGGAATGAGCTCCCTGAAGAGCTGCGGGCCCTGTCGGAGCTCTCTGAGTTCCGCAGAGCCTGCAAAACGGAGCTCTTCCGCCAGGCGTTTGTCTAAGGCCGGGTGATGGCCCGGGGGTAAGATCGGACCCCTCTCCCCGGAGGGGGGAGGCCAGTACTAAACTGACCTGGTTCCCCAGAGTGTTCCATCCTATGCCCAATTATCCTCCGTTCCCTTCTGCTCATCCAGTGGGCCTGTACGGGAATAGTTTTAATCGCCATCATTGTGACTTAGTCATTGTTTTAATGGGGTTTTAATGGGGTTTTAATGGGGAATTTTAATGGTTAATATATTGTATTTGTATTAAAATGTTGTGAACCGCCGCGAGCCGGTTTCCGAGAGCGGCGGTCATACAAATCAAATAAATAATAATAATAATAATAATAATAATGTTCACAACCATTCATTCATTCATTCATTCATTCATTCATTCATTCATTCATTCATTCATTCATTCATTCATTCATTCTCTATACTGCGGCACACCTCACCTCCGCATGGTGCACCCTGGATAATGCTAAAGAGCTAGAATTTCTGGCTGCTAGGCAATCATAGGATCTCCTGAGTACACTACACACGTGGAAACAAAAAAGAGAAGCAACATCTGTATTCCCAACAGGAAAGAAAATACTTATACTGAAAAAATATTTCAGAGACAGGATGAAAATTGTGAAGGCATGCATTTTTGGAAGTGATGGAAGGTGCTATCAAGTCACAGGAAGCATAAGGCAACCCTGTAGGTTTTTTAAAGTAAGAGAAGAACAGAGGTGGGTTGGAAAGCAGTCTAGGCAGCTAGGAACAAAGGGAAAAGGTTGTCTCTGTCAGATAAAGATCATCTTTTTTCGATTGGTTAGGATAAAAAATGTTGGATGTTTTAACACCTTGATTGGAGGGTCCAGCTCTGGTGGATTTGAACTCCAAGGCTCAGACCTAGATTGGCCGAGGACCCCAGAGCACACTTGGAGTAGGATCTGAGAAAGGGAGCTGCTTCTTTTTTTGGGAGCTTTTTGCTTGGAAACTCTGTGGAATGTGTTTTGCCATTAAGGATGACAGGAGAATGATGCAGATACACCAAGAATGAGGGCATTCATAATGAACAAAGATCAGCCATAAATTTTGTAAATGCTTTAGTTAAAAACTGTCTTTTTGATGTGGAAACACATCGACTGATGCACCCACCGAAATGGAAATGACTATGGATGTGACATCCATTTTTCACACTCCAGGGAGTATACCAGTAGATGGGTGGTGGCATCTGGCCAGGCCCAGTGTGGAGCCCTACTCATTGCACCACCACTGCTTTTGCCCCCCGTCTTCCACAGCCAGTTCCACTGTCAGGAGTTTGGGGCTCACCTTGGAAGATGGGTGGCAGAGGTGTTTGTGGCAGTGATGGCGCAATAAATGGGGCTCAGCACCAGGCCTTGCCAGCACCACTTGCCAGCTATTACTCCTATGGCCATGGAAGATGGGTGGTGGAGGTAGTGCCTGGTGAGGCCCAGCACTTAGCCCCGCTTGCTGCACCACCAGCTATCTTGAGCGGCTGGCCCCACCATCAGGAGTGAAGGGCCAGCCTCAGAAAATGTGAAGCAGAGGTGACAGGGCAAGTTGAGCTCAGTGCTGGGCCTCCCAGCTGCCATATCTGCACCCTTTCCTCTGTGGCCATGGAAGATGGGCAGTGGAGGCGGTGGTGGGCCAGGCCAGGTGCTGAGCTCTGCTCACTTCACTGCTGCTGCCCATCCTGTATGGCTGTCCCCACTGTTCGCGCGAAAGATGGGTTATGGCAGCACAGTAATCGGGGATCAGCTCCGGCCCTGCCCAGCCACCACCCCCACTGCTTGTCTTCTGCTCCTGGGCCCTGCATTCCTTCTGGAATCAGTTTGTTGCAGAGTATATTTTTCCAAATAATCTGTGACAATCTGATATTTTTATTTATTTTTCTTCATGCACCTGGCTTCTGCCCTTTGTGATACCTTGAATTTGTCTCTTAGAAGAATATAGTTGTTTATCTTGAGAGAGTCTGCACAAGTTCTTACTCTCCTACTTTGCTTCAGGAATCCCACATGAGACAGAGTGAGGCTAGATTTTATCTAAAGTGGAGGCAGTTGCACATATAAACACTGGACTCCTGTTTATAACGGTTGAGTTGTCAGAAACATTTGGCATTCCTGCACAGTTGTTGTTCTGGGGTAGGGATGGGCATTTCACTCCCTTTTCTTCTGCTGACCCTGGCTTTTCATGTTGACTCATGCAGACTCTTTTCAAACCCCAGCCAGATTGAAATGGGGCCAGAAAACCTGTCTCTTCTATGAGCTCCTGGAGCTGAGAATCAACTGGCTACTTCAGCAGGATGCATAGGAACAGAAGATTAGAGGCTGACCAGAAGTTCTCCAACATAGTATGGTTTAAGGAGGGTTTTTCTCCAAAAGAGGTCTAATCACAGCCTCCATGAGCCTGGATAGTACAAACCCATCCTCAAGGAAGCAGTTATCACTCCCCTTCCCTACTCAGTTAGCCCCATTCTGGAAGCTTTTATAAGCCACAAAGCACAGTGGCCAAAAACACAGGTGATAGGTCTCCCCTCTCCAAGGATCTTGTTCATATCCTCAAACTTCACAAGCTGGAAGGTATCCATATAAATTGGACAAGTAGGTGCGAGAAGTATGTTGTCTAAATATGCATCTATACCAGCATCTAACCCAGAGTAAAACTGGGCAGTTTTGTCTACAAGGTACGTAGCAAATTGATCACAGCAGACCATTGTGTGGCCGGAATCCAGCTCCCTGGGGCTATGATGTATAAGCCCCAGCTGGGTGCTTATGCAATGGTGGCAGAGAAATACTGTCTTTTTCACTGCCATGGGATAGGCTGTAATATGGGCTCTATGCAGTGTTTGATCTGTCTCGCTCTGACCTTTCTTGCCAGCTGTGCTCTAGCCATCATCCCTCCTGTTTTGCTGCCATCAGTTCCCCAGTAAATCAAGGAGACTGCTTGCCTCTGTCCAGAGGGAGAAAGCACTTAGGAGCAATTTATACAAAGGCATTATGAAAGTGGTTGTTTTGTTTAATCTCTTTCCTAATAGTCCCTAGCAGGGAATTGTGCCACCCGTATGGATCTGTGTTTTCACTGAGCTGTCTATCATAAACCCCAAATCACAATCCTGGTCAGCCAGTTAAGAGCCCATTAATGGATTTGTGAAGTTAGGATTTTTTTGGGCCTGATTTATATCATTTTACAGAATCTTATTTGCTATTACGGTGCTCATTTACCCATTTTATAGAGATTATTTTTGAGTTCTTTCTAATCTACTTGGTTCTCATCTCACTGTATAATTTGGTGAAGTCTGTAAACTTGGCTGCCCATTTTTTATACCAATCAGATATAATTTATGAATAAAAATGGATTCTATCACATATCCTGGGATATCCCCTGCTGACATTTTCCCATTCCTTTATTCTCTATTTCCCATTTTTAAACTATCTGTTAAATCATAAATGTCCAAAGATTGCTCAGTTTCCTCAGGAACCCTGAGTGGGATTTTGTCAGAAGCGGGAAGTCCAGTATCTACTGGGTCATTCCAAACTATACACATGGAAGTTCTAAAGGCTGGAGCAGCAGGACTTCTTACTGCCAAATCATGAAGAATAATCACCAAGACTTACTAGCCTATATATTTAATCATTCTTGCTTATGTAACACTTTCTATCCATTTACCTGGGAGAAAAGTCAAGCTATTTGGTCTTTAATTTCATGATTGACACTTTGATCCCATTTTAAACATGGGTGTTATGTTACCTACTTTTCAATCCATTGCTAAGGCGGATGATTTTAGTGATGAATTGCATATTTTTGTTAACAGATCAACAATTCCACACTTTTGAGCCTGAAATGGAGACAGCTCCTACACTTCTCTTTGGGGAACAAGCCTTCAGGGCACAATTCAGTGTCTTAATTTTGAAAATGATTGGTTTGAAACTATCAGGATATTTCCATTTCTAATTTAATTTTTTGGAGTCAAGAAATGGATTCCCATCAGGAGGTAGAGTTTCAACAACAACATGCCTGATCATTTTTCAAAACGGTAATGATGCCTTATAAATTTAAACTCACAAGACATCTATAGGCCTTCAGGCTCAAGGTATCTCGAGATTGCTCCCTTTCCCTTTTCTCTTCTTGTTTCATAGCTCTTTCCTCTCATATTACAAGTCTACCAAGGGAAGCATATCTTGACTCCTTCCAAACTTTGTTTAGCTCCACTTGTGACTGTAGAGCTAGTCATGGAAAATATTTGCTGTCTTTTCTTTCCGTTACCTCATGAATCAGGACAAGCGAGACCATCCCCTAGAAAGTGCTTGATGTCACAGGAATATCCTGGGGAATCTCCCATTTATTGATAAGAGGGATGGTATCACAACGACTCTCTTGCAGTGCATTCCGAAGCAGAAACACATCTAAATCCTTTGAATGGCTGTGTTCCTTTTAGTCATGCTAACTAACAAGACTGAAAGGAGCATGAAGGAGTCACAGTCCTCTGCCTCCTTCAGGGAATGGAAGATTGTCTAAATATCCATGCAACAGCAAGGAAAGAGGGTGGGAAGTGAATTTCTTCCAGACCAGACTGGACAGGAATTTATTTTTTGAGGGAGTAGGCATAATATGGGCATAGAATTGGGGTCATTGTGGGTAGGCAGGTAGTTGTGAGTTTCCTGCATTGTGCAAGACTAGATGACCCTGGAGGTATGTTCCAACTCTATGATTCTATTAATCTTTGGAGTAGAAGAAGCACTGAAAGGGACAGAACACAAAGTGTGTTCTAGTGATACTGACCAGACTACAGGGAGCTTGAAAAGACTCTTATACAAATGGATAATGCCAGTAGCCGCCCATACCTAAACTTTTTCTGTGGTTGCTCCCATCTGTTGGGATGGCCTGCCTATAGCCGGGTCCCGCATTTCTATCATAATACCAAATGTACAAAATGGAATTGTTCAGGAGGGCATTTTTATGGGGGGAAGAGGTGTGTATAAATGGAATTGATCAGGAGGGTGCTTTTACAAAAGGAATAGAGTTCTAGTTTATTGCACAGTTTACTGTATGTATTATCTTTCCTGATGGGAAAGATAATTGGAGGAGGAAGTGGAGCATGGTCTGTGTCCTCCACTGTCACCATTGACTTATCCCAAAGGGAAATGGTGCAAACATCAGCAATGGGCATCCTATTGGATTATGGGCTTCAGTATGTGCTTGATGCTGGCTGTGGGCTCTTGGTGGGCTTGCAGATGTTGGTATGAATTGCGCGTTTCTACATTTTTGCTCTCTAAAGGAATGTTTGCATTAATGTAGTGTTACCTATCCCTATCCATGGGGATAGAGCAGAAAGTATCACAATAACAAATGATAAAACAAGCCATATGAAACCATAGCTGGAGGCACATTGAAAAACAAAATCCTGAATTTAAGGAGCATAGGTGTGCTAGGGCTTCCATGAGAAATAGAAATAATAATAATAAGAGTTGGCTCTTATATGCCGCTTTTCTCTACCCGAAGGAGGCTCAAAGTGGCTTACAGGCGCCTTCCCTTTCCTCTCCCCACAATAGACACCCTGTGGGGTGGGTGAGGCTGAGAGAGCCCTGATATCACTGTTTGGTCAGAATAGTTTTATCAGTGTCGTGGTGAGCCTAAGGTCACCCAGCTGGCTGCATATGGGGGAGTGCAGAATCGAACCCAGCATGCCAGATTAGAAGTCCTCACTCCTAACCACTACACCAAACTGGCTCTCAGGATCTTTCTAAGAGCTACAGGGGATCATGTAAAAATGATGTAATGGATAAGCCGTGGGGGAAATGATTATCTTAAGAAACACTGGAGAAGGTATTCACCAGTCCCAACACCACAGGCAACCATTACTGCTGCTGTTCATGCCCTTGCCTTCTCCCAGGGTGGGGCCTGGGCAGCCCTCCATTGCCAGTTCCCGGGGTAGCTGCTGGATGGTTCTGGGTTGCTTCCTCCCCTCAGCTTCCCAGGAAAGGGAAGAGGATGTACATACTCTTGCAAATGTGCATGTGCCCTTCTGGTAATACACAGCTTTGCTTCTCCCTGTGCTGCTGCATGGAGCATGCCAGTGGTTACTGCAACTGCCACACCCACCACTCTCTGCTTTACGGAAGATGAATAAGGAGGCAGTATGTCACCACATGCCTGCTCTTGAGTGATAGGCTCCCACTGAACAGTAGTATCTTGCTTGGTGCCCTCAAACCCTGGCTCTGGCCCTAGTTTTGATTCAAAATAATTTTATGGTGAGATTTTAAAAACAAACAAAGCACATACCTCCAAATACAGGCTTTACATCCATCATTTACAACTTCCCATATGGACATTTTACAACTAGGTGTGCATGAGTGGATTGCGGTATAATGATTAATTCATTTGACATAGCGATCGTGGTGCTTATTATGTTGAAATGTTTCAAACATAATGCTATCAGTCAAGCAGGCTTTTATATCTTGACTTTCTGCTGATTTTCTTGACAATTATGGGCCTCAGGGCCTCAAAGGGTTAATTTAGCTGGATCTTTAATGAAACCAAAGGCAAGCACTCCTGTGATTCTGCCCCCATGCCGTGAAATGTGATAGTCCCTGGGTCTTCTCTAAGAACATTACACAAAATTACACCTATTTTCATCACTGTGTTCCAACTACAATATAGTTAAGTAAATATTTGCACAAAACGGTGACCATTTTTAGGTTTCCTAAGGTGTGAGCTGTCCCACATGGTAAATAATTAAAGGATGTGCTTTCTCTAGTCGCACAAACCAGTGCTTGATATAGGTTTGATCATTTCACATCTCTTTGATAATTCATAACTGTCGCCTGCAATCATTTTCATCGTCCAGCCAAGCAAAGATAAAAGGTAGAACATGCTTCTTTCCCCTACTCCCAAGGAAACTCCATTATCCTTGAAAGGTCACATGATGGTGTAAGAGCCAATCAGGGCAGGAAGCAGCCTCCCACAAGGACAAGCTCTGTGTGAGCAGAAAATGAAGTTGTTACCAGACAGCAAACAGCAGCCCTCACTACTTATGAATATTTGAATGAGTAACTAAAAACAGCTCGGTGAACTCTAAGCAACTGTGACAGTTGAAACTGCCTGGGAAACTAGCAGTCTACAAGGACCATGATGAAAAGATCAACAGTCGCTTTCCCTCCAACACTGTCGCTACCTTCCATCCTGTAAAACATTTGTTCTCAAAATATTAGTTAGGAAAAACCAGCTTGCTCCCTATAAATTTTCATAAGGAATCTCTCTCCATTTTCCCCCCAGTCCATTAAAATGCAATGATTTCTAAGCACTTACTCAAGACAGGAAAATAGTCACATTTTTAAGACATTGAAATATTGATGTTGCTTTTGCTTATACTCCTAGAAAATTGTCTCCAGTGAATCTTTCATGAATATCTCTCAGCTAGCTCCATGTGGAAAGAAAGACGATGAGAACAGATCCCCTGAAGCTAAAATGTTCTGAATAATTTGCTCTAAAACATTCTACAATAAGCAAAGTAACTGAGAATCTAGCTTTCATATATTTATAAAAATGAGATTATGTATAATAACCTTGCAAGAACACTTCAGCCGTCAATCCTTCTCCCCCTCCTAAAATCTGATGACATTTCATTAATTTTCTTACCTAATTCCTGTCACCCTGATCTGGATAGCACAGGCTAGCCTGAATTGCATCAGATCTTGGTCCTGGCTAGCATTTGAATGGGAGACCTCCAAGGAATACCAGGCTCATTATGTGGAGGCAGGCAATGGCAAACCATCTCTGAAAGTCTCTTGCCTTGCAAACACAATGGAGTCACCATAAGTCAGAAGTGACTTGATGGCACTTTCCACAACCAAATCTCATCTCCTTGTTTCCAAGTACTTTCCAAAGTTGATGAGAAGCATACTTGGTGCAATCTTTGAGCAAATACTAGAAATAAGTTATTCTTCATATATTCTCATTCCCAAGATCATGATCTCACATGGGATGTGTCCATGTAGTAATTTTGTCACACTTCTATTTGGGTGTTGTAGAACACAACTGAGAGCTCTGAAAGTGGTTCCAGCAAGGTCCAGTGGCTAAACGTTCATTTGAGTTTTCTTCCCATATCCTTTCTCACCACATTCATTGTCAATATTATTCTTCCTCAAAGAAACATGCATTCTATGAATGTCTATGAACATTCTCACTTGTAAATGTTATACTACATCAAAGAACCATACATTCCTAGGTTCAATCCAGTGTTCTGTGAATTCAGTGTTATGAAGCCTTCATGTCCTGGGAGCTATATTTCTAAAGGACTGTCTCTCTCAATATGCCTCTCTCAATACATGTGACAACTCCACTTAGCTGAACAAAGTCTCTGCCAATGGATCAGATCAATAGCTACCCATACCCGAGCTTCTCTGTTGAGGTTCCCTCCTGGTGGAACAGCCTGCCTAAAGAGGTCAGCAAGGCTTCAACATTTCTATTGTTCCAGAATGTGTAAATAGAATTGTTCAGGAAGGCATTTTTTAAAGGGAAGAGGCTGGTAGTAAATGGAATTGGTCAGGAGGGAGCTTTAATGAAGGGAATAGGGCTGCAGTTTATTGCACTGTTTATTATGTGCATTGTTTTCCAATTTTTCTAATCCAGTTGTACTTTTTATGGTACGTTTAACACTCTATTTCTTTATTGCATTGTTTTACGAACTTCTCCTTTCGGCTTGAGTCTCAGTAAGGAAGGTGAACTATAAGTAAATAAATATATATATTTTAGGTTCTATACTTGAAATTAGATTTTAATGCAATCTAATCCCCCCTCCCCCAGGAAAACCAGGGGTGTGACATGGAGGCAGCCAATGGCAGACTACTTCTGAACCTCTTGCCTTAGCCACCCTATGGGGTACCAAAAGTCAGCTGGGACTTAATACCCATTTCTACTACCACCTACCATACTGCTCAGTAAAGTATATCGTTTCCTATGGCCTGTGGAAGCCTTTGGTCGCAAAGTGGTTCTTATGCTGAAGAAAGAGCCATTTACAGATCAATCATAATCTACTCGGAAGTCTAGACAAATCTACTCAGTGGGGCTTACTTTGAGAAGAGTATGCTTAGGGTTGTACTTGAAAAAATTGGAGGAAGGCTCTGTAGGCTAGACTGAAGATTTTGCAGAGTGCAGGGATAGGACATAATCCACATTCCCTCGTACTCTTACTCTTGTTGTGTGGATAAATTGGATAGTTCATAGTTCTTAGGAGGAAGAATGGGGATACTCAGCCTGGTGTAGTGGTTAGAAGTGAGGACTTCTAATTTAGCAAGCTGGATTTGATTCCCTGCTTCTCCTCCACATGAAGCCAGCTGACCTTGGGCAGTCACAGTCCTATCAGAGTTCTTCTCACAGAGTTTCGTATGTCCCGGGCTTGGCATGTTGCCCTTATGGATTACCCTACAAGATCACTCATTGCTCAGTTTCAGGAGATCCTAGAGATTTCTTGATTGGCTCATGACCAGCTTGGTGTAGTGGTTAGGAATGCCAACTTCAAATCTGGTGAGCCGGGTTTGATTCCATGCTCCCCCACATGCAACCAGCTGGGTGACCTTGGGCTCACCACAGAACTGATAAAGCTGTTCTGACCAAGCAGTGATATCAGAGCTCTCTCAGTCTCATCTACTTCACAGGGTGTTCGTTGTGGGAAGAAGAAAGGGAAGGCAGTTGTAAACCACTTTGAGACCTCCTTCTGGTAGAGAAAAGTGGCATATAAGAACCAACCTTCTTCTTCTTCTACATGTGATAAGTAATAAAGATGTTTGCCTTCTGTTCAGTCAGAAACCTGAAGGCATATTATTCTTATATGTTTCCCAATGTGTCCTACTAATGCTCTAGAATGTTAAAATATACCTTTTTTAAACCTAGGAACTTGAGAGCATTACCAAGCAGTGACTAGGAAGGTAGGGTAGACCCCTGGAGGTGATAGGAGACTACTGCTAATGTGTCAAAAGGGAGGGGAATTACATGACTGCAATGCAATCAGTACCACTCAAGCCATGCCCTGCTCAGTTTCAGGTGCCTACAAACTGGAAGGTGGTAATGAACAAAAATGCAATTCTGGTAACCGGCAAGAAAAGCCTCCAGCATTGTCTGCTGCAAATGTTATGCATTTATAAAAAGCAGGCAACAAGATTTGCAGGCAACAAGATATGCCTCTTTCAAAATGGCACCAGGCTGTTTTGTGCTAAATGCAGCATTTATGTCCCGAGATGGAGGAATCACAGGCACCCTACAAACATAGATACACACTCCCCACTGCTCATGATTTATAACCCCAATCCCAGTAGTGGATATGGAAGAGCTTGAAGTGCCAAAGTCTTGCCTCTGTAGATACGGGGAAAAAAACAATGGTTGGCAGACTCCTGCTTAACCCAACTACTTCCTATTCCAATTGGGTTGTGTGAACTTGCCTTGGCTTTTTGTATCTACTGTTCCTTTAAAATTTTCCTTTTATGCTGTAATCAAGGGAAAGAAGGATCCTAAAATCAATCATCTCAATCTGTACCTCATCAAGCAGTCATGCAATGTATATTCACACAACTGTCCTGGGGGAGGGGGGAATTAAGCAGTTTATAGTTAGCTAGGATATTCTTAATTTTTGGACTTCATAACCTTGGGAAAAAAATGCATGGTAAAATATTAGAATTGCTATTCCAGTTCACACTTCCTGAAATGTAAGTAACATGTGTACTTCCATCAAATACGTATTTTAAGCTACGAAGCCGGATTCTCTGTGCATTTCTATTGTCAGCTCTCCATTATTGCTATTCAGCTTCACACTGGGAGACGGCAAGAGATGATGATTAAGACTTTATGATACCACATATTGCAGCAGCGGCAACAGGAAACAGTCTCTAAAAATAGTCTTTAGTGCTTGCCTTTTCCCTCTCTCTCAAATGTGCTCTGAGTTGCACTTAATAACTGCACCAGACCAGAAGAATCAGCTGTAATGCACAGATTTCCAATTCTATACCTGACAAGCAGTTTGATTCCATAGTTGACTTCAATTTATCTGTGGGCAAAGGGAAAGTTCACTTTACTGAAACTACTCAGGAATTCCCCCCCCCCCCCAGTTGCCTGAGAATAGTCTGTTTTGGCTCACAGTAGTGACCTCTTCACCTACAAAGAAATAGAATAATGGTTGGTATCCTCGTTTGCCGGAGAAAGAAACTCTCTAGCTTTTCCTCCTGATTCTGGAAGTTATTTCCTCAGAGACTCAGGTGACAGAGAAACATGGTTTGAAAACTAGTTCAATGCCCCATTCCCTCTCACATGCTAAGCTTGCTGGGAGAAAAGAATCCTCCAATGAATTTATGGGAGATGTGAACCAATTCTTACAGTCTGGTCCACGAACCCATTATTCCAGAAAAGAAATGTTAAGAATTATGTACAAGGATGCTAGTCCTATCTTACAAACAGTGGAAATCACAGAGTGCTGTGAAGGAACCTAGATGCTGAGATGACATTTTGGGAGTTACTATATATCAGAAGAAAAAGGGAAAGGAGGGATGCCCAATTAACCCCCTCAGGAGAATATATTGCACTCTGTTCTCTTATATATTATTGAAGAAGAAGGAGAAGGAGAAGGAGAAGGAGAAGGAGAAGGAGAAGGAGAAGGAGAAGGAGAAGGAGAAGGAGAAGGAGAAGGAGAAGGAGAAGGAGAAGGAGAAGGAGAAGGAGAAGGAGAGTTGGTTCTTATATGCTGCTTTTCTCTACCTGAAGGAGTCTCAAAGCAGCTTACAGTCGCCTTCCCTTTCCTCTCCCCACAACAGACACCCTGTGGGGTGGGTGAGGCTGAGAGAGCCCTGATATCACTGCTTGGTCAGAACAGTTTTATCAGTGCCGTGGCGAGCCCAAGGTCACCCAGCTGGCTGCATGTGGGGGAATGCAGAATCGAATCCAGCATGCCAGATTAGAAGTCAGCACTCCTAACCACTACACCAAGCTGGTCATGGACCAATCAAGAAATCTCTAGGATCTCCTGAAACTGAGCAATGAGTGATCTTGTAGATCTTTATAAGAAGGGTAATCCATAAGGGCAACATGCCAAGCCCAAGACGTACTAAACTCTGTGACAAGAGCTCTAATAGGACTACACAAACCAACATACAATTCACAATCAAGAAATCACACTACTGATATATGAATCACTAGCATGTTTGACAGAACAAGACAGCAAGTGCGGTAGACACTGTATTCAGTTTCATAAAAAGCAAGAGGATTGGCATGCCCCATGCCAGATTTCAGTGAGATATTTGCAGAGCAGGGCATCCAATGAGGCTTGTCTATTCCAGAAGCAAGATGAGGTGCCATCGGAAGTCTCCATTCCAGGCAGTCATTTGGGCTATATTACAGCCAGGTTGAAAAGTTGAGTCTCATCCCTTTAGGATCTGGGTGGCTATCACAGGTGCAAATTTAGGGTTTAACACCCAACAGAGAGATGGAAGTCAGTTGTGTACAAGGTGAATGGACAGAAAGACAGCATTATGCTGGCATCGTGATGAGGATTCCATAAGTACATTTTTAGACTGTTAATTTGCAAGTTGCTTCCTATTTGGGAGAATACAGTGTGGTTGATTTGTTAGAAGGCAGGTCATATAGGAAAGATAGTTCCTGTCAATTACAATGCAATTTTAACAAAATTATATGCTAAACAGATATATATGCTAAACGGAATGCAGTCAAACAGAATGATTACATTGCTAAGGGATTTGTTTTTCCTGACATATTTGGTCTGAAAGGAAATTCCTAAGAGAGTGTTGACCTATGGCCATTTCATCACCTCTCAGGCTTTTTAGGGGGACTCAAAGCACTGGAATACAACTGTGTTTTGATCATCTCAGTAGTGTGGAGTAATTCAATAAAATCAAGAACCGTGCCAACAGACAGCATAAGACAATCAATGAATAATGCAATAGGGTTACAATTATAGAATTACAGAACAAGCATATTATGTAAGGGAAGGCATACTATAAACCATACAGAAAGAGGACTACAAGGTAAAGATAACCGAGTAAAAACAGGAGATTCCCAGCATTGCAGAGGAGGACACTCTTATTCCATTCTGGGATTTTTATTTTTTTACAGTTGTAATCTATTTTTGAAAAACACCCTCTTGAAATTAGTTTTTTGCAGATTCCTCAGAATAGAATGTGGGATACTTCTGGACAACCCCCTCCCCTCTGAGCAGGCCATTTCTTAAGACGGAATCCACCACAGAGAATACACGTGAACAGGCAGCTGCCCATGCCCATCGTAGCTCTCTGCAGGATGGTACTTCGAGAAGGCTTGATTGGAAGAGAGATGTTTGGACGAGAGATGGGTGTGACATCTGTGTTCTGCCTGGTGCCCGAGAGTAACTGGGCTGCAGCATTCTGCACCAGTGGGAGTTGCTGAGTTGTTTTTAAGGGCAGACAAATATAGAGTTCATTGCAGCAGTCTAATACCAAAGTAACCACATGTGACCAGATAAGTTGAGTACATGTATTGGGGGGGGGGGCATTTCCAGGCTTAAAAGAACCTGGTAGAATTCTTCTTCTTCTTCTTCTTCTTCTTCTTCTTCTTCTTCTTCTTCTTCTTCTTCTTCTTTTTTTTACAGCTGCATTAAATTCCTTCTCCATTAATAATGCTGAAGTCATTACAGCACCCATACCACCCTTTCTCAACCTTCATATCATTTACAACCTGAAACATTCTTCTGGTTTTGAGAAACTCAGGAAATGATGTTAGCAGGCCACACCATCCCACCATGCTCCTGGAAGTCACATGTCAACAGAAGTGAGATCACCCAGACATTCCCATAAATGTGACATCACCAGGCCACTTCCAGAGCACAGGACATGACAGAACAGAAATCATTTCAAATGATTTGTGAAGAGAATCATACCTGCACTCTGAGATGGTTACAAGTTAGTTCTTCTTCACCAAAGGCAACCTATGGTGGGAGCCTGCAGAAATAAAGGCAGGGCAGGCCAATGCCGCTCTGTTGCCTCCACTCCCCTAACACCAGAAGGCCAGAGCAGGCCTATGCCACTCCATCTCTTCCAACTCCCCCTCACCAGAAATAGGGCTGGGACAGGTCTATGCTGCTCTATTGATTCCCCCCTCGCCCATGGCCAGATTGAAGTGGTCTAGATCAGATATCCAGGAAGAACTGACATTGTTCTTGCACCATCCTTTCTACTGTTGTGTAACATATGAAGAAGCATTAGTTTTTATATGTTACGACTCTACCAGAAGGAGTCTCAAAGCGGCTTACAATCACCTTCCCTTTCCTCTCCCCACAACAAACACCCTGTGAGGCAGGTGAGGTGAAGACAGCCCTGATATTACTGCTCAGACAGAACAGCTTTATCAGTGCTGTGGCGAGCCCAAGGTCACCCAGCTGGCTGGATGTGGAGGAGCAGGGAATCAAACCTGGTTCACCAGATTAGAAGGTTCCACTCTTAGCCACTGTACCAAGTTGCTCTAGCACTTCCTTCCCTGCACATCACAGTGCACAGAAGTTGTTGGCACAAGATGCACATGTGGGTATACAATAAGTTTGACTTCACACAAGTGGCTACTGTGGTCTTTGTCTTGCATTCTCACTTATGAAACAATTCTAGTACAAGTGGAAATTTTGTGCTGGATTGGCACTCTGTGGTTCTTCATTTTGGGTATATGGGGCAAATTGGATTTCATACAGGATAATGGTCTGGATCCTTCCAAGGGTACAAAGAGTAGGAAGGAGTGTTTGCTGATTTCTCCCCATCCCCACAGCAGCCCAAAACACCCCCTGAAATGGTGGTAATTGCCAGAAACAGCTTGGGGAGGGGGGAAGATGATCACATGCCTCCTACAGAAAGTGGAGATGGACCAAAGCACCTCTCCTCCTTCTGTCCACAGAACTCTTAGCAGCATCCATGCCAGCATGTAGCTTCCATCCAGCTGGATAATTTCAGCAAGTTTCATATGATAAAAAGACAACTAGTTTGTGGCATCCATGCATGAAATGGGCAATGTTTAGTATTTGCTCTGCTCCTTTTCATACACTTCAGCAATATTGTACAGTTTAGAAGGGTAGCAGGATTAAGAAATACTTACCTTGTTGCCTTTCTTCAATGAAGCATCTGTATTACATACCTATACATTTCTAGAACAGATATTCTTTTCAACTAAACCAGCCTTATTTAGCTTTCAGCTATGGTAGGTAGAAAGAAAGGCAGTAGATGCATGAAGTAAATGACAAATTGATTTACAGAAATACCTGATGATCTTTTGAAGCAACTTAGAGATTCATTATAAATGCCTGATTTGTCTTGAAAAAGAAGTTATGCCATATGACTGCTCAACATCTGCTTAAAATACTGCACTGCATGTTTTTAATTAAGTGATCAGTATCTCATGACATGGATCTCCTTAAATTTTGTTTCTTCTTATTTCTGTTATTTAGGATTGCAGCATTTCTGTTTATCACTGGGAGCCCAAATTCCTTTCTTTCTCTGTAGCAAAGGAAACTAAAATAACCTGTGGCAAAAAGGGATAAACACCAATGCAGTTTTATATTTCTGGGACAGTTTCTATGGAACCAAGAAACTAAAAAATGTTTATAGAAGTTCATGGAAGTGGCATGCAGCCGACGTATCTGATTGTACAATTCCAGCTATGCAGGTGCATTGCTTGGCTATGATCTTGGATCTAGAGTTGTTCTTGGGTAATCAGTAGCAGCTGTGACCAAGAGTACCTTCTACCTACTAAGACTGATATAATGTCTGTGATGGGGCCTGGAGAAGTCTAATATCATCAGTGTTACTCATGCACTAGCAACATTCAGATTAGCTTGTTATTGTACATTCTCTGAAACGTCATATAGCTGAAAATATGGCTGTTTGCTTTATGATACAGGGAAGTGTATTTCAGCTAGCTTTGCATCTGTGATGTGATGGTGTTCAGTGTGGTTGGCGGCCTGACACATGGTTAACCATGGCCATTTTCAAACCACTTTTGTATTCCATTTCAATAACTAGTTGCTAAGGGATATTTTTCTGTCATTTCAAACTGACCTGTTTTAGTAAGCAGCTGCCAGTGGAATTTATATACTTATACAAACCTACTTAAGTCAGGTGAGCAAAACATGGTTGAGCTGCCTTTGAGGGAAACTGCTCTTTTACATATTCTACGACTGATTCATCATGGAGGCACAATACTTGTGCTGCCTCTTCCATGCAAATATGTGTTTGTAAGCCACACATTTACAACCTTCCTGATGGGAGACCCCTCTCACATTTCATCTCCGCCTGATTACAGCTTTCTGCCTCCTGATAAGGCGGCAAGGGAAAATAAAGCGGACTTTTCTCCCCTGCCCCCCCCCGCTCTACAGCTTGTCAATCACAGCAAGCCACCAATCACAGCACAGAGGTTGTTTTGGGGACTCAAACTTCCACCCCTCGGAACCCTGAAATTATTTTTTTAAATGCACTTCTGCATTGCTATGCGGTAACGTGACAATGTTAAAGAATTGTAATTGAAAATTAACACTTCCACATTGCTATGGAGAAGCTCCACAAAAATAAAACATTTCCCCACCCTTTTTGGGATTCTTGCTGTTTTCGTCTCTATTTATGTTCTGGTAGACTTTTAAGAGGCTAGACACGGTCACTGGACCCTGAAGAGTGATTGTGTGTAAATGGTAGGCTTAAAAACAAAGAGCATAGATGCCTAGATGATCGGGAGAGGGCTGCTTCTTTCCCCCTGTTTATTCACCACTGAAAACACAAACAGGACTGTGTTTTGGCTGCCCAGTCACCAAAAAAGGTTTCCAAAAAACCTTTAATGGCTGCCCAGTCCCCAAAAGCTCATGGAGACTTAAGAGAACATTTTATTTTAACTTAGGCAAAGTAGCTTTGCGGTCCTGCAGCAATGCAGACCACGCCATTTTTGGGAAAACAATTCTTGGAGCAGGAAGTGCAGAATGGAAGCCGAGTGCGAGGGTGGGTGAAATGCTGCAGGGATTGTCATGTGTTTCTCCCTGCACAGAGGCTTGCCCCTGGTTGCTCACTGATGTGAAGCGCAATAAAAAGTGGCAAATTTTGGCAATTTCCCTTATTTTTAGACAAATGTGGCTAAAACTTGCACCATCCCTTGGACAGCCTCGGATTGCTGATGATATCATGTGGAAGCAGCACTAAAATCTAACAGCAATGAGACACTGTCCAGGGGCAAATTCCTCATGTGGAATCGGTCTACCTCTTTGTTGTGCCTCTGAATCACTGTGGTATGTGGTTTAAAATGTGGTATGTAGTTTAAAATGTCCACAGCACTTCCTTTAGTGCCACTTCCCCCTCACCCTGTTTTGCCATGTGACCTTCTGCTGACTTTTTTGGGATGTTCTAAATTGAACATTATAGCACTAAACCAGTATAGCAATTCAGTGCTATAGTAGCACCATTGAGATGACTACAGCATTGAAGTGCTGTATTGGTGTAGTGCTATAGAACTTAACTTAGAACATAAAAAAACCCTCAGAGAAAGACTGCATGGCAAAAAGGGCAGGGAAAAAGCTGCACTATTGGAAATGACCACAGTGCTTCAGAGACAGCTCATTAACAGAAGGTAATTTTTGTATGAAACCTCCATCCCTATATCACTTTACTCAAAATTGGGTCAACAACATTTGGTTCAGAATGGTACAGTAAAAATTTTCCATATGTGTGGTACTGCATTTCCATCTGCATCATTTGACATCATATGTAGTTTGAAGGTCCATGCTCCTTTCCCATTGTTTTAGTTAACATTCATTATGTGGATTGAGCTACAATCTCCAGATGGCAGCATGATAATCTCAAAATGTTTTTTTTTTTGGGGGGGGGGGTTGGTGAGGCTATGCAACTGGCTAGTTTTGGAATTCATCGTGTTGTCTTATGCTGACATCTTACTGGAACACCCTTCAGTTTCCATGTCAATGTGGAGAAGAATTTATGATTTCGTTTAAAACACTGGATAAACATGAACACAATTGGCTTTGGGAATCAGGCAGGTAAGCTGAACAAAGATGAAGTACCTACAGAGACAATCTTCCCACCAAGCTTGAGACAACCAAGGAAATCCCTGTTTTGTAGGTTACATTTCCCCCCCCCCCTGTTTTGTGATTTGGTTCAAATAGTGGGCTACTGGAGTCATGCAGGAGAATGTGTTTGACAGGGGCTATGCACTGAAAAATGCAATACAGTTAACAGTGAACTTTTTCCCCCCAGCGTGTGATTCTGATTGCCCACCCATTTCCCCCTGAAATTTGCTCCCTGTGCCCAGCTAAGTGGCAGTGGCCAAGAGCAGCTGGAAGCAAAAGATCTCTTTACTCCAATGGAAAGCTGGTACATCTACATTCCAGTGTATTCCTGAGCCTAATTTATTATTTATTTATTTATTTATTTATTTGATTTGTATGACCGCCGCTCTCGGAAACCGGCTCGCGGCGGTTCACAATGTTTTAATACAAATACAATATATGCTAGTTTAAAATGCTAGTTTTAAAATGTAAGCCTTATACATTTATAAATTTGGGACCAAGATACATCATGGGCTGCCCTCTCTAGTGTGAACCTCCCTACCCACTGAAATCATCCAGAGAGGATGGTAAAATGGAACAGACAAGTGTCCATAGCTTCCTCGTGACCATACACTTTTCTTCTCCGTGATGCTTGACTAGTACTTTCCTCATCAGTCTCCTGGAAGACTGCCAAGACTATATTATTCATGCTGACTTTTAATTTGCTTAATTCGTGAGCTCTCCCACTGTTTTTTTCCACTGGTGGTTCATAGGTAAGTGCTGCTCTGTTTTTTGTCCTCCCCTTTGTTGTATTTTTTAAAGATTTATTTTTAATACAGATATTTTAAATTATTTTATGATTGTTTAATTTTTATGTGGTGTTTACTGTGATGAAATATATTTAAAGACATTTGGTGACTAATGCACAGTGGGTATCCTTCAGGAACAAGAAGTACAATACGATACTTTAAAAAATAAATATTTATTTTTATGCATACCTAATATATCCCACATATTCAGTACCATCTATAAAAGGCATTTCCATGCATTGAGCTTAAATTAGACAAAAGAGAGTGAATATGGAAAACTTATAATGAGAAATTTTCAGAGAAGTTGATACTTTAAAAAATCATGAGGAGATGGATTATTACTCATACAAAAAAAAGTTTCTACAGTTCTACAATTATCCCTACAAAACTTTGCTGTTTCAGAGAACCTCTTCTCCCTTGGTGTTTATATAAAATATTTCCATTCTACTTTTCCACCCAGCAGAGGGTCCAATAGGCAACAAACAAAAACATACTTTTAAAACACATTAAAACCCACCAAAATATATACACAGTTAAAACACATACAGAGGAAGAAGAGTCAGTCAGGTAAGTCTTCATCTCCTGGCAGAAGATGGTGATAGAGGAGGACAATGGATCTCTTTAAGTTATGGATTCCCACAAGAGCTCCTCAGGAATTACACACCTTTCCCAGAAGTTTGGATGCCAGCTGACATCACTAGATCTTACTGGATGAATGTATGAATTAGCTCTGTCAGAAAATCAGAGATCCTTCACATGTGTGTTTTTCAAAGGGTCCCCCTTCAATGCCTGTGTTTGTGTGTGAAAAGAATACAGGTTCCTCATAAAGATTCTTGCCTTTTGCCTGATTGTCGCATCCATTTCATTAACTCTTGCTTTTCTGGTATAGAAACACTTTTGATGGATTCCTTTAGCAGAATATTGTTCTTGCCTGGTTACATTTTAGGCCCCTGCTATTTCAGTCTTATGTAGCTAGGCAACAAATGGCAATAAGCCATCTCCACAAATTGATCTACATCTTGCCTTTGACAGTACCATATCTTCATTCATGATTGTTACCCACCATGAGCTGTCTTGTATGAGAGTTGTGGGTTATAAATCCATCCAATAAAACATAAAATAAATACATAAATTCCACAAAATCCCTATCCATTCTGAAGAAGCACAAGACTGATTCTTTTAATCTTTCATGTGCAACTACTCCTTGGGGTTATGGTCCAGTCTGTTGTATATCTCAGTTGTAAAGAAGATGAAATCATATGAATGCAGACTTGGAAAACAAGTCCTATTAAAATCAACTGGACTTATTTCCAAGTAGACATGGCTAGGAGCAGGTGGCTATTCTTTATTGCAATTTTATGCAAAAGATGTTGATGGCACAAGCTAATAATGTTTTATTTCTTAAATCACTTGCTTCCTAATGCTGAAAGTCATGGTGAATTTCAATACCACCTGCTTTATCGTCTTTCCAGAGGGCTGATTCCAAGGAACATGTAAAGAGACTAGTGTTGCAAATTCATGTTTTCAAGGTGTTCATGGCCTAAAACAGGAGTCCTAGCCTTCTTGACTCTGCAGTTGATTTTGGAATTTTGAGTAGGGTAGTGGGTGCAATATTTTTGTTTCTACAAGGACAGGGTATAGAGGGAATCTACCATTTAAATGTATTTAAACTTAAATTTCTGGAATGCTGAGTTCTTGGATTTTCCCCAATACATTCCCATGCACAATTTTTTAAAAATAATGTTTCCATTAAATGAAACATTCAGAGAGAGAATGGGAGATTTCAGTTTCTCTCTGTGTGTGGAGGGAAACAAGAATTTTTTTCAGATAATAATGTCCCAAGGTTACTATTATATTTATCAAAGTTAAATAAATTGTAATGGGTAGCCTTAGTTACTACCTGCAAGACTTTATGAGATTAGGGACTCTGAAAAAGGAATTAAGCTGAAGCAAATATTGTGGCTTGCATAAAGTAGATTTTATCTGATTTTATCTGAGGTGAAAGCATTCTGGATGTGGCAGGAACTAGGAAGTCAGGGTTGATTTCCCTAACTAATATTGTAATAGTGCAAATCTTCCATCTTTTCCCCCCCTTTTAACCTATCTTCATCTCTTCTGGTTTTCTCATATTAACTTTCATTTCTCAGAATGAATGTCCCACACCTACTTGTTTTGCGGGTGCTGTATCTGTTGTTCTGGTATAGATAACATCAGCTGGCACCCCTGGGAGCTTTTGGAGGTGAAACTTGAATATCAATGTGTCATTTTGATATAGATAACCCTAAACTGGCGCCCCGCTGAGAGCTTTTGGAGGCAACACTGCAATGTCACTTCTGTAGGGATTGCTGTAGTGTTCTGACAATGTGTGACATCCCTTCTGGTTACATGATGGAAAGCAATGTTGCAGTGTTGTCATGATGTGCCTTCCCATTTTCTTTGGACAGGCAGAGTCGGGGGGGGGGTCTCTTACTGAAGCAGGTATAGGATAAAGAGATTTTAAACAAGTATATGTCCCTAATATGCCTTTGCATCTTCCCATCATCTTCATCAAGCCTGGCTAGATAAGTGCTGTAAGGGCTGGAGAATCAGGCCCTGTCATACCTTTATTAGGTTGAAAGCTCTGTGGAAAATCACAGGCAGGGGAAACAGTTTGAAAATCCCCCTCCAATAACTCTTCTTCTAGGATTCCTTAAATCCGCAGGGCTTGAGTAGGCTTTCTCCCCCCATTACCCTTTAATTGACACTCAGCTGGTCTCAGCATTTCATCCCAGAGCAACTTAACTGTCTGATGGTCCAGGCATCTCTTTATATGCTGCTTAACTAAGTGCAAAGTAAACTGCTAACTCAGCTGCCTTATGACCAGTAGCCAAGACACACCTGTAGAGAACATGTATCCTCTCTCATGCCATCCCACCTTGCCAGGTTGGCACCTCAAGGGGCCATGAGCTTTGCTTTAGTGCTAAACTATCTCTGATTCCATCCCTTCTGGAAATTACTCATTCCTCACCAGAGCAGGAATTTAGGCTTCTTCCCCTTATCCCTCATTATTACCTGATAAACTATTTTTTCTATTTACCTGGGTATCCTGTGAGTAGGCAGAGACCTCTAAATTGTTTGTGGCTGACTAGTTTTGTTGTTTTTGTTATCTGCACCAGGGGCAGCCAATTTATTATTAGACTACCTTCAAAGCCCGTTCCTAAGAATGGGCCTTGAAGGGGTCCCCTCCCCTGGACCCCAGCCAGGCAGCTTAAGGTGGACTTAGGCGGCAGCTCGCAGCCAGATCAAGTGGGGCAGGTGGGGGCTGGGCAGCTAGTTAGCAGGGCCGGGACAGAGCTCTTTATCAGCTAGCTATTCAGCTCCTTAGCACTCCTTAATGAGCAGTCAGCAGGCCAGGAGGCTCTCGTCAGCAGGCCCAGCCTAGCAGGCCAAGAGGTCCTTGTTAGGAGGCCCTTCACCATGATCCTTTGTCCAGGGCCCTCTCCCCTTACCTGCTGCTGGCTCCAGGCACTGAGGCATCTGAGAGCAGAGTCCAGGGATGGAGGGCGGGAGCTGCAGGGGCAGGGCCAATCAGGGCAAAGCTGGCTGCAGCCTGATTGGCCCTATTCCAACTTGGACAACCGGACATGTCCCACCCTGTAGGCTGTTTCAGAAATATATAGAGGAACAACTATGGATAAGGATATGATTATTCTCTCTCTGGTGTGTAACTATAATGTGTAACAGAAAAGAGAAAAGTCTTTAAAAATGGTGGTTCCAATTATGTAGGGCAACCTTTGATTATAAAATGGTAAATTATCTCATACTTTCCACAGCATTACAAAAAGTCACCTATATTAAAATTTAGGTATCAGTAAATGTAGTTGAATTTAGTTCGTGTACAAGTGAAAAAGCAGCCAATTACTTTTCTAAAATTCTTCAACCAGGGGACCACCCTAGTTCTAAGGGTGAAGTAACCTTCTTTAGAAACTGAAACTGTAATCATGCACAGTTAAAATAGGAAAGTGTGAACTGCAGTGACATTTGCATTTATTTTACTAAGCTGCAAATTAATAAACAATGTCACTGTAAATTTTATTCTTGAAGAATAAATTTCTAATTAAAACTTGCTCTCTGGCTTTTAAAAAAGCAAGCTTCTTCTAACCATATGTCACAGCCTGACATCCTTCTTTTTAAGCAGCTTGCAAATAAATGTTGAAACTGAGTTCTCTGATATTATATATGATTTTTAATTATGAAACCATCTCTCACAGTAAACTGTGACTGAAGATGTGATCTAGTATTCTGTAGGCATATAACTGACATGGCTTCTGAATCTAACCTTCAAAGTCTTTTTATCCCATTATGGAATTCCTAAATGTCGTCACTGTGCAGGGTTTTCTTTATTTCGTTTTTTCATTCCTGCTCTTCACTGTTGGGCCAAAACAAACTAACTCCTTAGAATTTCTCATCTACTGTATTTTAGTGTACATTGATCTGTTTCTTTCTATGACTACAAATCAGAACTTCAATTTTTATCTGAACATATTGTCCAGGCAAGCCATAAACTTCCTAGTATTGAAGAGCGGTGTTCTATTCCTCTTGAATATGAACGTAGGCTGGACTTCTTCAGGTTGACCATATTGATCCCTAAACTCCAGCTTAAAATGCCTTGTAATAAGGAACATTGAGGATATTTAGAGAGCCCACCAAATACAAGAAGCCAAGTGGTGCTTGAAGGCAGCAAGGCACCCACACACGTTTTGCGCTGGGGCCAGCAGGATAAGTGGCAGTGGCTGGAGGTAGGTGGGGAGGGGCCAGGGGGGGAGTGTGAGGGCTGGGCCCCCTCCACATGCTATGGCGGGGGCAGGGGAACACCCCTGCCTGCTCCTCAGCTCTGCAGAGCCCGCAGAGCCTGCAGGGGCGTGCGGTGTCTCTACACGGACACCGTAGGTCGGGGCTGGGCAGGCCAAAAGGCCCGGCACTGGCAATTATGCACAGTACCAGCCCGCCCCAGCCCCTGCAGGCACCTGCAGTATCCAGGAAGCTGTGGGAATCCCCGCATTTCCATAACGCGGGCCTTCCGTGGCCCTGGCAGCAGGCTTGCATAATTTCCCCCAATGCCCTGCCGCCGCCAGCACGGGCATTCTGGCCCATGCATAATGGGTCACTGCAACTGAAATGGGTCATAGGGACCATATCACTTTAACCTTGTTAGAGATACACTGGCTTTTGGGCCCAATCCAAGGTGTGAGTATTGAACTTCAAAGCCCTATATGGTATGGAGCCAGTGTACGTTAAGGCCTGCTTCGAGTTCCCCTACCATCTGAAGTTAGATAGGTGGCAATATCAGAAGGGGATTTCTTGGTTGTAACACTAACATTATAGAATTTGCTCTCCAGAGACCTTTTCCATCATTGTCTCCTGCCATTTTTAAAAAGCCATTAAGAAAAAGAGTTGGTTTTTACATCTCACTTTTCACTGCCCAAAGGAGTTTCAAAGCATCTTACAAATCACCTTCCCTTCCTCTACCCTATGAGGTACCCTCCCTACCTCTAGGAAGTAGGTGTGGCTGAGAGAGTTTCTGACAGGACAGCTTGATCAAAACAGCACTATCAGGGCTGTGACATGGCCAAGGTTACCCAGCTGGTTGCATGTGGACGACCAGGGAATCAAATCTGGCTCAACAGATAAGAATCAGCTGCTTTTAACCACTTCACAATACCGGCATTTAGTAATGCCTCTCTTAGACTCACTTTATTATTTTCACATTTATATGCTGCCTTTCCTTGAGTGCTTAAAATTTATTGTCTCTCTTCAGCCTTACTTTAGTTAGGAGAGTATCTCCTAATATTGGTGTAGCACCCAGAGGAGATCAATTCCCCCAGTCTCCCAGGTGTTTACATCAATGTTTCACAAATTACAAACTAGGTAGTCAGGGTGCCCCTAAACTCCCTTGGTAGACTACTGCCACACCTGAATCTATCTCAAGATCTAAGGGATCCAGGAACTACCCCTTATATTTGGGGGCAAAGCAAGTTGTTTCAACCCAGTCCTGGGAAGAGAGACCGTAACACCAAAAACACATTAGGGTAGTGGGTGGGTAATTCCTGTAACACTTCCAAGGATCAGCCAAAGGTTTATACAATAACTGATATTTATTTAAGGAGCACACACAGCAGGTCATACTAGTCAGTGAGAAAATAATAAAAATATATTAAATATAACTGTCTTAATACTTACTTGATACTCACAAGCAAGAGTGTTCTGTATTCAATAGTCAGAAGTCCATAGCATAAGCAGAATCCAAGGCACAAAATGGTCAGGCCCAGAGGCAAGATCATAAAGTATAAAACCTAAAGGTTAACAGTAGATAAAAGGATGAGACCATAAGTTAACATAAAGAACCTGAATAATAGTAAATATTTTATGGACAATTTGCCACATGGAGTTCACTAACAAGGACCAATCAACTTATTATACTACTCTAGAGGAAAACCAAGCCTTTGTAAGCAAACATCAGGTCCCTTTCAATGTCCATTCAGGAACCAAAGTTACCAAGCTGACATCACTTGACCTACTGGAACAAGAGGGTGAAGCTCTCTCTAGCAAGGCCATCATTAATGGTCATAAGCTGTAGAGAACTTTTTAGCTTCAAAGGTCCATCCTAGGTACGTTCCAAGGACATACCAATTTAGCATTAACTGGAAGGAATAGGTTTAAAGACACATTAGAACTAGGCTTGTGGGGGGGGGGGGGGAGGCAAAGCCTGAACCATTGTTTCACTTGAAGGCCCCCCCAAATGAGTATGTTTGCGTTTCTACTACATTTGGGATTTACATTTGCTTTGACCCAAAAGACAGAATAGCAGGGGAGCCTATTGAGTATAGGAGAGACTAAGAGGCAAAAAAATGTCCAAGAATGATGAAAAAGGGAGCTGCCAGCAATCTGCAAGCCCCAGACTTGTAGCAAATTTAGTAAAGCTATGCTTTAATTGACCAAACTGGGCAGGGCCACACCAGTTCATACTGCAGCCATTTATTAATTAAGCTTGTTACCGTTATGTGCATAAAAGTAATTAAGTACAAAATTCAGAGAGAAGCCTAACAGGTGGTTTTGCCATGTTTGGAGGGCTGGTTGTGGATAGAGGGGGTTGGAAGGGAGAAAAAGGGCTACCTGGTCCAAAGTAAGAGCCTCTTAAGTTTATTTGCATGCTGTCTATTAAGGAACTGATCACTGCAATTGTTTTTAGTGTGAAAAGGAGAAAGATAGAGGCAACTGGTGCAAGCAGCAGAAAAATAACTAAAGTGAAACTAAAAAATTATGAAATGATCAGAATGCTATAACTCCAATGCTAAAACTCCATGTTGGTCTGAAGTAGCACGACAAAATCAGAGTCCAATAGCACCTTTCATAAATACCTGCAGGCCTTCTTCAGAGCAGGATATTGTTTTGTGAAGATTCACAGGAAGCCATGAAATACCATAAAAGGGCAGAACATCATGGGCTCTATGAAGTTCCTGAGCTAGATGAAAGGGCACTTCAACGACTATTTGTTTTTAAGCAGAGTCTGTCTTTTCATCTTGCTTAATTGTTTCAGAAGAGGAACAGTAGGAACACAATAATTCCTTTGTGCAAAGAAACCTTTTCAAATGTAGCTGTTTATAAGTCTGGTTTCATATCAAATAAAACGTAATTAGGTGTGTTCAAAGTGTGTTTGAAATTATTGGGTATAGCAAAGGCTTCACCTGAAAGGGGGTGGGGGTGGGGACTCCCTGTAACACTTCATTCTTGGAGTATGAGTTTCAGGGAAAAATTTTTTTGTCCTGGGTTATTGTAACACAGTATGCATATATATATATATAACTGATGAAAAACCCATTAATGATATAATTGTTCATTTGGAAACAGCTTAATCTTTAATTGCTGCATTTTCCCCCTTAATTGCCAGGGGAAAAGGGAAAGGTACATTATCACAAATAAGTGTTTTGTCTTTGTAACTGCAGTTATCATTTCAAATTTCATATAATTAAGAACTTTTTATTTCTAAACCCTTTTGTGCCATGTAAGCCCATAGACTTAAAATGTGTTACGGCTTCAAAACATTAAAGAGTTGAGATGCTCTGTCTCACCAACTACTCCATTGTATCAAGTGATAATCGCTCCAAATCTATCACTTCAGGAACCCCAGGCAGAATTAAATATAGTCTTTGAAGCATAGACAAATGTCCCAGGATTGGTTCATACCATTCCACCCACAAACAGAAGAATGGCCTAATGTAATCAGTATTGGTGTGAATTAATTATGTATAGTGTTGCAGGGTTTTGAAAACTGGCATATTTGTTCATTGAATTTGATAAACATTTGATTATGTGCATTGGTAGAATTAAATTCTGTCCTGTTAGTATGCAGCAATAATTTCTGAAAGAAAATTTAAAATAAAATGTATGCAGGTTTAGCATTCACTAAGCTTATGTATGTAGAAAGGTGTAACTCTGTTCAGGATTGCAGAGTTAATTGGGCAAGACTTTTTCTTTGAGCGAGATCCAGCTCAATCCCACTGAAAATATATAGATGGCCAACCAATGAAAAAAGTCTTCCATCTATCACATTACTCTGGCCTGGGTGGGAGGAAGAATAAAATAATAGGGGCTTTACGCACCGGGATCTTTGTTGCAAATTGGTCACTGAATGAAAAATCGCCATTTAAAATAGTGGAATTCGTCGTTATGCATACCTGCCTTTGTAGTGGAATCCAGTTGCGTTTTGTAGCGTTTCCCACAGCTTCCGGTCTCGGCAGAAATCGCTAGAAAGGAAGCGCTATTGCCAAGCTCGTCCCGCCCCTGGCCGTCAAGCAGCCAATGGGCAGCCGTTAGCATGCTCCCAAACAGCCCCTTTCCCTTTAAGAAAGGTTTTTAAAAAAAAAAACAGACCCATTGTAACGAATCTGTGTAGATTCGTTGCAACGGAGAGACCCATCCAGCTGCCTAATGTGAGCTGTCGTTTGATCGTATGATCGTTGCCACGCTGCCTCGAGTGAAAAAAAAAAAATCCCCCCCCCCTCTCACGGGCCCGATTTTCGGCTGAATTAATGTGTAAAAAATAAAGGGGCTTTATTTCAGCAAACGGGCTTTTCTGTGGTTTGTGCTTAGTGACTAAAGGTGAAGGACTGAAGCCAGGGAAGCCTCTAAACAGAAAGAGGCTCGCTGGTGCGTTTATCCCCGCTCGCTCGGAGAAAAAAAAATGGCGATCGCTTCGCCGGAAGTTTGGAGGACAGGTTCAGGAGGAGGGACTTTGAAGAAACCGCAACAATGTTAACGCACAGGTCTTTTTCGCTAGTGTTGCAGATTGGTTGCAAGAGTGTAGCGCTTTCCGGAGGGTGAATCCACTTTTTGGGATTCCCCTGAAAGCACTACAAGGAAGCGCTTTTTGCTGATTGGTTTCAGGTGTGTGGCAGATTGTCTACGACGTCGTGCGTTATGGCAAATCAATAGCGTTTCCAATTGGCAACCATTGTGCGATTTTGAAGGCGTGCAAAAAGCCCCATAGAATTGTCCATTTTCTCACCATTTCATCTTTTAGCTTAAGAAAAGCAGGATGATTGTAGATTTTATATTTGAGAATAGCACTCAAAATTGTTGGAATATGCAAGCTCTATAGTGTGCATGATCGAAAAACGTAATGTCCTGCAAGGGACATTGAATGAGATGTTTACATCCCCAGCTCCTCCATCCCATTGAGTCAACTGCAATGGATGCTGCACTGGAGTATTTTTCAAATACTCTCCTCCAGTGTCATGACTGAAGACTTCCTGCTCTTTTGAGCGTACTTTACTCTGCTTGCCTCCACAACAGACAGAATGAAAACAACAAAACAGTTAGACAGTTAATTGGGTCTCTCTTTGCTTTCTATACAAAGTTGATTCTCTTCACAATAAAACTATTTTATTTTTTAAAAACAGCCTCATGCCCTGCTCCTCTTTGCAAGCTTATTATGTAGGTCTAATACCTAAAACCTAAAATGAGGCATCCAAGATCACTCCCAAATTCCTGGCCAGCAGTGAAGATGTCAATTGGACCTCATCCAGGCAGGGTAATAGCACTTCCAACTCCTGCCTTTTTCTCCCCAGCCAAAGGATCTCTGTTTTGGTGGGGTTGAGTTTCAGGCTACTCTTCCTGATCCATCCCAACACTGCTTCCAAACAACTTGCAAATTGATCTGGGGGGAGATCCGGCCATCCATCCATCAGGAGATAGAGCTGGGTGTCATCCATATACTGACGACACTCTAGCCATAACTGTGGACCAACTGGGCCAGAGGGTGCATATAGATGTTAAATAATATAGGGGAGAGTATCGCCACTGGTGGCACCCCACAAGGGAGTGCATGGGGATCCGATAACTTCTCTCCCATAGCCACCCTCTGTGACTTGTTCTTAAGTTAGGAGGTCAGCCAGTTTAAGGCTACACCCCCTATTCCTGTATCAGCAAGATGGTGAACCAAAAATTGAAACTGTCAACAAAAACCTCTTATTTATTTGTGTATGAGTGACATGGATACATTTCTGAACAGTCAATAATTAAGTAGTAGTAACATGAGCCATTAAGAAATGGCTTCTAACTATTGCTTTCAATGCAGTGAGAAAGATGTTGAAACATTCCAATGCAACTGTCATCTCAAAGTTCAAAAGGCAATTTAAAATCATTTTATAGAACTGTGACAACTTCAGATATTGATGAATAATGGGTTCTAGAAAGGTAATTACATTTTCACTGTAATCTGGAGAACCAGGATTTATTCCCTACTTCTCCATATGCAGCCAGCTGGCACACATGAGATCTGTTAGAGCTCTTTCAGCCCCACCTACCTCACAAGGTGTCTGTTGTGAAAAGGTGTTTCTAAGCTGCTTTGAAAGTCCTTCAGGGGTATTAAAAAACAGCTCTTTTTCTTCTTCTCTATTTGACAAGAAACTTAGAATTTGCATATGTGGTTTCCCCACTTTCCCATGTTATCCTCACAAATACATTGTAAGATTACGCCAAGAGAGAGATTGTCCCAAGAATACTCAGGGTACAAAGCTAATCCTCGGTTTAGGGTGGCAACCAACCCTCATGCTGGTGTAACTCTGAGGTATGCTGACATAAATCGGAAGCATGTAGTTGGAGAGCTGCTGGTACCAGTGGAATTCCTATGATGGCATAGAAAAGGATGACAACATCATGCCAGATCAACTTGGTTTCCTTCTTTGACCAAGTGATGGGCTTACTAGATGTTCTGATGGGTAAAATGGAGAACTGAAGACTGAATTTTTGCATAGTTAAGTGGATAGGGAAATGGTTAGAAAACTACAGCCAAAGAGTAGTTGACTTGCAGGAGGACATTTTGGGCTAGAATAAAACACAACACAGCTATTAAGTATAAACATGACCACGGCTCTATTAACTTTCATGGGAGGGTTGGCGTAGTATGGGAGCCAGAACCTGACCTAGCAGTCTGCACCAAAACCCGCAGCTTCTAGAGGCATCCTGGGGATTTGCACCATTCCCAGCTGGGAGGGTAGATCCCCTTGCCTACTGAAGTCTGCCCTACAGGAGGCAACATATGTGGGGGGAACCAACAGGCACCCATTTACATTGGCTGCCCCCAACCCACCTGGCAACAAGCCCCTGCCCCCCGCCCATCAGGTTAGCCACACTTGTTTACATGCCTCCTCATATAGAGGCCCTGAACCCCAGACTTCCTGCCAACAGGCTCCATTCCATGTGAAACCCACAGCTGTGATGAAATGTTAACCATGAAACATCTACCACAGACACAGCCTAATGGCTGTTTGCACATTATATAGGGTGGGAAGGAGGGAAGCTGCTCTGCAGCGTGCTGGGCAAAGAGGCCGGGACCCTTTATAGGCATCATGGGCATCTCCCCTGCCTCTTTATGCTGTGTGTGCTTCGTAAGCACAGCACGTACCCTGCACGGGCCAGAGGGCAGTTGCATTTGTCTCCAGCCCACCCTCTGCTGCATCAACTGGCAGTGCGGGTGATTCTTTCCCACACATTGTCAATTGTGTTTCATCAGATTGGAGGGAGTTGAGCAGTGGAGTGCCACAGGGCTCAGTACTGGGTCTGGTACTTTTCAACATTTTTATTAATGATCTGTATGTGTGTCTGGGTAAGAGCCTCTTGTGGCACAGGGTGGTAAGGCAGCAGACATGCAGTCTGAAGCTCTGCCCATGAGGCTGGGAGTTCAATCCCAGCAACTGGCTCAAGGTTGACTCAGCCTTCCATCCTTCCGAGGTCGGTAAAATGAGTACCCAGCTTGCTTTACCTTTATGTGTGTCTAGAGGAACTACTCATTAAATTAGCAGGTGATACCAAACTGGGAGGAGCAGCAAACAACCCAGAAAACAAGATCTGACCATGCTGGAAAAGTGGGCAAATGAGAACAAGTTGCAATTTAATAAGTGCAGAGTTCTACAGCTGGGTCACAAAAATGAGAAGCATGAGATACACTTCTGGGTAGCAGTGTGTGTGAACAAGATCTTGAGGGACTTGTGGGCTGTTAGCTAAATATGAGCAGACAGTGTGATGTGGTGGTAAAAATGATGAAAGCAGACTTGGCCTGTATCAATAGAGGCATCACATCAAAATTGCAAGATGTCATAGTCCTGCTGTATATCACTTTGGTCAGATCCCACCTGGAGTAATGTATGCAGTTGTGGAGTCCTCAGTTCAAAAAGGATGTAGTCAAGGATGAGAGGGTTCAAAGGAGAGTGACAAGAATGATCCAGGGTCTGGGGACCAAATTCTATGAGAAAAGACTGAGGGACTTGGGAATATTTGGCTTGGAGAATAGGAGACTGATAGGAGACATGATTGCTGTCTTTTAGGATCTGAAAGGTTGTCACTTGGCAGAGGGAAGGAAGTTGTTCCTGTTGGCAACAGAGGATAGGGCCTGCAGTAATGGGTTTAAACTACACGTAGAGCTGTAGAACTGTACCAGCTAGATAACAGGAAAAAAATAACAGTCAAAGTATTTGTGTATATATTACAGGTCAGGTGCATTTTTCGTGCCTCAAGGGCATTCCTCATGTATAGGCACGACATGTGTCTGAGGTCAGTTCCCATGGAGGGGGGGGGACTACTTTGGAAGGTGGACTATGCCATTATATCACATTGAAGTTCCTCCCCCTCCCCAGGCCCTGCCTTCATTAGTCTCCACCCCTAAAATCTCTAAGTATTCCTCTAGAGCTGGCAACCCTGTAAATACAGCCATCAAATGAGTTCAGTTCTTGTCTGGTCTTGGCTGGCTGCTTCTGACCACACAAGGAGGTAGCTTCTTGTTTCTAAAGTTGTAGGTGCCCTCTGAAAAGTCCTAGACCTGTATAATAATAGGTCCCTGAATGAGAATTGCCTTGAAGTTTAATACAGTATTAGTCCAGGGTTTCTCTGGGTTTCTTGACAGCCCTTGAACTTTTTCTTGAATTGGAGGAATATATTTTTAAAAACTTGTTAAACATTTTTGGGGTGTCATGACCATATATTATCATTTCAACCCCCCTCCAAAAATAGCCAATGATGGGCCTGCAGGGATGGGAAGGGGATGGGCCCTGGGTGTGAGCATACACAGCTATACTTCCCAACCATATTCTGCATGATTGCACCACTTTTGGGGGTTCTCAAAGCCTGAAAAATATTTCAAGGGGTCCTCAACAATAAAAAAGTAGACCTGCACACAAATAGGTCTATACACTTCTCAGCCTAAGAAGAGTGTTACTCTGCTTAGGAGAAAATGGTAACTTGCAAGAGTTACCTGTGTGTTTGAGCCTCAGGGTAAGTTCTGATGAGAAGCTTTAAAGCTTTCATCCTAGTGCCTGCTGTTCATGCGCAGGGAGCTGACCTTCTCCAGTTTCCATTTTAACATTTCCTCTGCTCCATTTCTCCAGATTTATAAGCAGCCTTGGTGAGGTGATAGCAGTGAGCGTAACCAAACATTCACACTATGAAACTCAACTAAGAGCTCTTAAAAAGATGGGTGTTAACTAAGAAAACACATTAAAAATACACAATATTAAATTAAGATGCCTTGTAAGTGGCATAGCTATTTATTGACTAGCAAAAGCATTATATCCAATTATCTAAATGAGACAATTTTTTGTTGTCTGATGATTGTTCTATTTTTTTCAGATGAGACGTTTGGCCTATCTTTTTAAAAATGCTGTTATTGTCACTTACCTGGACTAGAGTTAGGGTTGTCACTCTCCAGATGGCACCTGGAGATCTCCTGGTATATGTTATTGAACTCCAGACAACTGGGATCAGTTCCCCTGGACCATTTCTGCAGTTGTGATTTACTGATATGTTCTCACCACATGGAATTCTGGATGCAGAACCCAAATTTGCACCTGGCATTCTGCATTTATGGTTTTCTCTGACACCAGCCAGAAATCCATTTGCGGCTTTCATTTTACATTTCTATTGGGAGAGTTGGTATTCCCTGTACTGCCTCCCTTCCTTTTTCTTTTTTTTGAACTGAGCATGCACAATACTGCAATTGCATCCTAACATGTTCAAAACAGGAACATGTCCCCCTTTTTTCACCCAGCCCCCGCTTGTTTTCATATCTCCAATTCACCATCACTGCTGCAAGCAGGGGGGGAGGGGAGCAGATGCATATGAGGCTCAGGGAAGGGCAGCAAAGAGCAGGGAAGAAAAGCAAGAGTGGCTGCAAAAATGAGCTTATGCTGTAAAAGAGTCAAAATAAAGAAAAATAAAAAATGCACCCCCACCCATCCTTTGATTCCCATGGCACTCAAATCACTCGAACAAGTGTTTATATGCGCTCAGACTCTATGCATGCAGGAACATGGAGCATGTTGGTTGCCATTGCACAAATGTTTACCTACATGAAATTTACAAAGTGCCCCATTGCACCTTCAGTCATGAGAAGTGTTTAGATGTTGGAAGGGGAAACAAGGGGAGGTGGGGGTGGGTGGGACGGAGGTTCTTGTGCTATTGCAGATTTCTGTTGTAAGACAATCACGTTCAAAATTTTTAAAAACGGCATGTAGGGGAGGGGAGGAGATGAAGACCAGTGGTCATGGTTGAAATGCCGTGGGTGGGAAACAGAGGAGGAAGCCAATGGGACTCTCTGAAGTTCCACTTTAGGTAGCGACAAATTCCCCCCCAGAGGATGGGGAGAAATCCAGTTTTACCAGCATTCACAAACTGTGGTGTAAACAGGTAGTATATGCGGAGCTGCACCTGAATTGTGAGATTCTGGGGTGAAATTCCATGGAGCACTAAGATGGCCATTGTGCTGTTTTCTGTGGGTATGGAAAGTGGCTGCTTTGGAACATGGACTCTATGGCAGTATATTAGGATTGCCAGCTGTGGTCTGGGAAACAACTGGAGATTTCAGAGGGGGAGCCTGATGAGTGTGTGGTTTGGGGAAGGGAGAGACTTCAGTGGGGTATACCATAAAGTCTTTCTTGCAAAGTAGCTATTTCCCCCTGATGAATGGATACCTGTTGCCTGGAGATCCGTCATTACAGCAGGAGATCTCCAGCCACCACCTGGAAGTTGGCAATGCTACATTATGCCTTCTTGTGACCCTTCCCCTCCTCAACCCTGCCCTTTCCTGACAGCCCACTCCCCACTCTCCACCCCTTGGGCTGCTTCCTTGCTGCTGTGGCTTCCTGGCTGTTTGGCAGCTGCTGCCTAGCTTGGCATGGCTCCTGGGCCCTTCATTAATACCACAGTCAACAGGTTCTTCAACAGCCAATGCCTGGCTTGGTTCCTGGGATGCTTTGTTACTACTGCAGTACCTGGGCTCTTGGGCTGCTTCACCACCACTGTGGCTGTCTGTGGGCCGGCTGCAGCTCCTGGGCTCCACCACACTGAGGTAAGAGGAACATTCTCTGTGCTTGCACAGAGAATGCTCCTTTGCTTTTGGGGGTTATTTAAACCCTTCCTGGCATTTTTGTAAACAATTCAGATTTTCCTGCATACCTGGAGAGTCCCCTAAGTGTGCAGAAAAATCTCTTTAAACTCCATGTGGCCCTAATCTGTGGATCTAGCTATCCACAGATTGTGAACCACATGTGACTAATAGAATATGGATTTATCTAGTTTTTCACTGTTGTTTAGACTGTGCAATGAAAGGCAAGTCATTGATTCTTAATGGACTGTTCTCAGTAATCTCAGAAATACCGAATCTTCTATCAGCAGAGTTTTGCTGTAACTATGAATGGTTAAGGTTCAGTACATGTGGAATATTGTCATTGATTTACAAATGGGGCAGATGAGTGTTTGTTTTTTCTGGTGCTATATTTTCCATGAGAAAGGATAATCCAAAATGGATTTATGGACTGGCCTCCTGCTGGGATTTATTTGATAGATCTTTATTAAGAATTGCAAACAGTGTATCATCTGCACTGATGGAATTTTGAGGAATTTTACCCCCATACTGGATTGATTATTTCTAGTAATGTGCTGCATGTATATTTAGTTTCTAGTGTTGCCAGCTTCCAGGTGGGACCTGGAGATATCCCAGAATAAGAACTGATCTACAGGCAACAGAAATCTGTTCCCCTGGGGAAAATGGCTCCTTTGGAGGCCACACTCTATGGCAGGGGTAGTCAAACTGCGGCCCGCCAGATGTCCATGGACTACAATTCCAGTGAGCCCCTGCCAGCTGGCAAGGGCTCATGGGAATTGTAGTCCATGGACATCTGGAGGGCCGCAGTTTGACTACCCCTGCTATGTGGCATTATAATGTACTGAGCTCCATTCCTGCCCCAAACTCTGCCCTTCTCAGATTTTGCCCTCCAAAATCTCCAGGTATTTCCTTATCCAGAATTGGCAACCTTAGTGTGTGTGTGTGTTGTTATTATTATTATTATTATTTTGCCACATAAGTATTTGTGCTATCACAATTCTCTTTGATTTCTAACAGATTTTGGGGGGGGGATTTTTTTTTTATTGTTTCACATTTTGTCTCTGGGTTCACTCCATTTTGCTTTAATTGTTGTTTTGATTGCAGTGTGTTTGAGTTTTATCTGTTCTAAGAACACAATTGAGGCAAAGCACCTGTAAGCCCCTTTGCCATTGTTAAATCTATACTTTAATTTGTTTTAATAAAAGAGTTAAAATGCATCCCCTTTTTCCTCAAACACACATTTGAAGGAACCAACCTCAGAACCACAACCTAAAATGTCCAGGAGACAAAGAAGAAACAGTGACTGAGACGTACCACGGCTGCCTTTTGATGAAGCGGGTGGCGGCCAGAAGACCTTGGTGAGAGAGCCGCATAGCATGCCCACCGTCAACAGCCTGTGTATGAGGCAGGGCGTGAGTGCTTATATCAGGCACTACGTGCACTGCCCGCCCATCCTCCAAGAGCTGCAGCTGGCCAGCTTCCCACCCTCTCATCCTGTGTTTTTGTTTGTGTTTTAGTGGTTTATGGAGGTCATGTTCAATCGATGCAGCTGTGGTTTAGACCAGTGCTCCCCAACCACCAGGCCGCGGTGGGGAGTAGAGAGGTGTGAGCACCAGCGCGCCAGCAGGCACACCTTCCTACCCCCCCTCCGTGGTGCATGCTTGCTGCACCAGGAGCGATCGGCTGCCTCCTGGTTCAGCGAGTGCCGCGCTTTTTTTGGGGGGGGGAGGCACAGGCTGGCAGGCATTTGCAGGCGCTGATGTGCCGGTGCCCACAAATGCGCAGGCGCGGCAGATCTGCACCTGCACATTTGTGCCTCCTGGCATGCAGATACCCACGCCTCCCCGCCGCAGCACGCTCCCAGCACGGCGAGCGCTGCATCGCCATGGGAGAGAGGCGCGCCTGCTGGTTTGCCGGCACCTCCCTCTTCCCCCCAGTCCCCAGCCTGAAAAAGGTTGGGGACTGCTGGTTTAGACACAGTAGGCGCCTGTTGGCAGGGAGCCCAGTTTGCATACTGGACTCCCTGGGCATTAGGGGTCTGCTTAAGAAGACCAGCAGACACACGAGTGCAGCCTACTCAGCTGGGATGCCAGGGGTTTGTGGCCAAGTGACCTAGGGGTGCCAAAGTGAGGTGGATGCCTGGTGGGCACTGTGATGGTAGCTTCCCTGGTTAGGGATTCTTGACCAAGAGGACCTGCTCTCCTGTTTGGGATAAGGCGGGTCTCACGGTATCTTAGGACCCTTGGGCTGAGCTGCCTAAATGGCTGAGGGGCGGGCTCCCAACTGTGCTGTGACAACCCCTGTTTACAGTGGCATAATAATAAATGGCTGTGGCCATATTAATGCCAAGATGAGTCACGTCTTCATTGGCAAGAACTGCCACCCTGCTAATCCAAAAAATAAATGAATAAATAAAGCTACAAAGCAAGAAAGAAAGCAATAGCCTAAAGAAAGCCTAAAAGCAATGAAGCCACCAAAATGTACACAAATTAAATAATGACATTTGTGATGTAAGGGGGGAATCCATCCACATTCTTTTGCATAGTGAATTTTTATTGTCCAAAAGTTATGAATTAACAGAGTTTTCATGGAGGTTGCTAATGTTTCCTGTCTAGCAGAGCTTTTGTGATCCATTGCAAAATGCTGATGACATTGCAGTGACCTGCTCAAAATGCAAGAAGCCTGCAAATATGCTGAACTGCATTTTGTGATGAGAACATATGAATTTATCTAACTGATGAAGATGTTATTTCGAGGGCATGCAAATGAGCCTGGGAGGCTGGAGTGTGGAGTGTGGAGTGTGTTTGTTTCTTCCCATTGTGAAAATGGTTCCTTTCTAAGCTGGCTGATATTCACTTTATACAACGGCTGTTCAACAAAGAGGTCTCATCAGGAGTTGGTGCTAGTATTGTACCTCAGTGGATGTGTGTCCTATACACAGCTTATGAAGAGTGGGGTGGGAAAAAGGGCTGGCTTTGAAGAAGCACATTTTTCTGCCAGTGGTCATCACAGTGCACATTGCACAGATATTTTTGATGAGGGATGATATTCTAAGGATATTGTGGGTGGTTTACTAGCCATGGAGCCTAAAGGCAATCATTGGTAACAGCGTGCTAGACTATAGTGGAGTATTGTGATATTTTCCATACATTTCCCACAAAATACAACAGTTGCGCATGTGCATATCTTTTGTTAACAGAAATGGGATATACCATTTTTAGTGATTTCCTAAAATGACTAGAAACTTGAATGCATGCACAGCCTGTATATATAGAGTTGCAATTGTACTGAAATACAGATTAACATATATTAATGTGGGAAATTAGCTTTGCAATATTTTATAGAGATTGATTTTAATTTGCTGTGAAGTCCTGTTGATTCAATTGCCAAGTTATTTTTCTGGCATAGTTCCTTTGCCCATCACAGATACTTTAATTCAGAATCAGACACTTCCTCAACATCCAGTGATACAGAGATACCAATTTCCTGCTCGTTGTATAGTTCTTAAAGACACAGGAGCTCTGGCAAACTGAACTACTGACTGTATAAGTTTGTTTCTTAATTAAAAGTCCTTTGTTTGAAGAGAAAATTAATCCACTTACAAATTAAATCCTACTCCAAAAATGAGAATTGTAAATTGATCCGTGGCTTAACTTCTGCGCCTTATAATCAATAAATATGTTGTACAATGTTGCATAGAATGCTCACTTAGAAAATAAGCTCTTTCTGTCCCTTGGTTATTTCAGCATCATCAGGTTTTTGGCATGTGTTGAAATTCAACAGATGCTGCTTTCATAAACTTTCCATATCACACTCAGTTAATTTCTGCTTGACACATCCATGAGAACACCAAAGCAGGGCAGTGACTTTCTCAAGACCATAAGGGGTTGATTCACAGGTGACAAAGTCAACATAGTAGTAATATAGACTGTCAACTAGTTCTGCATGGGGAGCTCTTGGGATGTAATTCCTGGGCATGGATGAGCGGATCTAATTCAGGTCAGGACCAAGGTTGGGCCATCAAAATAATTTTGGGACATCAAAATAATTCTGGGTTGGTCTGTTACCATCCTGTAATCTCATTCTGAATACATTTTTGGCTTCCAGTGTTCTAGAACCATTATTCCTTATGGGGGTATCAAGTAGGCTTTCTGGGGTAAGCCACAAAGTCTTTAAAAATAATTAGCTGAGTTTTTGCTGCTAATTGTAGTATTCTGGGCGACAATGGCTAAGAAACTAAGAACAAGTTCTATGTGTGCAAGACAGTTTCTTCCATGGAGCATGCTTCCTGCACCATTAGTAATTACCTATCAGACGTGCTCAGAATTTCTTGCCCTTACTTTAATACAAAATTTAAATGGAGATTTTTGAAGCCTCACAACTTTATTAATGCACAACAGATTTTAATGGGAGCAGCAAGGACATGACCCAGGGAATGGTTCAGATTTTCCTGAGGTAATTGAAACCGCAAAGGAGAGTTATTCAGTCTGTTATCCACAAGCAAAAGAAAGGATAGCAAGCATGAATAGCTTCTTGTTCAAGGGAAATTCTCCAAACTGCTATATAGCTGGGATGTTTTTCAATTGGTCTGTCTGAAATTTGGTCTCATGGGGTGGTATAGATGGTTTGGGACAAATAACAGATGAGAAGTATTGTGCTTGAACTGAATGAGGACTAGAATTTTCATGCATCATAGTAATATATATTTAAAAAAAACATGGCCTAGGTTAGATGTCATTCCCTTCCAGAATAAATGATACGAAGGACTTTTGTTTTGTACAAATGTAATAAAGAGTTAAATAAAAGATAGCAGGAGGGTATGCATTGAATAAACCACCTGTCCAAGAGCTCAAATAGATCTGTTGAAGTAATTATCCACCTAAGGATTCTAAGTATCTTTGTATCTGTTGGGTCCTTAACCTTTAGACAAGTTCACATAGCTAAGCAATGATTGATTTTTTTTTAAAGTGTGGTGTTGACCTTCATAGCCTGGGCCGAAACTTGCGAGGGACTTATAGCTATGCAAATACATCACTGTTGTGACTGCGGCAATTAATGAACACCTTCCCATATCATTAAAATAAAACATTAGAAATGTATACTTGTATTGGAAGCCTTTGTCTAGTCTAAAGAATATATAAAATCTGTGAGAGTGATATTTTGTGGCTTATGCTTTGTTCAGTTAGGTTTACCAATATGGGAACATTCATTTTTGTTTTCCTCGTTTCCTTCTTGCGTTCAGTTTGTTCTGTAGATTGGGAGATGTGAAATTAACTTTCCAAGAAAGGCAAGACAAAGTGAGATTTATCTACACCAAATCAAATCCAGGCCTTTAAAAATGCATCTTTCATCCAATTAAGCAACACGTGTGATGTATTATGCATTTTATTTTACATCAGATATACCAGTTTCCAAGCTTAGCATGTGGAACATTTCATAGTTTTCCTGTTCACAGTGATCTGTTCCCTAGTTGAATATTTTAAGTTTGTGGTGATTTCCCATTACTCTCATTTCAGTTTTGAAAGATAGCTTGTAAAATTGAACAGCAGACCTTAATAAATTCACTGTATACAAATATATTAGGAATATGTATCTCATCTTTGGTAAATCTTATTCCATTTTTGTATGATATTTTGGCAATTTAGGATGATTGGATAGGTGTGTCTTTGAGACAAAAAATTGCAAAAATGAAAGGAAAAGTTGGCTGAATTTTAAATAAGCATTTGTTTTCTTTTTGGTTTTTCTCTTGTAAAGATTTCAAGGCTAGGTGTTTCTAAAACGTTAACTCATCCAGGTTTTATAGATACATAGAAATGTCTGGTTTCAGTAAAACAGGTCTTTTTTATATTTAGAAACAGGAGAAAGGATCAGTTATTGAGGCTGCTAATCTCAAAAACTCTTATTGTGGAGTAACCTAATTTGTCTAACTGGAACTACTCTGGAGTTTAAGTCTTGTGACCTAAACACTGTAATTCCCCAATCCTAAGGGACTAACAAAAAATAAAAAAGGAGTTTTCCAATTCAAGAAAACTAGGCTTCAACTGGGTAATGTTTGTTGGCTCTTTTAGCACTGTGCCTCAGTCTCTCCAGACCAATAAATTCCTTAGAGATCTCTGCTCTTAAATCCCCTTAGGAAAAAGGAAGAATGAAGAATGCGGACTCCTTCTCAAAGACTCCCTTGTTTTCTTGGAAAGTTTTAAAAAATGGCTGCAAGATGTATCCTGCACATTTGTACTTGAGTGGGCTTGTAATGGCTTGCTTTCCTTGCAGGGGGTTAATGATAACCAGCAGGCCACACATAAAAACACAGGATATAGATAATCACATAGGTAGTCTAGTATTGTTAAGTACCAGAGGCAAAATTAGACTGACTTTTACTCCTCCTGTTTGACACACCACTGAGTCGTCTGTCTTTGCGTGGTGCCTCAAAATTTCTCATAGAATGCATTTTTAAAATTGCAATCCACATTTGCCATTATTATGCTTGGTATGACTTGTACTGCAATAGCATCTGTCAGCCACAGCCAGAATCGGAGTTACTCTGAGCTTGCAAAGCTACCAAGCAGAGGTTGACTGTTTCCTGATATATGTATGTAGGTTAAGGAGAGTATCAAGCTGCATGGGGAGACAGCAAAGGGCCAATGAACACTGAACTGGTGCTACATGGTGTCTAGTTCCCCCCCCCTCCCCCTTACATTCCTGATGGCAACTGCCTTTGTGGAGAAAAGCACAAGCTGATTAAAAATGCTCTTTATGCTACCATAAAGTTATTCTTTCTAGCTTGGTCCAAAAGATAGAAATCATGGAGATTACAAAAAAAAAAAAAAGCCCCAAAAGTTCAGAAGTGGGATAAAAAAGTCTCTGGTTTAGGGTTGTAGGTAACATTTCCTCACTTGGAAATTGCTGGACAGGCGACTCAGGAGGGATCAGAAGCCACCATATTATGGAAACTGTAGATCTTACCATTCAGTTTCATCATGACCAATGCAGTGGATTTTTTAAAAATGGCATAAAACTTGGGGAATGCTGACAAAGCAGGTGCATAACTAGGCCATATGCTTGTAATTATTTTGATTTAAAATTACAAGTATAAGACCTCTGAGGGGCAATGGAGTCTCCCTGGAGAACAGCTTTGCATTAGGAACTGGCACACCCGCATTGTCAGCTCATGATTTTAGAACTTAAGCGGCCTCTCTGTTCCTAACGGACAAATTGTAACAGCCGAGAAAAGGTAGTAGAGTTATGACAACTGACAAGGAAGGGAAAGGGCATTTGGCCAAATGGCTGTGAAATCATGTGCCTTCTTTTGGGCACAATTATTTATTAGCATCTCATTGCTCAATATCAATTGTAGTATTTCATCACTTTGCTATAGGACTTGTAGGATAATGTTATAAAAATATCGATCTGGGGCTGTATCTTGAGAGTTGTGATGTAGTCTTTTGGGGAGCGATCTTTGATTGGGGGAGGGCATGGGGCTCAGTGGTAGAGCATCTGCTTGTCATGCAGAAGGCCCCAGGCTCAATCCCTGTTCTCTATAGTTAAACAATCTGGAAGGTGATCTAAAACATTCTGGCCTGAGACTCTGGAGAGCTGCTGCCAGCCTGAGTAAACAATACTGACAATGATGGACCAGTGGTCTGATTCAGTATAAGTCGGCTTCAAGTAGAATGACGAAGTTACTTAAAAACAAACAAACCCTGACACACTAAGGACAATACAGAGTGACTCTTTGAGGCCTATTGAACCTAGAAGTGGACTTAAGAAAGCCTCAATAAGTCTTCTGGGGGAGTGGGAGTGGTTAATGTGGAGAACTGAGGCAAGGGAATCATCTCTAATGCGGGTGGGACCTGCAAACATGGACCCCCCCCACAAAGTATGCAAAGACGCTTTGACAGGAATCTTTCCAGATGATCATCCCAAACAAGGTTTACAAAAGTCTAGAGCACAAGGCGAGAAGAAAGGAAATAAATCATTATGGGACCAGATTTCGTGATTTTTTTAAAAAAAACCTTTCTATTAAAAGCAGAGCAATGTGGATGGAGCCATAGACTGCAGCAGTTCAGGCAGGGCTGTCTAAAGAGATATTTCTCAATGTGTACTTCAGTTCTGAGTCTGCAGTAGCTGAGTTCACAGTAGTATAATAGAATCATCTTGGAAGCAATGTCTGCTTTTTTGTGGCCCATCTGTGTAAGAACATTAATCATTTGCTAGTTCTTTTTTATAATATTTTATTCTTTTTGGCTGGAGTTTTTTTCTTTTGTCTACCATGAAGAACTGCTTTGTTGAGCTTCTTATCTGTCAGCCTAATGTCAGCTTTTCTCTCAGAAGCAATCCGATCCATTCCCTTGCCCTCTTTCTTTAGAAATAAAGTGACTGCTCCAAGGTTTTTAGGGAGTTCCATCAGAAGAACAATACTATATATAGGGATAAGGCTGTTATGTCTTCATAGAAATGAAGATTTCTTTAAAATGTTAGTCAGAGTGTCTCATTTGCTGGGCTCACTAGATTGCCCGGTACATATGACATATTTCCCAGGCATAACTCTTAAATCATAATGACTTTTATTCAGCATTAATGTGGATGCCATGTGCCTCTCTGCTGGACTTTCTTTGCCAATTCAGCATTAAAGGGCCTTTACACTAAAATGTTACTGTAAGAGTGAATGCCTGCCAAACATTTCTGAGAAGAGCACTGGGCTTTTAAGACAAACTAAATAGTCACATTGCACGTAAATGTCAGCGATGAGACTTTTTAATTGATTAGACAGAATGGGTGCGAGGATATGTAGTACGGTTTTTTTGTGACAAAGAAAATATCATACTTTCTTCACACACACATAAAAATTAACAGGGGAATAACACAAGTCAAATATTGCATTTTGGTCACTTCCAAATTCCAGTCCTCCTTCTCAAAAAATCCACCTGTACATATTCTTTTACTCTTTTAGCATGTTCCTTTCACTCAAAAACATCTGCATTGCCTGGAAGTCCCATAGAGGAAGCATCAAATCACCAGCCTTAGCTGGGGATGGGTATGACTGAAAGGCAGCTGACTCCAGCATCAGCACAGAGGAAGCTAGATGTAGCCCAGACATCAGGAACTGCCCATAAGAAGATTATAATCTCAGGCCTAGTCAGTGTGTGTGTGTGTGGGGGGGATGGCTGATGGAGGACCTTAACTGGTTAGGAGCAAGTAGCTTGAGTAGAGCAGAGCTGTATTCCATAGCACAGTGGTCCCCAACAGCCAGACCGCCAGGGGGGGGAGAGGGAGGCATGGGCGTCAGTGTGCCAGTGCCCGCAAACCAGCAGGAGCGCCTTCCCCCCGTGGCAAGGTGCTCACTGCACCAGGAGTGTGCTGCGGGGGCAGGAGGTGCATGCCTCCCACCCGCAGCACAGTGCTCGATGCGCCAGGAGGGGGCCGATAGCTCCCGGCACAGAGAATGCGCACCGTGAGGGAGGGGTAGGGAGGCGTGCCTGCTGGTGCGCTGGTGCCCACGCTCCCCACCGCTGCGGCACAGTGCCGAGGCCCCCATGGCCCAGTACCAGGCCGCGGCCCGGTGGTTGGGGAGCACCGCCATAGCAGAACCAGGCTGTAAAGACCAGGAGGGAGGAGACAAACAGGTTATTGAGCATTAGAAAAGAGGAAGAGGAGTAGAGTGGGGAGGGGGCACAGAAGGAGGTGGGAATGAAGACAAGAAGGCATGATTATAGCAGCTGAACTTGGTGTATACCAAAAAAAATTAGCAACAAACTGACTCTCATAAGGTATGTGGAAACTGCTCTGGGCTCTGTGGTCCCTCCACCCCCCTTTCTCACACACAAAAACTTCTTTCACCTCTACCCTCAGCCCCCTTACCATTCACTTCCCTGAACTACTCCCTGATCCCTCCCCCAGACACACACACAGGCTCCCTTCTCCCTCCCCCCTCCCCTCCCCCTACTCCTTACCTCTTGTGCTGGCACTGGGTGTGCCTCCTGCTTTACTTCCCAGGCCCGTGGAAGTGGCGCAGCTGCTGCCTCTGCCCACAGAGGCTTTGTGACTGCCTTCTGGGCCCGCAGAGGCAGTGTGACTGCTGTTTCCACCCATGGAGATTCTGCAGCTGTCGCCAGGCCTGTATAGGTGGCTGCTGCCTCTGCCCACGGAGTCTTCATAGGTGCTGCATGGGCCGCAGACTTGGCCTCTTCCACCGGCCACACCTCTGCCTCTTCTAGCGTGCTCTCTGGGACAAGACTATGAATGTCACATCCGTATTCACTTCCATTTTAGGGGGCATGCTGGAAGATGTGTTCCACATCAAGAAGGGGTTTGTGTGGACTTCTCTGCCAGATAGTGGATTTGTAACATCATGGAGTGTGCCTTCAGCATCCGCATTTCGCCCAGGAGTGGCCTCAGTTGGCTAGAAATTTGAAGCTTTTGTGCCACAGTATCTGTTGTTTATGCAGTTTGCTGTCCTCCACATGATCCAGCCTGATAAACAACAAATTTTGAGAGCCTTTTCTAGTATGAGCTCATAGTATACTATATAGTTGTACAGTGTATGCCCATCATTTTGATATTGTTGTCTGGTTTCATTAAATAAGATTCAGTTGAACCTCTATATCTACACATTTCTCATTCTGTCTCTTCCTGAAATTATAGCATTCCAAGGTCTCATTGCTTCTACAAAGGCGATATTCCTTAGACCTTTCCAGCTCACATGCTACTGTTCACTTTCTCACATGTGTCCCTTCCAGATCTGAGATTAAATAAATGAATAATATTTTTATTTTCTACTCAGGTCAAGGACAAACACCCGCTTAAAAAAAAACAACACCCAGTTTTCTTCTAAATTGTTGTGGAGAATTCAGTCAGGGGTTAGATAAGCTCTACTCCTGCTTGTTAGGGAAACTCTCTTTTCTTCAGATTAAGCCTTACCTTCTGATTCGGTGCACTTAGATGTGATATTTTTTAGTCAACAATGATACCTGAGTCTTCAATGAGATGAAGTGACCTGTATCTTGAGCACGTCCTTACTTAATTTCTGCCTACAGTCTTTCTCTTGCACAGTTTTCTCTTCCTTTGGTTCTATCCTTTTTTACAGTTATGTGAACATGACAGTTGATGGGCCTCATACTACGAGCCAGTTTCCACAGCCCTTTTCTGTTCATAAAACCTTATCCAACATTCAGGACTCAAAAATGTCAATCTTATTTGAGGCTGCATGTTCTGCCTCAATTCTCCATCCCTTCATTGCCTTCAAATTCATAGCAATGATAAAGCCTGAGTGGTTAAACACTGTATTCCATTTATATTTAGAAAAAAATGCACATCCCTGATGGTTGTCTGAGAATTATCCAGACTTGGACTACTGTATTCCAGAAGCATATCTTTCTATTATCTCTGGCATATTGCCAACGTTCCCAGCCTGAGTGTCTTACAAATGATCACCTCATGTTTGTAAAGGACCTGAGGATAATTTCCAACCTTGTTTTCTATACACACACACACACCCCGAAAAAAAAGAAAGAAAGATTATTAAATGGTGTTCTTTTTCATGACACAGTGACAGTCCCAGGGAAGATTCATGGTTGGATTATATTCTTAGCCATAATAAATCATCGCTGATGGCAGAGATAAGTTGAAGGCTTGAAGTAAATAAAAATATATTAGGATATGAGAAAGCCTTGGGCTTCAAAGACATAAATATAGAATTTAAAACTAACAAAGAGAGAGTAGAATCATTGAAAAGAATTTCTTTTTTAAGCTAACAAAATATAGCTGTCATGCAAGAGGCTTAATACAATGTTAGGAAAACATAGAATTTGACGGCTGCAATGTGTTAAAACATTTTGGGGCTGGGTATGAAGGCTTTTGGCTTAGAAAACACTACAGTCCACATATAATCCATTAATATTGGAATTGATGTTTATAACCTTTTGTGCTTTTCATGCACAAGCACACACGCTTAGAGCAGAGCTCTTTATCAGTTTGACTCTGTCTTATACTCAGTGTGTGTTGCTACATTCCTGATTTTTGTGTGAACAGTAGGGTGAAAAATGCATACACATTTCTGTTTGGTTCTCATGTCTGCTTTATGATTCTGTCTGCCTTTATATGGAAGTAGCAATAAATTACTTGAACACTCTAATTTAGCTTATTTTATTGTTAGAGAAGTTGCTGAGAAAAATACAATCAATTTTCAGAGAAAGCCAAGAATTAGTGTGAAAATTACTCATGGCATGATCCAACCTGTGGACCAGTCCTAGGCAGGCAACGAAACAAAGAGTTTATTCAAATCCATGCATCGCTGGTAGACTATATTTGGCTCTATGAGACAGAAATTGTATATGCAAGGATTTCTGGAAGCATTTCTCTCACAAGCACTACATGTAAGCTGACCAGTCATCCCGATTCTGGTGGGACTGTCATGCTTCTGATTCAAATATCCCACATCCCGCCGTGTTATATAAAAGTCCCACCACCGTGACGGCACCAAGCCTCCTTCTCCCCCCTCCCCCGCGGCCAGGCGATGCGGAGCCGGGAGGAAGTGCATACCATGCTGCAAGTGGACAAGCTGGACCTGGTGGAGATGATGCTGGCCATGCAGTGCCTCAGCTTCAGAGCTCAGGTGGACACCACCGATTGCTACCTCCTGCAGCTGAAGCTGGAACTTTGCACTGAATGCATGCGCCCCATGGTGGCTGGGAGGGAGGGAGATGCTGGCCAGCCAGTTGGCCTTGGAGTGGCTCTTCCTAGGATGGTGAGCCCAGTCAGAGGAAGGGAGGGAGGGCTGCCGCCCCTGCACCCATGACCTTCGGGCCAGGCTGGCCCCCTTCCAGGATGGTGTCCCGCTTTACCTCCATTAAAATCTGGTCACCTTAGGTACATGGCACATACACATGCACCTCCAGTTCCTGCCTACAGATCACAGTAAATATATCTCACAGAAAGGATAATGCATGGTAAAATTACACTGGAGCTGGGCTGCTGAGCCCCAACGGACAAGCTGGCGATACTTGTCTACATTAATGCCAATTGTATGTGCCAACTCATACTACATGTTTCACCTACAGGGTTTATTCTTCCTCTGAAGTGACTTTAAATTAGATATTGCACAGGTGGTGTTTACTACAGCAGGTTGTGAAAGATGCCATCACTGCGATTGTATCCTTAATTTGGGTCCATGCAGGTTTCTCTACCTAAGTGTGTGACAAAGAACACTTGAAAAGAGAAGAAAAACATGCAGCTGATTTTACCCCCTGACATGGGTATTATCTATACATCTAAATGTAACTGAAGACTTATGTTTGATAATCTTTGATGAAACACAAGTGTACCCTACTAAAACAAATGTAGGCCTGCTCTTTGTTGGTATGGTAGTTGTCCCAATGCTACTGTTACTAGAGATGTGCCAGAAATCTACGAGCTGACCTGAATAACGCCCATTCATATAAAAAAAGAATAAATGCTCTAAACCTCCACAGAGTGATATCTGACATCTAGGAGCTCTTGTTAGTGTTTGAATATGACAAGTCTTGTTGTCTGGTGGCATTTTTCCAGTGGGTGGTAGAAAGGATAGCAAGAAGAGAAAGTGTTTTCTCAGATATTTGTCTGCCAAATTAGCATCCAATCAGCCCAAATTTTTAAACAGATGAAAGAACCAAACCTGAATCAGATATTTATCTTTAAGTAATTATCTTTTTAGATATCTGCATATAGAAAGGGATGATAGATAATTGTTGTTAAGCATATTAGGGGTTCTTGTTTAGATTGTAATATAATTAAGAACTAGGATCAGTAGCCTTAGACATTCAGTTAATCGAATAAATATGTCTGTTGTCATAGTCTAAAAACCTGCATAAAAGCTTGGTCCTTCATTGGGTATGCCATTACATAAGCTTGAGTAACTATTACAAATATTTTAAAACATTAAAAAAATGAGAGACAAGGGTATGATGTTCCAGTCCCCACAGGGAAAAAATCCTCTTCTGTTGGAGGGGAATATTAGAGAAATCTAGAAACCTTCTATTACCATCAGTTGACAGTTTGGTTCCCTGGTAGGCTGGTAGGTTGAGGGGGTTTGTGGAACAGCTGGGAAAGTTGCCGCCTGCCACCTGCCGCCCACCCTACTGCACCCACTGAGGTGATGCCCTGTGCCTGGAAACCGCAAAGGACTGTGAGTCATAGGTGGCAACCCCGCCGCCTCCCCCCAGCCATGCCCGCAAGCTGCCACCGCAGCAACCCAAGCACATAGAAAAACATGCGCAGGAGCCAGCCCCGCACCCCCGGACTCTGCAGCCACGCCACCCACCAGCATGCCGTTGTCTGCCCCAGCCAACATCCTGGATGCCATGCCGCCGAATCCTCTATCTGCCGCAGGTACCATGCCACCCACCAGACCACGCCCCACCAGCCCCAGCTGCTACTGAGCCTGCCCCCACCCCACCACCTTCACACCTCGGGGCCCTCCAATGCTCCAACAGCCCTCTCGGCGGCTCCCGCCCCCTGCCTCCTGGCCCTCCACCTGCCTGCCACTAGCACCCGCTCTATTGAGAGTACAGTGGGCTTGAAAACTACTAGAGAAAATAAAATGTGTCCTGTGGGATCAGACCAGTAGTCCATCTATTCCAGCATCTTTGCCCACTCAGTGGCCAATGAATTCCTTTGAAGAATCAACAACAGGGCATAGAGGCCAAGGCTTTCCCCAATAGGGCATAAAGTCCAAAGCCTTCCCCTGATTCTGGTATGGAGATTCAGGAGCTGACTGCTTATAAAAATGGGAAGTAGCCACTATGAATCTAAATAATTCCCCCTTTAAACGTTCTATGTCCATATCCACCACTACATCATCTGGCAGCAAATTCTACAGTTCCCTCTGCTTTTCACACAGACCTTCCCCCATGCTACTTTAGGACTCTTTCAACCAAACTAAAATGTCTAGGCCAAGCAATCTTTATTAAACTTTCTACTTTGCTTATTTAAGCCTCTCACCCTTTCTTCTGCCTGTCTCAGTTCCTTCACTGAAGCACTCCCAATCAAAAACCTGACTCTTCTGCCTTCCTGCTTCCCTTCTTCCATCTTTCTCTGGGGACACTGAGGGAAAAGCATCTCCCACAATTAAGACAGTTTCTAGCAGGAATCTTCTGACTTTTCTTGATCTTCCCTGATGCATTGCCCAAGTTTGTGCTTGTTTCAAGCACAGACAAAAGATCCTTTAACACAAATCTAGGGGTCCATGTACTAAGGTGGATTTCCCTGGTTACTCTAGAGCAGGGATAGTCAACCTGTGGTCCTCCAGATGTCCATGGACTACAATTCCCATACATCCCTGCCAGCAAACGCTGGCAGAGACTCATGGGAATTGTAGTTCATGGACATCTGGAGGACCACAGGTTGACTACCCCTGCCCTAGTGGGCATTTTTCTCAGCTGCAACTGAAAATGGCATCTCCTTGTCAAGTTTTCCCTCTCCCCTACAATGCCATATCATTGCATTGGTTGTTTTTCTGCCTTCACCAGCAGAAAACAGTGTATGAAACAAAAACAATGAAGTGCATGACATCAAATGTAAGGGACAAAGAAGTGATAATATGGCATAAAATGAAACAAAAACGGGGGTGTGGGAGGTCAGCAGAAAGCTAAGGCACAATTTTGATATCCATCCCATAGGTATAAGGCTGTGCAGAATCTCCTCTGGCCCAGCTGTCTGTGGCTCATTTTCCCCATTGATATATTCTTAGAATTTGCCCCCTAAAAGTTCTACTCTGTAACAGAGTCACTCACTAGGCTTTAGCATGCTGATGTAAATGGTGCCACTCAACAGTAATTTCCTCATGATAGTCTATTTGCAGCAATGAAAACATCTCTCCGTAATCTTGTACTGTCTCCAGCTACTGTTGTAGAGCCATGTATTTTGCCAGGAATTGCAATAATGTAATCAATGTTATAATTAAACTTCCTTCCCTGTAAGTATATATTTATGTACTATGAAGTTGACAACCAGCTGCTAAGGAGCCTAGGGTTTAATAGTTTCTCTCATCATTTATAATGCTTCTAGAATGTTGATGTGATTGATTACATCCACAAATAAGGAATTGTAATTTTTTATTTTTATTTTTTTGCTTCAGAAAGCAGCCTATATTGAGAGAATTGATTATAGTCACCTAGGGAGGTCAAACCTCAGAATGCAAATGTTAATTATTTTTTTCCCTTTGGATTAAAAGCTAAATAACAAATGATTGAATCACTTTTATTAGCAGCCTCTCTAATGAATCCACTGTCCTTTGAACCTCAGTAGTTTAATCTTTAAACACTTGCATCATGTTAAAAAAAAAACAGCTAAAACTCTTACAGTGAATTATTTCCACTCTTGTTGATAGACATATAGCTATTGACTTAGGGCCCTGTTGAATCTCAAGAGAGATAACTATTTGTCCACAACAAAATATAACCCAATTTTCTTTCTTTCTCTTTTGGTCATATGCTCCCCCATCTCAGTATAGTGGTGAAGAAAAAAAAACATCTTATGTGCAACAGAATAAAGTTTTTTTTATTGATTTGAGCAGAGGCAAGATGATGATGAGTTCCCAATTTGCAATACTTGAAAACTGTCATCTCCAGAACGAACTGCCAATAATTCTGGCCCCAGATCACCCTAAATAATTAAGACAGCCACTCTGTGTTGGGAAAATATTTTATAGACTGCCCGGTCTAATGAAAGTTCACTGCACTCAGTAGTCTAATATGAATACCACCTGAGATTTAAATGAAGGTCTGCATATCGGTGCATAACAGGCCATCAGTCCTTGTAATGATTAGACCTATCTGTGATGCCTGGGTTTCAAAATTCAATTATGATCTGGAATTAACATATGAGAACCTCTTAGAAGATTAAATAGAAGGAATATAATTTCCCCCCTCTTTTATTTTTGTCAGTATAATGAACATTAGTGACTGTTTCTGAACACCAAGTTTATTTTGTATTTTAATATGATTTCTAAATCTTTTAAGAAACCTGTAATTCTATAAGTAACCCTGAATATAAAACTAACAGGGGAAAAATAAACAAAAAACCTGGGGAAGCTGGTGTCATTGTTCAGTGTCCCAATGAAGACATAGATTTCAATAAACCAGAAAAAGTAGCATTCTCCATAAAATTACTGTGGATAGAAATACAAGGCCCTAAAAGTAATTCAAGTCAGTGGGTCCACTGCCCTGCTCAGCAAATCTGTGAGGGTGATCTTGAGATGGAAAAAAACCAGAGAGGCAGCCAAATTGGGGGTGAGAATGTGATAATGACTGATGTCATCCACCCTTGCATTGATTGGGTTAATGCACGTTCAGGTCACAACAAGGAGACAACATTTCTAGGTACACTAAATGACAGTGCCTTGGAATGGTTCGTTATTGATCCTGTACTTAATCCTGAATGGTGCCCCATATCCGGAACAAAATAGCAGTGTTGTAAAAGTGATAAATAACAGTGATCAGAGAGCTCTCAGGTCCGACATACACGCTGGTGGAAAGTGCAGCACTGTCATTTCATTTCAAGGAAAGAAGTGTTTTAAAATTAGGTGATTTTGTTTATAACATTTTAATGCTGCTTTCTCCCCGAGGAAGGAAAGGTGGCTTGCATAGTTCTTATGGTATCAGGAAGGATATTGAAGAGCTAGGAAAGGTGAAGGAAAGGACAACCAGAATGATATCAGAGTTGGAGTATTTTTCTCTATTGGGAAAGGGCTTTTAGTGTAGAACCAAAAAAAGGATGATTTAAGAGTTATTAGTTACCTTTGTGGATGAGGCACAGATCCATACTCAAGGTGCTTTGAGGTTTCATGGCTTTAGTTAAGTTCCCATGTTTTCTCATTCCAGTCAGAGATCCACCCATGCCTCTTTGTACAAACACCAATAGCTGAAGGATTCTGCACTGAGCCAACATCCCTCCCCTTGGAAAGTCATTGAACTCCAGACATGATAGTTTCAAAATTTATGCTGCCATATGACCTGGAGTTTCAGGTCTTCTGCTGTGCTTCTATCATACTTGTGCAAATCACAGACTAAAAAAGCATTTCATGGATATTCTGGTACAGGTTGTTCCATTCAGATATCCTTGCCCAAAAAAGAGTGTGGTTTTGTCTGCTTTAATTTGTTTTTGCTGTGATGGTGTGGTGATTTACGAAGCTGACTTCATGGTTTAGACAAAAATATTAGTCTATAAATTATCCTGAGACTAATTTGCTTACCAAGAGGAAACTGAAAGGCCTCGGGGCATTTCTAACAGAACTCATTCCTAAAGCAATCAAGCCATAACATCATACTTTGACCTGGCAGGTGCAGTTGCAGTGCTGCATTTGTATGTGTGGAATCATTCTCTGTGTTTTTTTTATCTCTGTCTCAGAGCTGATCTTGCCACTGGGCAACCCTATGGAACACCAATCAGCTCAGTTTATCAGAGGACTCAAGGTCAATGAGAAGAACTTACATATGAGTCTTGCGATCACGGGCAGAGGAAGGACATCCCCCTTCACCACTGCCCATTCTATGGGGAGAGGAAATTCTGTCCAGAAATGAGTCCTCCCCAAAGCAAAGTGAGGGCCAAACTACGGATTACATTTTCGGCAAGTTGGCTCTAGTTTCTCCCAACCCAACTCACCTTCCTTGCGGTCACAAGACTGCTGCAGGGAATGTTTCGGAAAGGACTCGTTTTCAGCTTAGAACTGTGGCACGGGGAGGCATCCCTTCTGCCCTCCTCACCATTTTCAGAAGTTGGAACTGTCCTGGCAAGAAGTGATTTGCCTAACTTTAGAGCAGCAATTGCAATACTCCTCTGCATTATGCAGCAGTTGGAGTACTGGACTATGATTTGACGGACCTGGGGATGAATCTCCATTCATGCCATGGAAACTTGCTGGGTGAACTTTAGACCAGTTACAGATTCTCAGCCCAGCCTACCTCATAAGTTTGTTGTGAATACAAAATGGAGGGAAGGAGAATGATGTCCCTCCCCAGGGACATCTGTCTGACCTCTTTTATTATTGTCTTCCACCAGTGGGAGAAGACATTCTTTGTTTGGTCTCTAGCATGCCCTGAATGACCTAGGGTTGACAACATGAGGCTGGCAATGCAAGATACTTACCTCCTGAAAAGCAGGGTATAAAATCCAACTCTCCTTCTTCTTTTTAATCACTTATCACCCAAGAGAGAAAAGGTGTAAACAATATTTTGCAACAACCAGATTTCTTTTTGGATCCTTGTCAGAAAGTTTAAAAAGATAGACATTTATGTCAGATAATAAAAATAAATAAAGCTGTACCCATGTTTCACCTATAGCTTACTGATATTCCAACCCCATAGTATTGTTCTGATAGGTGTGTCTGTGCACGTCTTTTTCACTTTATGCCTATCATCATACTGTCTCAAACTCTGAGAAAGCTTTTTGAGTCTATGTAAGCGTAGGCCTTGTAAGGGTGAGGAGTACTGGCAGCCTGAGGAAAAGGTTCATTTGCACCTGCTGGCTGAGATGATGTGTGTGTGGAGGGGTAGGGGTGGGGGTAGGGGTGGGTTCGAGGTAGAAACCCAGGCCTTATCTCCAGCCCTAATATTTTGCTCTTTTTGCAGTAGACAGTAAAAGCAGATATGCAGGCGGGACTGGGAGGGGCAATAAGATGCAGAGATGCAGGTTCTTCCTCACAACAGGAACCTTACCTGAATCACACACTATGGGAATAAGAAGTGGAGATAAATGTTTTATGCCCACTACTAAGAACTTGCCCATGCAGTCTACGATGGGCGAGATTAGTGATGAGGAAGGATAAAATAACCTTTGCCTAGTCACAGTCCTAATAGAGTTGTTTGCACAGCGCAGTCCTGTAAGAGCTCTGTCAGCCCCACCAACCTCACAGGGCATCTGTTGTGGAGAGAAGAAGGGAAAGCGATTGTAGGCCACTTTGAGGCTCCTTTGGATAGTGAAAAGCGGGGTCTAAAAACTAACTCTTCTACTGTCTGTGAGAAGCTGAACCTGCATTTCTTTTGACTATTGCATTATACAGCTTCAAGTAGGTAGCCGTGTTTTTCTGAAGCAGCGGAACAAATTTGGAGTCCAGTGGCACCTTTAAGACCTCGAATAAAAATGTGTTGGTCTTAAAGGTGCCCCTGGACTCCATATTTGTTTTGCATTATGTAGCAATCATTCTCAACTAGAGTTTCCTGTGAGGACAACAACATAAACATGCAATGGTATGTGGATGAAGCCTGAGACAGATCGGCTAATGAGATCTTTCAGTGTTCTTAAATTCATGTAAAAACATTAAGGAACCCCACCTGTCTTCTGATATGAAGTCCCAGCCTTATGCAGACTTCTGCCTTGTTCACTGGCTACACTAACCTTTATTTCCAATCACCTAGGAAAGCAGGGGGAGAATACTCAATAGTTGACTGTTAACCCCCAGCTAGCAGTCATTGCATAAGCGACCATCTTCTAGGTATCAGTGTTAGTTGAAGAAGCAATTAGGCAAACAAAACTTAAAAAGATAGAAAATGCTGTGTTACCTTTCCATATACCCACTGCCCTGCCAGTGAAATGTTTCTGCATGACTCAAGAAAAACTCTACTCAACCTTCTAAAACATGTTTATTAATGCTTTGGAAAATGCCACTCACTGTGAGATGATAAAGTCTTTCTGAGGACTGCAGCATCCTAACGATGCGCTCCTTGGTTTGATTTAAACCTCATGCTGGCAAACACTCCCCATGGGACTTGGCACTCTCCAAGCATCTTGTTTAAATTGGACTGCTATAGGTGGGAGAGGTCTTTGTTCTCAACCAGCATCATGTTTAACTCAACCCTGGCCTTTAGTCATTTAAGCCATTGCACTCCATCCAGGTGTCTTTCCAACCTGGGCTTGGTGCTGTTGACACTTCAGATCATTAATTTCCGCAAAGGACCAGAAGATTTCAAGGCAAAGAAACATAGAATCATAGAGTTGGAAGGTACCTCATGGGTCATCTAGTCCAACCCCCTGCACTATGCAGGACATAAGGAAATGGAGAACCCCCTTTTAAGGTGTGTGTGTAAATTGTACCTTCGGTGCTCCAAACTAAAGTGGTTAGAGTGGCAGACCAGAATCTGGTTTGAATTCCCAGTCTGCCACTGAAGCTTGTAGGGTGACCTTTCAGCATAACCCACCTTACACACTTTCAGCATAACCTTCCTCATAGGGTTTTGTGAGGATAAGCAGTGGTGTGGCAGTGGTGCTGTAAGGTTCTTTGTATCCCATCTTGGGAGAGAAATGGAGTATACATATCTAAGGAAATATAGAAGTGCGCTATGTCTACAAATAGTGTTTTCAAGGGGAGGGGGGAAGCAACATTTATTTTACCTAAGGAAGTGCAGTTTTTCTTATTATTAGCAACAGCTTCCTTTAATCCTTGTTTTTAGTGGGTAACTAATTTCTTCTTCCTGTTCTATTAGCACTTGTAATTACCCTAACTGGTTCTAGCATAGGCTTGTTTGGTGATGCATTGTTTACATGCCTCCTTAATAGGCTGATTTCTGTTAAGTAAGTTGTGGCTTGATTAATGCTTTCCAATGAAACGTGGCATTGTGCAGCTTCTCCCGCTTGTCACTGGGATGCTCTGGATGTGTCACAGCTAACTTGTTTCCTCTTTCCTCCCTCCAGCTAAATGGCAATCTGCCACTTCAGGCAGAAAGCAGAAAAGAAAACATTCTGCCGGAGTCACAAACCCATTTGTCTGGAGTTGCTTTTTGTGACATGACACCCAGTGCAGGTCTAAATTCCCAATTATTGAGAGATCATGCAAGGTGGGGGAGGGGGGGGAGACTGCTTGAGCAAACTCTTATTCACTCGCTTTGGCGTTTGCAAGTCATAACAACAGAATGGTAGTATTTTAGCGTCTCTGTTGTTTATGTATTTTAGTTTCCCCCTTATCCCAATGCAAAGATCTGATTTTAGCACAAGGGGGTATATGCAATGGTTCTATGATTGCTTACTTTCTCCATACACCTCCACTCCAGTGTAATAATTTTGTTTACATCAACATTACTGAATATCAGTTTTGATATTTCAAAGTCAAGCATTTTTCTTTCATGTGATTGCCCACAGAAATCTGCTCTTGGTGTAATGGTTAGGCACACCAACTTCTAATCTGGCGATCTGGGTTTGATTTCCTGCTCCTCCACATGCAGCCAGCTTGGGCTCATCATGACTCGTGATAAAGCTGTTCTGACCAAGCAGTAATATCTCTCAGACTCCCTTCCCTCACAGGGTGCCTGTTGTGGGGAAAGGAAAGGTGAATGTAAGCTTGTTTGAGACTCCTGATAGAGAAAAGTGGCATATAAGAACCAACTCTTCTTCTTTTACTTGATCCTGACATGGGGGTAGGGGGTGGGGGCTTCTGGACCATAGCCTGGCTCAAGGTAAGGTAGATTCATAAGAGCGACTAAAACATGTTCTTTTCTAACAGAGTTAAAACCAAATGTTCTCTATTTTTTTCTAGGCTGTTAGAAAATAAAACCTAACTATGCCTCCCTTGGTTCTCTGGTAGAGAAGACTGTCGTGCACTGACTATCTAGAGGAGAATATGATTAATAGAAGACTGTGAAAATGGAATATGAGGTAAAATGACATAACTTGGCCTTAACTGACTGTACTTCAAACAACGCCTGAAACATATTGTCTCATTTGGTGCCATGACTTCCAGGTGTTTTCTGTGCTGTCTTCTGAACAGGGATTTTGCAGGTTTAGAAAGAGATTTTAGAGATTTGTTGGACTTTCCTTTTGACTACGCAGTGTAATTGATGTATTGCCTTTTGTCTAAAAGGACTAGCTGTAACTTGAAACCAGCTCTGCTTTGAACCATCACTAACACTCAGTGAGGGCTTGACCAGGACTTAACATCATGGCCCACGGCACATTTTCCTTTCCCCAAACTCTTTAAAACTGTTTTTAAAAAACTGTAACAATCAATGTAGCTAATGGTTCTGGAGAACTTGAAAGCTGTCTCACAATTATGTATCATTTGGTTGGTCCTAACAACCTACCAAAAGGTACTATGTGGGTTGGGTATAGAAAGTTGGCATCTTTTTCTCCCCCTAGAGCCAGTTTGGTGTAGTGGTTAGGAGTGCGGACTTCTAAGCTGGCATGCTGGGTTCGATTCTGCGCCCCCCCCCCCCCCACATGCAACCAGCTGGGTGACCTTGGGCTCGTCACAGCACTGATAAAGCTGTTCTGACTGAGCAGTGATATCAGCGTTCTCTCAGCCTCACCTACCTCACAGGGTGTCTGTTGTGGGGAGAGGAATGGGAAGGCGACTGTAAGCCGCTTTGAGACTCCTTCAGGTAGGGAAAAGCGGCATATAAGAACCAACTCTTCTTCTTCTTCTTCTAGAATAGAGCCGCAGGGAACAAAAAGCAGAAGTTGGTTCATGTGTCTCTTGGGTATGGGACTGGCCATATATCCTAGGCAGACCAGCTTTAAGACTAACTTGGCACCCAGGACTCAACAGGGACATTGGTTTTTTAACTCACTACATATACAAATCTTCCTACCAACTCCTCAAAAAGGCCAAATATCCTCTGTATTTTAATTTATTTCTTATTTAGAATAATTGATTTGGGCTAGCAGATTGTACTGTAACCAAAGAAAGATATTGGTTTCTTATCTCACTACATATGTTAACCTACATTCTTAACAATCTCTCAGTAAGGCCAAATATCCTCTGTATTTTATTTCTCTTAATTTAAATAGTAGATTTAAACAAGTAGATTGTAATGTAACTATGACTGTGTTATAACTGTTTATTGTATTCAAAAGGTTTCCCATGTAATTCAATGTCAAGTGACATTGAGAAACCAAATTGCTTTTTTCCCTATTTATTTGTGGAATCTGTTAACTATTTTCATTGTGCTATATGTTAATTTACTCTCATTCTTTGTCTATAAGTATGAACGGTTTACTTCCATTCCATGACATTGTATCTGAAGAAGCATGCATACATATAAAAGCTCATACCTTGAATAAAACTTTGTTGGTCTTAAAGGTGCTACTGGACTCAAAATTTGTATAACGGAATCTATTACTCACCTGAGCAATTTATCACAGCCTGTAGGGTTGCCACCCAATAGCTGGCAAAGAGCAGGAGTTTTTTTTTTTGGGGGGGGGGGTGAACAGATTATTTATTTATGTTTTGGTTGATTTTACTCACTGCTTGCCAAAAATGGTTCATGGAGAGTTATAGTATTTGATCCCACAATAAAATAATAACACACACCTCATTAAAACATCCCCTCCCAGGCAACAAAAACAGTCCTCAACTCTCCCTGCTCAGCAACCTCCCTACGTGCCTCAGGGGAGAGGTTCATGGGAAGCCAGATGACATGGATGATCTGGGGAGGGGCCTCTGATATTAATTAATTACCCTGACCCCAACTAAACACCTGGTGGAAAAGCTCCATTTTGCAGGCCTGCAGAACTGTAAACGCTCTGTCAGGGCCCTCAGTTCTTCTGGGATTTCATTCCACCAGACTGTGGCCAGGATCGAAAAGGCCCTGGCAAGGCCAGCCATACCTCCTGTGAGCTGGGAACAATCAACAAATTAGCACCCATGGAGCACAAAGTCCTGTGGGGGGGGGCATAAGGCAATAGTAAGGAGGGGTTGCATTTCAGGCAACTCTGCTCTAGCCATCCAGCCATGGCTTCTAAACATCTGGTGAATTTTTCTGGGGGAAAGTATAGGCAGCCATCCATTATGAGACATATTTGGGTGTCATCCATATATTGGTAACAGCCGGTCCCAAAGCTGTGGACCAGCTGGGCCAGAGGGCACATATATATGCTAAAAATTGTGGGAGAAAGGATTGCCCCTTCAGAACTCCACAAGCGAATTGGAAGAGGTCCAACAACTTTTCCCCCAGTGCCACCCTCTGCATCCAGTTCTGCAGAAGGAGACCAGCCACTTAAAGTCTGTCCTACATACACCCGATATGGTGAGGCAGTGGGCTAAGAACTCATGGTCAACCATGTCAAACATGGCCAACAGATATAACATCATGAGGATAGCTGAACTGCCCCTGCCCAGCCGGTGTTGGAGGTCATTCATCAGGGCAATCAGGCACCATCTCCGCCCTGTGGCCAGGATGGAAGGTATGGTTTGAGTGCTGAAGCTTCATCCAAGAATGCCAGGAGCTGATCCACAGCAACCCTTTTAACCACTTTGCCAAGAAACTCCCTGGATGGCAGGGAGAGATTCATGATATCCCTGAGGGAGCCTCCTATCCACTGTTCCCTTGTTTTGAGTAATTAGGATGGACAGGGATCAAAGGGGCAGGTGGTCAAGGGGGCATTACATCAGGGACCAAGGGAGCATTGAATCACTTTCAGGGTAAACCCAGAACTGAGATCCTGCCTCTCTAGGAATTGCCAAAAAAATTATGGTAAAACCATAGAATTTGCAGCAGTTCATATAGAGGGGTGGTAAGGTAAAGGTAAAGGTATCCCCTGTGCAAGCACCGGATCATGTCTGACCCTTGGGGTGACGCCCTCCAGCGTTTTCATGGCAGACTCAATACGGGGTGGTTTGCCAGTGCCTTCCCCAGTCATTACCGTTTACCCCCCAGCAAGCTGGGTACTCATTTTACCGACCTCGGAAGGATGGAAGGCTGAGTCAACCTTGAGCCGGCTGCTGGGATTGAACTCCCAGCCTCATGGGCAAAGCTTTCAGATGGCTGCCTTACCACTCTGCGCCACAAGAGGCTCTTTAGAGGGGTGGTATCCCCTGTCTTTTCTTCAGCACAAATAACTGCTTCCTGGAACAGAGAAAATATAACAAATGGGCTAATATTACATGTAATTTTGTTATAAAATTTCATTAGTCATTTTCTGTGAAAACAGATAGTGAGATTAAATATTAAACCTGTTTCTTGACCCATTCAGTAATTCATGAAAAGATTTACCTAACAATGTTCAGTCCTGATGGCATGTGATGTTGCCGTCATGGGTGGCGTCAGCGTTGCACCTGTACAATTTTTACCCCAGTTTGTTATTGGAATCGACATCTTTTATCAAGTGTAAAGATGATCATGCAAATTGTGTGCCATCTTAAATGTGATTTGCCACCTGCCTGATTGTTCAGAAGTGCATGGCATGCTTAATTAATCTAATTAGCTCACGCAAATATTAAAAGCAAATTTATAGTCACACTCATCGTAAAAGCATTTTTGTTTTCCTAGGCTATATCATTCAATTCCCAAAAAACGATTTAAGACAGCCTGCTTAGCTTAAAATAAGACTCGCAGTCGGTATCACTGCATTGCTTCTTCCTCCTCGGTGGATGTTTTTCTGTTAAAAAATATTCATCCCTTCTACGGCATTCTCTCTCTCTCTCCCCCCCCCCCCATCAACAATAAGAAAATGAAATTCATTTTGGAGGTAGGGATATCTGAGGCTACTGAGAAAGTATGTTGTGTTATTTGTTAGGCGCTTCTGTCTCCAGAGGCTCAAATTCATTTTTCACAAGTGAAATTAGTTTCGTGCCCTTGCCTTTGTAACGGTGTGTGACTGTGCGTGTCTATAGACATATGATGTGATATCGTAACAGATCTTTGCTCACCTAGGGCTTCATGGTTGTCACAATGCTGTAAATCAAGGTTGTTGTGAATGTCACAGTGATGGCATATGATTACAATCTAGGCCTTCCTATCTAGTTCTGTCTGATCGCCTAGATGGTGGCCATGTTTTCAAAGATCAGTTCCTGAATATAACACAGTAGTGAGAGAAAAAGATTCCCTGGATACTATAATGTCAAAAGAGCTATATGCAAAGAAGTAGATACTCTGCTTAGGATATTTTATTGCTTATAAGGTACAGTGGCTGTGATCTAATTAATGTGTTCTTCATATATGCGCTTCCATTCATTTTAAACATCAATTTCAGTTTCTGAATCTGAATCAGTTTCTACGCTTATTTTTTGCTTTGAACATATTCAATCCTTACACTCTATAGAATCTGTCTGAGGCAGATTACCATTCTTTTATATCAGAAGCAAAGCTTATTGTATTAGGAAATCAGCCTGATAATAATTTTCACTGGTTTCAATTGGAAACACATTTTCAAGTATAACTTCTCTCTGGCTTTCTTCTACTCAGGAAAATGGTATCAGGCAATGTGCATATGTTCTGATGCTGCACTGCTCTTCCATAGTTGCGCCCCACCCCCAGTCTCACTTTCCCCTTCACAACCCAAGAAAATGAAACCAGATTGCAAGGTGTCAAAATAACCAATAGATCAGAAGGCTTCTAAATATTCATATGTGTCAGAAATAATTTTTGTCAATTAGAAGACCTTCAGATGCATCTAATGGGGCATGGTTTGGGATGCATCTTTATAACTACATTTCTGATGGTACAGCCATGGTTGCTATGAGGATTGAGGGATTGGTTCCCTCAGTTATCCTGTTCAGTCTTTCCCATTTGCTTGGCAAAAGAATGTGGATTCCTGTTCTTTGTAATTGCCTGCCAAGGTGATAAACACCTGTAAGTATCCACAGAAGAGTGATGGGGGCACTTGGTTATCTTATAAAAAGGTAAAGGTATCCCCTGTGCAAGCACCGAGTCATGTCTGACCCTTGGGGTGACGCCCTCTAGCGTTTTCATGGCAGACTCAATACAGGGTGGTTTGCCAGTGCCTTCCCCAGTCATGACCGTTTACCCCCCAGCAGCAAGCTGGATACTCATTTTACCGACCTCGGAAGGATGGAAGGCTGAGTCAACCTTTAGCCGGCTGCTGGGATCGAACTCCCAACCTCATGAGCAAAGCTTTCAGGCGGCTGCCTTACCACTCTGCGCCACAAGAGGCTCATTATCTTATACCACATGGGAATTCTTCATTTATCATGAACAATGGGCTTGTGGTAGACCACACTGAGATAGGGTAAATCTGTGGTATGGTGAGCACTTTTGAAGTATAATCTCGATAAGATTATATGCTTGGATTTGGACTGGATCATTGGTAGAATATCTGTTGGGTACGAAGAAGGCCCCAAGTTCAGTCCCCAGCATCTTCAGTTAAAATGAACAGATAGCAGGCAATGTGAAGGACCTCTGCCTGAGACCCTGGAGAGCCACTGCCACAGATAAATTTAACAGGTCAATTGTCTCAACATATCTGTCAACTATGCTGGGATTATTAGTATTATTAGAAATAGCCCTTTCCAGTTATACATAAAACCAACAGAGAGCTTCTGGGCTTGATTAATCTCTGGTAGAGATTTCCCTTCTGTTAATTTTCATCTGATTTTCTGTGATCCAAGTGACAGATTTAAATTTCACACATGCAAAAGGCAATTGGGGGGGGGGACATTTTTAAAGTTCTCTCTTTAAGAGTAGCAATTACTATAAAAATCCTGCAAAGGAAGTTAATATGAAAAGACTTTAATTTGCCCTCGGGAACCATTGAAAATCGCTATTGTGAATACTGGGTAGCTTTTTTTTTAAGCAGAAGGTATAGAAAATGCTTTTGACAATGATTCTGTTCTCCTTCGAGGCCTAAGAAAATAGTTTCATTAATAGTTCAATAAGATAATATAATTTAGTGCATAGATTTATATGAAGACTTAGTCTCCAGTGCTAATTGAGGTTTGAAATCCCGCTTAATTTTGTAGTCTTTCTGAAGTCTCACATGCTACAATGGACTTAGGCCTTTTCGGCTCACACCCTTTACTTTTGGTTTTTACTATAGTAGAGCCAGTGTCACTTGATTGCCATGATTTGCATGCACTCTGCACATCAAGATTTTTCCAATTTTTCTCAGTGGTGCCGTGAAATATATAAAATTCATAATTTGATTCTGTGAAGCCCATCTTTTCTGTTTCTGTTACCCCATCACATCTGATATTTCTCTCCTGGCTGGCCATTCTGGTGATGGATGTGTTCAATGAAACAGAAGGGAGGATCCTCCATTTGTTTTCTTTTGTTTCCCAAGGATCCATCTTAGCAAGAGGAAATCTGTTTACCCCACGCACACATCAGTGTACTATCTTAATATGTATTATTATTTTAATAGGTCAGCAGTTATTCTAGATGTGCAGGGATAGGAATGTGCAGTGATAGGAAAGCTCGATCTACTCCTAAAGACAGCCAGGTTGGTGTAGTAGTTAAGAGTGGCTGACTCCAGTTTGGGGAACCTGATTTGATTCCCCACTCCTCCACATGCAGCCAGCTGGATAAACTTGGGCTAGTCACAGTTCAGAGCTCTCTCAGCCCCACCTACCTTACAGGGGAGAAGAAGGGAAAGGTAAGCTGCTTAGAAACTCCTTTGAGTAGTGAAAAGTGGTGTATAAAAAACAGATCTTCTAAATGGCTAGTTGGTCAAACGGTGGAGCAATGCTAGATTTTTTTATCTTGTGCAATCACCCACAGTGGTTCAGCAAACAGCTGGCCAGTAGACTTCTCATCTGGTAAATCTTTTGTGTGATGGTGGTAGAATATGGTGACTAGATTTCATTATTAGAGCTCCCTCCCATATTTGATTCTGTGATGCCTTAAATTCTGGTGCATCATTATGGAAACCTGGAATTCCCCAGCACAGTTTGAAAACTACTGTTCAGCTTCTGCCATTCAGTGTGTAATTGGCTGAACCAGCATAAAAACAGAATCTCTCTTTCTTGGATCCTGACCCTAACCCTTTATCAGAAAATTGGCTGTGTTTGTTTTCTCTCCGTTTGTTCTGTAAAGTTGGCAACAAGCAAAGGAATAGGCGGGGGTGTGTGAACTGACTAATACTCCTAGTTAAATTAAGGGAGCAAAGTCCCGCCTAATAATAGCTTTATAACAATTTCATTTTGTGCCTTTTAAACATAGTATTTGCTTTTTAACAGTAGAATCCAAAGCAATTTTGGATCGAAAGCACTTATTTATAACAATTATACTGATCTAATCTATTTGACAATATCCATGTTAAAATTCCAAGTAATTTTTTTACTGCGTGTATTATGCATTAAATCCCAGCAGGGCTTCACATTTTGCAAGATCTGCTATAATAATAATTAGAGACTGGAGTGATTCAAATGGTCTAAGTGACTTTATTTGATACAAATTTCACTGATTTGACTGAATTAAGACAAAGAAATATATTGTACATTGTGTAAGTGAAGGAAAGTGCTATTCTTTAAAGTTCCTTTGTCTGCTCCTCAATCTGTCATGTGCCTACTGATAGCTTTGAGCGCATAAATGCTTATTGCTTACTTCTGATTGTAACACATTATCAATTAATTGCTCACAAATCTCTGCTCTTAGTCTGTGTAGGTTGTAAGGAATGGTAAATCATTAACTTTCAATGACAGCCTGTTTGAATTACAATACAAGCCTTGCAAGGTATGAAATTTGCAAGTTTAATTAGTTGAAAACAACCCCTTTGTCTTCCCAAATCCTACTGGTAAGGAAAAGAACACATCCTCAGCACTCTGGCCTTTCCACAGCCCTCCCCTCCTTTTTTTTCACTAGCAGGATTTCAGCATCTTTCCTACTCAGACTTTCCTCTGTGGGCTGCCTTCTCTGTTCTTTTTCTTATCTTACGCATGCACGGCTGGGTTCCTGGGGAGTAGGAGTACCTGTAGGAAGAACAAAGTCAGCTGTGCATTGTTCTATCTCTGTGTTCTGAATAGCAACAGCTGCCTAAATCTAACAATGAAGAATCAGCCATCAAGCCCATATATAAATGGAATAAAGGATTTATGATTTAAGAAGTACATGGCAAAACTCAGCAATCCAGCCACATAGAGAACACATATGGGTTGTTAAGCTGCAGATCTTTTTGGTGTGCATCCCCCAAATTGAATAGCACATTCCTCAGACAGCCCAGCAGTGGGTGGCTTCAGCCAAACTATCTCCAGGATCAGACTCAAAATGTGCTATAGCATTGCCTTGTGTTTTTGCTGTGAAAAAGTTGTTATTCTATTTTGCATACATAATATATCTGTGGCTGAATATGCTGGTTAGGGAATCCACCAAGTTTGCATTCTTCTCCTGCCGCTGATGAGGGTGTCTCTCTGAAGGCCCTTTTCTGTTTCCTTCTTGCAAATTCCCACAGAAATGGGCTTAGGGTGGCAGTGAAAGCCCAGTCTGTGCCTTTGTGTTCAGGATATGCACTGCTCAACTATGAATCACTCTTGCTCTGAAATATTTTTCCTTGCAGTCTGACCTCCCATTTGGGAGGCTGTGGGAGAGCTAATATCTGAAGGTAGTTTCAGGTAGACAACCATGAAGACAGATTTGGGTCAGCAGTACCATAGAGACAATCAAGGTTAAGGGGATGATGTGACCTTTCAAGAGACAAAACTGCCTGTGTCAGATACTGACACACATATTTTAAGGGGGATACAATATGGGTATTTGAGCTTTGACTGTTTGACTCCCCACAGGGTGTCTGTTGTGGGGAGAGGAAAGGGAAGGCGACTGTAAGCCGCTTTGAGCCTCCTTCGGGTAGGGAAAAGTGGCATATAAGAACTCTTCTTCTTCTTCTTCTCTTCTGAAGCTCATGCCTCCCCAAATCACTTTGGTTTCTAAAATGCTCCTGGACCCCAATCTAAAATATCTGACAAAACATCAGAATATATTGTAGGGCACATTTCATCCCTTCATTCCTCAAAAGCTGCTGCTGAGAACTCAGGGTTCTCAGGGCTTTTCATTAAAAATGAACTTCTGGTTTTATGGGTTAGAGGTTAGTTAAAATTCAAAAATAACAAATTATTTGATTTTACATAGAGGGAAAAGGTCAGATGAAATCAGGGGTATTCTGGTGGTAACTCAATATAGAGAATTCTTAGTTAAATTCAGTATATTCACAGATTTTCGTTCTTATATTTCAGACTAATGAGAGTTTCTTAAGCTGTTCATAGTTACTTAAATCTTCATATTGAGAGATTTTGATCCATTGTTTTCTCAAACACTCTAGTCCACTTTGAGTATTCTCTACTTCATTTGGTTTTCAGAAGGCTGGTACACTCTTTACAGTACACAATCCCCTTCTCTTGAAAAGTCAGTACTTAACTGACTCAATGTTTCTACAGGCAGTTTCTAGCCACATCAGACCAGGGATCTCTGCACTCTTCAGAGGTGATTCCCTGTTTGACTGGGTAGGGAAATTCTTGCACTAGAATACCGATCCCCTTTCCTTGGTCTTTACCTATTTCCCAGATTTCCTTGCCAATTTTCCATCTGTCTGTGTTAAACTGCTCTCAGCTAGGGCTGAAATCAGATAGTACTCAAGTTAGTCAAGGCAGAAATCTGACTGCCCTTCTCCTCAGCATGCAGCTGTCTTTAGACTTTGTTTGCTCAGCTAATTCTATCCAATCCTTGGAGTAGCCTGTTACACAAGAATTTCTGTTTCTGTGAAGAATTAACCCTTCACTGTACAACATTTCTAAGCTTTTAAAAAGTGCAATCTATCACAGACCGTTTCTGCACTAGAAATATCCCTCCCTTTTGACTTTTTAAAGTGCCATACTTTGTTTTCCTTTCTGCACCTAATTTTGCCTTTCCAGCTGCAGACCCAAATTGCATGCTCACTTATGCTGTGGCTAATGACTCCCCAGTTACAGTGATTTCATTTTTAAGATGGGTTCTTATTTGGGGCTTCCCAATGGAGAATTCATTGTAGTCAGTCCACCATTTTGATTTATTTGTACATGCCCTGCTTCCATATAATGTCCACCACCATCCTCCCTTGCTTTTGAAACATCCAACTTTTTAAATATGGTGATTATAACATTGCCTCTAAGCATAAAAAAGCAGCTATCAGTCTTGATTGTAATGCAGCATTGTAACTCAATGAACTTAGCTTTTTAAAAACATGTCCCCAAATGGTCAATAATGAAATCATGTCTAAGGGATGGCACAAAAAGGTGGAATGATGGGGTGCCATGAAAAGAAAGGTGCAATCAGGCACCACATTGCAGAGCATGTGCAGACTAAAAAAATGTTTGGGAAAAGGGGAAGGAAGGAATCATGATGGAGAGGCTGCCTTCTTTTGATCCATATGCAGAAAACATGGCAGATTTCAACTTGGGCAATGACGGAGGGAAAGCCCTAATGTGGGAAGCCTAGTGGTGACTTGCAGCATCAGATGGAAACCTAAAATGAGGAGAAAACAACATATGTCTCTAATGCGGAAATGGTCACACCGTCTGGAACAGGTAACCATGTATGGTGAGGAGCCACATTAGAGATTGATATAGCATGAATGCAGAAGACTGGTTACTGAATGATAACTTTCTTTTGTGTACATGAAGACAAACAAATACAGTGAGGCTAGAGGAGTTGGTAGCCTAGTTATGCTGGGGTATTCTATCTTGTGATTTTGAGTGTGTAGTGTATGTATTGCAGATGCAACTTCATAGATGCATGAACTTGAAATCTGGAAAGCTTCTGGGTCAGTGGCAATTTTTGACAATACCAGCAAAAGGAGATCAGCTTGAACCTAAAGGTTATTTTTCACCTCATTCTTTTCTACCAGAGAAAGCAGAGAACCTTCTTTTGCTGTCCCGAAATTCTGCTCTTCTAGCACAAGGGACCTGTAGGAACAGCATTGAAGGCAAGCAGTTAGATTTCTGCTGTAGTGTGAACTGGTATCATAATAAACTCTGAATATTTCTTTTCCTCACCTGATTTTTAAAAATTTTAAAAATGTGGACAATCAGCTGGCAGTTCAGCAAATCTGGTACTATTAATATTCTGGTTTCTGATGTTAAAACACCATGGAATTTTGTGCATTCAGAGCAAGTTTTAGGAAAATCCATTGAAAGAATCACCCCAATGCTCTTTATTTACCTCCACTGAGATTGCTGAAGAATAATTTATCCTGGAGGGTTTATTTGACCAAAGGAAACGTTTGTGCCCCTTGGCAGCAGAAAAGAAACTCAAAAGCGAAGCATAGCAAATTATACAGCTCTATAAGTTACAAATGGATCTTAGAAACAATGCCCTCTGACACGTGTGAAACATAGTGGCAATTAGTGCAGTGTGGAATGTCTTAGTTTGGCACCAGATCTACTTAGACAGCAAAGTGTGTTCAAAGCTCTGCTGCAAACTGTTGCTTTAGGAATTCATCTTGTTTCTAAGGGAAGGAATAATGGTTGCTGAAATCTTACATATTAAATGACTAACCACTGATCCTTGGTTCACTTTGCAAGAGTCATAATGCTTCGCCTTTTGTTTTATGGGGGAGGTATTCTGATCTGTTATATATTTCCTAGACTATTAAACAGCAAGCACTATATGAATAATTCAACAATTTTTGTGTTACAAAATTAATGCCCAAAGAGTTTTAGGTTACCGCACTGGAAACAAGGTCAGGTCAATATAAGAATGTCCCCAGTGGATCAAATCATGGTGACCAACAGTGAAATCCAGGCTTGGCCTCTAGGTATACTCCAAGCACTGGATGGGGCCTGGAGATCTCCCCAAATTACTACTGATCTCAAGATGACAGAGATCAATTCCACTGGAGAAAATGGCTCTTTTGGGGAATAGGTTATATGGAATAATACCCCAAATCCCATTCTCAACCTCAGGCTCCACCCAAAAATTCTCTAGGAATTTCTTAACATATAGCTCACAACCCTACACTGCATATCATCATCATCATTATCATCAATAACAACACCTTGAACTTGATTCGGAACTCCACTGACAACCAGTATAGCCTATGTAGGGCAGGTTAAATATGATCCCTCCAAGGGGCCCCAGTTAGGACCCATTCAGCTGCATTTTGTACCAGCTGTAATTTCTGGATCAAAGGCAAGCTAGGCCAGTATAGAGCAAATTACAGTAGTCCAGTCTAGAGGTGGCCATCATATGGATCACTGTGGCTACATATTCCAGTGTAGCTGGTGAAATGCTGATGAGCTACATTTGTGACCTGAGCCTCCAAGCACTTCCTTAGGTATACTTAGGTAAGTGAAGCATCAAAGATCACTCCCAGATTACTTACAGAGCAGGAAGATGTTAGCTGCATTCCATCTAAACAGGTCAGACATGCTTCCTTTTCTTGTCCTTTCTTCCCCAGCCATAGGACTTCCATCTTCACAGGACTGAACTTTGAAAGACTGTGCTGGAGCCACCCTGGCATATCCAGCTGGCCACTCATCAACAGAGCAGAGTGTTACCAGCATACTGGTAACATCCCAGCTCATACTTCTGGACCAGTAATGCAAGAAGATGCATGAAGTTGTTAAATAACATTGGGGAGAGAATTGCAACTTGTGGCACAGGATCAAGTGATTGAGCAACTGTTCTTGCCACCCTCTGTCCCTGGAAGGCAATCAGCCACTGCAAGGCTGACTCCTGTATCCCCATGTCAGCAAGGCAGTGAGCTAGTAGCTCATGATCTACTATGTCAAACGTTGCTGTGAGATCCAACAACACTACCTGTGCTGACCCACTTTGGTCCAGCTGCCTCCAAAGGGCATCCACGAGGCAAACCAGAACTGTTTCCAGTCCATGGCTTTGCCAGACCCCAGACTGGAATGGATCCAGGGCTGATGTTTCTGCCAGAAATGCCAGTAATTGTTCTGCAACTACCTGATCAACCACTTTGCCCAGAAATGTTAAATGCAAAACTGGGCAGTAGCTGGTGGGGACATACAGTTCTAAAGATGGCTTTACCATTAGGGGCCAAATCACTGCCTCCTTCAAACTCCCCAGAAACACACATGAAGCAGTGAAGAGTTCAGATGTCTCTTGAGTAACACACTCTAATTCCTTGTATTTACTGGAATTCAGGGTGCTTGGAAAACCTATGACCAAGTCACCACGCCAAAGGAAAAATCAGATCATATATATTCAGCTTTAATCTGCAAATCAATTCCATGAATCAGTCCCAAGCTGAAGTACAGACCTACTATTGCCATTTCTGTGGCAAAAGGTCAAAGGCAGCAACATTTTTCCTACTGATTTATTTGTAAAGTTATATACTGGACTGGATCCAACCAGCTTTTCAGTGGTGAAAAGGAAGGAGGGGTGACTGCTACAAGAAAAGGCTATTCTGGGGTTAATGGGATCTCTGTGGAAATTGAAGTAAAGAGGGAAATTGGGTGTTATCGAATAAAAAAGCTTCCTGAATATAACCCATTGTGATTTTCTTTCACTGATGTGGTTTCTGAAGCAATGTTAATATAATATAAGATAATAAAAAAATACTAGCAATAGATAAATAATGCAAGTTTACAAATCCCTGAAATACAGTTTACAGCCCGAACTGTTAACACCAAGCCCTGCTGAATGGAATTGCTAGAAGAAAAAAATATACTAAATCCAAACACCATTAACCAGCCAGAAATTACCATACTGCGTACTGCAAAGGAGTTAATGTTTAAAACACTTAGTTTTTGAGTGCATAGAAAATCTTACTGAGGATTGCTTAATAACGGTCATGTAGATTTTGATCTTAATTATACCCTTATAAATCTATTGTAATGCCATTAGCTGCAATGGATTCATTTTCTGATTAACATATTCTTCTTATAATCAATTTTCTCGAAGAAGTTAATGATATATCTTATAAGGACAAAATGTAATATTCCAGTACATATAAAACCTGGGGAAGGACTGGATTAACCAAGGCTCTCAAAGAGAGTTGGTTCACTAGGGCTACAATTATAGCCAGTGGTACAATATAAATTAGCTGAGTGAACATAAGAACATAGGAAGAGCCCTGCTGGATCAGACCCTTGGTTGATCTAGTGCAACATCCCCTTCTCACAAACTAGTTCCTCTGGAGGGCCAGCAAAGAGCCAAGGCCTCCACCTGATGTTGCCTCCTGCCACTAGGATTCCACATTCGGAGGTTTGCAGCCTCTGAATGTGGAAGTGCCCAGTCACCACAGATAGTCGCCACCGAGAGAGCTATCTTCCATGAATCTGTCTAATCCAGGGGTAGTCAAACTGCGGTCCTCCAGATGTCCATGGGCTACAATTCCCAGAAGCCCCTGCCAGCGAATGCTGGCAGGGGCTCCTGGGAATTTGAGTCCATGGACATCTGGAGGGCCGCAGTTTGACTACCCCTGGTCTAATCCTATTTTAAAGTTGTCTTTGCTTGTGAACATCACTATGTGCTATGGCAGTAAAGTCCACATTTTACTCACACATTGTGTAAAGATGTATTTCCTTTTGTTTATTCTGATTCTATTGGCCATTAATTTCATTGGAAGCCCTCAAGTGCTAGTATTTTGGGAAACAAAGTTATCTGTCCATTCTCTCTACCCCATTCATCATTTTAGAAACCTCTGTCATGTCTCCTCTTTATAATCTGCTACACTAAAAAGACCCAATGCTTCAACCTCAACCATCTGGGTTGCCTCCTTATGTACTACTTACAGCTTTGCAATGTCCTTAAGATACAGTGACTAAGAATTGTACACAGTAATCCAATGAGGATGCACCATAGTTTTAAACAAGGCATTATAATATTGGCATTTTATTTTCTAACCTTTTGTAAATAACTTACATAGTACTTTCCAATGTGATAACTGGTCATCCAGTTCTTTGCTTCCAGTCATTGATTTGCAGGAGGGCATTTTGAGCTGGAATAAGACGCGATACACCAAGGCCACAGTTTTTTTTTACCTCCCCACGTGAGGTTTGGCACGGCATGGGAAAGGGAGCCAGAATTAGCAGTTGGTGGACTGCATCAGCACCCCATGGAGTCCAGAGGTGCCCTGGGGACCTGCACCATTCCCAGCTGGGATAGCAGATCCCATTGCCTACTGAAGTCCGCCACTAAGGGAAGCAACCCATGCAGGGGAGTCAACGGACACCAAACTAATTTGACTGCCCCCAGGCCACCTGGCAAATGAGTCCCTGTCTCCCAGCTGGGTAAGCCACACTTTTAGGGAGCCCCCAAACCCCAGGGAGTTTGATCACACCAGACACCCTGCCAACCTCCCATGCAAACCCACAGCTGTGACAAATATTGTCCATGGAACATACACCTCACAATCTGTGACAAGGCTGTATTCTCATCATCATAGGGTGGGTAGTGAGGCTCATGCTTGTGGTGCCTTATATAGGCACCACAGGTCCCACCTCATCCCTGACTCCATGTACACAGTGAGTACACAGTGTGCACCACTAATGCACTGCTGAGACAGTCGCTTCCCCATTGCCCTCCGCATCATCAATAAGTGGCTGCAGTAAGTCTCAGGTGTGTTTTGGGACCAAATTTTGATCCATATGAGGATCCATCCTTTTATTCCATGACTGTTTACTGTACTCAGGATACTATTGGAGGTGCATCATTAAAAACCTCTTCGATACCCAAGTATCAATTGGCCAAGGATCATTGACATTCCTGTTCACTTTCTCAAAGAACTCCAAAAGGTTGGTGAGCCATGCTGATTTTCCCTCAGCAGGCTTTGTATCTCTGTACTTAATAAGTCTATCTTTGATTACTATTGTGTTGTATAACATAAGTTATACATAATAAATTTCTTTAGGGAACTGGTGGACCAAGGGGAGGCTGTGCCTTGCTTCCCATTGTTGGCTGCAGCTCTCAGCAAAGGCCATGTAATATGCTCATAAATAATATAGTGCTTTGTCAGCTGCATTCACATTGTTAAAATCAGCAACTGCTGGCAGATGCCCAGAGCTCTGACACCCTTAAATTAATGCCTTAATTGGGTTCTTAGAGGTCTTTCATTAGGAACGTTCCATGTGTGCTCTGATCTCTCTCCTTCTCCTGTAATATGACACAGAACACCACAGATGGTGAACCATGTATTTGATATCATTGATTATTGTGTCTATCACTATTGCTCAAACTAAAGTGACACGTGATAAGCGGTAAAGGTAAAGGTAAAGGTATCCCCTGTGCAAGCACCGAGTCATGTCTGACCCTTGGGGTGACGCCCTCTAGCGTTTTCTTGGCAGACTCAATACGGGGTGGTTTGCCAGTGCCTTCCCCAGTCATCACCGTTTACCCCCCAGCAAGCTGGGTACTCATTTTACCGACCTCGGAAGGATGGAAGGCTGAGTCAACCTTGAGCCGGCTGCTGGGATTGAACTCCCAGCCTCATGGGCAGACAGATTCAGACAGCATATCGCTGCCTTACCACTCTGCGCCACAAGAGGCTCTTCGCCACAAGCGGTAGCCTATGACAAAAGATACTAATTCTCATTAATAATTGTAGATATATCTTCACTGCTCTGACTTTATATAACTTGGTCTGAACGGCTGTAATAAAGTTTGACTGACTACCCTCACTGCCATCTAATGGCCAGGACATTTTCTCCTGACAGCTGACTTATTCAGGACCCTGTCTGAGCTTCCAGAAGAATTCATCTTTTCAGCTTGGGGAGGGGGAGGGGATATGCAGTCCATCTTTTAATTAAATATCTAATTGTTTTTACCAAGATATAGTATAATAAGCACTACGATACATAAACACACATGAACAAAACCTAAATCTTACTGAGTCAGGCAGAATATAAACAATATTTATAATATATAACTCATTCCTAAAAGGGGGTGGGGAAGGGAAAGGAACAATCCATTTATAGAAAGGAAAATCAAATCTAAAGCAAATTCAGTATTTCCATATTTATTGATACTTTTGGTTTAACTTTGTTTTATATTCAATGAAGGGGGGCAAACTTTAGAAAATGCATATTAAGATTGTCTTTCTCCTTCCCAAGATTTCTTGGACACCCAAAATTTCACCCGTTAACATTGAATATTAATTTTCCTTAATGATTTATCTATCTTGGGTACTTTTTCTTGCCTTCATGTTTGCACAATTAACATTCTGGTAGAAGTGAATAAATGACCTAAATAAATTTTATTAATTCAAATTCCTTTGGGCATAATACTCAAAAATGCTGTCCTGGGTTGCAGTTGTAATTTTATATTTCTTTCACTAATTTGAATATTTGTTCCAAAAGATCTTTATTATGGGACATTGCTAGCAAATATGAATAAAAAGATTCCATGTGCCATTTATATCGCCAACAAAAATTTGCAATAGAGGGTAATATTTCCCTTCACCTGTCTGGTGTCAGAGGATGTGGAATGGTCTAGATCTTGGAAGCTAAGCAATATTGGATGGGAGACTGTTTTAAAAGGCTCTGTAGAGGCAAATCACCTTTGCTGCTCATTTCTCTTAAGAACCCCATGGAGTTGCCATAAGTCAACTGTGATTTGGCAGCACTTTACACACACACACACACACACACACACACACACACACACACAACAGGTGTCAAATAATAGCAATACATAAGTTTACAAATATTCTCCTTTATTGCAACATTTATTGATTTTTTTAATAATCTTATGTGGATTAATCCACTGGCTTTTAGTTATATGTATTAACAGATCTTTCAAGTCTTTATATATAGTCTATTTTAAATCATCTTCCACAAGTTTCAGTGGTTTCAACTGAGCATTTCCATTTGTCTGGGTATAATAAAATTAACTTCATACTATTAGAGGCCTAGATACATTTATTTGCATCTGCTACTCTGTATACAATTTCTAATTTGTAAGTATTAAAAAAGGTTATATTATTTTTATATTATATTTTATATATTATATTTATATTATATTTGTGAAAAGACTTAATAATACCATCTTTAATTAAATCTTTTATTCTAGTGAAATCTATCTTTTTCCAGATGCTGAAATTTCTTTGCTGAAGGACCTCAGAAAAATCTCCATGCACATCCCTGGCATACAAATATAAAACTGTTCTAACCTAATTTTGCATTTATCCCAAGCTGCATTTAATTCTTGTTCATGTTGATCTCTTCTTTCCAACAAAATCCAGCAACTTAATGAACATGGTAACCCAAGCTGTTCAGTCTCCTATATCTTCTTAGAATGACTTCCACTGCATCAATAGCAAGATGTAAATAGCATCTGTAAACCGCTCTGCGGGAGTGGTAATAATAAAGTGCTAAGAGCAATGTGGGACAAGTGGTGGGGCGAGTCCAGGATAAAAACTTGAAGGGGCCAATCAGGAGCCGCAAAGCGGCTCCTGATTGGTCCCTCCAAGTGTCACTCCAGGAGGTGAGGGGGCCATGGGAAGAGCCTTCGCCGCCGGGAAGACACAGTGGCCCTGCTCCTGTCAGTCCAGGAAGTGAGGGGGCTGGGGCAAGAACCTTTCCTGGCTGCAAAGCCGAGACATCGGGGGAGAGGGCGGGAGAAAGGCTTACACGCGGCGAAAGGAGCAGGCCCACCATGTCGGAGACGGGGTGGGCCTGCTCCTTTTGCTGCCCGCAAGCCAGGAACTCGGGGAATGGAGGAGAGTGCGGGGAAAGGCTTCGTCCCAGGTAAAGGAGCAGGCCCGCTGCGTCTCTGATGCGGCGGGCCGGCTCCTTTCCTCGGGATGAAGCCATGGCCTCAGGGGGAGGGGGGCTGGAAAGGCTTCGTCTTGGAGAAAGGAGCAGGCCCGCTGCATCAGAGACACGGCAGGCCTGCTCATTTCCCCCGGATGAAGCTGGGGCTGTAAGGGGAAGGGGGTGGGGGGAAAGGCTTCCCAAGAGGAAGCCGGGCCTTCAGGGGGAAGGGGGTTGGGGGGCCTTTCATGCCCAGCTGCTTGCCTGCTAGCTCTCTTCCCTTGCCACCCCCTCCCAATTCACTCCCACCCCGGACCCTTCACACACACCCCTCCTTCCCCCCAGTCATATCCCATTCCACCTACCTCCCTCTCACTTGCTCGCTTGTGGGCTTTCTGGCTTTCTGCCTTACTTCCTTTTTCCCTTCCTTTCTTTCTCCCTTCTATCCATGCCTTCACCCACCCCTTGCCCTCCTTTCTCACTCCCATCCCGCCTTCCCTCTTCTACCTTCCTTTCCTACATTCTTCCTCCCAATCCGCTAGAAGTGGCGGCAACATTACTCAGCAAAAGACTAACCCCCACCAGGCCTCAGTAAAATTGTCAGGTGTTGACCGGTCCCCAGTGATAAAAAGGTTGGGGACCACTTCTCTAGCCCATTTAGTCTGGAGGTTAGGGCTTGGGTGTTACCAGTGTGCTAATTATGCCCAGCTATACCTGTTAATGAATAACCACCTGAATCTTTGGCCAGGTGCCTGGTAATTGTGATGGAGTGACTCCAGCAAAGCCTCCTGAAGCATAACCCCCTGAAGACAGAGGACCTGTGGCTGAGAAGGAAGGGACCAGAGGAGGAAGCATGCTTCTCCTGACTTGACAGAGTGCTGCTACAAGATGCTTATATGACCAGGAATTTGGGAGTAATCCTTGATGCCTCCCTTCCTTTGGAGGTGTAGGTCACAGAAGTAGCTCATCAGGTGGATCTGAATTTAGACCTGTGTGGACCCAGGCTCCTTGGGAGTAGTGATGGAACATGTTTTTAACTGATTAGTTTTAACTGTAAATCATTTTATGTACTTAAAAAAAATGTTGCTAGCAGCCCCAAGACTATTGATAGAGACCTAAAAATCTAACAAACAGACAAATAAATAAATAATTTATTTCAAAACAGTTTTACTCTTTTCTCTCTATTTCTCAAGGTGGCTTACAACAAGTAACAGTAATTTACTAACACAGGCTCAGAAACGTTCCCCAGCAAGATATATTTTCACCCAAAAAGTAAGCTTTTGATGTCATGTCAAAGGTTTACTAAACAAAATTGAAATAGTCACAGAGTCATACTTCTGTGCAGAGGTAAAATAACTAGTGTTGGATGAGCTTTGGAACTAAACCTTCTCCGTCAATGCTGCATCTTCAGTGTCATTTTTGAAGTCCTTATCCATGGAAAACAAAGTTCTAAGGCTTCACTGCAGTGAAATGAAATGATCTGTTCAGATAGACCATGAGTGCTGCACATTTTCTGTGTATTCTTTACATGTCCATCAAAGAAACTATTGGGGAAAGGGTCATGTCAGCATGAAAAGAAAAACCACAACCTGATATTCAAGATTTTTTGTCAAACCATTGTGATTTTCCTTTGTACTTTAACAGAGAGAACAACTATTGGAAAGTTTCATTGTTGTCCTGACAACAGAGGAGTTCACATGAACTCTAAATTGCATGCAGCATTGTGTGCCTGCATTTTCACAGAATACTTTGTATCAGCAAGGCCAAATAAGCCATTTGGCTGCTGTAACAAGAAAGGGTTTGTATGTTCGTTGTGTTTGTTTTATGAAGCAGTTTTATAAACCAGTTTACTTAGTACTGAATGTGATAATGCAGTACAGACAGTTGGGTTTTAGGATTCTGTTTGACATTGCAAAGAATCCAGGAGTGGACCTGTTTTAATTACACATGTGTAAACGTGCAGAGTACCCAAATGAGCAGAGACAGAATTAGGGGGGAATCTTTGCAGGAATTGCTCAGAATTTGCTGCCATGTTTTTTGCTTTCCATGCATGTCTGCATAGCTTTTTCAGGTGTCTCATTACTATGCACTATGTTTACTTCTAAGTGCAAGTTCAAAAAGGCAGCCCACACTTGTGCTCCAGTTGGGATGTCAACACTAAGGAAAAATCTCATTTTGCTTGTTTTCAGACAAGTTGAACTTTGTTGTCTTCTTTCTGTGTGATTTGTGACTAGCCAGAAGATTTCTATTTAACAACCTCTGTTACTAAAATTCAATGATCTCTGTCCACATCTTCAGATTGAACAAGCTAGCAGGTATAACTGGGGGATACTTGTTGCTAATGTTGCAGCTATTGTAGAGTCCAAGGCCTATTCCACACACACTGGATAATGCACTTTCAGTGTGCTTTTGCAGCTGGGTTTTCCCGTGCAGAACAGGAAAATCTACTTTGAAAGTGCATCGAAAGCACATTATCTAGTGTGTGCAGAATGGGCCCAAGTCAAAACAGTTGTGAAGGATTTTATTCACCAAATGCTTGGCAAAATGATTAGGCTGAGAGCAGTCCACCTTCTCTCACTGTCCAGAACCCAATAGATCCCTGACTACCTGGAAGAATTCTGCAGATGTTCATTGTTTAGATGCGATGGTGGCAGAAAAGTATTGTTTCATTGCCCCCATCGGTCCCATGGAGTAGGCTCTCAAATGAGTTCTAGCCTTATCAGATTCACTCCACTATTGTTCTAGCCTGTCTTGTCACCATCCAAAGCCCTCACTAAACCAAGGGGAGGTAATCGTGTCAATTTGCCTGTGTCACTTCCCTTTCCAGAGGTTAATCACATCATTGGCAGGAGTGCCAGCCATATCAGCAGGAAAATCTCCCAATGCTATCTGAAAACCTATAGAAACCATCAGATTATTGGGGAGGGATCATCTTAACCAATTGAACAACCCAAGCTTGCAGAGTCTTATTACCCCTGCAAGCCTAAATCCCAGCAAGTATTGATCTGTCCATGACGAAACACAAGATCAAGTACACAGCTTTGCCCTTGCACAATTCCCATTAATTTAATCAATAAAAGCAGAATTACCTTATAGATCAAGGCCTGGGTATACATTTTGATAGCTTTTCACTGTATTATCCATGGCACTGTTTGGTGCTCCTTTATTCTTACCCTTTGTAGCAGGGATTTTATGCAAATTAATATTTTCCTAGGACAATCCGCCTCCCCCTTTTTGTTAGATACTTATATACATACATGGTTTGACAAGTATTGCAAAATTCATTAGTCATTTTAAAATGCAATGAAGCCTAAGTGATGTTAGATAACATAATAATAGCCAAACAGCTACCTTTTCCATTTTTTTAAATGATGTAATTAAACATTTGTTATTTCTCCCTCTTCCCCCAAAATGGGTATTTTGCTCTTGAAGCCTAATAAACACCAGCTGGGGCACCAGTGCCACATGTATAAATAAATGTATGTTTAACCTTTGTGCTGTGGTGGTTGCCCAGATTATTTTGCCTTGGGGGCATTCTTCTGAATGGCAGAATCCTGCCAATCTGTGCAGAGCTATGTTATTGTTGATTCCCCTGCCATTCATTTAATTCTGCCCCATTTGTCATTGTAGTACAAGGATGTCTCAGCAAACAACATCTGGAAAGTGACTCGAGAAGTTCCTTGTTAATCATTTATTGGCTCTAGCAGAAGAGCTTTTAGTAAACAGGGCCTTATGTCAAATGTTTGGCAAGATTTTTGGCTTCCCCAAAAGATCAGACGGATATATTCAACACTGAATGCTTTCAGGGACCTTGCTCTAGAAAATGATTAACTATAGAAGGAGACCCAGCAAAAATATCAAGGCACAGTTTAGACCTGGCAAAAGTTTATGGCAGCCTCTTCATCACCGGCTTAAAGAGCAGGATGTTGGCTTAAAAAAAAAAATCTCCAGAATCAGTGAATAAGTACAGTGTTTAATCAAACTCCATAACAGCAGTAATTTCAGCGAATTGTTCTGATATTTCTGTATACTTGTAAAGCAGCAGTTATATACACATTTATCAGATTTTCTGCCAAACCTTTCTTTATCGCCCATTTTGTCTTTGTCTTTCCATAAAGCTGTTCTTTAGCTGTTTTGTGTTTGTTTAATTGACCCTTAGACACTCTCGTTATTTAACAACATAAATAAAATCTTAGGATATCCTGCATGGTTTTATGGAATGTTGACATCCAAATAGGCTCATTCTTTGCTTTCAGCAGTTACCTTCACTGGCCATTAGTGCCCAGCAATGGCTATTGTGGCACTCCCAGCAGCACAGACTGATCAGCAAAGTTGGAGAAATGGCATGCACAGTGTGTGAGCATGGGGAGATGTGTAAGTAGGTGCAGGAAGGATGCACAGGTGGGGGACACATGTGAGTGGGTGAGTGGGTGGGTGGAAAGGGAAGAATGAGTGGGCAGAGGAAGGGGAGGAGCTTCTGGACATTGTCTGTGCAAGGCCCCTACAACTTAGAACCAGCCCTGGGAAGAAGGCTCCCTTTGGCTCACAACAATGTTATTCTGGGGGCTGTGGATGCTGTGTGGGCAAAAATCACGTGGCATGTGTAACAAGTTTGGAAATAATGTAAGATTGAATAGAAAATCTGGTAAACTTCAACCCTTGGCAACTAGGTCTTGTCATATAACTGCAGCAGCAATATCATGCTTATGAACCTCTTGAACTAACAATAAAATCAATTTTAACCCCTCTACCTTTATTTATCTGGGTAGTTTTAATTTCTTTTAAGTATTTTTTAATCCCACCTCCTTTCCCGCAGCCACACTCTACTCTAATGTGATTTTTGTTTAGGAAATTATGTTTCTTGTTCTGTGACTTACCAGGTTTTTTACGGGTCAGCAGCTTTCATTTGATACTAAACAAGATATAGATATAAAACTGGAAAATAAGAGTGTAGATATACATTTTACGATAAACATGTATGTCACTAGCGATTGACGTCGTTAGTTGATAAATGGCCAAAAAGCCAGATTTGGACCCAATTTTGTTTCTAAACCCAGTACATTACTCTCGAAGATTCAGTACAGATTGTCTCTAGGCATAAAAATGCACACAGCTGCTGAACTAAGAACACGGTGAACCCAATTAACAGCTCTCAGTTCTGTCATGCAAGTTTATTCCACAAATACTCAGATGATGCTATAGAGCCATGGAGAAAAGACATTCTTTTAAAGCTAGCATAGATTTCTATACCTTCCAAATGTGGTTGCAGTTGTCATCTAACAGACAGAAAAGAAATAAAATGTCAAGTTGAAAAGTAGATTTTTGACATCATCTATTGCAATCTATCTTTAAAACTCATTGAGAGAATTAGAGTTGTTCTTCTTAACCTTCTGCCTTTGAAATTACTGGTATGCAAAAGTGTTGGAATTGCAATCAGCAAGTAGTTTGATGAAGTCAGACTTGAAGGGCTATTGTGAAGCCATTTAAGCAGCTAAGCCACATCTGTGTGCTCACTAGTGGTGCGAGCTGGTCAATGTTAGGAATTGCACCCACGAGCAGTGGAAGGTCCCCAGCATGTGCTCTGGGGATTCCTTTGTTTAAGGTGGGCCCTAGCCCACTTCCTGCTTCTTCAGGAAGCAGAGGCTCAGTGTGCATTTTTGCTCAAACAAGCAACCATTCGGCTCTCTGCTCTCTTTCCATCTGCAGATGTGTGGCATGTAGTATGCTTGCAGTGTGCTGCCTTTGTAACTACTCTTTAAGTTTTTGTACTCTGCTTCACTCACTAAACCCCCCCCCCTCCCAAGATCCTAACATATATACATAGTGAGAACAATGGGGCTGGCCACGGTGGTGAGCCATTGGCACAGAACTCTTGATTAATTCAAATTGATTGGCTGTTGATGTGGCTGCTAGGGTTAGAGTCCAGGTCTACCTGATCCATGTGCTCGGTCCTCTGTAGGATCTTCTGCATGCACAACACCCCTCCTCTCTTAAGAAGTCACTCAGCAGGTGATGCACAAAGTCCTGCAGGTACTGGGGCAGGGGGGCATGTGAGCCCTAGTAGACCAACGGAGCTTGGGAGCCGCAGTCGGGAGAGGCAAAATGAGTGTGATGGGCTGGAGAGGTAGATGGGCTGGGGCCGCAGTCACTGGCTGTGCGTTGGCAGTGACTGGCATCAGTGGAGATATGCCTCCTTCTTCTGGCACGGCAGAGCAGGGTAGCAGTTCTGAGGAGGTTCAATGGAATCAGTGCCTCTCAGGACGTGGTGCCATACCTGGTCCACATGTCTTCACAGCACGCCGCCCTCTAGTGTCTCTATCTGATAGGAGATGGGTCCAGTAGCTTGCATGATCATCGACAGCACCCATGCAGGACTGGCCCCGTAGTTGCCTATGTATACCAGGTTGAAGTGTTGGGGACATCCAGGTTGAAGTGATGGGGTGCGGTAGCTGTCTTGAGCTGCCTAGCATACCGGATCACGTCCACAAAGTAATTAATAACTGCATACTTTCCAACGCTCTGTTATTCTGCAGCTCTGTTTCTCTGAAGGAACTCAGGGCCAAGTGTAGTCCAAAAGTCCCAACAGAAATTATTCAGCTTTGGCTGGGCTGAAGCCTATATTTTTATTGCTGTTGTACAAGGCTCTTTCATTTTGCTTGACAATCCTTATTTCATTCTTTAGTTCATGATTATGTTGTACATTAACTTTCCCATGTTGTCAGTGGATATGAAAGGTAAGAGCTATTTCATACATTAAAATTTCATGATGAATGATATTGTGCAACCATGAGAACTGTAACATTTGAAATACACAAGATTATAAAAGTCATAAATGCACATAAATGCACCCCCCAAATGCACGTTATAAGGCTGTGGCTCAGTTATACCCTGTGGCTCAGGAATCACATGTGACATTCTGATATGACTTTTGAAACCTTTTTGCTCTCTGTTACCCAGTGTGGTGAAAATCCCATGATGCTATAAGGTAAGCAGGCTCAAGGCCCTGTAGGGCTTCTGCATGGCAAGTGGGTCCCACTTGGTGTAGTGGTTAGGAGTGCAGACTTCTAATCTGGTGAGCCGGGTTTGATTCCCTGCTCCCCCACATGCAGCCAGCTGGGTTATCTTGGGCTCGCCACAGCACTGATAAAGCTGTTCTGACCAAGCAGTAATATCAGGGCTCGCTCAGCCTCACCCACCTCACAGGGTGTCTGTTGTGGGGAGAGGCACATGTGAGCCGCTTTGAGATTCCTTCGGGGAGAGAAAAATGGCATATAAGAACCAACTCTTCTTCTACTGGAAACAGCTGCCACCACAAGGAATAGAGGGGCAAAAGCCCTGGGAATTGTGAGGGACCAATTGCTAGAGGAGGAAGAGGAGCTTCAACTCTTATGCCAGAATTGAGAGGAAGTGAAATGAGCTGTGGAAATGGCTGCCAGCCATTATACCTAACAGCTTGGTGGGTGTAAATGCAGCTGTTTAAACTGCCTGTTTCGCTCCCCCCAAATAGTGGGGAGTAAAAAAGTCCTCTTTGCTCCCCCCACTTCAAAGCAAGAGTTGAGCTGTTCACAGTACCTCGGGCAAGGGCCCACCTGCTAAACTGTTCACCCAAATGTGCCCGGTCCCCTCCTGCCTGCCTGCCAGCCAGTAGCATAGGGAGAATTAAATAAGAGGTGAAGCTGGAATATATGCCCACTTCCTGGGCTCCCTGCATGAAACAGCTGTCTTATGTAATAGTCTGAATGAAACTGGGGTGGGGCAGAGGTGAGGTGAAGGACAGGGATATGAACTGGGGTTCAGAAAAGTGAGCTGGGTTGGCACACAACAGAAGCAGGCAATGTACATTTAGTACACGTCAAAGCTATTCATCTTTTGGAGCTGATATAGTTTATTTGCTGTCATTTACCTTTGGGAGGTTTTTTGGGGCAGTGTCTTGTTTTATATATTGCAAAAATGAAAGCTTACATCTAAAAAGAAATGAAGAAAAATCCATATTACTCATAGACAAAATTAATTGTACATCGTAGACCATCAAGCATAGAAATAATATTGAAAGACATAACAGGTAAGCCAGTAGAGGAAAAAATACTTTATGGCAGGTTGCATAAATGTCATTTATTTTCATTATAAGAGACAAAAGAATACCACTAAGTATGAAAAGCATCACATTTAGCCTGTCTTTGAGAGAGCCAGATTTGATGCATGGGCTTTGCCATAGCTGCTTGCCAAATCCCATTCTCTCAAGTGTCTAACTGCTATAATTGGATTTTTGTCAGTTCTCAGTGTTGTGCAAGTGCTGAACATGCTGCACTGACCAAATATATGATTTAATCTTTCAGTAGTAAATGTTGTAGAAAATCAGGAAAGATATTCAAAAGGACAACCGCAGGTAAAAAAGCTGGTTAAAACAAGATATCCACACGGGCCAAACTATGCGTCTAATCTGTGGCCGCTGACACCATTTTTTGAGATAAATTTAGTGGTGGGAAAATTGATGTGAAGGCCTGCTCCTTATTTTCCCTCTATTGCAGTGGTATTACGTGATCCTGTTCTCCACACATGCTTTTGTCAAATGCCTCAGCACTACAGAACTTTTAGACGTGGGAAACAAGATCATTTGCTGTTATTGTGGCATGGGTCCAATTAGGCCCTCACGGCAGTTTTCTAATGGTTTAATTTTTCTTTAAAATGGTGTTTGCTGCCATAGGCTGAACCTGTGTCTGCTGTGACATACAGTTCGGCTCTGATACTGAGGCTGTTTCTGCATGAAACTGCAGCCCCATCTGAAGCCCCATCAACAAGGCATCCCTCCCCCTACTTTTTGTCATTTGTGTTTCATGCTTCCTCATACACGTGCTCTGTAGAGTTTGGGTTGGCATTTTTGTCACCTGAAAAATCATGAGCTTCATATCATTACCTCAATAAACCTCTTTTGCTGCTATGCCAAGTGGGAAAGTCAATGGGGATCTGACAGTGATGGCTCTAGAAAGGGCCACTTCCCCCAGCCTGCTCCTTGCCCACCTCTCCAAAAGAAAGTGGGAGCTAGCCAGCTATAAGCAACCCTGCCTGCTAGGTGCAGCTTAGTTGGGTGTGGGGCCACCTTCAAAGGAGTCAGGGGTGGAGAAAGGGCCAGCTGAATTACATTAGTTGCTTCTTTGTTACTCTCCATCTGTTAGATTTCTCACAGTAGGTCAACTCTAAAACTCACTGAAATTATGGGTGCATATCTGTTGAACAGAGAAGCTTTCTCCTTTAAATAGCTCCATCTGCCTTGATATTGGTCTTGTTCTTATTCAAAAGAGCCATGATATTGATTCGTTGGATTAAGAGCACTACAGATATTTTCCCTCTGTGTTTAACGCCACACAAAAGTACCCATTCTTGCTCCACTATATTACAGCTATGTTCTGTCTCTCGTTTTTGATTGTGAAGTGACTTTATACTCCATGTAAATTCCATAATGTTGAAGCTGAACTTCTGAACTCACTGTCTTTAAACTGGTTTGCAATTACAGAGAATGAGATTTCATCTTCTGTGTTACTCTCCAACTGCTTTTCAATTGCTGTGGATGAAACAGCTTGGTTATTGGAAACCAAGTCCTAAAAGACAAATAACCATATTTTATGAAAACAAACAAAACACCCGCTAAAAATAAAACTATAGAAGCCCATCTGTGATGGACTGTACTTTTTAAAAGCTTGGAACTGCTGTACAAACAGCTGAAGGACTGTGCAGGGTTAATTGTTCACAGAAACAAAGAGCCTTGAGTGACAGGCTGCTTCAAGGAAATTGATTGGCTAGCATCAGTTGAATAGATAAAGACTTCTGAACTGGATACTGAGGAGAATTCCATCTGTTTTCAGCCCTAGCTGAGAAGAATCAATTACTGACCATTTTGAAATTCAACCCTGACTGAGTGCAGTTTACCACATAAAGGAGAACTGGGGGGAAACTTGCAAGGAAGTTTGGGAAGTAGGCAAAAACTCCAGTTTGGGCCAATAAAAGGGGATTGATCTAGTGAGAGAAGAATTTTCCTACCCAATCAAACAGGAAATTAGCTCTGAAAAGTGAAGAGATCCCTGGTCTGGTGTGGTTAGAAAATGCCTTTGGAGCCTTAAAAGTCAGTGATAAACTCAAGATAAGCACTGTATTTTCAAGAGAAGAGGTTTGAGCACTGGAAAGAGTGTACAAACCTTCTGAAAACCAAGAGGCAGAGAATATTTGTTATTTTTGAATTTCAAAATGCCTCAAATGCCATTTAAATTGTTTCAGCATTGTACTGTGACAGAGTGGGACAGCTAGAGTTTTCAGCAAAGAAGAAAACATATTACTATGATTGCTCGGTCAGTAAAGGGAAAGAGAAATTGAAGAAACATTGCCTCTGAGGGAGAAAAGTAGACTGTGGGGGGGCATACCATCACTGATCAGTCAATAGCAGATCTGTACATTTTTAGAACCTATTCCTACGGAATTCAAGCACAACATGAATCTGTCAGGAATCTCTTATAGGATGTAGCCATTTATTCAAACACCTGCTGAAAACCTCCATAGTGTCTCTCCTTTCCTCTTTTCTCTCCTTCTAGGTTTGCCAGCCCCCAGGTGTGACCTGAAGATTTCCTGAAAGCACATCTACAGAGATTAATTCCCTCTTAAAATTGCCTGATGTAGGTTGGAAAATTCCTGGAGATTTGCGAGTCTTGGGAGAGCCAGATTTGGGGACAGAAGTGGCCTCAACCATAGAGGCTGTGCTCCAAAGCATCATTATCTCCTGGGAAAATCCAGCTTCAAAAGCATATTGAAAGTGCATGATCCAGTATGTGCTGAATGAGCCCTTGTGGAATAAATGATGGGAAGGACGAATTAACACAACATAGAAAGACACAGATTACCTTTAATGGATAGAACCATGACTTTTAATAAAGAAATTGTTCCTGACTTATTATTTTATATAACTATTTATACTTCTCTCTTCTCTCTCATGATGACTCAATGTGGCCTTCAATACAGAAATAGCCCAATAAAATCAGAGTTCAGTAGCACCTTTAAGACCAACAAAGATTTATTCAGGGTGTAAATCTTTGTTGGTCTTAAAGGTGCTACTGGACTCTGATTTTATTGTGCTACTTCAGACCAACACAGCTACCCATTTGAATCAATACAAAAATAGGAATGCAATAGAAAACAAATCAAGAGATGAAGTGAAGTTTTTCAAATGCAGAGCAGGCCTCTCTTTCTCTCTGCTAGCAGATCTCCAGAGCTCTCGATTTCTGTATGCGATCACCAAAGTACCTGTAGCAGAGGAGAAACACAGACCTTTTCCGCATCAGGAATCTGGCTCTGCACAGCGTTTGTCTGGTGCAGGGCTAATTTCCACTTCTGGGTGATATTGGCACCGGAACACAGCATTTCCTTGCCATGGGGCAAATGAGGGCCCATGTCACACCAGGCCTGGGACTGCCCTGGACCAGTACCGACATTGGCTGGAAGTGGAATTAGCCCCACGTCCAGGTGAGTACTGCACCAGGTGAGATTTCTGGAGCAGGAAAGGTCACCATCAGCCACATCTTAGATGCTGTTACCCAGCTAGTAAAGCAGATTATTAGAAGAAGCATGTGATACATCTGCTGTTGGACTGCAACACTGCAGCCTGCTGAGTGGATGGGTTGAGGATGAAATGCCTGAATGTGTCCTAACATTAAATATTCTCCCCAATAGAGTCACAAAGGACATGAAGAGGCAGGCAATGACAAATCCCCTCTGAACATCTCTTGCCTTGAAAACATTGTGGGGTCACTGTAAATCGGCCGCAGCTTGACAGCACCATCCAACACTAAGGGGGACTAGTACGGACTTATTTCCACTACCCATCCCCCACTTGGGAGTTACAAAAGCCTGGAGCATGGAGCTTTTATTCCAACCTCAGATTGATTCAGTCCCTGCCCTCTAGACAGAATGCAATTTCTGTTTGGATTTTGGGCGATTTTAATTTTCCCTCCGCACCAAGGAGGATAGATCCGGAGTCACCCTACCATTTCTTCGCCATATCCAGGAGTCCTTTTAATCCTCGATATTGGAATATTGCGGCTCAGAAAGCATGAGAAAGCACTCCCTCTGTGGTAGAGCAGTTCTGATTGGCCAGCTGACTCCGTGACACTGAAGCTCTGATTGGCTAAACCTGCGAAGCCAGCCAAGGCTGTTAGCTTTTCTTAAAGAGGAAGCCCTAATTTTCATTTTGTAGAAGCTGCAGAAGCCCTTACCTCTGTGGATAGAGATTTGCCTCGTGTTTTTTTTTTTCTCCCTTCTCTGTTGTCTTCAAGCCCCCCCCCCCCCTCAAGAAAAGAAAGAAAGAAATAGGCTCTGTCTGGGCTTGGCTCCCCCCCCCCCTTCTGAGTTTTCCCAATCAAGTGCAGAACACTTTTCTGTTTCAGTGGGAAGGGGGGGGGGGGAGAGGAAGACCCGAGTTCAAATCGATCTGAATTCAGCAGGATCCACACCGAAAAAAACAAAGTGCAGAATCAGCCCTGGAAAGAACACCTTCCATTGGGGAAATAGCAAAAAGACAAAGATTTCATGCCTCTTCAACATCCTGATTCTGATCCATATCCACGGATGCCTAGATTAAGACATGCTAGAGCCCTAAACTATGTCAAGTTTAAGAAGTACCACAGTGTTAATCAAAATGATAACATGGTATATTTTAGTAATTCGCATTAATTTATAGGACCCTCTTAATTTGAAGTCCTAAACAGCAGTTCAATTAGCCTGTACACAAATCCAGCTTTGGATCTATGCTCCAACCACACACCAGTTTTTTAAAAGCTAATTTAACATTGAATGATTCTATCTATCTATCTATCTATCTATCTATCTATCTATCTATCTATCTATCTATCTATCATCTATCTATTTATCTATCTATCTATCTATCTATTAAATTTATAACCTGCCTCTATCGGCCCTGCCGTCTTGGAGCGGATCAAATCCTATATTTGTGCTGTTTGGCGTGGACATGGCTTCTGATCTTGTAACTCTGCAAAATGAAGACTGGATAAACAAACTGTGCACAAGGTATATTTGGAATGTCTGCACCACGTCTGCAGGGAAGACGGAGATGAGGTCTCCCATCCCAGAGTTGCAGAACTTTCATTCCTAGCGCTGTCATAGTAACCACCTAATAATTGTCTTTAACATTCTGGGGGAAAAATAAAGCTTTTAAGTTCTCTTTAAATAGTTCATTTTAGGAGACATATTCTACTACTAGAGAATATAAACAGGATGGTACAACCAAAGTATAAAAGTACAAATGGAACAGTTCATTCTGATTATTTTATCCAGTAAGGAAAAATATCTCCCAGAAACCTCAATGGGTTACGAAGTTTGTCAGCATTTGAGAAGCTGAAGCTGAAATGTTAAAAAGACTTGTTTGTTTGGCAGTTTTAATATGTTTCCCTTGTTCTACTATAGTCATTGGATGAGAGGGAGCATGTCAATCTATATTTGTTTGTGAATTCTGGATGAACATCTGGCACTTGTAGTAATTGCTGATGTTCGGAAGTTCATTCAGCTTTTAAATGAACTTGACAGTATACCGTATAAAGGAATGCTACGTTTGCTGTGGGGTGCAAGCATTTAATGAGGCTGGTTTTGCCTTATGCACACTGCCCATCCATTTAGCTCTTCTGCTTTTGGGTAGAACTGTCATTATTCAGGCTGGCTTAACACTTTATGACCCTAACTGACTCACACAAAATAGTTCTGAATCTCATGCAGGGTTTCCAAGTCTTCCATTAAAGTGGGAGACTCCTGCACCCAGTCTCCATCTTCCCATGATTATTTGGGACAGCAGCAACTGCAAAACTGGGGGACGGGGAGTGCAGATACACTGATGCTGTGATATCACATGAAATTAGCAATACTCTTAAAGGTATTCCCTGTGCAAGCACCAGGTCATGTCTGACCCTTGGGGTGATACCCTCTAGCATTTTCATGGCAGACTCAGTATGGGGTGGTTTGCCAGTGCCTTCCCCAGTCATTACTGTTTACCCCCCAGCAAGCTGGGTACTCATTTTACTGACCTCAGAAGGATGGAAGGCTGAGTCAATCTGGAGCCGGCTGCTGCATGTCTGCTGCCTTACCACTCTGCTCTACAAGAGGCTCTAGCAATATTCTTAGCAAGTTGCATTGATGTCACTTCTGGTCATCTAATTGGAAGTGATGTTGTGGCATTGTGAAGCATCACGTGTCTCAACCCTTGTTCATCTGGGTGTTGGGCCTAATTTCAGAGCTGATTCACATGTTGCAAAGTCCTTGTGGCCACCATGTGACCACCACAAGAATTTTCAGTCAGACAGACACTGGGAGTTTATGACTGGGGACTTAATTCCAAGGTGTATGCAGGCCCAATTGAGAATGGAATCATGGCATGCAGCCAGCTGGGTGACCTCAGACTTGCCACAGCACTGATAAAGCTGTTCTGACCAAGCAGTAATATCAGGGCTCTCTCAGCCTCACCCACCTCACAGGGTGTCTGTTGTGGGGAGAGGAAAGGGAAGGTGACTGTAAGCCGCTTTGACCCATTATGCACGGGGGTTTTAGCGCACATTCGGGGTGGAATGGCGGCGACTAAAATCACGGATAACGCACGGAGCTGGCTGCAACCGGCTGCAGCTTCGGTGCATGCCGCCGAAAAAGCCGCGTCAGTGAAACGCGGAAGAAAGCGCAGCTTCCGGGTGAGCGGGGCGCAACCAGAAGCGGCGCCCGGATCGGCGCGTGCATAATCGGTTACTCTGGGTTTTGCCGCCGTCGCGCCCCGCCCCGTGCATAACCGGTATGCATCGCGTCTTCCCCCTCCGCGTTTTCCACGTGACCCGAAATCGCCGTTTCGGCGGCCGTGCATAATGGGCCTTTGAGACTCCTTCTGGTAGAGAAAAGTGGCATATAAGAACCAGTTCTTCTTCTTCTTCTTCTTCTTCTTCTTCTTCTTCTTCTTCTTCTTTTTCTATATACTAATGTCTACATTTAAATTCCTGAAGTTTACCAATTCTAGCTAGATGTTGATACTCTGTATGGTGTTGAAGAGACTGAGAATATTAGTTGACTATCATACAGTTTAGCAAAGTTGTTTACCAAGTCTTCGTTTTGTTGTCTGTATTACTACAAGCAGTGTGTTATAATTTTCTTATGCATTTTAATGTACGACCAGATTTTCAGAGATGACTCACACAATTTGTTGATTATCTGCATTAGCAGCCCATGACAGGTAAAGTAGGGAATATATTTGTCACATCTGCACAGTAATAGCTAGTATCTGTTTAATAAGCATGACTTAATTCTCTGCTGTTTGTCCTTCATTCTTTTATCATACCTTCTCTACTCCTTATGCTTGATAAATTTAAATACTTGAAGGTTATTTTTATATAATAAATACATTGACAAAATGTAAATTGTAAGTGATGGGCTTGTTTTTAACCTCCCATTTTACCACTTGTTTCTATCAACAAAGAAGCAGGATGTTGTGAGAAACTGTAGCAATGCATGAAGGGGCAGGTAGAGCCATGTCTTCACTCCATAGCAACAGACAATAATTAGGGGTGAAGCAAGCAAACATGGGATGCTGCAAACATCAACATGGCTGTCTGGACTGCAGCATATTGACTAGCAGGTGGCGACTCAACCAGCGAAGACACGACTCCAGCTTTTTGGCGTATAACTTGGCCGCAACCGTTTATTAACAAACCACCCTAACGTAGCGTTGGCCATATGTAGGTAAGGGAGCCTGACCCCTTCAGCCGTCCGGCTGCTTGCTTTGAACCGCGGCGCCCGGCTCCACGCCTCACTCCCAGCCGGGAGGATGGGACGCCTTCCGCCGCGGAATCCAGGGTAGCGGCCGCAAGGAACCCAAAGGGCGTCCGCCTCCATTGGTGTCCCTCCGCCGCTTGGCCCCCCGGGCCCCTGGCCTCCCAGCCGGGTAGGCCGCGCCCGGGACACTGCCAGTCTCTTTAATGAGACCCCCCACCTCAGGGAGTCCCGCACACAGACGGGCTCCCTGCCAACAGGCTCCCTACCTGGCATATCCCGACTGCGACAATAAATTTCTACAATCCAAGAAAGAAAAAACACACGGGGAAGGTGGGTGGGTGTCTGTCCCTGTGAGTGGCTGGCCCGAAAGAGGGCGGGCGCACCAGCTCCGGCCTTCTTAAAGCCGGCCGCCCGCCCCTCTTCGGCCGCGCTCCGGCGCGGCCCGATAACGCCGCCGAGAGCTGCGGCCCCGCTGGGCGCCCCCGCCGCGTCAACAGCAGCCGCACCAAGCCGCAGCCGCAATTTAGCATACATTTTAGAAGCGAGCAAACGTATATACAATGTGATGCACTGGTGATTGTATGTATTCACCCAGGGAGAGAAGGAGAATGTATGTTTCCCCTTTATTTGGTTTTACACTGGGATTTGATTAAAACTCTTTGAAAACTGTACTTTGGTGCCAGATAATATGGTGATGATTTCCAATCATCCGATTTCAAGAGAGGAGAAAGGGCATGATAATTGCTGATTCAGTACAGCCCTGTCCCTATTTAATACTTAGTACAATTAAGGATCTATTCTGCCTGCACTTACACTATGTATGTCTCTCATTCTCACATAATTAGAATGAAAAATGGGGCTGTGGGATTGTCTTTCGCTTACATTATGCAAAGTCATTTTATTCTACTTTTAGTAATTAAGTGCACCATTTAATGGGGGCTCTAGTTATTCAGTGCAAGTTCTGTTCGAATGAGCCAAAACTCCCGGAAGACTTGGGTATAAAAATGTGAGATTCGGTATCTATAAACTAAAACTTACTAGCACAAGAATAAAAATGTGAATAACATACAAGGCTGCACACTTGTTTGCCTTGTCAATGGAATAGATATGTTTGGCATGACTGTTTTGCCAGAGTTTCTTTAAGGCAGAGCAAAGCATTCAGATTCCAGCTCCTAACCTAAACTCTACAGTATATTCCCTGGAATGCTTGGTGTGGAAAGGGCCTACCTTTACTCTAGTCCTATGGGAGCGGTTTTTCTATGAGTTACTCCCACATGAGTTAATCCCATAATGTTTTAAATCAGTGGTCCCCAACCCGCGGGCCGCAGCCCGGTGCTGGGCCGCGAAGGCCTTGGCGCCGGGCCGCAGCTCCTTCTTCCCTCCCCCCCCGAAGCGAGAAGCTTGCCAGGCCGCGAGCAAATCGGCCGCCAAAGCGGCCGATTAGCTTGCAGCCTGACAAGCTTCTTGTTTCGGGAGGGGGGGAAGAGAAGCTTGCCGAGCCACAAGCTAATCGGCCGCTTTGGCAGCCAATTTGCTGGCGGCCCGGAGGGGCCATGAGGGGGAGCCGCGGCCGCCAGCATGACGGTGGCGCAAACGCGTGTGCGCGGACTGTCGCGCACGCACATTTGCGCCCCTGCCGGGCGCAAACGCACGTGCGCAGCAGTCCATGCATGCATGTTTGCGTTGGGGCTGCTGTGCATGCGCGGGCCCCCAGGCCACCCTCTCCCCGCACTCCGGAGCAGCGGTCCACGGCAGCCAAAAGGTTGCGGACTGCTGTTTTAAATGATCCATCAAATGGTGGGAATGTCTGATCCAACCACAGACTAGCTCCCCCCAGGGAGCCAAAGGGTTTATTTTGTAGGTAATGGTTGAGTGCTGAGGTCCCACCAGCATGTCATCAGTATGAATTGGCTATGCTGGAGCCACGAAGGAGAAGAGTTGATTTTTACACCCCACTTTTCACTGCCCGAAGGAATCTCAAAGCAGGTTACAAGCACCTTCCCTTTCTCTTCCCACAACAGGCAACCTGTGAGGTAGGTGGGGCTGAGAGAGCTCTGACAGGACTGCTTGGTCAGAGGGGTCTGTGACATGCCCAAGGTCACCCAGCTGGCTGCATGTGGGGGAGTGGGGAATCAAACCCAGCTCACCAGATTAGAAGCTGTGGCTCTTAACCACTATACCAGACTGGCAGGGACTTTCTACTTGGCAATTCCACAAAGTCACATTGACTCCTTGTCAGGCTATTTTATACATTTTCCTCTTCTGCTTTTGTAGGTTTTAGTATATTCTAAAGATGAGATATTATAAAAGGGGATATAAGTTTTAGTGGCATTAAGGACTGAAGCTTTGGAAGGGACCAGATTTCTCTTGCGCTCATTGTGAACGATAGTGGAAAGTGCCATCAAATTGGAGCCAATGTCCAGCAACCCCTGTAGGGTTTCCAAGGCAAGAGATGCACAGAACTGGCTTGCCATTGCCTGCCTCTGCATGTGCTTTATTCTTTATTCGTTTGAATACCCAGTGAAGATTCTTGTTTCTGTTGGCTAGAAATCTCTTTTATTATCAGACACAAGATGAAACATTGTTTCAATTACTGCTCTAGTTTACACCTGTAGCTAATTAGTCTTGTGACGGACCTGTTTGGAAGAACGACTTCGTGATAGATGCTGCTAGGATTCATGTTGGCTTCTCAGTTGGATAGACTTCAGGTGGTGGCTTGCAGATGCCATTCTGCATTCAAAACCAAGCAAATGCTTGTCATAATTCCAGCAGGTGTATATTTAAAACCCGTGATATGTCTAGACAATGAGATTCATCTATATATCTTGAAAGAGGAAATAGATACATGCATAGAAGCAGCTTGCAGGAAAGAGCAGATCTAAATAACTGTTTGTCAGATGGTCATATTTATTGAGGAAGCTCAGCAGAGGATTAGCTCATTCTCAGCCAACAATGGGAGGTGACAGACACTGCCTTATGGACTTGCACCAATCTCTCAGTGTCACTGTTCCTTTAATACACACCTTTTGGGCTGGTTCACATACATATGTATTAATTTATGTCTGAAGCAAAACTGTTTCTTTGAATAAATCATCACAGACCTAAACACCACAGGCTGACATTTCATGCCTACCATGTGATCTCAAACACAATATTGTTTAATGGAGTAATTTCACATATTAAGTTATCAAATACCAAAGACTGAGTTAAAAAAGTGGTTTTTCTACTGAAAATAATGGTTCTGAAATCCTGGAACATGGGAACAAAGGACACTACAGATTTGAAACCCAAACTGGCACTGAAAATCAGAACTAAATATTAAAGTTGTCCTCCCCAAATCCAAAATTATACTACTTTCCCCCCCCTGAGAATACACTCCTATCCCAGAGTAATAAAGAAGGGGTAGGGGACAAAGAAACACAACAAATAATAACAATTGTAATTCCCAAGCTATGGAATGTGTTTGACTTGGCTGTTAACAAGCCAGATGCCTTCTATGCCACTCAAACATTACGAAAGTGTGCTCCACCCTGACTTATACTGTTGAACCCCAACCCAACACTGAACCATGTTCCACAGAACAGCATGCAGTGATCCATGCATGCTGTTATGTGCATAGGTCTACAACTAGGTCCATTCCACACAAGGATCAATATTGCAAATTGCTTACAGAAAGAAAAAACTCCTAACGTAGAAATCCATCTAGCTGGCAGCTGGCATGTGAGCTGCCATTTCATCATTACCACACTCCCCCGAGTAAAAAAAATATCCCCCCACCCCGTGCATGGGCGTGATTTTCGGCCGAAAATAAAGGGAACTTACAAATGGGGCTGTGTTGTGCTTGGTGACTTGAGGGGAGTTTTAAAGCAGCTCTGTGGAAGGACTGCAGCCGGAGAAGCCTCGCTGGGTGAATGAAGGCTCGCCGGCTCGTTGCTCTCCGCTCGCTCTGAGAAAAAAAAATGGCGATCGCTTCGCTGGAAGTTCGGAGGAGAGAGCCAGGGGGAGGGACTTTGCTGAAACCGCAACAATGGCAATGCACAGAACTTTTTTGAAACTGTTGCAGATTGTTTGCAAGAGTGTAGCGCTTTCCAGAGGGTGAATCCCCTTTTTGGGATTTCCCTGGAAGCGCTACAACGAAGCGCTTTTCGCGGGTCTGTTTCAGGAGTGTGGCAGATTGTGTGCGACGTTGTGCCTAACTGCAAATTAGTAGTGTTTACAATTTGCCACACTCCTGCTACATTTAGCTTGTACACAATGGGCCCTAGAATCTCTGTATCACAATATTTGAATCAGTGCTGGAGTTATAGAGTCCCTCTCTGATTCCCCCTCCTAAAACTGTACACAAAGGACATAACATAATCAAGTAGCAAGTCTTTCTTAATTTTCTTTATGAATCTTCCTCAATTACTAGAGGTTGACATAGAAATCCAGTGTGGATCACAAATGATCATGTTACAGGGGGTGTTCAACTCACCCAAATCTTAGCTGATGCCACCAGAGGCCCACTATACAATCTGAGAGTTGTTCCTTCATTGAAATTTTGGTGCCTCGCCACCATAAAGATGCAGTATTTAAATATTTAAGTATTTTTGTCCCATACTCTGGCTATTTCCATACCTTGTAAACTTTTACAAAATTTAAACTTGGAGAATATATGAGTTTATACACATATAGTTACTGAGGATTTTAAAATCTTAGCATTTTACGTTAACAGCTTCAGCATGATTTTACTGAGCACAGGATAAGGCAATAATGGAACAACCTGCTTAACATGGTCTATTGACTGACATCCTCAAGGCACCTTTAAGGCTGCAATCCTATGCATATTTAGAGACTAAATATTATTGAACTCAATGAGATTAATCTCAGATGAATTCAGTTTTCCACTGAGTTCTAGCATGTAATGATTTCAATCATTCATTGTCAGACTTAGAGTTTTAGCTCTTATCCTGCACTCTAATTCTTTATTTTTCATTATTTTTACAACTTGTTGATGCTTTGGAGACCTTGTATTGATGGCTGTGTATCAGCCTGTCAATAGAATTCTGCATTCACTTGCCAGTTTTGGCCTCAAAGCCATCTTAAACTAATCAGATTCCATTGCTGTTAAATTTGGATCCCAGACCTGGGAATTCAAAGGGAGCAGGGCACTGAACATGGTTAGAGCCTAAGGTAGGTTTGGTGTTGGTTCTGCAGTTGTGATTAAGGTTCCCTGACCATACAAAAAAAAAAAGAGAAAGTGCTACCATGGTAAATGAAAATATCTTTTTAATTGCATACACTATATTCACCAGTCATACACTATATTCACCTTCTTGAATTGCAATTAGGTCAGAGAGGCTCTAGCAGGTATACCAACCAATAGCTTTTACCTTTTAGCTGCTGAATCAAAAACAGTTTGTTAACACTCTTGTAGTGTCCTTAGCTGTGTAATGTTAACTTTCCCACATCACCAGTCCTCCATTAGCACTCATTTCTAAGGGCTGGGCAAAAGGTATAACCAAACGTTACAAAAGAAATAGAGCAGCTATTATTCTATGTCTTCTTTGTAATTTAACACAACAAGTGACATGATCTCATTGTGATGTGCAGTGCCTCACCTCCGCCTTATATATCACTGTCAGGAACATCACACCTCATGTTCAGCTCAGAATTATGAAGAATGTCAGTTCCATGTTTCATACAGTGTCTCAGTTGAAGGCTATAAGTAACAAAACCCTCAGTGGAGTTATGCCAGTAAGGTAAATCTACAACATTAATTCTGACAGCAATCCTTTTCTTTTTAAAATCAGTATGAGTATTGCCGTTTGAGTTTTATAGGAACAGTATCATGCCCAATGACTCCATGCCACAATAAATAGAAGTACACCCTTCCAAGCTTTCCAATTTATCAATGAATTAGAAGGGCTTTATTCTGTTTAGGAAGAGCCTCTTGTGGCGCAGAGTGGTAAGGCAGCAGTCATGCAGTCTGAAAACTCTGCCCATGAGGATGGGAGTTCGATCCCAGCAGCTGGCTCAAGGTTGACTCAGCCTTCCATCCTTCCGAGGTCGATAAAATGAGTACCCAGCTTGCTGGGGGGTAAACGGTAATGACTGGGGAAGGCACTGGCAAACCACCCCGTATTGAGTCTGCCATGAAAACGCTAGAGGGCATCACCCCAAGGGTCAGACATGACCCGGTGCTTGCACAGGAGATACCTTTACCTTTACCTTTATTCTGTTTAGGATTGTACTTAGTGCTGCCAAGCCACTGAGGGCAGAGGGTTTCCCACCCACTGGAAGTGGTGGTGAGAGAAAAACTAAAAAAGAAAAATGATGCTTCATATATTTACAGGATGTTCTTACTATAGAGCTACTGGCAGTTCCTAGATCTACCAGGAAGTGACACAGGATAGCTCTGGGATCACTAGAAACTCTATGGTAAGCACATGGTAGATTTTCGGGTGATTCCTAGAGCTACCCTTTGTCATGTCTGGGTGACTCCAGGAATCACCAGGATCTCAATGGTAAAAATTCCTGTAGGTAGATGAAGCCTTATTTTTCCGATATTTTAATTTTTCTCCCGAAAGAGCCCATCATATCTCCCTTGCCAGTTGCCAGGCAACCATAATTACACTATTTATCTAATTTCAGTTACTCACACCTAAATCCTAACAAAATAAGTGGTTAGTTGCAAGTAACTCAGCATTCAAAAAGTGGCTTTGACTTACCGAGGCTGAAGATTGATGGGCGGCAGTGAAGGCCCCAGAATGACACGTAGGACCACATGTCAGGGTGGCCTGATGCACGTGCGTCAGGCAAAGGGGTGGAGAGGCAGGCCTATAAAAGGCCTCTTTTGCCCGGTCTGCTGCATTGGACGGTTGTCCCTCCCACCCGCACCATGTTCAGGTTTTGTGGTTGAATTTTGTAACTAGTTTATAAAAGTATTTATAGTAAATTGTTACAGCTTGTGGGATGACATAGGTGGAGCCTGTTTTGGAGGGAGATCTGGCCTGCATCCTGGAATGTTTTGCTTTGATATAATGAAGATGTTTTGTTACAACATCTATCACTCTATACATGCCATCACTGAACTTCATATGCCACATCTGTGTCCATGGCCCAATAGCATGGTTCCCCTTGGAACTTTCTAAATCAGTAGCCATAAGAAGATGCAGAAAGTTTTGCCTTCTTATTCCCTTGTCATTAAAATGCTGCCTTATTCTTGGAAGATCTGAGCCACAGAGAAATGAAGCACATCTGTAAAGTTTTGCTTAAATACTAGTGTGTGGTAGGCAATTGATTAGCTGGGTGGCAATTCTGCCAATGAAGACATGACTCGCTTCTGGCAGTAATATGGTTGTAGATGTTTATTATTATGTCACCCTCCAAAGGGTCGACCCAGCATGGTAAGCAGCCTGACCCCTCAGCCGTTTGGCTGCTTAACCCGAGGGTTTTTGGACACCATGAGACCCACTTCATCCCAGCTGGGAGAGCAGGTCTTCTGCGTCAGGAATCCCTCACCAGAGAAGTGACCATATCAGGGTCCACCAGGCATCCACCTCACTTTGGTACCTCTTAGGCCATTTGCTGGCAGGGGCTCATGGGAATTGCAGTCCATGAACATCTGGAGGTTGACTACCCCTGCCTTAGGCCACTTGGCCATGAGCCCCTGGCCTTCCAGCTGGGTAGGCCACACTCGTATGTCTGCTGGTCTTGTTAAGGAGACCCCCCCCCAACCCCCAGGGAGTTCATTATGCAAACTCGACTCCCTGCCAACAGACTCCTACTGTGCCTGCAGCTGTGACAGATAAACCATAATTAAACATGAGCTGGTAACAAATGCAAAACCCAAAACACAGGGTGGGAAGCTGTTCGGCTGCCAGTCGCACAAGAGAGTGAAGCAGCACATGTGGTGCCTTTTATAGGCACTCGCGCCCCACCTCTTATGCATGCCGCCAAGCAGGCTGTGTCCATGCTTTCCCGCTCATGGCAGGCTTTCTGGCCACCACCCGTGTCATCAAAGGTGGCTGCGGTAAGTCTCAGTCACAAATACTTGTGGTTATCCCTCCTCTTCCATCTTCATAGGCAGTTCATGGTGATATTTTTAAATCCCTCATTTTAAACAGGGCTCCCTAAAAGAGAACTGCTGTTTGAGAAGGAAAAGGTGGCAGCTGACTCTCAGCACTGAGCAATCAAACGTTGGCCGAGAGCCTCCAAAGGTATGAAGTGTAAGAGTTCCTTTTGGAAGCTGAGCAGAGTGAGTGTTCTCCCTTTGTTACAAACTGCAGCCTAAGCTAGACAGAAGCAGGTGACAAGCTTCCAAGTTGATTTCTCTATTACTTCCTAGCAAGCGCTCCAGGTGCAACAGTAGTGGAGCTCTGAGAAGAAATAGCCGGCAATGTGCTACTGCAAGCATCAGCCACATGTCAGATCAAATGCACAGAGATCATCAGACTTGTGCTTTAACCAGTGTGGGCAGGTAGTGAAGGTGTGAAATTGAAACAAAAGCACAGACGCCTCCTACCTTATTCCTCCCAGACAGGTTTTGTGTCCTTACATAGAGGATGGGCCCCCACAAGGAAGTGTTAGAACCTTTATTACTTTCTCTGTAATGAGATTTTTTTCAGATGTGTGGCAAAGTCACATTCTCCATTACAAATGCAGGCATCTTCTGTTGCAGCAGTGTTTTGGAGGTGCGCGCTGTAATTCTTGCTTTTCTGTATTTCACAGTTTCTTTTAACATACTTTAAACTCCCTTGGGGAATAGTGGGCCTTCCACCTCACAAGGCCACCAACTATCCGAACATTCCTTTCTGATCAATGGCCTACTTCATGTATGCATTTGATTTCTAGGGTAGGCCCTTGTTTTTCTTCTCTTACTTTCATCATAATCTCTCAGAACAATCAAGGAAATATCCTTTTCATGATGTCATGTTAGTCAAGTTAGAATGTCATGTGTATTTGAAGGGCTCTGGTTGAATGTTGCCTCTAGAGTCGCCAGTCTCCAGGTAGAGCTGGGAGATCTCTCAGAATCACAATTATCTCCAGACTAGGCATCAGTTCCCCTGGAGAAAATGGCTGCTTTTGAATCTCTTGATTATACCCCACTGACATCCTTTCCATCCTTCCCAAATCCTGACCTTTCTAGGCACTAGGTTTGCCAGGCATTGTCTAGCCTACAGTGGGAATCTGAGGTAGGGACATGAGGGCAACAGCAGTGTTTTAAACTTCTTTTTTTTCTCCTGCTAGCTACTGAAGTGGTGGAAAGAAGTGACATCTGGGCCAGGGGATTTCCCACTCCAGCAGGAAGCTGGCAGGTCTGCCAGGCATCCCTCCAGCCTCTTGGAATTTCCTAGTCCAGAGTTGGCAACCCTGCCCCCAACACTGGACCTCCATTCTCCTATAGTCTTGCCAAAGTAAAAAACAAAAAAAAATCAAAAAGTATTTTTATGTGGACTGGCTTTGGATGCCTTAAATTAAGCTGGTGAAGTCAGCATGCTTTTATCACAATAGTTTAAATTAGGTGTATGGGCTACCTCTGGAGGTTGATATTGAACAGGAGAAATTTCTAGGGGGTTATGGTCTTTATTCTCAAGGATCTAGGTTTTGCAAAACCCTTGGGAAAATAATACACCATTTCCCTTCCAGTCTTAACAATGTTTATTCAAGTACTTCTTCCACTGAGCTACATGCTTCTGGGTCTCAACTTATATGATCCTCTTTCTCTCAGCACAGGTGAAGGGGATTACAAGGAGGCCAGTATGTGCTACACAGGATCAAATTTATGATATGGAGTGATACTCCAAAATATTGTATTGCAGTTACTTTGTGGGGGAATCCCCACCCAGTGTTTGCCAAACTAGGAGTCTCAGAAGTTCTTGTATAGATGCAACACTGGAGTTTTGACAGAAAGATTTCTAGTTATATGCATACTAGTAAGCAAGCCCGCTGCAGGGAAATGCAGCGGGCGCTAGGACTCACCGGCGGCGGGCTGGTCGGCGTCGTCGTTGGTGGCGGCAGTGGCAGCAGGCTTTTTTAGGCAGCAGGCAGGCAGGATCCCTCGGGCGGCGGGCTGACGCGGCGAGAGGCGCAAAGCGCCTCTCGCCGCATCAGTCCGCCAGGCAGGGAACCCCCGGCAGCCGCGCTTCGCGCGACTGCCGGGGGCTCCCTCCGATTGTCTGTCATGAGGAAGGGTCCAACCCGGACCCTTCCTCATCACAGACAAAGCCCACCTCAAGGGGGCTTAACGAATTATTTAGTCCGTGGCACCCGTGGCGCCACAGGCTGTTTAAAGATGTTTCCTGTTCCCTGTAAACCATCCCTAGCCTTTGGGGGCGGGCGGCATATAAATCTAAATAAATAAAATAAATGAATAGTACCCCAAAGTAAGGAACTTGAGTAGGTGCTCAACTTCTACAAAAAATCCCTTTGGTTGACTTTGAAGAAGGACTGAAGTGGAGAGGGAATATAGAGACAAACTCTTCTGATAAAAGAAGAGCTGGGGGCCCCTGCTTTTTACTCCCTGAAGAAGTCTCAAAGTAGCTTATAACCACCTACCCTTCCTTTCCTTACAATCCACATCCTGTATCATTGGTTAGGCTGAGAGAGTTCTCTTGGATGCTTTAGGATGCTTAGGGCTGATCCTGTGTTGAGCAGGGGGTTGGACTAGATGGCCTGTATGGCCCCTTCCAACTCTATGATTCTATGATTCTAATACAGAGGAGTAGAAGATTAAACTGGATTAGAAGTCACCACTTTTAACCACTATACCAAGCTGGTTTTCAGAAAGATCCTGCCTAGCACATTCATGAAATATCATCAAATGCTTGTAATAATATCAACCTATTCTGCACAATCCTTACGGAATGAAAACGGAAAATTCCTGTATCTCATGTAATAAACCCTCCCCCCTCTTGCTGTATTGTTAACTGTGTGTGCTATAGTTGAGAGAAATATGGAGAATGCAAAGGGGGAGGTGTTGTTTCTCGACAGTAGTTTATGAGCAGATATTGAATAGATATCAGTTTCTATAATTGCATTTTTGGTAACTCACCTGTAACAGAAGATGGAGAGAGTTTTTGTTTGTTGTTTATTTGTTTGTCATAAAATATGAACTCCCAGCAACTGTCATCCTGAAGAATTAGACCCGCTGCAGTATTTTGTTACATTTCAAAAGGAAAAAGGTGAGTGAGTACAAAAGCTCTCTTGCACTATTAAGCAAAAGCAGCAGCACTACTGCTCCCCTCCTCATTATTCAACCCTCTCTTTAGTTCAATTATACACCTCTACAGCTAAGGAAGATAGATGAAGGTCATTTGGGAGTCGTAAACCACAAAGCATTGAATGCAGAGCTATGTTCTTAAACTGATTTACACCTTGTTTTACAGCACGGAGCTTCGATTGAAATGCAGGGGCAGTGATTGAAAAGCTTTTCTCTCCTCCTTGGTCTGGGAAACTCTGCCTGTAATTATTACCTCGATGAAATGCATGAGGACAATTGAACACTCCTTTCATCATCTGGGAGATGAAAAAAATCAACCCCCCCCCCAAATCAAGCCAAGTAATCTCCCCCCACCCAGTACAGGTGTCTTTAGCATTTGGATAGGAAACTGCTTGGAAGGTTTGATAGGATGATATAACTGAAATACTTCTCTCTGTCTATATGTATGTATGCAAAATCAGGGAAAACAAATAATTGAAAGAAACAATTTGCCCTTCCAGGAAAGACAATGAGCTACCATTTTGTACTAATTTGCCTTCCATATATCTCACAATGTGAGGAAGGCAAAGTATGTACAGAGAGTGGGGGGCATGTTAATTAACAGAGGAAATACACATTAAGACAAAAAAAATGTTTCTTTGTTTGTTTATTTGTTTGTATATACCACCCTCCCCTGAGGCTCAAAGTGGTTCACGTAGAATGTAAACAGGAACAATACATCAAACTCTGCAGCTATATTGAATAAAAGTTAACAGTAATAATAGTAACAATAAACAGAGAATACAACATTCTAATCTACTCGATTAAACAATCTAACAGGCCATAGTTGGTCAGTTCAGGCATACAGGTTCAAGGGAGGGAGTTGCGGGGGCCCAGTAGATGTTTTTTAGCTTTAACCAAGTGTCTGGTGGAGGAGCTCCCTTTTGCAGACCCTGCAGAACTGTTTTAGTTCCATTAGGACCCTGATCTCCTCTGGGAGCTAATTTCAGTAGGTGGGGGCCAGGACAGAGAAGGCTCAGGCCCTAGTTGAGGTCAAGTGGACTTGACATTGGGGCCAGGTATCACTAGCCGGTTGGAGGTGGTGAAGCACAGAGCTTTTGAGGGGCATAGGTAGATATGTGCTCCCTCAGGTAAACCTGGCTCAGAAAGCATATGGTCTTGAAGGTAATTACCAAAACCTTAAGCCTATCCAGAACTCAACTGGTAACCCAAGCAATTGTTTGAGAATGGCCAGATTTGGGACCTCCATGGTGTTGCTGTGAGGATCCTGGCTGCTGCATTCTGGACCAGATGTAGTTTCTGGATCAGAGTTAAAACATAGAGTGAGTTGTAGAAGTCTAAGCTAGAGGTGACCGTCACATGGATCAATGTGGCTAGCTGTTCCAGGGCCAAGTAGGGTACTAATAGCTTGGCTTGGCCAAGGTGGTAGAATGCCAGCCGTGCTACTCTTGTGACCTGGGCCTTCATTGAGAGGAAGGCATCCATGATCACACCTAGGTTCCTGGCAGAGCATGTGACTGATAACGCACACCATCCAGGTTGGGCAAATGCGCTTCCTTAATTGGACCCTTCCTGCCCAACTATAGGACCTCCATCTATGAAGGATTGAACTTCAAACGATTCTGCTTGAGCCACCTTGTGACTGCTTCCAGGCAGCTGCCTAATGCTTTTATGGGAGAATCAGGATGGTCATCCATCAAGAGGAAGAGCTAGGTGTCATCTGCATATTGGTGATATCCCAACCCAAATGTCTGTACCAGTTGGGCAAGGGGGCACAAAAAGATGTTAAATAGGATTGGAGAGAGGACCACTCCTTGTGGGTTGGTGGTGGCTTGAAGATCTCTCCTATTATTACCCAGTGTCTGTGACCCAGAGAAAGGAGATCAGCCATTGAAGGGCTGTTCCCTGTATTCTGGTTTGAGCAAGGCGGTGAGCTAGAAGCTCATGTCGAATGCTGCTGAAAGGTCTAATAGTACAAGCAGCACTGACCCACCTTGGTCCAACTGGTGATGGAGGTCATCTGTCAGGGCAACTAGCACTGTTTCTACCTCATGGCCAGGCTGGAACTCTGACTGGGTTGGGTCTAGGACTGACGTTTCTTCCAGGAATGCTATTTGGTTCACAGCAGCCCTTTCAACCATTGTTCCCAGGAACACTAGGTATAAAATGAGTCAGTAGATGTTGGGCCCTCGCAGGTCTAGAAATGGTTTTTCAGGAACAGGCAAACCATTGCCTCTTGACAGATGATTTCTGGAGTTGTTCAAATGAAACATTTGACAGTCATTTTTATGGTCTTCCTGCATAGCAGTTGCAGCAGAAAGCACAGCATATTTTCTGTGAAGCTGTGACATTCAGAAGCTTGCCCAGCAGCCTGTGTCTGTCTTCCACAATGATTCAGGCTTGAGGTCACTTTCAATTAATATTTTATTAATTGAATTAGGGTGTGCAATATATTTTCTTTGTTTTCCTCTGTGTGACAGACAGTACTTTATAAGCCAGCCTCAAGGTACTGAAGTATCAGAGAACTTAGAGGTGAAGAAGAGTTAAATCTTCGCTCAGCAAAAGACCTTGAGTGACAGGATTCTCCAAGCACTCTGACTGGTCAGCAACAGCAGAAAGATAAATCCTGTGACAGCTGTATGCCAAGGGAACTGGGATTCTGACAGATAACTGTATTGAGAGAAGAACATTCTGTAACTTAGCTGTTGAATATCTACTCTGAGTTTTTAGTCAGAAAACACAGTTTTGACTAAAGAGTCAAGGTTTAGCTTAAGCTGAAAGCAGTTCTACACAGACAATATTTGGCAGAGTGATTTGGGGTAGTAGACTGAGACTCCCAGTCAGGCCAAAGGACAGGGGATATATCTTCTAAGAACAGAAGAAGAATCCTGGCCAGTTAAAAGGAGAAATTTGCTCTAAGGAGTTCCCTTGTCTGGTATGAAAAGATAATACTTCAGACACCTCAGGAGTTTGAAGGAAATGGATGTTTCAGAGAAAGGGAGATGGGTACTATCACAGGATACCAGCCTTCAGAAAACCAGTGGTGCTTAAGAAAACTCATAGAAGAATACCGTAGTTTTTGGGAAGACACAGATACAGAAGCCTGTCACTATTAATAATTAACTAAGGAATTAAGCTTCTATAACTCTCAATAGCCTTTATTTAAGAACCAAAGACTGCACAACTACAGATTTTTATCTCAAAGTTTTCAACTTCTCATTCCACCTGACCTTTCCCTGTGTATTAAATGAAATATTTTATTTTGTTTGGGTTTACCAATGTCTTAAGTTCCATTCTGAAGGTGTTTTGATAAAGTGGTCTCTTGTACCTTCCCTCGATGTTCCAGGACTCTGCTAAAAACCAAAGTGTGGGACAGCCAGTTTTATTAATCTCAATACCTATACTACTTGAGCAGCTCAGAGGTGAGAGGGAACAGAATTTTTGGAGGGAAGATTTGCCTCAGTATGGGAAGGTGTGGAGAGGATCATCATACTCTGCTTCCATTTTTTTGGCATCTTTTATTTCTTTTGGTATGTGTTATTTTCTAATGGCAAGCAGATTTCTAGCTGTAATATATTTTGATGAAATTTTCAGGTATTGTACCTTTCACTTTAATGATCCACCCATATTTCAGGAAAGAGAAAACAGGCTCTCATTTTGCATAGAATGGGCAGAGGCAGATGTATGACATTCCCAAAAGGCAGGAAGAATTAACTATCAGACATACAGAGGCCCCGGGCATCCAAAGAAAAACAGGGAGGAAATTACACAATAGGCAGAGGCTGCCCCTTGACATCATAAAAACCACACATCAAAGTCTAACACTTCAAACAAGATGGGAGGGGAGAGCAGAAAAGGCACAGAGGCTTTGCATTTGGCAACCACAGGAAAGAAGGCAGCATGACACAATAGGCAGAGCAACAAAATTTGTGTCCAATAGCACCTTTAAGACCAACAAAGATCAATTCAAGGTGTGTGCTTTCATGTGCATGCACACTTCCTCAGACAAAATAGAACAAGGATCATAAGAGTACATATATAAAGCAAGTGACAAATGAGTAAACTGTGTCATAATAGCCAATGGTGCCACATTATAATTCTTGCAAAGGACAGCTAATCGGTCCTTTTGAGTTCAGTTGTAGTTCACAAAAACACTGGAGAAATAAAACTGTCCATGTTAGTAATTAATAGCAGACACTTTCCCAGTTGTAAAAAAGAAATAATTAAAAGATATTAGTTGCTTGTCCCAATCCATCTCCACCCAAGCATGGGAGCATCCCCATAAGTGACAAGCCATGTTGGCAAGTTATCTTGTCCGGAGACCAGAGAGTTAGATTTGAAATTACATTAGGTATTACTAACATCACATTACAGCCACATTGTCCCAAATAAAATAAAATAAAAAGAAGAGGGGATTGTAAGGAATGTGGATATAAGAGTTGAACGAGGTTAGCATGAATAGTGAGCTAAAAAGCCTATGTCCTTTTTGAGTCGAGGGTATGCCATTGTTTTGAATGTTGCAATAACTTGCATTTCTGCAGTCTCCCTTTCTAGCCTGTTCTTGAAGTTCTTTGTAATAAAACAGTTACTTTGAGGTCCCTTATTGAATGTCCTGGAAGGTCTTTGCTGGTCTTTAAGGTGCTATTGGACTCAAATTTTGTTGTGTTACTTCAGACCAACAGGGCTACCCACTTGTATTTACAAAAGACAGGAGTTTGCATTTGACTGCTTGAAGAAGGCTGGCAGTAGCATACTGGATGTAAAGGGAAGACGATTTCATTTGGCACCACAAGAGAAACAGGTAGTATTTTTGAGCAGTCACCCAAGATAGAATGGCATTGTTTGATCAAAATGTTCTCCCACTGTATTTATGGTGTTGTGTGGTTTTTAAAAAATGTTTCTCTGATGTAGAAATTGGAAGATCATTGCTGATATTTGATAGCACTGGAAGATGAGCAAATGAATGAATCTTGAGAGGGTATGGCTGGCCAGTGATTGTTTAAAGTTGAGGGCAGAGTTTGTTGCAGGCTATGGCATCAGATTCTCTGTCAGTGTTAAGAAGTTCATTATTGTGAGTGAGAAGTTGCTTGAGGTTAGGAGGTTGCCTGTGAGATGCCAGGGATTGAACCTGGGACCTTCTGCATGCTGAGCAGAGGCTCTTCCACTGAGCTGTGGCCTCTCTCCATGGCTCTCCAGGGTCTCAGATAGAGGTCTTTCTTATCACCTCCTGCCTGGTCCTTTTAACTGGAGATGCTGGGGATTGAACCTGGGACCTTCTGCATGTCAAGCAGAGACTCTTCCACTGAGCCACAGCCTCTCTCTGTAGCTTTGACTCTTGGAAGTTTACACCCCTGATATGTTTTTGGTCTGTAAGGTGCTGCTGGTAGAAAGTGCTGTCAATCTGATTTATGGCAATGCCATGGGGTTTTCAGGAGATATTCAGGGGTGGTTTACTGGATTCTAATACAGCTATTTTAGTGAAGGCCAACATGGCTACTCTTTTTACAAGTCTATTTTAGTATCTGAATGGCTGCTTGAATTGCTCATGGTTTGTTCATGTAGTTGCTGCCACGTGGCATGCAGGGAACAGCACATCGGTCAGGGAGGGGGTAATACATGTGTGAACTGTTCTGTTTGAACAGTAAAATTATCCACAACTAGCAAGCATGCAGAGCCAAACATGCAAGTGTTCAAGCATTTCCTTTCCTTTTTGAACCAACCAGCCATAGAACATAGATTTTAGCTTTTTTAGAAGATTTCTGAGATTGCAGGGGGGGGAGAGGGAACTTTATGTCAATGTTTTCATATTATTTTATGTATCATTTTGAATGTGCAAATATTTTACAATCTTCACCTTATTTCGCAACAGCTTGGTAAGGTGCTGCTAAAAAAAGAAGAAAATTAAGCCAAATGTGGCTTTGAAAATAAGCTGTTTCTAATTCTCTTCAAAGACTGCCTATTTAAAATCCCATGCCTTTCTGTGCCTTATGTTAGTCTGAAATATGTTCCAAGGGCACCCATGACATTCTCCTCCCCAAAGAACTGGGAAATTTAGCTTGTGCTTGCTGGCAACCATATTTACATTTGAGAGGGAAATTAAAAAAAATACTTCCGCACATCATATTTGAATTATAAACCAGACGCTACATTGCTGGCTTGCTTCTCTTTGCCTTTTAAATTATTGTCTTAGAACATCCTCTGCCAGGAGTACAGTTTTATTATATAATATCTCAGAACTAGTTTAAGGCCAAAGATTTTGGTGTATAATATCTTTATTAAAAACAAGGCTGGAAGATTTAGAAAGGGAAAAAATTACAGGCTATGAAAACAGTTTCCCCTCCAATATTTAAAGTTGCATAAAATATACATTGTGGAAATGAGTCTTTTAGTATGCATTTGTTACTGCAATATCATGTAAAAGGGAAAAATGGAGATGGGGGAAAGAGATTCTTCTCTTAGATGAGGGGAATTGTTTAATGAATTTTGTTTTCTTACTATATAATGGCTGCTTATATGGTATTGGGGAGGGAGTGTCATTCCGCAGATATACTGATAGGCAGAGATGGCGAGGGAATCTGATCAGATGTAAGAAGTTAGACATTTTTGAGCTTTGCCCTCGTGCAAGTTATTATTCTTGGGGGTTTATGAAGGCAATGGTGTAGGCACATTCCATCTTGTACAAACCAGAGAATCACTCTAGGATTGAAAAGCAATAAAATGCCCTCTGATCATGCAGAAGTCAGGTATCCTTGAGGAAGTCACATTCCTCCAGGAACTTGTCTTGTGACTCCATGGGTTCTCTCTGCACCCAAACCAAATTAATGGACATTAGCTTGACATTTCAAACTATTTATTAATCTGTCTACTACATTTATACCCCACCTTTCTCCTCAATGGGAACCCAAAGTAAACTGCATTATTTAAATTTTATTCTTAGAGGGCGTCACCCCAAGGGTCAGACATGACCTGGTGCTTGCACAGGGAATACCTTTACCTTTATTATTGGATTTATAGCCCACCCCTATTGGATATTTTTTCTCATGTCCTACGTTTTAACCTAGCAACAGCCATGTGAAATAGGCTAGACTCGTCCAAGGCCACCTAGCTAGCTTCTTTATCAGAGTGATGTTTCAGACCTGGATCTCCCAGATCCTAATCCCAAACTGTAACCACTGAATCATGACTTTCTGATCAAATGTCCAGGATAACACAATCTTGTTAACTTGTTTGCATCTTAGAGGCCAGTTATGCATGGCAGCAGGTGCTCCAGGCCACTGCCAGGTCCTTTGGAGGGGTGGCATGCTCCGCTGCATCCCGATAACACACAGGGAATTGAAACCCACAGTACACATGGACTGCCCCGATGTAGCGTGTGTGCATAATACCGGGGCTAGGAGTGCCCAACACGCTGTGTGGTGGTGGCAGGGGGAAGCGGGGGGCATGGAGGCCCCACTGCATGCTGGCAGGAGAACGGCATGTCTCCCAACAGTGTGGGGGTGGGAGACTGCCCCATCCAGCTCTGGGGTTCCACGCAGCTGACAGGAGCATTTGATGTCCCTGCAGGGACATTGTAGGCTGGATGCTGGACAGAGCTGGCCTGGCAGGGTCACTGATGGTGCTTGCTACATCAAAGGGAACATGGAAGTATCCACGTTAGTTTACCGTGGGCCAAGGGGAGGTGCTGAACCAGAAGAATCCAAGGTGGGTTAACCATGAAGAGACAAGAGAAGGCATGCAATCTGCCATCATCTCCGCATTTGCTGCCACTTAGGTTTCTCAGACAATAAAGAAGCTCTGATATGGAAAGTGCAGAAGTCACTAGGAGCAACATAAATTCATGTTTGGACATTCACTATTTGTGAAAATTCACTATTTGTGGGAAACCATTATGCACCAACATGATATGTTCCAATTTGTGGGCTGTATGCCCAACATAATCTGCATGTGGAGTCATTGAAAAAGTCTTCACAAGACAGCCACAACCTGGGAAACTTCTCCATTGCAGAAAACCACAGAGGTGTACCACCATGTCTGTTCTACCAACTACGCTTGGCATTTATGAACCCAAGGGTGAAATAAAAGAAGTTCTTCTGTAAAGCTGTCACACAATGGCTGTTGCAAAATTTCCTCTGACATGTTCTCTAACCCCCAAAATTATAATATTTTTCGTTTGTGGCTGTCAATCAATGAATGACTTCCCCTCTGACAGTTCAGTCACCACCTTCCAGTGTCTTGGATTCTTTTCTCATCAAAAGGTTGGATAAGTCATTTACATTTCTCATAAAGAATTTTCTCTGATGACTGAATAACTGACATCTTTTGTATTTCATTTGTAATAGGTGTATATATTATATATATATAAATAACCTAAAAGTGATTTTAAAGAAAAAAATAGAATAAAAATGGTTTCAATACTCCTCTCTATGCTTGGTTGTTGTTGTTGGGGTTTTTTTGGGGGGAGGGGTGAATACCATGCAGTATTTTAATGAGTTGCCATTGACTTCATGAAAGTAAGATTTACTGTCATTAATATCACTTTCCATTGAGCCAAATTTTAGCCTGAAAGACTCGCAATGCTACTAGTAACATAACGCTATCATGGGCACTAGTGAATCCTGTCATAAACACCTCCTTGATAACAGGAACTTAATTTTAACAAGAGTTGAAATGGCAGCTCCTGGCAAAAAGAGTAAAATAACACTTCTCCCTATATTTTCAAGTACTTAGGTGATACAGTAAAGCTTTTAGGTACAATATTGTTACAATATTGCTAATGTTTTTACTTCTCTCAGAGAAAACAGCCACTGCCACCACATAGCATTACAGACTAGATGCGCGGCCTTTCTCAAACTTTCTTACCATTGGGAAACCCTTGAAACATTCTTCAGGCTTCAAGAGATCTCAGAAGTGGCATGTTTATGCAAGATATGGTTAGGAAGCATAGATGTATATATGCCCACCCGGGGGCCCTTCCTTTCCATGCCCTCCAGGACCATCATTGGCCATGGGGGGGGGGGGGACAGTCCTTTTCTCTGACAAACCACTTAAAAGAAAATATATATTTCCAGCTTGCAGTCCTTCTTAGAACACTTTTTTGAATCATCCACTTGATTCATATGGCTTCCACAGTTAAAAATACTTAAATTGCAGTTTACATAATCACTGACTCTAGAACAAAACAAGTTGGTAAAATGTGGTATGGATCCTAATTCTGTCAGGTGGATCAATAACTGGTGGACAAATCGTACCCAGAGGATACTTGTTAATGGTTCAGCATCTTCTTGGAAAAGAGTGACAAGCGGAGTATCCCAAGGATCTGTCCTGGGGCCTGTGTTGTTCAACATATTTATAAATGATTTGGATGAGGGATTAGAGGGGATACTTATTAAATTTGCAGATGATACTAAACTGGGAGGGGTAGCAAACACAACAGAAGACAGAAACAGAAGACAGGATGATCTTGATAGGCTCGAGAAGTGGGCTAAACTGAATAAAATGAAGTTCAATAGGGACAAATGTAAAGTTCTGCATTTAGGTAGGAAAAACCAAATACACCAATATAGGATGGGGGAGACTTGTCTTGGCAGTAGCAAGTGTGAAAAGGATCTAGGAGTCTTAGTAGGCCATACATTGAACATGAGTCAGCAATGTGACTCTGTGGCTAAAAAGGCGAATGGGATTTTGGGCTGTATCAAACAGAGTATCATGTCCAGATCATGAGAGGTGATGGTACTGCTTTACTCTGCTCTGGTTCAGCCTCACTTGGAGTACTGTGTTCAGTTTTGGTCACCCCAATTGAAGAGGGATGTTGACAAACTAGAATGTGTCCAGAGGAGGGCAACAAAGATGGTGAGGGGTTTGGAGACCAAGACGTATGGTGAAAGGTTGGGGGAGCTTGGTCTGTTTAGTCTAGAGAGGAGACGACTGAGAGGGGATCTGATAACCAAGTATTTAAAAGGGCGCCATATAGAGGATGGAGCAGAATTATTCTCTCTTGCCCCAGAGGGACAGACCAGAACAAATGGGATAAAATTAATTCAAAAGAAATTCCATCTAAACATCCGGAAGAAGTTCCTGACCATTATAGCAGTTTCTCAGTGGGACAGGCTTCCTCTGGAGGTGGTGGGTTCTCCATCTTTAGAAATTTTTAAACAGAGGCTAGATAGCCATCTGACAGAGAGGCTGATTCTGTGAAGGCAAAGGGGTGGCAGGTTACAGCAGATAAGTGATTGGGATGTGAGTGTCCTGCATAGTGCAAGGGGTTGGACTAGATGACCCATGATGTACCTTCCAACTCTATTATTCTATGATTCTATGATTCTATGAAAACGGGATACATTTACAAAGCAGGTTAATCAACACATTTTTTGTTCAAACCTAGATAGTGTTTCCATTCTTTACACATAAAAAGCAGGGTCTTGTAAATGCTTGAAGATTTCCCCACCCCCACCCATTATTTGTCCTCAATTCCATCTTCTTGGGTTCCAGTGTGCAAAATGGGAATCCTCTTCCCCCTCCAATGAATCATTATAAATGTTTTTACCTCTGAGCACGAAATAGGCTTTGCTCACGGAGGAGTGTGTATTTTCTTGGATGAATAGCATCTTTGATTCATACCATCTTCCACTGATCTTACCTCAACCACTCCCCTAAAAAGCCCCAAAACCTGCACTACTTTGGTTCCATGTAACTTGTTGCGGGAGGACTCAAGGATAGCTACAGACACTCAGGTTTGAATGCAGTGGGGATGCCAGTCTTCAGATGGGGTCTGGAGATCTCCCAGAATTACAGCTGTTCTTGTGAAAGGAAGAGTGCAGAGGCTGCTGCCACTAACTTACTCCTCTATTTACAACTACCTTTGAATACTCCCTTCCATGGCAAAAATTAAGCCATCTCCCCCCCCCCAAAAAAAAAAAATCATGTAGGAGATTTGACAGTTGGCAGAAACAGTTGGGCTATGGCATGAAAAGGACTGGGTCATATGTTTCAGAGCCCACAGGAGCAAGTGCTTGGTGTCCTAAACAAACTGCAAAAGGTAAGCTGGAGAGGGAGAGAGGAGGGATTCTTTCCCTTATTACCAAAAGCTGTTTCCAACCACTTTTTTCATCCCCTCTTTTTTCCAACTGCCTTTAAACAAAAAGAAAGCCCCCCCGACCCCCCCCCCCAAAGCCCTTATGTGGATATACGCCCCATGTTTACCACAATGAAAACAGAAGCCAAGAATTTGTCCAGTTTCTCTGCCATCTCCCCATTCTCCTTAAGCCACCTTTTTATTCATGAGTCCAAGCTTTACTGCTCACGATGTATTTAAATAAATGCTTGTTTGATCACATTCTCTTTTTGCTTTGTAAAAGAAGCCTTTTTGGCTTTTATGGCTTCCTTGACTTAAGTTGTTAAGCATGCAGGCATTCTTTTCAGCTTGTCAGTACCTTTTCTGATTTGAGCTATGCATTCTCTCTGGGTCTCAGTCAGCATAATTTTAAATACTTTCTGGGCATTGTGTAGGGATTTAACTATATCAACCCTAGCTGTACTCTTAATTTCTTGTTTAATGAAAATTTAACTCTATTTCTCTATGAGGCCTCCACTCCCTTCTCCGTTACATTCTCACAATTATCTTCCTCTGTTAGTGGCTCTATTTGTGTATAGTGTTGATGTGATCCACAAGTTGCTGTCTGCTCTCTGGAGTCTCACTTCTGTACTGCATAATATCTACATTGTCCCCACATTTTGCCTTGTATCAGACTGCTTGCTAAATTTCAAATCCTATGCAGCAAGCATACGGCTCACCTGTTCACTATCCGACAAAGACTGGGTTGATTAATGGGCTAGTAGACTTTTTGACTAATGCAGACTTCAAGCAAAGACAGTGTTAATTTGATCACCATGTTTGCTGAACACAGAGCCAGATTTTGTTCTATTTTCAAGCATAGTAAGACTTCTTTTTCTAGCTTCTCATTCTTTTGTCTTGGCAGGACACATATATAGTTCACTTCTCGGTTATATCTCACAAATAGCTTCAGGTCTTTTGATTTGAAATCCAAAGCTACATAGCACCACTGCTATCTGAAGGTAAACACATTTCAACTACAAGGTACAGAAATGTCACAATAGCAGAAAGTCTTTTGGTAAACCAAAGGTCTGCTTCCCACATTATCGTTTGAAAGGCAGGAGTGCTTCCCAGGTCTGGAAATGTCATGTGGGAACGATCAATATACAACCTAGGGAGAAAAGCACATCCCAGAATGCAGCTTAAAAAAAACCCATGTGCCCTTGACTGAGCTAATTACATAGATTCTTCGTGACATTTTCAGATGCTTCAGCATTTTGGAGAAGTGTTGCTACGTTCTTAAATTGCAGCATGGAAAAATGCCTCATTCATTACCTTAATTATTTGACCTGAAATGCCCAATATGTAGAAATACCCATCTTCATAAAATTCAGGTTTGCTTATCTAGCCATCCCAGTACAAGAAACCACAAAAGATCTTCCTTATTTGGAATGAGACACAAAGGGTTTAACACATGCTTACTTAGAATGAGGTCTTATTATCCTCAGATTAAATGTACATAGAGGAAGAGCTGGATGTAAGTTTGCCAACAACCTGGAGAAAAAAAATGTCCTGACCCTTTAATGTGTGAAAATAGGCAGGTGAAGTTGTTCAATGGCAGACAAGAAAATAGCATCACATGGTCAATAGCATTCTATTGAGCTTCTGTTAAAGGCTCAGGATATATTCTTTTTCTCCAGGCTGTATTTATTATTTATAATGTGTGCATGTGTGTGAGGAAGGGCATGTTGATTAACAGCGGACTCTTAAGCTGAGTTGCACCTTTAAAGTCCATTGAACTCAATTATCTCTTTCATGAGGGTAAGCTGCAGACCTGAGTAGGATTCTTAATAGACCTGCTTAGGATCACTCTCTTAGTTTCCTCATTTGCTTTCATGCTTCAAAACTTAGCCAGAGAAAAACAGGGGTTTTTTCATGAAAAAAGGGAAAGTATGGCCCATTGTTAAAAACATATTAGAAAATTATGCATAGCCTTACCATCCTGTAAATCTTGAAAAGATAAGGTGAAAGATTTGGAATAAAATTGCTACTTATTTTTAGATAATTATTGTATTTTCAAAGCAGTGAAAAGACTGAGCATAACTTCAGATAGGTTTTTAGAAATATATATAATAGGAAGATGTTCTTTTTGCTATTAAGCAGAGGCATGTGCTAGAAATAGTCTTTTGACACTAGTAAGGAACTGAATATTTACTAAGAAATCCCATCACAGCGAATACCAGACCCCCTCAAACAATGTCAGTGGAGAGGGAGTTTTCTTTCTTCGGAACACACAATATATTTTGTTTCCTGACAGAGCAATTACCAGTTAATCTTCTTCAGAAAGATGGTAATGGAACTATTGTAAAATGTCTCTTTGTTATTTTCTTTTAATATATATATATATATTGCTTTGATTTTTATTATGTGTGCATACATCAAAGTCATTGCTGGGTTCAATCTATAATCAATGCCTTTTACAATTTTTGTTTGTGGGAATTAGTGGATTGATCCTGCTTTCTTTCTTGAACATATCTGGGGATAGTCCATCTAGCTGTCACGAAAGGCCAGACTGTCCTTGGCTCTTCTGTAGTAGTCTCTGAAGAGATAGCCCAGTCTGCCTTCAGCACACCCTGGGTGAAGTCCAGAAACTTGCATCACTCCTGTTCCTGGTCAAATCCAAAGAAAAGCACTTTCAGATCTGGGATATATAGCCTCCTCTACAAGAACTTGTTAACTTAGAGCCTCTTGTGGCGCAGAGTGGTAAGGCAGCAGACATGCAGTCTGAAAGCTCTGCCCATGAGGCTGGGAGTTTGATCCCAGCAGTCGGCTCAAGGTTGACTCGGCTTTCCATCCTTCTGAGGTCGGTAATATGAGTACCCAGCTTGCTGGGGGGTAAACGGTAATGACTGGGGAAGGCACTGTATTGAGTCTGCCATGAAAATGCTAGAGGGCATCACCCCAAGGGTCAGACATGACCCGGTGCTTGCACAGGGGATACCTTTACTTTTACAAGAACTTGAAAGGATGTTCAAGCATGTCCAGACAATGAAGTTGCACTAAAAATTGGCCACTCAGATGAAATAATTCAATAAAAGCAATGTGGGACTGTGAACAGTATCCAAGATGCAGTAAGTTCACTACTGAAATGTGCACCTGTGCAAGCATCTGTTCAGATATACTGGGGATTGGACTTTTGCCCCTCTGCTATTCATCCAGTGCAAGTAGCATGGGTCAAAACAATTGTTTTCCATCAAATTCTTCTGACACAAAGCACAAAACACCATAGCAGTTTCAGAAAAAAAATATGTACATTTCAAGCAAAATTTTGGAAAATTGCTGTTGTAAGCCTTTGAAATTGTTGATCCTCTAAATGTTTTATGTTTCTTTTATTGGTTTATGACTGCCCCAAAAAATGAACTGAACAGAATATTGGAAAGAGTGATTCAGATTCAGTGTAGTGTTTGTGCAGGCACAACAGTGAGCACCCATGTGCTGTGTGACTTGTCTTCCATCTCCTAAAAGGTAAAGGTATCCCCTGTGCAAGCACCGGGTCACGTCTGACCCTTGGGGTGATGCCCTCTAGCGTTTTCATGGCAGACTCAATTCGGGGTGGTTTGCCAGTGCCTTCCCCAGTAATTACCGTTTACCCCCCAGAAAGCTGGGTACTCATTTTACCGACCTCGGAAGGATGGAAGGCTGAGTCAACCTTGAGCCGGCTGCTGGGACTGAACTCCCAGCCTCATGGGCAGAGCTTTCAGACTGCTGCCTTACCACTCTGCGCCACAAGAGGCTTTCCTACTCCCTCTTCTACAGCTCCCTACCCATTCTTTTCCTGGGTCCTATCTCTTCCAGGAATAGGATGTACACGTATAAAAAGGCTGTTGTATCTTTTTCTGAGAAGTATAGCCAATCCATCAGCAGCTGATGCAAATTCCATTTCAGCTGCCAAGATAATACTCCATACTTGCCATATCTTGAAAACCGAAGAGTATGCTGCCCTTTCCATTTTCCTTTAAGAATAATTCTAGGAGATTTCAGTCCAGTAATATTTCATGCTCATGGTTCTGTGCTATAATTATACTAGAAATGTGATTTTTTAAAAGCAAGTATTGATCCACCCCACCATTTCTTTTATTCACTACACACCTTATTCCACAATTAAAACCATTCACACACTGATATTTCTAGTTTCTCATAGGCTTTTTTAAGGCCTATATTCTGTTGTAGTTGGAGTGCTTTCTGTTTTAAAAAATTCAACAGAGTGGGGACCAACATTTTTGGCAAGTGTGCCACGAAAAAAAGTCGAAAGTAAGATATAGCACCATTCCAGTATATGTATGTACGTATGTATGTAGCTCTCATTATTTGTGGGCAGTTTTGCCTGGAATCTGTTGCACTGGGGAGCAGGCAGAAGTGTAGGTGTGCCTTTCAGCTCCTCTCCAGCCATGCCACAGGATTCTGCTATCTATGCTCCAACCTTCTTATACCCATTATGTAAGCTGAAAACCTATATTGTACCATGGCTCTTCATTTTAAAATGGCAAATTTGGCCAAAACGCTAAGTATTTAAATTCAGTGACTGAATCTGTGAATGGGCAAGACAGATATTTCTACAAAACTAAAAAGGGGGTTTTATGCCAATAAAGGTGCTCTGACTCTGACCTTAAAAGGGCCCCAGGTCTGCAGAAACATATATCTCGTAGGGTTTTAAAAACTCAAAAATGATAATAAACACACACAATATTTTCAGAACACACAGATATACATATGTTTGTAAAACATTTTTCAATCACCAGGGTGGTAAATCAACACCTATACTCGGAGGTCCCTTGCATGTCCACTACTTGTTAAAAGTTCTCATGTTAATCAGGATTTTTCAAAGGGCTGCCTTCCATAATCTTCCCCACTATGTGTTCTTGGGTACCTATCAAGAATTTTCCAACTGGAGCTGGGAACCCTAAGGAATGAACAAAGTAGTTAAAGAGCAGAGTCTATGGGGGCTTACAGGAAATGGAAAGAGGAAATGTTGGGGGAGGGGGAAATTCGATGTCTTCCATAAGTTTTTGTTTTATCCTGTCACATTATTAATCTTCATAGTTTATTGGGATTGGAGTGATGGACCTCTACACCTGGTTCCCACTATGCTGTTTTATTTAGTTACATTTTTATCTTGCCCTTCCTTCAAGCATTACCTACGATGACAGCAATTAGTCCCAAAGTCAGTTGAATGGCTAAATGGGAATTTGAACTCAGGACTTTCCTTGGTTTGCTACTCTACTCAGGCTAGCTCCCATAAAGGTAAAGGTATCCCCTATGCAAGCACCGGGTCATGTCTGACCCTTGGGGTGATGCCCTCTAGCATTTTCATGACAGACTCAATATGAGGTGGTTTGCCATTCCCTTTCCCAGTCATTACCGTTTACCCCCCAGCAAGCTGGGTACTCATTTTACTGACCTCGGAAGGATGGAAGGCTGAGTCAACCTTGAGCCGGCTGCTGGGATTGAACTCCTAGCCTCATGGGCAGAGCTTTCAGACTGCATGTCTGCTGCCTTACCACTCTGCGCCACAAGAGCTTCCATAGTAGGCCACAATTCTCTGCTAGCCATTTATTTCTTTAGCTTGCGGTACCAATGGAGGTCCATCACATTCCCACAGCATTGCTATGTGTTACATTTCAGCTTATTTGAATTATTATTGCCATTAAGCAGATGGATGCTCATGTTCAGCTGCATTCCTCTGCAAGCCCATGGTAAACTTAATGTAATCTTAAGCAAAGATAGAAAAAAAACCAATTACTCTGCCTCAAGTGGGCTTGCTATATTTAGCGGCAACACTCAGCTCTCCTTATCTGTCACCCGGGGAGGGGGGGTGATCAGAGCTGAAGGATGGATAAACCATTGTTAACTCCCACCCTGATGTTCATGGCATTCAGCAAGGTGTTTATATAGCCTTTTGTGGACCAATGTCAGGCAATTGTTGTTCAGGAAAACAAGATAGACTGTAAAAACCAGAATGAAAACTCTGGACACCATCATTGAACTATTTCAGGTCAGCTATCACTGGTCCTTCTCATTACCTGAGATAGATGTATTGCTCTGGACTGGTAGAGCATACCAAGTAGGATAGTCATTTCTTAAGAAAGAATGTACTGTTTGGAAAAGTCACAAAGAGATGTTTTTATGAGACTCCATGTTCACTGTTCTTTAAGAAGAGATCTGTGATCTGCCAGCTTAGACACTGCACTGTACTTATGAGCAGATCACTCACATGAGCTTAAAAACAAAAACATGAGCTTAAAAACAAAAGCTGAAGGTGACCTTTGAAGTTGCTCTGAAGGCTTTGTTGAAGGGAAAATACTTAAGTGAATGCTGGTGCGACCTCACGAGTTTTATGAGGCCTCTGGCTCAGCACCCTCAAACTGCCTCCTTGATCTTGAAGAAGCAGAATTTTCTCTCATCCCTAGGTGCTTCATATAAGGCTACAGAGGGCAGAGTGTACCTTGCCATTAGTGGTTCTGGTTGCACTGCTAGGTCTCTTTCTATGGTGGAAGGCATCTCACAGCCTTGTCTGCTGCCACTCCAAGTGATGGCAGAAAAATAAATAAAAAAGCAGTATATCTCTGTGTCTCTTCCAGGGAAAAGCCAGAAGTGACATAGGTTAACTTTGAGGTTATCTCCACACAACAGAATTTGATTCCCTTGGAGGAAATGGATGCTTTGGAGGGTTTGTACCCTACCATTTTTGGGCTTCCTCCCCAAATCTCCAGGAGTTCTCCAACCTAGATCTAGCAAAACTCCCCCCCCCATCCAATTTGGTGTGGTGGTTAATAGTGTCAGAGTCTAATCTGGAGAACTGGGTGTGATTTCTCACTCCTCAGCTGGGTAACCTTGGGTCAGTTACAGTTCACATAGCGCTCTCTCAGCCCCATCTACTTCACAGGATTTCTGTTGTAAGGAGAGAAAGGGAAGGTCATTGCAAACTGCTTTGAGACTCCTTCAGGTAGTAAAAAAGTGGGGTACAAAAATCCCAGCCCTTCTGTCCCCTGCTGGAGGCCAGGGAGGTCCTGGAAATGCTAGATCTACCCTGTGTCTCTTCTGAGTTTTACTCTAAAGTGGTGCAGAGATACACATGATATGGCACCCACTCCACACACAGCCTGTGTCTGGTGGACAAAGAAAAAGAGAAGAGGACCCTGCAGGGTGCAGCAAGAAGACAATTATAGAGGATAGTGAGATGAGCATCTTCTCTCCTGTCAAGTGCCATTCCTTGTCTGTCTCCAGATTGCCACTGTGAGTGCAACTTCACAGAGGTGCCCCTCTCAGTTTGACCTCCACTCTCCACTAGAGACATAGTTAGGAACCTCTTTCTGTCTCTCCTCTTTCCTATCAAGTATGTTAACTCCTCAGTAAAGCCAAATAACACAATTGCTGTGTTAATTACTCTGCCCCAGGTCCTTTACTGCCTTTGGATCCATCCCTGAAAAATACCCTCTCTGCATGTTTTGAGCTCAGCTTTCTTTGTGTTGCAAACATAAAGAACTGCATTGAGAAAGAGCACATTTAATTATATGTTATTTGCCATAATTTGTAAAGCAACTTGAGAATGAAGGCAAGGCCTTAATGTAATATATTGCCGTTTATTCTTGTGTTACTGTATTAGTGTCTGACTATGAATCTAAAACTTTGTATAAACTCCTTGTAGTGTCTCCATTCTATTGCTTTAAATTATTAATCCACCCTTCCAAACACAGTTCCATCAATATATCATTTTCATTGGAAGCCAGGAATTCCATGCCAAGTTCTACTCCCCCTTCTATATTTATTTTGTACTAAAACATGTCAGTGTCATTCCTATAATGGAATAAATGGTCTAAATCAAGCACTTTACACAAGCAATGATTCTTTATATTTGACTGGGAAACTGTGCCACAAATAATAGTCCACAGTTTGGATGGGTTAAGGTTGAAAGGCTTCATCATATGAATTAAGAGTCACCCGCCCCTTTTGGGCATACTACAACCCAGTGATGGCTTTCCTGTAACATAGGAAAATCCCTGGCTTGTTTCTTTTCTGTATTTTCCCCTGAGTTTTTTGTGGAATGTCTCTCTGAAGAAGTGAGCAGTGACTCACAAAAACTCATAACCTACCACAAATGTTAGCCTTTAGGGTACTACTGGCTCTTTTCTACTGTGATTTTATAGTGAGGGACTCCCTGTTACAGGATAGGTCAGCCTTTTGCAACTTTTTTGTTCCATTGAGAAACCCTTGAGAAGTTCTTCAGGTTTTGAGAAACCCCAGAAGTGATGCAATTGTGCAGAATATGTTTGGGAAGCATAGCTGTGTATGTGCCCACTTGCCTCCCATCTCACCCTCCCCAAGCCCACCTGCCCCCCTTCTCACCCTCCTTCCAGGGTTTCATGAAACTATGGTTGAGAAAGCCTGATCTAGGTAAACAACATGATTAGCAATTTTAGTTTAGAAAGCATTTTTACTTTTCCTGTAGCTTATTTATTTCATCATGAAAGTATTTATACCCTGCCTTTCTTTTGGAACTCAGTCAAATCTTATTAACTTTCTTTCCTAAGCCTTCGTCTTAAACCACATCAAAAGCCACTCCCAATTAAATGATCTTACAGTCCCCCTTAAGAAAAATCTGACACCCCTTCACCTTCTAAGGACACCTATATACCAAAGCGAGAGCCACTATAAAAAAGGAACAGAAACTCATAGACACTAAAATAGTCACCTGAAGTAGGAGAAACTGCAACATGTATTACAAATATTTAAAATATGCTAAATTGCCCTGATTTTGCGAAGGGATTCGTATTCGCATTTTGAAATGTGTGGTGCAAGAGTCTTGTCAATAATTTCATGGGAGCAGATCTGGAACAAATGTTCTGTATTTCTAGCACCTGTCCAGTTTTGATACTAAATCTGTTCTACATGTAACATACTGGCATTTGAAGTACATCATTGATTTTTTTTAAATGTTTACTAGGAAACAGCATTATAAGATGCATGTAAACATTATATGTAGGCATCTCTTCCATTGGCCATTGATTAATCTTCTAGAAGGCCAAAGTAAAAAATGGAAAGCAAGCAGTCATGATAGTTTGTAAGACAGAGAGACACAGAGAGTTCACAGTTGACACTGGCCGATAGATGCTAAAAAATACATTAACGGGACAAATAGACTTCACTTCTATTTTTATTGGCAGGAGGATTGAGTAGCTTATTTACTTCGCCAACAAACATATAGTCAGTACATCTGTTATCTTGAGCATTCTTTCTTTCTGAGCAATGTAATATATTCCTCTTCTGCCTAACAGAATTAGCAGCAATAGTTCACTTCTCTTGGAAAATGCTGACCATTTCTGCATGGAGGGGTAAACTGTGAGTGGCTTCCTGATTGTAAATGCGGGATAGTAAATCTCATGTTTGCTGCCCTCCTCATGGGGAGACCCCTCCCATGTTTCCCTTCTGCCCCAACGCTGCTTTTTGCCTCCTGATGAGGCTGCAAGGAAAAAAAGGCAGACTTCTCCCTCCACTCCTTCGCTTGTCAATCACAGCAAGCCACCAGTCACAGCACAGCAGTTCTCTTGTGGACTGAAACTTTCTCCCTCCACACACCTCAAAATTATTTTTTGAAAGGCACTTCCAAGTTAATATGCGGTAATGTCACAACACAGATGCATTTTAATAGAAATCACTGTCTTCATAATCTATTGAATTAATATTCTTTTAATTTTTTTGTTTTTATTAGATACAGCCTCCTTGATTCATTCCCAATATTTTTTTTTCTTTTTGTAACTACATAAAATACTAAAAGCAGTGTCACATGCTACACACTACCCTGTTGCTCAAAAATGGAGAAAGAAAGCTGGACATGAACTATTGTGGGATCTGTAGGCAAGGGTGGACAACGTGCTATTGAGTGTGAAAAGGTAAATCATTGGGGAGACATAGGGGCCCCAATTCCCAAAGTGATCATATGAAAGTTATATACCTAGTTAATAGTGCTATCCTAACTAAACATTCATCTGGGTAGCTGTGTTAGTCTGCAGCAGTAGAATAATAACAAGAAGAAAAGTTGGTTCTTATATGCCACTTTTCTCTACCCAAAGGAATCTCAAAGCATCTTACAGTTGCCTTCCCTTTGATCTCCCCACAACAGATACCCAGTGGGGTAGGTGAGGCTGAGAGAGCCCTGATGTTACTGTTCAGTCAGAACAGCTTTATCAGTGCTGTGGCAAGCCCAAAGTCATGCAGCTGGCTGCATGTGGGGGAGTGCAGAATGGAACCCAGCTCACCAGATTAGAAGTCCAGACTCCTAACCACTACAACAATCTGGCTCTCTTTTGTAATCTGCTTTGAGTCTCAGAGAAAAAGGCAGGCTATAAAATACATGAATAACAGCAACAAGGATGCCAACAATTTCTTCCATCCATCATATTTCACAAGACGTAAGACTGATATTCTCAGGATTCTTAAAATTCTGTCTTCCTGGCTTTTAGTAATCAGGTCCCATTAGGTATAGGGCCATGAGATTGGGAATGGTCAAGAGAGGAGCAAGCAAAGGCAGGTCACTCAATCAATCTTTACTACTATAGTCATAGATCAGTACAAATTTTACCACATTCCAATAATATAATATAAATTATATTATATTATAAATTATATTATAATATAAATGCATACGATAAAATTAAATGGGGGATACATGTTCAGAATAGAATACGTCTTAACAATAAACAATAAAAGCTCATTAAAATACTAAAAGGTATAAATAAACTTCTAAATTCTAAAAACTGCCATACAAAACTTTGCAGCAAGTGCTGATATCAGTGGATTTCACTCTAGAAGTTTGGCTTTTGCTGAGTCTGATTGCCCAGAAAACCTGCTAACGGAGGAAAGAATAAACTTCTAATGAGTGTCTAGATATAAATGGCAATGGAGAAGAACATGTTCCTTAGTTTCTATCACCTCTGATGTACAGGGACATAGTCTGTCTACCTTGGGGACCTTTTGGTACCTTTTGGTATTGCCCCTCCAAAACTGCTGGAGGGAGTACTTGAAATTTAGCCAGGAGAAAAGCCTTCCTATGATTTAAAATTGGATTGGTAACTATTTTGAATGACCAAGGGAGTTAATCCTTGTTGTCTGAAATTGAGTTCAAGACAAAGGTTATTGAAGACAAGACACACCTTAGCCTCCACTTTTACCATGCCTAGCTGCAAGTACAAATTATCATTTGAGACAAAACAGAATAACTGAAGTGCTTATCTAAAAAAGGGACAATGGTGCTCCAAGTGTGATTCTGTACAGCAGTTAAGCCAGTGACTTAGCTTGAAATAATTTAAGAGCAGCAGGAATATAACTTTGATCTGTAAAAGTTTAACTATATTATCGGCATATTTATGTCCAGTATTTGCAACTTAGTCATTGTGAGATTTCCTTGAGCCAGAGGCAGGCAGCACCACCCCCAAATATTTAGAGGTTGCCACCTTTTCTATCTTATGGCCATTTATAGTCCATGCATGGATTTTATGTCACCTACCAAATGCCATGATTTTAGTTTTTTGGTAATTTATTACTTGATGGTCCTGGCTACAATACTAAGTGTCCTTTGTGCTCTTTTGAATCCAACTGGGCCTTGATAGGATCACAGCGTGGTTTGCACAGATTAATATGAAGATCTAATGCACCATTAGCTTAGGGGAGGGTAGAAAACTGATTCACTTAAACATCTAAATATGTTGATAATATTTTTTTTAAGCAATGGGGCTAGAATACTACCTTGTTTAACTCCCTTTGATGTTTTAATTGGATTCATAAGATGCCTATACCTATTGCATCTAACTTTAAGGGTGGTATTAATGGATTAAGTAAAGAAGACTATGATATTGCTTCTGTTTTATCCTATAATTTGGTCTTAGAGATGGAATCAAAGGCAGCTTTCAGATCTATAAAGGCAGCATAGGGTGAAACCAAGCTTTCACTACAGGCTAGCAAGGCCATTCCCTATCCAAATCCAGGAACAAGAGAAATATGAATTTAAATTTTACTCTTAAAGATAGATGATAAACTAATTAAAATTAATTAAAAGTGGGAAAATATGAGTACTTCCCATGTGACTGCACCACATTTATTGTTTAATTCAGGAGCCAGTTGTCTTAAGCTAGCCAGTGGGTCAAGTGATACCAAACCTCCTAATTCTCATAGTTGAGGCTTATCTGACCACATAACTAAAGTCTAAACTAAACCAGAAAGGGAAACACATTATTCATTACTGAAGGAAATCATGTAAACATATGTTGCATAGTTTGTGTATATAATCAAAAGTGTTTGAGATATCATAATGTATTTTAAATCACTTTTTTGATCTTGTCAATTCTAAAGCTCTCTCTTAGAGTGAAAACAAAGGTAAGATTTATAGAGCAGCTTAGCCAATGGGAAAGTACTCTTGTCTGACCTACCTTTTCTCTCTAGCGTCAAGCTCCTAAGAAACTGGCAATTCAAGCTGACTGTTCAGAAGTGATTGGCTGGAATGTTTCAACAAAGTCCTTCCAATTCCCAGAACAGTTTCGAAAAAGTAGGTCACTGACTCTGTTAAATTATAGTGAAATGTCTGGCTCCCAACTGAATGTGACCATGTGAAGGGCAGGATAATTATGAGGAAGGAGGCACCCCTGTGGATGCCTGTGCTCAACTGGGAACTGTTTGTATTGAGTCTGTGATCCTTGGGTAACCAGTATTCAATTTACTGCTATGTAGATCTGTTATTTAAATTGTGAAGTGTGCATGTGTGTATGAAAGAGAAAGAACACACTATGATTTGTGCTGGAACACTGCATAGGAAGCTAATTCCCATATCAGTATAAACAAAGCATCACCAAAATAAATCCATAGAAGAAATGACAGCTAAAAATCATCTTAAGCCAAGACAGTCTATGACAGTCATGCAAAGCACAAAATAGAATGTCAGTCCAACTGCAATGGGGCATGCACAAACTAAAAGCAGTCTGAAACAAGAATGTCTTTAACTCTAACTGAGCAATGTCAAAAGAAGGCATATCTACAGTTGGAGGCCAGTGTCCCTTATGACTATCTACTTCATTTGTCGAGGTAGGGAGATATGGAGAAGGGCCTATGATGATGAGCACAGTGTTAGTATTATATGCCAGCAATACATCTTTACATGTGATGTTTATTTAGGAACTTTATTACATCGACCTTTAAAAAAATACATTTCAGACCTCTGTAGGTTTCATTTCTTTCCCTTCAGATCAACTGATGGAAATTACCTGTGCTGTGACAAATGCAGAATTATTCTGTGGTGTTTTCCAAGGCTCTAGTCTTTCCCCTGTATGTTTTGATATACATATACCTGAGATGTTCACATGAATTTGGAGTTGAGTGTCAACAATGGATTGGTGGTAGTCAGCTATATTTGCATGTCTGTGTGTGTTCTAAATGTCCAATTTTTTTTTAAATTTATCGTGAACCGATGTTTGTTGGGGATGGAGAATTGGATAAGAGGGGGGGAAGTGAAATTGAATCCTTACAAAATGAAGGTGATGGTGGATGGGAAGGCAGAAGTCTAGGGTCTAGTTTCATTGAAAGTCAAATCATTGGATCAAGTAGAGAATCATAGAATCATAGAATCATAGAGTCATAGAGTTGGAAGGGTCCATATAGGCCATCTAGTCCAACCCCTGCTCAACGCAGGATCAGCCCTAAGCATCCTAAAGCATCCAAGAAAAGTCTGTATCCAACCTTTGCTTGAAGACTGCCAGTGAGGGGGAGCTCACCACCTCCTTAGGCAGCCTATTCCACTGCTGAACTACTCTGACTGTGAAAAATGTTTTCCTGATATCTAGCCTATATCGTTGTACTTGTAGTTTAAACCCATTACTGTGTGTCCTTTCCTCTGCAGCCAATGGGAACAGCATCCTGCCCTCCTCCAAATGACAACCTTTCAAATACTTAAAGAGGGCTATCGTCCCCTCTCAACCTCCTTTTCTCCAGGCTGAACATTCCCAAGTCCCTCAACCTATCTTCATAGGGCTAATGAACTATCTTCATAGAGATCCAATCCTTAATTTTTGAGAAACAGGTAGGAAACACTGCCTAGATTGGAGTGTTCCTTTAAACCAGATGTAGAATCTCAGTGGCAGCTTTACTGAAGAGCTGAGGCACAAAATGCATATTTAATTTAATATATCGTTTCAACATGAGTATGCAAGAAGGCACCAGCTGCAGGTTCCCAATGATAACTGAATCTAGAAGTGTGATCAGGGCCAAGTTACTGTTAGGACTATGCAGTAGGAGATAGGCTAGAGCCTACACCCTGAAGATCATTTTGGTTCAGGAAAATGGTGCAGGAATAAGTCAGGAGTTCTTCATCCCATATCAAGGTCCTAATATATATTTTGCCCTACAACACTTTTAAATTGAGTAGCCACATGGAACTCACAACTGACAAATGGCTTCAAGTCCTTCTGGCAATTGCATATAATATATAATGCATAGTTTGGAACCAAGAAGCATTGGACGGTGGGTTTATTCCTTATGTTCAAGGTAGTTTACCGTAATTCAGAATTAATTGAAAGGTGGACCACAATCTTACTGACATGTACTTTGGGTCCATGTATCTTTCTGACTGCATGGTACCAACACACAATGTGTAGTCCGACCCTTTATCTTACTTTAACTTGGAGTTCTAGGCGGGTATTTCTTACCAACAATTGTTTTCAGCTGAGCATCAGGTTTCTCTGTCTTGACTGATTCTCTACTTTTATCTTTGTCAAGCTGACTATCATCATATACCACTTTGTTGACTTTGAAGATCTCTCCGTAATTATTTTATGCTCTCCCGTGTATTTAATATCAGGATGAAGTCATCAGCACACAAGCATATCATAAACAATTGATTGGCAGGCTTTTGTGTAGGGTTTTCAGGTTAGTTTCCCAGAGGACCAAAAGCATGCTTAGTTGTATCTATGTTCTATTTTGAGCCTTATCGCTCTGCATCAGAAAAGACATTGAACACATTTGTACCTGCTATGCTGTTCTGCTGCATTAATGGTAGGACATTAATGGCAGAAGACTGCTGTCTTCTATGAAACAGCCATTCATTCCATCACTAAGTAATCTCAGAATGCAAGGAAGCGTCTTTGAACAACTCAGCCTTATACAGCAACTGGCAGGTTTCAGATTCACAGAGACTATCAAACATTTTTGTATGATAGAAAAAGAAAAGATAAAAGATCTAATGCCATTCTGCATGTCTTTGCTTCACTTTGATATAGAATCAAATTGGCCAGGCCTTTCCCCTCTGTCTGTGATGGAAGCATGTAGAACTTCAGAGACCATCTCTTTCTCCAGTTGTCCCATTTACAATCGGACTTATTAAATGGGATAGTACAAGAGAGAGGTCTGCTGTTGAAATGTTCCCTTTGTGAAAACAAGAGGATTATCTCTCCACTGACAAATTATAGGTGTGTACTCTGTATTGTTCATCTCTTCCCAAAGAAGTATAGTGCATAAATGGCAATGCAGCATGTTCACTCAGGAGAGGATTCTATCTGGCTAGCACCACAGCTGAGAAGGCCCTGGCTCTGGCTGAGGCCCATTTTAGTTCTCTGAGGCTGGGGACCCTGAGCAGATTCTGTATGCTCATTTTTAGTTGAGGGGTATAATGGAAAAGGTGGTCCCACAGGTACAAAGGGCATTGACCATTTAGGGCTTTAAAGGTTTAAACCAAGACCTTGAATCTTATTCTGTCTTCAATCTGGAGCCAAAGCAGCTGGGAGAGCACTGGTTGAATGTGAGCTCTCCACCTGGTTCCTAGAAGGACTCTGGCCATAGATGCAGGGTGTTCAGCAGGGCAGAGGGAGGAAGGGAGAGAAAGCCAGCTTCCTATATTTTATTTAGAACTACTTATTGTGAAGTAAGCACAATTTGATATAAATGGGACTTAAGTCAGCATACTTAAGTCAGGTTGCCAGGGCAGTTGCACACATCGGCAGCTACAAATAACTACCAGCAAAAAGATTTACTTCCTAGGATTTCAGTACTGCCAAACTTTTCAACCCACATCTATAGAGAAGTTTTTCCTACCCATTTCAACCAGTCAGGGGATTTTTTTCCTGATTCTTTTAATTACCCAGCAATTCATTGAAGCCCCCAAGGAAGAGGAAGAGGAAAAGGAAGAGGAGAGGAGCAGCTATTTTGTGAGACCCACAAAACGGAAGGCCTGGCTGCAGTTGTGGACCTGCATATTTTGTCAGCAAATGACACTCCTTTCCAAAAGCCCTCCAACAGCTTGCCTCTACCATCTTTGGGCTCTGCAATGGATAACATTGGCTGGGTTATCTCCGCAACAGCATTCAAAGAGGGGGAGAGGAGCAGGCCTCGGCTTCAAGCCACCACCAAGACTATGGCAATTTGGTCTGGTTGCTGTCAATGACCAGAAATGGCATCTCCTGTTGGATGCCCACCCCCTGCTTGGGGACTGCCACTGTTACAAGCCCTGCTGAATTATTACATCACTAGGCAGCTGAAGCTCCCCTATCAACATCTAGCTAAAGAAACCCCTATGCTGGATGCAAGTGACCCCACCAACTACCACCTGGTTTAACTTTTTGCCATTTCTGGTCAAGGTCATTGAGCGTGCAGTCATGGAACAACAACAGAGTTTTCTGGATGAAGCATTGGGTTTTGATCCTTTCCGATCCTGTTTGCTCCAACAGAGCAAATATTTCTCCCTGTGGCCATTTCAGGCTAGGAAAATGGCACAAGGAGATGTTTGAAGCACCCTTTTTCTGCGTGGTCCCATTACAAATCAGGGTCCTGTTCACCTGGGAGACATGGACTCCCAGCATAATCTGTTGCCTGACCCAGGAAATGACTTCACTAGGTAGAAATGACTTCACTCCCTAGACATTCTTCCATCTTCTGCATCAGAGGATATAAAGTTGTGCTTAATAACACACATACATTAACTGTATCAAAAAACCAAACAAATAAAAAATATGAACGAATGGAGAGGCTTGTTTCCATTCATACAAACTACATTTTCTGAACTGCATGAAGCTCAAAGCAGAAGTTCAGAAACTGTTCTTATTAAACTTTCACAAATAGTTATTCTGATTTGGAGAGGGGGGAAATGAAGTAGAGCACTTTCTCTTCTGGAAAGCCTGGAGACTGGCTGCTGGTCAAGGCAGACAATACAGAACTAGATGGGGCTGTGACATGGCAGCACAAGGCAGGGTTGCATCTCACGTTCAGGGTTCACTCTGCCCTACAAAGTGGCAGTCAGAGTTTCACTTTTCTCTGTGGTGCTGAGCAGTTAACAAGGCGGAATCTGTTTCCAAGTGAGAGTTTTCCATCCGGTGGCTGTAAAGCTGGCATTTCAAAGTGACATATGCCTGCTGATTTGACTTAAGCCTTAAAACCAAACTGAGTTTAATGGTGCAGCGTACAAGAAAGCTGGCTGCTGTTATAAAAGATAATGAAATGAAATGACTACACTTTAAAAAGATAGCTCAGGCTGCTGAGCTTCTGTAAGGAACGGTCATGGTTTATATGGAATGATAAAGGGGTAAATAAGGATACAGCCAATGTTACTAGTTTGCGGTTAATACTTTAAGCCAGTGGAATTATGTTAGGACATGCATTTTACTTTTTGATGTTGAAATGACCACACATTTTCATTTAAAATGAGGCGCCACCAGATTAAAGCCATTTACGTTAATATCAGCTAGTCAGTTTCTTACAGTTTCATCTCAGAGGTTCTTTTAAAAGACTCCTTGAATCTCCTGTAATTCAGAATTTGCCTGAGATTTAGTTCAACACTAAAAAGAGATAAAATATATCATTTGGTGACTTCATGATTTGCTACACGGCTATGAAGATAAATGGCTAATTTCAAAAGATGATAAAATGTATGGGTTCATTTGCTATTATATGACCTGTTCGGGGAAAAAAAAAATCTTGCATGGATAATATCCATTGGTTCCACTTGGATATCTATTGTCAACAAAATCTTAAGAGTCAGGATATATATTTGTTTTAAACAAAATCAGTTTTTCTTGCTTTTATCATTAAATGTTCAGGTGGCACAGTGATAGCTATAAAAGAGAGCCTTAGCTAAAGAGCCAAAAGATTTGTAGCAAACCTTTCAGATGTGCAAAAACACAAACGTAGAATGGGCAACTTGTGGATCAGATCCAGGCACTGTAAAGCAAAAGTACTGTGACTCAGAACAAGATCATATAAGCGCTTACATTGTCCTCTGACCAGAAAGTCCACACATTCTTCAACAACATAATGACTAAACCAAGGTCTGGGACACAAAGGGAGATACATGGACAAACTCATGTTGCCAACTCTGAGCTACCCAACAACTTGCCCTTCAGCTGTGGCTGTCCTTGATGCTCCAGAAGAAAGTATCGCAAAGAAGGGATATACATGCAGGAGAAAACAACCTTTCCTGAAATTCTTGGACCATGGCAGAGGAATCATTCATATCTTCCTTAGCATAATGTACTAGCAGTGCAATCCTGTGTACCAGTTATAATGGCTGACTCAATACCAAGGAAATTAACTTGTGCTAATTTCAAAGATGGGTCGTTATATCAATGTAGCAGCATGATGATAGTGGTGTGAGTCTTCCACTTGTCTAACTCCCTTTGGGTAGAGGTCAGGAATGGGCACTATTGGGGATGTAGCAGGGGAAAAAATTATCCAGTATCCCATTTCCTGTTCTTAGTTGTGGCAAAACATAAAAACAATTAAAACATGCATCTAATCTGTTGAAGAGTTCTAATGAACTTAGTATCTTGTAGCTTCCAATGTTTGAATCAATGAATTGGTAGATTTTCTACCTATTGGTATTGGTAATGGATATATTTTGGTCCTAGGGCTATAAGGTTTTGGCCTTCACCAGCAATCTCTACTTTCTTCAGTCTCTTGTTCTTGAGGCTAAACCTTGTTGGGAAGAAGAGACTGTCAGGAATGCCTTTCTTTAACTGGGCTTGAATTTTAGCAAAGCCCTCCTGCCTCATTCCAGATTCCAGATACTTTATACTATAGAGTGTCATAAGGTGGGATTGCATTGCATTGCCTTCAAGCCAACACATTTGTTTGGAATGGCCCAATAGGTATGGGCATAATCATTTATATCTAGGAACATTTATATCCACAAGCAATTAGCCCTGCATAGAAGGACTGAGTTGTGAAATATTAACTACTAGCACCATTCAACACAGAGTGAAGTCCTCCTAAACCCTGTTTAGGATTGTATTGTAAGTTCTGCTGAAGCTCAGGAGTTCAGATGATTTGTAAGAAAAGAATGATACAAATTCCTTGACAATGAGTCCATCAGCAATGAGTTAAATGGAAATTTTACATTCACATGCCACAATCTTTTGAGTATTGGATGCTTGTGGCAGAGAACAAGGACAGTGATCATGTTCAAGCCCTGCTTGGACTAGCTGGTATGGGAAACAAAATGCTTGTCTAATCCCACAAGAAAATTCTCATGAAGCTTATCCACTGAAAGTATGTCTGGAAAATGTAAAGCATGAATAATACATGGAGGCATTTGGCAACCCAAAGAAAGTAGGTAATGGGCACAAATCATACATCACAGGCAGGTCCTCCTGTCACTAATACTAACAAGGCAGACAGGTGGAGATAAGCAATGGAGATGCATTTCTGAAAGTATCCCCCCCCCCTTACTTCTTCTGTTGCATCTAGTAAATACTGCTAACTCAGTTTAGTCTTTCTGTTGATGTAAAGTAATCTTGCCACTGGAAGAGGTCTAATTTAGATGCACACTAATTTAATTTGTTCTGTTTGGACATGCCGCGTAATGTGGGGCTGGAAAACAAGTCTTGAAGCAGCTTTTCCTTGTGCTGGCTGACAATTACAGGAGTGAAGTCGTCACGCCTTTGGGGAACCAACGTCCATGTCTGTATGACAGATTTAAAATCTTTCCCCCTCTCTTATTTAGTGCTATTTTAAATCAGATTGGATTAGATAGCAACTGGGGAAGGCAGGGCTGCTATTTGTTGTCTAATTAATTACCCAATAGAATTGTTTTTAAGTTTGCAGCAACTGTCCTAAGAGATTCCACGCATCTCACTCCTAAATAAATTCTAATTGTTTCACCTTAGCAACAGTTTATTGATTCAGAAAATAAAATCTGACACTTTCACAAAGTTGGGGTTAGCGTAAGGCATATTTATTTGCTACATTAGGGATATCATTGCTACCAAAATACAAGCTGTCAATGTTTAGAATTCAAACATTTAACCAAATCTGATTAGTATCTTTCAGCAATTAAATAGGCATGGGCCATAACTGGCATTTTCTGCTTACATTTAAACAGAGCGATTTGAGCTTGATTTATATAATGTAATAATTGAATTATGGAGGCAGGGAAGTAATCAAATGTCTGCGTTACTAGCAGGCGTGTGTTTAATTTTGCAGCCTTGAAGCAGTGGCAAAAGAGCTCTATTGATCACACAGTTTGGTTGCAACTTACTTTAATACTTTATTTCAATCATTGTTTTTCTTCTAATATGTGACAAGCCCATTTGAAAGGAACAATGCATCGTCCCCAAGGAGTTCCTTCATAGCCCACTGATGCCGCTGTTCCTGAATTTGAGAACTCCATGGAAGACAGCAGTTGTGATGTCTTGTTGGTGGTGGAGGCACTGTTTTCACAACAATGTTGCATATTGTTTCTGCCCTTGGAATTCTGTCAGATACCCCTGAAACAATTAACACAACAGATCATCTTTGTTGAAAAAACCTGTGTATAACTGCTGATTGGTAAACTTCCTGATTGGTTACATACCTGGCATATCACTCTCTTCTCATTAATGCTTTTCCATCTGACCTTGAACCCTGAGCCAGACATTCAGGTATGAGTATAATGTTTGCAAATATTACTAGCTAGTGACTAGCGATGCTTTTCCAATTAATTCCGTAAGGAACATGGTTCCTTTCAAAACTGGAATCTGAGAATTCTGCAATTGTGGCAGTAGATCATTAAAATGGCAATTACAGATATATCTGTTAAAAAAAAAAAAAACTTCCAGTGGCATGGTGGAAGGGATAGCAGCTCTCTGTCATCAATGCAGATAAATCAGTAAAAAAAAATCTTAGGAATCAGTCAGAAATAAGTGCTGTGTTGTTGTTTAAATCAGACCTCTCAATGTGCACCTAAGTAGACCATAGCAATAATAATAGCTCCAGGTCTGTTTATGTTGGCATCATTGTGGTGCATTTTTGTTGGGCAGTTGTGTGAGTTGCTGGGTGTGAACTGAACAAAATGGGTGATCACCTCCTGTCTGGTAATAGCAGTCAAACACAAAAACTTCAGTTGGTGTGAAGTTAATTAAGTTAATTAAGATATTTTACTTGGGGGTTTGGCAAGTGAGAATCTGAGGTTTGACCAAAACAGTCATAAAGACACAAAAAGCCTGAGTTAAGGTGGGGGGCATGGGGGGGGAGTTGCAGCATCTCCTAGCAAAAGGCAGGACCTGAATGTAGGGGGAGGGTTGAGAAACCTCTCATCTGTCTAGCTGTGTAATCAGTACAAAAGTAAAGTTGTTTTAACCCCCTCCCAAGCCAGCCCTTCCAGTTGCCACTTAGCTTCACAACAGGTTTTTCTTTTAGCTCAGGAGAAAGGTCGATCTAATTGAAACTCCCCCCAGTTATTGATATCAAAAATCTACATTAAATGATCATTAGAAAGAGGAAAAGCTTTTATTGAGTTAGTCATTTAATAGGTAATAAACTTATGACACTAATTGGTGCCATTATGCTCAATATAAACAATATCAAAGCAATGTCAAGTAAATAAAGTCATCCCAGCTGCCAAGAAATTCTGATTTTTAAGTGGCACATACACTCAAATCAAATTACTCTAAGAACTTTGTAATATAACATCAATAATCTTCAAAGCCTTTGGATTTACTAGCAGGGGTTTAAGTTCAGCTGTCTTTTATTGTCAACAGGGGCTGGCATGCTGGGAGAGCAAGCATTAAAATGAGGCTGTTCTTAAAGTGGTGTGGGTTAAGTGTCCACAACTGAAGTATTTATGCTACTGAGAGTCGTGTGTAAGCGTATCTTCAAGGATGCAATTTGGCACAATGGCAGTTAATTGAAATATAAAGCACTTCAGCGATAAAAGGAGGTGTGACAGAGCCAAATGTTGAGAAGCTAGCACAACAGGAAAGGGGCATCTGCCAAATAGGAGGAAGAGAGAGCCAAAAAATGAGAGGCCCAGTAACTTAGGCTGAGGAAAAATGATGACCTCATCTCCCTGTGTCCTCTTTTTAGCAGCAAGGGTAGTAGCCCAGAAAGAGGCAGAGAGAGAGAGAGAGAGCATGGTATAGTGGTTAAGAGTGGTGGCTTCTAATCTGGCGAGCCAGGTTTGATTTCCCACTTCTCCACATGCAGTCAGCTGGGTGCCTTTGGGTCAGTCACAGCCCTGCTAGTCTTCTTCTGACTGAGCAGTCCCATTAGAGCTCTTTCAGCCTCACCTACCTCACAGAGTATGTGTTGTAGGGAAAGGAAGGCAAGGTTATTATAAGGCATGTTGAGACTCCTTTGAGTATGAAAAGTGGGGTATAAAAACCAACTCTTCTGCTTAAGAAGCAGACCACAAAATGGGGAGGGGGAAGGAATGTTTTAGCCTGGTTCCTAAAAGAAAGGGAGGGATGCCAACAGTGCGCTCAGCCATGCCCACCTCACAACAGCTTCCCTGCTGGCAAGGGCACGCAGGCATGCACACTTCCAGCCACCATGGTGGGGATGGGGTTGGAGAGTCAGCTGACCGTGCATGTGGCGGAGCTCGCTGCCATCCCCCGCGCTTCTGCCTCTGCTCCAGATGCTCCTTGGCAGCCCCAGCCAGGTAGGCGCTGGTTGTTGTAGTTACAGTAGTCCTCCTCCTCCTCGCTGCCACCACCAGCCCTCTCGGCAGGACAGCCAGTGCACAGGTGGAGAAGCAGAGCTTGGCCGAAGGAGGTGGGGCTGGCTGGGGAGCTCGGCCAGAGGAGGCAGGGGCGCACGGAGCCCCAGGGGGCTGGGCAGAGGTGGCAACATTGTCCCTTCTCGAGGGGCTGCCGAGGGGCAGGGGCTTGTCTGAGGGATGTTCGGGAGCCATCTGCAGCAAGCAGAAACCTCTGTTTTCAAAAAGCGTGGCCCCCCGCCTGCTCCGCCTCCGCCTGCTCCGGCCGACCACTGCTTCTTCTGCGGTTCACCCTGGAAAACAGAAGCAGAGGCGAACAAAAGCCTCTGCAATAGGATTGAACATAAATTCCTTTGTGTATGGGGTGGGGTGGTGTTGGATGTGTTGGGGAGTTGTGCGTTCCCATGTGTGTATGTGTGAGCACGAGTGTAAAAATCCCCCAAATGGAGGAAGCTTTTCAGCTTCTTTTTCATGACAAGAGTCATTTTTGAAATTCATATGGGACAGCAACAGACTAATCCAAATGGGTCATAAGCAGGAACTAGTTCAGAAAAGCAATGTAGGCAAGTGATGTAAATGAGCCCCTTAACACAAGAAGGTTACAGCAAACCTTGTGTGACCGAGTATGACCTTGTATGACTTTTAGGGTTGCTGGGTCCTAATTGGGAAGTACCAAAAGATGGGGGGAGCCTGAGGATGGCAGAGTTTAGGGGACGGATTTAAGTGGGATACAATGCCATCAAGTAAATTTCTCCAGGGAACTGGACAAAACATCCACCACTTTTAGGGTTGCCAGCTCCGGATTGGAAAATACCTGGTGATTGAAGGGGGAGGCATCTTAGGAGGACAGAGTTTAGAAGATGGACTTCAATGGGGTACAATGCCATCCTCAGGCTTCCCCCATTTCCAGGTGATTCCCAACCAGGAGCTTGTCTCTGCCCTGGGGAAAACCCAGCAGGAGGAGGGTGTGGCTGCTCCTCTCTGCTCCTCTTCATCTTCCTCACAGGACTAGTTGTCCATGATGTCTTAAAGTGACAGAAGAATAAATAAAAATGTCATCCTGGACAAAATCAGTAGCTTTAAAGAGATTTATTGTTGTGGACAAAAGCTCACTTCATCAGATGCACAAAATGTTCTCTTCCATTTCCCTATTTATGTCCACACACATATAAGCAGTGGAGACCAACATTCATGAAATGTTAGTCTGTGACATTTCTATGCAAAATGTTCTTGGGAAAGGACAGGCGGGTTTTTTGTTGGCACATAATTGTTCTGCCTTTCCTGACAGGCATTTGTTCAGTTTTGATGCTGTCCCAACACCAGGCTCCCCTCTCAGTCCTGTTTAGGGCTCTGCCTGACAGAAGGGTGAGGTACTTCTATGCAAAGAATGGCTGGCCTAACATGAGGACGGGGGCCCTAGCGGAGCCTCTGGGAAAGGCTTGCCAGAACCTATGACTGGGACCATTTCGGTGGGTCTGTGGGTGCTGTTAAGTTGCAGCCAATTTATGAGGACCCCAACCAGGGGCATTCAAGGCAAGTAAGATGCAGAGGGAGTATGCCCTAGCCTTTCTCTGCAAAGCCCTCTAGGGGTGGCCCTCCAAACCAATCACCATCCTTTTTTAAAATCCCAATTTTGGCCAGAGAACCAGCAAGGTGAAGTGGTGAAGACTGGTGGTCTCTAATCCAGAGAGCTGTGTTTGATTCCCCACTCCTCCAGGCCTGAACAAGAAGTCGAGGTGCCTGCCAGGAAGGCTCTGGATAGCTCACGTAACTAACAATGGCAAGTCATGCTCCAGGCTACAGGGAAGAACAATCCAGGGCAGAGGTTCCTGGATTTGTCTGTCAATTTCTCAGGGCACCCCCCCCAAAAAACAATAACAACAACAACAACAAAAACAAGCTGAGCAGGGTGCATCACCCATATGACAGGGTCGAGGCTGGGCCTGGGCATGGGGCAGTGATAGCAGTGGGAGAAGAAGGAAGCTAATCCTAGGATGTGGCAGAATATCATAGAATCACAGAGTTGGAAGGGGCCATACAGGCCATCTAGTCCAACCCCCTGCTCTACACAGGATCAGCCCAAAGCATCCTAAAGCATCCAAGAAAAGTGTGTATCCAACCTTTGCTTGAAGACTGCCAGTGAAGGGTCGCTCACCACCTCCTTTCCGCCTATTCCACTGCTGAACTACTCTGACTGTGAAAATTTTTTTCCTGATAAATGTTTCCACATCAAACACCAACAAAACCTCCTAAGGTATCGTTTTGTTTTTTTTTTGGAAGTCCTTCCTATATTGTAAGGTCCTGGCTAACATTCAAGGAGACAGTCCTGAGCTTGATGAAGTTATGATATGTATTGGCAAGGCTTCATGCATCACAAATGCCAAGTCTTCCATGGGGGGGGGGGGGGGATCACACCGATTTGGGGTTTATCTCCCTCTTTCTCATTTCCAAATTCCAGATCTGACTTTCCATTTTTAATCTAGTTTATAGTGAAGCTCTCATCCTAATGGTGGAATATGTGCTCTGCCCTCCATTCCACCATCCAGCTTGTGTTTCAGCTCAGAAAACTCATTTGCTCATTTGGGGCAAACTCTTACCTCAAAAAAGGGGTGGGGGAGATCATGCAAAGCTGTACCTACATAGAACGCTCACAAAAAAGTCTGGTAATTGTATCAATCAAGACTCCTTTTTGTGCCACTTCTCCTGGGTGTCCTAATAATGTTATTATCAATTAATTTCTCCCGAGTTTTCTAAATAATATTATTAGCAATTAACTTAGGTTAGTAAACCTCCAGGCGGGGTTTGGAGATCTCCCTGAATTGCAACCAGTCTTTGAACTGCACAGATCAGTTCTTTTGGAGAAAATTCCTGCTTTCGAGGATGAATTTTATTACATTCTACCCTGCTGACTTCCCATTGCTTCCCAAATCCCACCCTCTGCTCCCAAAATCTCCAAGAATTTTCCAACTCAGAGGTGACAACCCTAAATTAGATTAAACTCTTTTAAGAACTGCACTTTCTATGTTAAAGTAATATGCTCTGTGATACAACTTCATGAGCCATGGCACAGTAATATGTAGTATATAAAACAATGTTTTAACATATTTTTGAATTTCATTTCATTCAAAAAATTGGTGTTTTAGAATTATTTCTTTTTAACTGTCACTTTTATATTTTTTCATTTATCAATATTTATTTAGACAATTTGTATGTCAGTTCTCCAGAATCTGCTCAAGGAGGCACACAAGAATAAAAGAATGCCAATAAGGAAAACCAATCAAAACAAGTCAGGCCAATAAACAAAAAAAGCAAATCAAGCCAATAAAAATGAGGCAATGAAAATGTGCTAGGGTATAAAAGCAGCTTGCTGGTTAGGGTGGTATATAAATTAAATTTAAAAAATTAAAATAACAATCTAAAATGATATTGATAAAATGGCCTCAATCTCAGAGCAGTTAATAAATAATATGTAATCAACAATCTAAATAAATAAATGATCTAAGTAATCTAATGTGTGTGTGTGTGTGTGTGTGTGTGTGTGTGTGTGTGTGTGTGTGTGTGTGTGTAGGGAAAGGAAAAAAATATTTTTCAGCAAAAAAATCCCAACATGACAAAGACCTAAGGAAATATCGACCATGCCTCTGAAGAGCTAGTGAAATGTATATCTTCCGAGGATCTGACCCATTAATAGCGACAATGAGAAGCTCACCGCTAGCAAGACACCCATTTACTTAAAAAAAAACCCAGTTTGTTTCTAGGGTGGATGTTTGAATTGATGAATGACTGCAAAATGAAGAGATACGTCTTGTCTTGAGATCTTTCTGTTTATTATACGTCCTGATGTATGTTGGCATCGCTGTCTTCTTTGTACCCACGTAAACAATGACAAGGAGACATTTATTCAGGTCATTTATACAGTGGTTGAATATAATTAGTTTTCCTTCTCTGAACTGGCAGACAATGAATATTACACTGAGAAGTGATAAACTCCATAAATATTTCTCTGAACATATATAGAAGTACAACTGAGAAAGATCTGAAATTGCTATGGCTCGCAAACTGTGTGTGAATCAGCAATGCCAAATAAATGCCTTAGTTTAAGCTAAAAGGTACTAAAAGCAGCCGTGTAAGGTAGAAAGCCAGCAGAGGATACAGGGCTATCAGTGTATGAAAACATGACTATTTTCATGCTGGTCAGAATCTGTAGGTATTTACTGGCCCAATGAGCTCCATTCTCTCAGGGAAGACGTTTGTCCTCTTAAAGCCTAGGCTGACCAAAGGGAGCTATTCTTTTCTGATGTTGTTTAACAGTTATAAGCACCCCCTTGCCCAGCTGATCAGGAGTTTCAGACTGGTGACACCCAGCTATTTTGATGGACAGCAATCTACCTACCACCCCAGATTCTCTGGCCAGATGTCTGGAGGCTGTGGCAGACTAGCTCAAGTGGAATCAGCTAAGATGGAGGTCCTCTGACTGGGTTGGCATGCCCCAGATGGGTTGCTGTAAGTCCTGGCTCTTGATAGGATCCAACTAACAAATTTGGCAATTGTCAAGAGGCTGGGTATGATTCTGGATGCCTCATTATCTGTGGAGGCCCAGGTCACAAATGCCACCTGCCAGGCTTTTTATCATCTTTGCCAGGCATAAGAATTAGTACCCTATTTGTTGGCATCCAACCTAACCACCATGATCCAGGCAATGGCCACTTTCAGGCTAGATTACTGTAAGTTGCTTTATGTGTGCCTGTCATTTAAATTGGTCTGTAAACTTCAACTGATCCAGAACACAGCTGTGTGGGTCCTCATCAATACTCAGTGTAGGGCCCATATGCAACCTGTGCTCTCTCAGCTGCACTAACTCCAGACTGAAGACTGGATCAGCTTCAGGGTTTTGGTCCTCACCTTCAAAGCCCTAAACAGTCAGGGACCATCATATCTGTAGGACCACTACTTCTGCTATGTTTGCCAAAGAGCATTATAATTTGGCAAGCAAAATCTGTTCAGGATCGCCAACCCCAAGAAAATAAAACTGGCCTCAACCAGAGGCCTTTCCAGTTCTGGCCCTGGCCTGGTGGAACATGCTGCCAAGTGAGATCAGAGCACTGCAGGACCCTAAACAGTTCTGCAGAGCTTGAAAGACAGAGCTGTTCCTCTAGGCCTATAGTTAAGGCCTGAAATAACATCAGAATCTACTGACCTCCATTTCAGAATCCACTAAACTAAATTTCAATTGAATGATTATTTTGAGAATTGAACTAGAAATTTGCACTGCTTTGACTATCAGTCCCTAAAAACCACTCATTTATATTTGTGGCACAGTGAACAGTTTAGGAAAAATATGGTTAGAACTAGTAATGAACAGGCAATGTGACCTCAAAATACATTCAGTTATATTTCTTTTCACAACCTCATACAGAAAATCTGTGTGGTTATATCCGCTTACAACAGAACCTCCGTAGTTAGTGCTGCATCAATTTTTCTGATGTTTATGCTTCATATGAAAAATAGTCTTTTACATGTTTTTATCACAAAAAAGTCTTCAACTGCTGGCAGAAGACAATGATAGAGGGAGACAGATGGACCTCCCTGGGGAGGGAGTTTCAGCACCACAACTGAGGAGGACCTTTATTAGCTGGTCTCCTACCCACCTTCAGATGGTGGGGACAGCTGATTCAGGGCCTCCAAAGATGACTGGAGTGGACTAGTAGGTTCATATAATTCATCATAAATAAATAGCATGTTTTTAAAAACATCCTGTTGTTTGGTGTTCTTCTGAGTAGCCCTCAGTCCCAAGAAGAGGTTTGAACCTGTTTGAATCCGCAGTATTTTCATGCATGTGCAGTTTTCTAAAGCCCAATCCAATATTGTATAGCCGACATTTGACTGAGTTATCAGGGAACAAAGCAGGCCCAATGATCAGCTCACATCTGAACATGAAAACAGCACATTCAACTGTATGCACAGTCAAATTCATGGCATCCCTCTAGCAACATACAAGCACCAATGTGTCATATCTGCCATCAGTTTTGAAGAGGCAAGAGCCCAGTATAGGAGTAGAGCAAAGATCCCCCAATCCAGACCTCCTGATTATTTCTTCCGAATAACTAAAACCATTCCCATGCTAATGCAGTGGAAGTAGGCTAGGTGGCTGTGCCTAGATCCCCTTTTCTTGCAAAAAAGTTCACTTCTTACCAGCCTTTATTTCAGGGTATTATTTCTAACGTTTGTGCCCTGCCTTTCTGCTACCATAATCAAGAACATTTCTATTGCTTGTCCCTCGCTGATAGCAATTTGACCTGGATATGAATATGGATTATATCTTTGCTTTTGATCGCTGAACTTGTTCTATCCCTGTGAATCAGTTGACTAGATTTTGGTCTCCTTGATGCATCATGTTGCTGTATAAAGAAATGAATCTTTATAACCGCCTTTAGATGTTCTTTTGTTAGCAGCTCCATTGCCAGTGGAATATTTATAGCGGTTAGCCAAAGAGAGGAGCAATGGCAGGGATGAGACTATGTGAACCCACACCAAATTGCTGCAAGGTGTGACAAAGGGGTTTGTCAGCATGGTTCCAGCTAATGGCAACAGGGGCTACAGAGAAAATCCTTCTTTCCTTACCGTGAACATTTCTTGGTAAAGGATCTTTGCATTAATACAAAATGCATAAAGAGAGCCTGACTTCAGTCACAGCAAAATCTGTGCCAGTGCTGAGTGAGTCCATGCTGCTCCATTGTGAATGAATGGGGATGTGGTATGCAGCAGAGAAGCACGCATGGCCCTAGAAAATCTTCTCCCTTTATGAGAGAAATTATTACAGCTTTGAAGTTGGAGTATGTCATGTTTAAATCTGGAGTATAAGGAAAGGGATTCTATATATAGTGTGATTTTTTGCAGGCATCAAAAGATGGAATTTGGGGCCTCCAGAATTACTGAGATCCAATCTGTTAAGTGCCTTCCTGCATTCTTATCTTTGACAATACTTCCTATCTGATAAATAACTTCACATTAATCATATTCAAACATGTTTGCCCTTTACAGAAGATTTCCGTGATCAACAAAGTGCGTGAAAATGTGACCTGATCCTTGACAGTCTGGTATTTCAGGAATAAAATTATATCTCTGAGAACTGCCATGACTATAAACTTTAAAAAGTGGATTGCCCTCTAGGTTTGCATTCACATTGACATATTTCTGACAATTCAAACCAGCACAGAAGTAGATCTGGTATGCTTTTGCCTAGCAAAACTTCTCAGGCTACCAGTTATGCAGTACTACACTGAACCAAAATCACATACCATCCATATTTGCCCTTTATGGAAGTTTATTTATGATGACACACGATTATCATCAGTGTTATATAGAGCCATTAGCCGTTTTTAAACTTATTTAAGTGTGTCCCACTTTCCAATTTACTCTGCTTTTGAGATTTTGCATGTAAAATAATTCCATGTTGGTGTCCAGTTGAGGGGCTGTGAGAAACCCAGAATGTCTCGTGAGGTGTGTCTTTGGATCATATGGTACTGTGTGTAGTCAAGAAGACTTGCTTGTCCTAGTTGTGTGTGTGTGTGTGTGTGAGAGAGAGAGAGAGAGAGAAAGTATACTTGTATTAATAAATAACTTCTAATCTGGTCCAAATCTACTGTGGAGAACCTGAGAATAAGGAAGAAATGAAAAAGGAAATGTCCTAGGAAGATTTCCAAATAAAGGATGGAAAGGAAGTCTTGGGGCATGTTAGAAAAGGAAGTCTTTATATTACAACAATAATAAACACCTTTGGGCAGATGGAATAGAATAGAGAACGGAACAATTCAGTTGTGTCCACTATTAACTGAAGATTTTTTTTTTCAGACACAGAAGCTTTCAAACTTAAATTTCATATTAACATATGTAGACTATGAATTCAGTCCTTGATATCAAATTTCCTGTATGCCTGTGAGTGCTCTGTGAATGGACACTTTGTGACATAAACATTCATTCAGCCTGCTCATGTGTGTGTACTCATTGGAGCCAAATGGAACCAAGGTGACTTATTTATTACGAGTTGTAATATGGTAAAAAGATCACTATGGAATGATAGGCAGCTTTATTTAGAATTCCTTTTGCCAACGCCAAACAAGGTTCATTTATTGGTATTAGACATTTCCAAAGTGTTTCTGGCACAAGCCTGACACGCTCCAATAACAGATATTTAGTCCAAATTTATTGTCAAAGGCACATCCTTACAGGAATGGCAGACTGTCCGCCTATTTCCTGAACTGTTACACAGCTGGCCTTGCAAGGCCACTGAATGGCTTTGGAAAGTGTCCAGGGCAAACATTATACCTGCATTACAAAGATATAATACATTTATAGAGCACTATTTTGACTTGTTGTTCTGTTTTTTAAAAGTCTCTTTAACCCGTTAAAAGAGGCATGTGAAAGTTCCATGATTTAAGGTCTTCATATGCAAGATGAACTATCATGTCATTGGATTCAAATGCACTTTATTCATACTGGTAATTTTAGCTGTGAAATGGATAGGTCCAATGCAGATACACGAATTGAGTGCTCAAGTCCATTTTAAAACAGGTTGAAATATATGAATGTCCTTTTAGCAGTGCTAGGATTTCCAGGTACTGGGGTTTGGCCCTCTGATTCAGGCCTAAGAATTATCAGGTACTTGGGATAGTATGGATCCTACCTGTATCCTCCCATTCTGCTGAGCAAAATCTGAAGCATTTAGGAAGCCTAAGAAGTTTTCCTTCAATGTCTTCTGTTGTAGGAAGAGCCAATTACGTTGGATGAAGATTCCATGAAGGATAGTTCTATGAAGGACATCATCATAGTGGTGCAAGCCTTCTATTGGCCACCCTCAGGAGTATAGGAGTATGAACATTTAGGAAACTGATGTCACATAACAATCATCCTTTTAGCCTTGTATGCTGGGGACCTGGTGCCTCTTCAATGCACCACTCTGGCCAGAGGATGGAGTGGAAGGAGACAACTGTGGGGAGAAAGCCACCTCCCGCCTTCCCCCCTCCACCCCACCACTCTTCTCCTTAGCCTTGCCCCCAAGGCACCACTGCATTTTCTTTCTGTCTTTCATTGTTACCTTAGGGCCAATCTGTTTCTAAGTAGCATTTGTGGAGAAAGTATTATGCGCCTGACTACCTGGACTGCAACCTGAACCTAACAGAGTCTGACACCTTTTCATGAATAGGCCTACCCTATGTTTTCATAAATTAGCCCTGGAATCAGGATGACAGCAAACCTTTTAAAAAGTTTAAGGCTTATTATTAAACTCCTCCTGATTAGATTCTATTGGAACAAGCCAAATTTATGGAAATGCAGGAGCTCCCTCATGGAAATTGAAAAACTATATGATAACCTAAAGGAACATTTATCTAAAATCTCCTGCCTTCATTGAAGCTCAGAGTGTTGGGCATTACTTTTTACAAAATTAATATAGGCTATTATTCTACTGTTTTAAAGATAGACAGATCCTGGCCTCTTTTAATATCCTACTAGCACTGGTCTAGTTAGGGAGGAACTAAAGCCCTGTGCTGAAATTTAATTAAATGCATTTAAAAGTTAAACAATTTCAAAAACAGATCCTTATTACTAAAAGTCTATTTAGCAGCACCTAAATATTGCACTCAATAGCCTTTGAAACCAGGAGCAAGTACTTGGAACAGAGAACAAGAAAAAAGCAAAGGATGGTGTAGAGAGAAAGAGAGAATTTAAGTAAAATAATTGACTTTTTAAAAAACCAAGCAGAGCCCCCCTTCACACACACTCACACCCCCAAAAAGAAGCAAAAATGAATAAGATAGCTAAATTTTAAACCCAAAGAACCAAAGCCAATAACCAAAGCAGAAGGAAGGAACCCTTTTCTTCTTGCCGCCTCCCCCCCCATACAACCAAGCCCAAACAACAGCAAAACTTCACAAAAATAACTGCAAGCCACAAGACCAGAAGGAGTTAAAACCTAAGAATAAAACCAAAGGGAACAAAAGGCCTGAGGCCCTTGACCTCTCCCCCACAAAGAAGAAGAAGAAAAAATATTTCTGCATGGAGGAGTAAAATGTGAGTAGCTTCCTGCTGGCAAACGTGGGATGGTAAATCTCATGTTTGCAGCCCTCCTCATGGAAAGACCCCTCCTGCATTTTCCCTCTGTCCCATCGAGGCTTTTTGCCTCCTGACGAGACTGCAAGGGAAAACAAGCCAAACCTCTCCCTCCGCTCCTTGGCTTGTCAATCACAGCAAGCCACCAATCACAGCACAGTGGTTCTCTCATGGACTGAAACTTTCTTCTCCCTCAGCCCCAATTTTTTTTTTAAAGGCACTTCTGCGTTTTGTGGTAATGCCATAACACAGATGCAGCTTTAATAAAATCCACACTACCCATTGATATGGAGAAACACCAGAACGATACAGCATTCCCCCCTTTGGGGGGGGGGATTTGTATTTGTTTGTACTTGTTTTTTGTCTGCACATTGTTCCTGGAACCAAAACAACAACAACAACAAAAAAACATTGTGATGATTTAAAACAAGCTGCTCAGACCCCCTGTAGGATCGGGAGACCAACCCCCCCCCCCACCTTTCGCAGCTCATTTCCCACCTACAGAAAATGCAAACAGGACTGATTTTGTTTGCCCAAGTTGGGAGAAGGCTGGATAGGTAGCTGAAGCCCAAAAGCACATTCTAAGCTAATGGGAGGCTTAAAAATAAAGCACACTCATAGCTGAATGATTGGGAGAAAGCTGCTAGATCACACACACCCCGTCCCAGTTCATTACCCACCTCCAGAAAACAGAAACAGGGATGTGTTTTACTTGACTAATCCCAAGAAGACCATGGACACTTTTAAGAAGATTTTATGTCACCTTGGGAAATGTAGGTTTGTGATCCTGCTGCAACACGGACCGTGTCATTTTAACAAAGAAAAATTACTTACAGCAGGAAATGGAGAGGGGAGGGTGGGAGAGGGGAGGTGAAGCTGCTGAGACTATTGTGTATTTTCCCCTCCATACACTCTTTTCCCTTGTTGCTCACTGGCTCGTGCATTTCAGGGTGGTAAATCCACTTTCCTGGATTTACCGGATTTTGATATCAAAATGGTGAAATCACAAGCCATCTACTGGACAGCCTCCAGATGTTGGCAACATCATGTGGAGGGGCCTGAGTATGCCACCAACATTCGGAGGCTGCCCAACTACATTTTCCATGTGTGGAAATGCCCAAAGAGTTGGTTTTTATACCTGGTTTTTAACTGCCCAAAGGAGTCTCAAAATGGATTACAATTGACTTCCCTTTCCTCTCCTCAGAACAGATACCCTGTGAGGGAGATGAGGCTGAGAGAGCCCTGATATCACTGCTCGGTCAGAAAAGCTTTATCAGTGCTGTGGTGAGCCCAAGGTCACCCAGCTGGCTGGAATCAAACCCAGATCCCCAGATTAGAAGTCCATGCTCTACACCAAGCACTACACCAAGATGACTACACCTCCCACCTATCAAGCCAAAACAACAACAAGCCCCCACAACTAACAGCTTGGTGTAGTTAGTTGCCTCTTCCCCTTCCCTCCTCTAGCCCTGGAAACCAGAACAAAAGACAGAAAAGAGCCCTACAGGTAAGAAATGAAAGTCTCTCTGCAGCCCTTTAAACTTCTCCACAAGAAGCTTGTCAGTATACTAGTAGCCGGTCAGATCCTCTAATCTTAATTTGGCTTCTAAAACATCTGAAAAATACTGGTAAGGAATTTGGAAGGTATTTTTTCAGCTCGGATACACCCAAATGCATACTCGTATGTCTTCTCAGATATTCCAGTGCATAACTCATAACAGGGTATGAGCACTGGATAAAACTGAGCAATTCATGTTTGGCCCAGTGTGTCAATTTAAGAAGTTAAAAAATGATTTTCCCCATCTTCAAGCAATTTTTGAATGGCCTGTATGATTGGAATAGCTGAAATATGACCCATTATGCATTGTCCGGGAAAGGCAGGCTGGTGCCAGCATGCCAGTGGGGCTAATCCCCACTTACGCATGATACCAGTGCCATCCAAGCCCCCTCCCATGTTCCCCGTCTTGCCATGGCAGCCAGCAGAGGCCCAGCCAGGGCAGGCCCACGCATACGGGAAGAGCTGGACCTTTAAAACTAACTTTTTTTTTTAATGAACAAGGTTCAACCAGCAGAGGGTGGCATTGGCCTAAAACTTCCATCTCTCTCATTTTTATCCATCCTTTGCAACTGCTGTTGTCAGTTCAGATTGATGAGAGAATACAAAGGTATTCTTGGAGCCCTCTTACCACACTGGGTCACCCAGCTGGCTGCATGTGGGGAAGTGGGGAATCAAGCCCTGTGCACTAGATTAGAAGTCCGCGCTCCTAACCACTACACCAAGAACATGAGAACGTAAGAGAAACTATATTCAATCAAGCTAATGGCTTGTCACACAGTGGCAAAAGCCCAGATACCATCAGGAGATCCACCAATGTGGCCAGAACTCCAGAAGCCCTCCCACTGTTGCCCCTCAAGCACTAAGCATACAGAACATCATTGCCCCAGACAGAGCATTTCATCTATACCTTGTGGCTAATAGCTATTGATGGACCTCTGCTCCATTTGTTTATCCAATCTTTTTCTGAAGTTGTCTATGTTTCTAGCCACCAACAATGACTCCTGCAGCAGTGAATTCTACATGTCAATTAATCTTTGGTTGAAGAAGCACTTCCTTTTATCTGTTATAAGCCTGCTGTAAGGTTTGGTGATCCCTGGCCCACATGATGAGCCTCTTGTGGCGCAGAGTGGTAAGGCAGCCGTCTGAAAGCTTTGCCCATGAGGCTGGGAGTTCAATCCCAGCAGCCGGCTCAAGGTTGACTCAGCCTTCCATCCTTCCGAGGTCGGTAAAATGAGTACCCAGCTTGCTGGGGGGTAAAACGGTAATGACTGGGGAAGGCACTGGCAAACCACCCCGTATTGAGTCTGCCATGAAAACGCTAGAGGGCCCACATGAGGTACACCTGACCTTACCCAGGACCACAGCCGAAGAGCTAAGGGCCCTGACAGAGTTATCACAGTTCTGCAGGGCCCGCAAGACGGAGGTCTTCCATCGGGCATTTGGTTGAGGCCAGGACAGGGAAGATCTACGGGGTCCTTCCAATTTACCCTGAAGCATGGGGATTGGGATGGGGTCCGTGGAGTCAGGCTGGAAACCTTATGGGGATTAGTTGGAGATGAAACAGAGTTGTAGTATTCTTTAACTATGTTTAATTGTTTTAGACTGTTGTAAACTGCTGTGAGCTGGCTGGCCCGAGAGCAGTGCTTAACATATTTAATAAATAATTGACCAATTCATTAATTTATATATTTCCGGTTGAGTTTGTTTCCCTCTTCTTCTTTGTTTGTCGTCTCAGTCAGTTTCAGGGGACTTAATGGCATCTCCTGCTAAAGATACTGTGATATGTTGAATGTCAAAATAATGTACATCTTCGGTTCAGAAATCTTCTTCTAATATCATAAATTAGGAATTCTTACTGCTGTAAAACATTCCATCCATCAAATGTAAACCTTTTGATAATTTCAGAAGTTAGCACACAGGAGCAGGGCTGCTATGTCCAAGCTTCTTTTGCATAGTGAGGAAGACCCTTCACATTGCTTTAATTGCTGCTGTTACTGCAGAGGCATGCATGCTAGCAATGGAGTTCCTACATGTGGAAATTTTCTGTGCATCTTCTTTCATCCCTTCCCCAACTTTTCTCTGCAGTGACGGTTGGGGTCATGGTTTCTACAGCTGCCTTGGTAACTCACCACCCTTTTTCTGTTCCTTTTGTTAAAGCTAAAATGAGTCTATTAAAATACCAAATGGAAATAAATGCATGGCAATAGATCACTATAGTCATTCTCTTTTTAAAGCTCCTCTCCTTCCGCATTCCTCTGGTGGCATGATAGGAAAAAATGCTGGGGAAATGACACCTGCAAGTTAGGCAAATGGTGCCAAGGTAGATGGACCTTGGTAGAGCAATAAATGCACACAATCCTTTCCTCACCATATGCTAATCCTGGACCCATTCCGCACACATAGGATAACACACTTTCAATATGTTTTGGCAACTGGATTTTCTTGTGCGGAACAGGAAAATCTACTTCTAAAGTGCATTGAAAGTACATTCTAAAGTGAATTATATATTGTGTGCACACTAGGCCCTGGACTAAAGAGCTTGTTAAAAGTGGGAAAATCCTGAAACAGGATGGTTTGGACCTGTCCCCTCCCAAAAAATTGTGGTACAGTTTAGAAGCCAAGGCAAAGAATACCTCTTTGTGGAAGCACCTCCAGTTGTTTCATAGTGCAGGCAAGACAGTGCAAACCAAAATCAGATTCTGTTATAGGTAACAAGGCAACCTTGTTATCAATCTTGATACTTACTCAGAACACAAGAGCAGCCAGAATACATAGTGTGAACCTACACATCCATGTTCTTTACTTGATTGCAAATCAAGTGATGATTAGACATCACAGACAGAATTTTCAAGTACATCAAATAGAGAACCTTTTTATACGTGAATCAACAGATTGATGAGTCCTAGAGTAATGTGGTATTCAGCAATGGATGCACATGTGTGAATCAGAAACTAAACGTGATACCTCTTAAATAGGTACAGTTGAAGGGGGGGGTACCAAATCCAAGAAGACCAATTTGCCCATTAGTTTCCCCCATAACTCCCCCCAATGTTGTGCTTTCCTATAGCCTGATGATTCACTGCTTCAAATGGCCCACAAGAATCTCACTATTAGAGTCTTTGATTTGGTGTCACAAAGGAGAATCAACATCCATTAGTGAAAGATGTGGCTGTTTTTTGTAATTAATCTGTCAGCCTTTAGTTCACTCCTGCCTAGACTTTCTCCTAATAATACCAAGGCAGCTGCGTAGCAAGGGATGTAGCTATTTAAAGGATGGGAATCTGTAGCTGGATCCATCACAGTTTTACAAATTAGCACATTGGAATATGAAAGGGAATAGTTCTGATCTTTTATATTGCTTTGTGTGCTGCAAAAATTGAGAAATTAGTTACATCTCCTTGATGGCTCACTTTCTTATTAGGTCATATTTGGCTTAATCATTCAAAGTGACTTCTAATTATTCCTATAATATCTTTTCATATGTGAGAATGACCCATTTTCTCAGTCGTCTCACAAGGCTTGTTTCTCTTCCTTTAAGGACATATACCCAGCTACTGATGTAAGAGCAGAAAAAACAAGGACCTAGGAAAAGGAAAGAAGGGGAAGAAAGGTAGTGGAGGGGCCATTTCTGCTGTATGCCTGAAACCAGTAATTATGCTCTGCTAAGCACATTGCTACAGTCCAGCTGTCACAATTAAAGAAATAGCTGATCAGTTCCAGTTATTGATTCAGCTAATATGTTTGTTCATGGTTGCTTCTAGCCTAATTAGGGCCTATTATGCACAAGTGTTTTCCCTCGCTTTCATCGTGCATGTCCACTGGGTTTTCTTTGTCATTCTGCATTGATTTTCCTCCCTTCAGCTATCAGTTTACTTTCTGGTCAGTCTTTTCCAGGCTTTCTGAGACTGCTTTTGTGCCAGTTTTTCCCTTGTTTCTCTTTCAATCCAAAGGTAATTCAAAAGCATATGGATTCCCTTGTATTTCCCAACCATCCTTTTGTTGCCCCTTGAAGGTAATTCTCCCACCTACTCACTCTGCACCTTACACCATCTTCCCCTTTCATTCACGTGCAAGCTCCATTTCCCTCCATTTTAATTTTTCATTTTTTTAACGAGCAGCATGAGTCTATAAATACGAGACTATCGATAGTTTTTCATCTATGAATAAAAATGTAAATGATGGGGGAGTTTAAAAGGAGCTGCCCAAGAGAGATCAGAGAGGAGGCAAATGGCAGCATCCCCAAGGCAAAAAAAAAAGAAGTTTTTCAGTGCTGCATGCAAACAAAATAAAGATCAATGCAGAATGAATTTAACATGAGATCTAAAGAGAGGCATTAGGATGCAAAGCCTACAATTTGAAAACATTTTTCCTTTTAAAACCAACAAACCAAATAACTGTGTGTATTTATGAACAGTCTCTCTGACAAATGACGGTACCCTGTGTCAAGCTTCTAGACGAGGGGTAGTCAAACTGCGGCCCTCCAGATGTCCATGAACTATAATTCCCAATGCTGGCAGGGGCTTCTGGGAATTGTAGTTCCCTTTAAAATGGCTGTCTTTGTAGTTTAAAATTGTAGTTCCCTTTAAAATGGCAGTGATTTGCTGTGATGTAGACTCACAGATTTAAAATCCACAGAGATACAGACTAACTTGTCAATCAAAGGCCTTCTCATAATCATTCCGCTCCTAGAAATAAAGTTCCTTTTGAACTTTACAAGAAGCATCATCAGCCATATGTGACAATGGCTGCATATTTAGTTGGCAGTACTTCTTGAGTATAAGTGGTGAGTAAGTGAATGAGGCTTTGATGGACTGGCTTTCACCTGCTGGTCTGTTCCAGTCTTCACAGGAATTATAGTTTATTCTGCAAGTTCAGGCTGGTAGAAGAGGGCAGTACCAGGAATTAACATCAAGACCAGTGAGGCTTGTGGAGGTAATATATAAGACCCCCCCCCCAAAAAAAGTATAGGAGCTAGGTAGGGGAAAAAGAAATTTAAAACTATTTCAACCTATTTTGGAATGACCTTTTCCTAAAGCTCCTAAAATAGCATGGGATACTGATTAGAGTCCCAGGTTCAAATCCAGGGAGACCCAGATTCAAATGCACATTTTGCTGTGGAATTTTGCCAAGTGACCTTTGGTCAGTCATATGCTTTTAGCCTAATTGACCTCACAGGATGCTTGTGAGGAAAAAATGGAGGAGAAGAGAACAATGTAAGCCACTTTGGGTCTCCATTGGGGGAAAGTCAGGGTATGAATGAAATTAACACTAATTAAAAAATATTGGGCATTGTACAGAAATAAAAACACAAATCATCTTTGTTCACTGACTATTATAATTGTTAAGCATGCTACTATAGAAAGGTTGATCAAGTGACACATACAGATTATCATGACTTCATGGACAAATATTTATTTCCCCCTAATAGCTACTACTAGATGCTCATGTTTATCTAAACAGCTTGCCTTTTTGAGAGTGTCCTTGTAAAAATACCAGAACATATGCTACCTCATGTGCAGCCGTTTGATAGAGAACTTGCAAAATGTACACATGGGATCATTCCCATTCCTACCGCTATTCTGATCATTCTTTCCTTTTCCCAAGCTACAGACATCACCTTTTATAGAGGGAGAACTGCCTGTGCAGTTGGCTCAGATAACAGGCTGCAGATGAAGTCAGGTGGGGGCCCTTTGATTTTGGGATTCTTCCAAAATCATCCACACAATAACCACCTGACAGGGTTGATATGAACTGTCATTTTTTCAGCCTCCTGAATGGAATTGAAAAGCTAAGAAAACAGGAGCAACCGCCCCATCCATGCAACAAGAGTGCAAAAATATCAGCCACTGGCCAGCTGTCTGTATGATTATAAATGCTGCCATATTGATGTATTTGCTAATTTGCTTTGTAACACCTTCAGTTTTTATTTGTGTCATGAGCTATATGTAATATATGTAATCCTGAAGATACATATGTAATCCTATACATAATCCTGAAGATTTTTATTTTTTTTAAGTATTCTATACTACTGAATGTATTTCAGTGCTGTGGTTCCCTCTTGTGTATTTCCTGGTCCCCCTTTGCTTCTAACCCAAAGACCTGCTCACCCAAAGTGAAAAGGCCACTTGTAACTTGTCTCCATCTTAATGCAGCACGAGGAACATCAGAAGACCCCAAGAGGCATTACTGTATTCTGCAGGAAATACTAATTTCCAAAATAACAGGATGCCTAGAAGGATGCTTAGCTTGGAACCTCTCAACATTTTGTGATTGCTTTCCATGGCAGCCATTTTGTAATTAGTCCCACCTCCCATGAAAGCCATTTTGTGCTAGCACCCATTATCATTTCTCAAAATTCCCCAAAGGGTTGGAGACTCTGACTTAGAAATTTAATTGGCCAGACCCTATAATGCAGTAGATTCCCTAGATTCCTTTTCGTTCCTGGCCCCCACCTGGTGGAATGAGCTCAAAGAAGAGCTACAAGTTCTGTGGGAGCTTTCTGCATTCTGCAGGGCCTGCAAGGAGCTCTTCTACCAGGTTTATGGTTGAGGCCAGTACGCGGAAGAAGATCTGCCCCCCCCACCATCGAGCCCTATTGGGCTACCAGGGGTGGATTAAATAAGAAAGATCAGCCCCTCTGTCTACCCTGAGGTTTATGAGTGGTTAGAATTGGGTCGCTTTGCCGCTGAGTGCTGGAGGGTTTTAAGGATGATTGGTTGGTTTTCAGCTGTTTTAAATTGTTTTATGGGTTTTATGCTTATTGTTAGCCACCACGAGCCTTCATGGGCGTAGCAGGATAAAAATGTAATTAATAATAATAATAATAATAATAATAATAATAATAATAATAATAATAATAATAAGAAGAAGAAGAAGAAGAAGAAGAAGAAGAAGAAGAAGAAGAAGAAGAAGAAGAAGAAGAAGAAGAAGAAAGGAGAACATCACAGAACTAAACAAAAATTAGCCATCTTCAGGCTAAATAAGAAGCAGCACATGGGGAATTTTCATGTCTGAACATTCTTGTTCGTGTTTAAGGGAAATACTTCCCTCTCAAAGTAACCTAGAAATTATTTGCAAGTCCATGTTTTGCATATATAAGATCTCAGAACAATCCCTTACGTTTCTAGAAAAAATGAACACATGTACCAGTTTCTAATAAGCATGTTTCTATTTGAACTGTTACTGCCTGTCTGAGTAGACAGTGGACCGATGGTTAGTATAAGATAGACAAGCAGTCACAGTAGACTTCTGGAGGATTGCTACTTAGCTTTTGTTATTTGGTCTTACCTCTGTACATGAAGAATTCTACATTTGCCTGTCTTTAAATGAAGTAACACATGCATACTTATTTATTTATCATTCATATACCCACTTTTCTAAACCAAATCAAATCAAAGCATTTAAAATGAATAGCAGATTTATTTTATGACCACCTTTAAGGGGGGGGGGGAATCTCACCTAGGGAATACTTACTTTCCTCACAGGAAAAGTGCAAACTGACCAGTTTTTGCTCTGTGCCACAAAGCTGCATGTATTTGTATTCCAAGTGCTGATGCCGTGCCACTTCCTATTCAAAGTAGGCAGGTCCCATTGTTGCCATAAAGCTAGACTTGAAAGGACAATTCTGTGTTGCAAAACTGTATTTTCCCCACAGATTTCTGTAAACAAAACCTTCTGGTCACGGTGCTGAAAAAGCAACCCAACGGAGTTAATAAAGAAGAGAGAAATGCACATGGTACCAAAATTTCATCTTTGTTGGAAGCGGAAGAAAGAAAAGCTCCAAAAGATGGTAACAGATGCTTGTACAAAATGGAGGGCTTGCCTTTGTGGCGCAACAGAACACTATCCCAATAAAGCTTTCTAGTGCTGTTATACTTGTGTTCAATGGCTATGACAGCTGTCAAGGAGCAGAGGGACTGTGCTATGCCTTGAACATTTTAATCACTCCAACAGGCACACAGAATAAAATATGTGTGTCTTAAATGCTGCTGCTTTCATACAGCTGTAACTGACACACTCAAAATAAGAATGAGACTTTAATCATGGCATCCTGTTTTCCACATCTGCAAACAGGGAGAAAGGGAGGCAGGTACACCCTGGCTCAAAGAAACGGGAGCTGTCTCCACTACAAAATTCTTGATAATGAGGCATATTTCCACTCTGCCCATGCAAGATCATTAACTGATAGATTTTAATATGCATTAACTGTGCCATTTTACTCTTAATAGTGCATCTTGAGATTCAAGGGCCTTTTTCCACCCCCACCCCCGAAATTAATGTTCTTTTTTTTAATGCACTTCCAATAATGATCTGTTAAGAAAACTTTTAAAAACTATTGATGACATGACTATAAGGAGGTAAAAGTGACAGATGAATTCTGATTTTTAATGTCTGTAGACGAAAGAAAGAGGAAGGGTAATTACAGCTCCCATGCCATTGTGTTCAAGTCGGTGCTCTTCTGAAAGAGAAATAAAAAGGAAAGATAAAGCTGATTGTGAGTTGATAAGCCCATGCTCTAGAATAGGGAACTATGGGCTATTTCTGCCACTATGAGGGAGACCATGAGGGAGGTTTTGTTCATGACTGGGTAGTTTATGAAGGATGACTTCAAAAAAATTCTGCTGGGTTGTGAATTTCCAGCATTCTATAGGGGGTTGGACTAGATGGCTCAGAGGTACATTCTAACAATGTGATTCTATGGTGTAGTGATTAAGAGTGGTGGACTCTAAGCTGGAGAACCTGGTTTGATTCCTCGTTCATCCACATGAAGCTTTCTGGATAACCTTGGGCCAGTCACAGGTCTTTAAGAAATCTCTCACCCCTACCTTCCACACAAGATGCCTGTTGTGAGGAGAGGGAGACTCTATAAGGTAGAGAAAACTGAGGTATAAAAGACAACTCTTTTTCTCCTTCTTAAATAAGGCATAACAACGTTAGGGGTTGTTCAACTGGCTCACATCCAGAACATTCAGAACAGTTTAGGCTTGTCTTAAAATTAAGCTAAAGGAGACTTTGGGAAGCCATGAATGATTATCTCTGAGAATTTTTAATAGTAAATAGCAACCATGGGACAGTTGTGTCTGTGGCACATGGTTTGTGTTTGCTTGAGGGGTGTGTCTTTTCCTTCATGTCATTTTACCTGTCTCAGTCAGCTCTCTGGAACAGTTGATTTTTCACAAGAACAAACCATCCTAAAACATATAGGCAACATGAATCAGCTCAGGGCACGTAAATACAAGCCATGAAAAGGGTTAAAACCCCTTTCTTTCACACCAAATTGTGAAGCCCCATGCCTGCAAAACACCTGTTCATGGATTTCCCAATGTCTTAAGTATATAAGTCTTTTAACATACAAGGATCCCCCCATAACATTCTCCCATTCTTCTGCTCCTAACATCTGGCTATCCTCATGGACTTAGTTTCTAATCCTTCAGCTGGTAGCAGCCAAAGTACATCCAACTCAATCAGTTTAGTCTTTGGGCTGCTTTAGGTACACGAGTGCAGCTCTCAGGCCCCTTTGGTCACAGGTAATAAAATGTTTTGTCACTTTGGAGAAACATTTGCAGCTTCTCATTGCAACTTTAGCACTACTCAAAGAGATGACTACATAAAGACCATGTACCACATTGGCTGAACTCTCTATGATGGAACAAGCCCAAATATGGTCCATTTAAAAGTCAAATAATTCATTCTGTAGAGGGGAATGTGGCCTCATCTCTTTACATGTAGCTAATCACCCCATTCCTCTAAGTCCCTGTGCTGGTGAAAAATTACTCAAGTGGGCAGTAGCTCAGCTTTCATGCAGTGCTGTGGCTTTATTCCCCAGTGACTGAAATACGGCTCTGCTCTTACTGGATACAGGCTCCAGAATCACAACAGGAGAACTGCCGCCATAATTGAGGCCTCAAATAAATTATAAACTGCACACATACTCAGCCAAATGTGCTTGTAAATCTTGTGAGGTCTCTCTCCACTACAGCAACCTGTGGCTCTTCCTGTGTTTTAAAGAACAGGAGAGTGGGAGTATACAATTCTCTCTTTGCACAGTTAACAGAGAAGCTTTCTCTGAATCAATTACCACACCAGGTAGCATTTCAAACATTTCTTAGCATACATAAAAAAAAATTGTCTTGTAGATAATGACAGCCTTGGTCATTTATGTAGCATTATACCTCTTAACCATCTCATTCTATTCTCCATCTTAAAGAGACAAACAAATGAAAAACTCACTGACTTTACGGAAATGAACCTGCACGCCAACTGAGATCTGCCCAGTAGTCTTTCCATGTGGATGGTTTCTATCCATGGCAAGGAACTGGGCATCCTATCCATGGCAAGGAACTTCATTATTGTTGTATTGCTATGGAACAGTTTACTGGAGAATGTAAATAAGCCTCTTTCCTTAATGGGCTTTGGGGGTATGCGCAAAGCAGTTTTGTTCCGAAAGGTTGATTGTAATGCTGCCGGGTTGGAAGGGGGGCACTGAAATGAGCTGTGTTTACTGTTATCTGTTTCTAATGTCCTGTTGTTGTAAATGGTTGTGAGCTTTGGGAAAGACAAGTTATACGTTTCTAAATAAAGAAAATAATTGACAAGGCAATCTTATTTATTTATATCCCTCTATTATCCTCAGTAGGGCCCCAAAGTACAGTACAAAAATGCAGTACAAGTCAACAACATAAAAAGAAGGGGGAATAAAGACTTCTAAATGTGGAGTAGATCAAACCAGAATTAAACACTCTTTAACATCTTTATGTGCCCTCTAGCCCAGCTGGTCCAGGGTTTTGGGCTGCGTTGTCACCAGTATGTGGATGATACCCCTTTCTACCTACTGGTGGATGGATGGGCAGACTCCACCACGGATACATTTGCCAGCTGAATTGAAGCAGTGGCTGGATGGCTCAGGCAGAATCATCTGAAGCTCAACCCCTCCAAGATGGAAGTCCTGTGGTTGGGCAGAAGACAGCAAGATCAGGAAGCATGTCTCCCCAGCCTGGAAGGAGTGCAACTAATACTTGTACCAGCTGCCAGGAATTTGAGGGTGATCTTTGAAGCCTCCTTGTCAATGGAGGCTCAGGTCACTAAAACCCAAACGGTATTTTTCCATCTTCACCAAGCTCAACTACTAGTGCCCTACCTGTCCTTTGAACACTTGGCCACAGTGATCCATGCAATGGTCACTTCCAGATTAGACTTCTGTAATTTGCTCTACATGCCTTTGAATTTGATCTGGAAAATGCAGTTGGTGCAAAATCAGCTGCAAGGATCCTCGCTAAAAAAAAACTTGGAGGGTATGAATTTTCTGGTTGTCCCGGGCGCCTGGGATGTCTGCCAGGCCTTGGCCCCACCCTGGTGGAATGAGCTCCCAGAAGAGCTTAGGGCCCTGACAGACCTCTAGGAGTTCCACAGTGGCTTCTAAGATGGAGGTCTTCCACCAGGCATTTGGTTGAGGGCAGGGTGGTGACTAGAGTTGTGCTCTGCAGATCCCTTCTATTTCTAATCTAACTTTTCAATGATCAAGACTCCCGGGTCATCTTGCTTGGGGTCTTTAGCTGGGCCCATCGGCTGGAACAGTGGGCTGGGTATAGCTGGGTTGAGATTTTAATTAAGCCACCATCTGTTCTTGTTACTGATATATTGTTGTTCTGGGTTTTATTGAGATTTTACATTGCTATTTTAATGCTTGTTTGTGAACCACCATGAGACGACCAGTCATGAGTGGTGGTATATAAATAGAAACATAAATAAAATAAAATAAATAAACTATAATTGTTTGTACTATTGAAACTCCTAGATATGCCAATGTAATTTGTTTTCCATTCCTTTGAATTTGCCATAGAACATGTCCATATTTCCAACATGAGCATTCACTGGATGTTCAATTCCATATTATTTCAGTCCTGTGCACAAGACTTTGGCAACCACTATGCCAAAAAAAATAATAATCATAAAGTGAGGATCCAGAGGGCTGTACAGACCTATTCAAGGGGTCACTGACATCAATGGTTTTAGACTGGAGTAGTTCTGCATACAACTTCAGAGTTATAAAGTCAAGCCTCAGGGATAGTGTTGGTGTTCTTCCAGTACCACCACTAAATCTCATCCCTATACATCATGCACAAGCCTTCTTGGCCATTAAAATTACAAGCAGTGAGTCTGTACCTAAGAGCTCAGAAGGCTTATGAGGGGGGTAGACAATGGTTTAAATGATGAAGTGTCTAATGCCTTGAGTTTGGAGGAAGTGATAGAAATTATGGTTTTTACATAGAGAAATAACTAATAGCAGTAGTCACTGACTCACATCTTCCCCGGGATACACAGGAATCATTCTCCTGTTTTCGCAACATCTGTTGCCATGGCAGAAAAAGGGATTATATGACAAGATCTGAGCATGTAATCCCACACAGCATGTCGTTCTGCAAGAAATGGAAATACTAATATCCCTTTGCAGCCAGAGGAGACTAAGAACAGGAATAGCCACGATGTAGTTAATTATACCACATGCTGTAGCTCTATTGCCCTTCCATCACTTTAGCCCTAAAATGATAGAAATGATTTCCTTAGCTCCCCTCAAATGATAGATTAAAGAAGACATCTGAAGTGTGTAAGTGGATCTCTCTGCTTCTCTGTGCTTTTTTCCTCTGGCAGTGCATGCAATTATGCCCTATTTTGGACAATATGTCAGGAAAGACCAGTTTGGTCTGGTATTCTTAACTTGTATGCTGGAGCCTCTCTGATATGGCTCCTTCCATATTTACATAAATGCTAGAATCTAAAGGTAGATGTGACATGAGTTCTCATTTCACTCTCAGGATGCTACTGGAGCACAATCTGGTCCTAGTTGAGTAGATGATTTCCTGATGGCGAAAGCCTGATGAAATGGACAAGCTGCTGAGAAATGTGTGGACCACAATGTCTAGGCAAGCCCTTTGTATTAGCCCTCATGGTAATAGTGCTCACCAAGAATAGTATTTGAGCAATTACGTTTTGCTTTCCAAATGTCATTTTAAACTTTGATTGTGAATGTTGGTTTCTTCCTTGTTTTCCCATGGGCTGGTTAAAAAACATTCAGATTGCTGGCATAGTCATGATAGGCTGATTAGATTGTGGAAACTCAGTTGATGTTCTTTACCTGGAGTTCAGTAGTGTTTTTGATAAGGTTCCCTATGATGTTCTGATGGGTAAATTGGAGACTATAGATTGGATTTTTGGATGGAACTGGCTAGATAACCATACCAAGAGACTGATTGTCAGTGGTATTTCATCAGATTGATTGGAGGTGAGCAGTGGGGTGCCACAGGGCTCGGTACTGGGTTCAGTACTTTTCAACGTTTTAATCAATTATCTGGATCAAGGGATGGAAGGACTCCTCATTAAATTTGCAGATGACACCAAATTGGGAGGATCAGCAAACACTCCAGAAGATAGTTTCTTTTTTTGACCAAGTAACAGGTTTGCTGGATCGGGGAAATTCGGTTGATGTCATTTACTTGGATTTTAGTAAAGCTTTTGACAAGGTTCCCCATGATGTTCTGATGGATAAGTTGAAGGACTGCAATCTGGATTTTCAGATAGTTAGGTGGATAGGGAATTGGTTAGAGAACCGCACTCAAAGAGTTGTTGTCAATGGTGTTTCATCAGACTGGAGAGAGGTGAGTAGCGGGGTACCTCAGGGCTCGGTGCTCGGCCCGGTACTTTTTAACATATTTATTAATGATCTAGATGAGGGGGTGGAGGGACTACTCATCAAGTTTGCAGATGACACCAAATTGGAAGGACTGACAAATACTCCGGAAGATAGAGACAGAGTTCAACGAGATCTGAACACAATGGAAAAATGGGCAAATGAGAACAAGATGCAATTTAATAAAGATAAATGTAAAGTTCTGCATCTGGGTCAGAAAAATGAAAAGCATGCCTACTGGATGGGGGATACGCTTCTAGGTAGCACTGTGTGTGAACGAGACCTTGGGGTACTTGTGGATTGTAAACTAAACATGAGCAGGCAGTGTGATGCAGCGGTAAAAAAGGCAAATGCCATTTTGGGCTGTATCAACAGAGCCATCACATCAAAATCACAAGATGTCATAGTCCCATTTTATACGGCACTGGTCAGACCACACCTGGAGTACTGTGTGCAGTTCTGGAGGCCTCACTTCAAGAAGGACGTAGATAAAATTGAAAGGGTACAGAGGAGAGCGACGAAGATGATCTGGGGCCAAGGGACCAAGCCCTATGAAGATAGGTTGAGGGACTTGGGAATGTTCAGCCTGGAGAAAAGGAGGTTGAGAGGGGACATGATAGCCCTCTTTAAGTATTTGAAAGGTTGTCACTTGGAGGAGGGCAGGATGCTGTTTCTGCTGGGTGCAGAGGAGAGGACACGCAGTAATGGGTTTAAACTTCAAGTACAACGATATAGGCTAGATATCAGGAAAACGTTTTTCACAGTCAGAGTAGTTCAGCAGTGGAATAGGCTGCCTAAGGAGGTGGTGAACTCTCCCTCACTGGAAGTCTTCAAGCAAAGGTTGGATACACACTTTTCTTGGATGCTTTAGGATGCTTTGGGCTGATCCTGCGTTGAGCAGGGGGTTGGACTAGATGGCCTGTATGGCCCCTTCCAACTCTATGATTCTATGATTCTATAGAGATAGAGTTCAACAAGATCTGAACATGCTGGAAAACTGGGCAAATGAGAGCAAGATGCAATTCATTAAGGAGAAGTGCAGATTTCTACATCTGGGTCATACAAATGAGAAGCATGCAAACTGGATGGGAGATTCACTTGTGAATAGCAGTATGTGTGAACAAGATCTTGGATACTACTCTTAACACCTATTGGTAGGATTTGGCAGCTGAGTGTCAAGGTTCCCACAGACAACTAATGGAAGCCCCTATTTAACTGGTTACTATTTTATTACTCAGACATAAAATTCAAGCTACCTTAGGACAATATTCCCGCAGTCGGCCAGTTTCAAGTTTCTCAAGGAATAATTTCAGCCTAGCAAAACATTTCCAGCTAGACTTTATAGGTCAACATTAGTTCAAAGGCATTGTAGAATTTAGAATGTACTGTCCCAGAGCATGTACATATGCAAGACCCTCTAGAAAGTGCAGGTTTTGGGATTCTAATAACTGCCATGTGGCATAGTTTATGATCTAAACTGGTGTCTCATGTGGTTCACTGAAAATCCAGAAATGAGACCTCGTTCCTGAACACTGCAAAAGAAGTGCATCCTTGTGGTAATAGTTTCTCCACTGGAATATATATTAAAAATGTTTCCCCAAATTATTTGCATGATTTGGAAAAAAATATGTAACAAGGCAGCCAATCTAAGTTATAGACAGTTCTTTCCAATCATGTATCTGGAATTCTATTTTGATTTAAATGGCTCCCCCACCAACCCCTTTGATGTTACCATAGCAACCTATTTTATTTTATTTTTTGTCATGCATACTGGTGAATCCCATGTGTGTGTCTCTTTTTTTCCCAGGGAAATCTGCTCTCACAGTGATGGTTCCAGTAATTTTTGTTTTCCCTCCACGCTCCCCTCATCTTCACTTTCTAATACACTGTTAGAAACACATATTCTTTTCACCTGCCTTACTGGATTTTGGACATCAACATATGATGTTCCATTACTTCTGTACACATGAAAACAACTCTTTCCCCTCTATTGAATCTCACCCAGATGCACCCTAATTGGAAGAGCATTCTGTTGTTGTTCCATATGAAACATGCTTGCATGCCATTGGCATTTCACCTTTTTGATGAAAGCTCAGTGTCTGTCAAATTAAATGCCAGCCTATTAAAAGGAGGGGGGGGGGGCAATAACAAGAAACAAGATCAAAGTCACAAATGAAACAAAATATGTACAAGAGGCCTCCCTCAAGATCAAAGACGTTTTCATAATTATCATGAATAAGTGGTATAGTCTTCTATTAGAACTAAGTCAAACATTCTTAGAGGGGAAACGGTTCTCCAAAACACGACTTCTCAGTAGTAATGGAAATATTCCAGAAGCAGGCAAAAGAGAGTACAAATAGGAGACTGATATGGAAGATGTGTATTATTACTAAGCAGCAAAATGCTTGGGGTTCCTATGGTGAGTACGTAGATTAAATATGAGCTTTTATAAAGCAAAGACCCATAACACTGTCATGCATGAATGTAACTTTAGACCTTACTTTAACATTGTTACCCAAAACAGCACTTTAATATCTTATAGAAATGAATATTAGCTGTTAATTTGCACAAGAGAGAATAAACAGATAAAATCAGGGTGGGCTAAAGTGCCCACAGCCATGAAGAATACAGCTTGCTTCTAGAGTTTTGTTTAGTTTTAAAAAGAGTAAATTTGTAAGCCCTTCATGAATGGACATATAAGGAACAAAGGCATGTCTCTGAAAGGGAAAGGGCTAGAGCCTTTTTAAAAAATTAACTCTGGGAATTCAGAGAACCTGCTTGACCTGTCATTACAGAAGTATATTGATAGCTAAATATTATAGCTAAATTTTAGTGCCCTTTTAAAAAATACAGTCATACCGATATAAGTGTGTACAAAAAATAACAATGATGACTACACACTCCCTTGAAAATGCTTCTTATTTATGGTCCTAGCTTCAAAGCTCGTTTGTAACAATGGGCTTTGAAAGCCCCCCCTGGCACTAAGCACACCCAACACCCCAGGGAGGCTGCGGCCGTGCTCTGGGGCAGCGGGGAAGCCATCCTTGGCCCCTCCCCACCACCGAGGCCATGGCTGGACCCTCTGTCTGACCCCCCCGGCCATGGGACGGCCTTCTCCCTGGAGACCACGGGTGTGCTTTTGGGCCTGGGGGGAAGACCTTCTCCTCCACAGCCATGGTGTGGCCTTCCCCCCGGGCCCAGAAGCACACCCGGGGCCTCTTTGAGCCCACAGTTGTGCTTCTGGGGCTGGGTGGAAGGCCTCTTTCCCCCCACCCACCCCCCAGCCGTGGCGCAGCCTTCCTCCTGGAGAAGCCATCCCTATCTCCTTCCCCCCTGCCAAGGCCATGGCTTCTCCAGGGTCCACAGAGCGCACTCACCACCTCAGTGAGGCAGCAGGTGTGCTCCATGGGTGCATCCCTGGCCCTCTCTCTCCCCTGGCCCTCTCTCCCCCAGTGAGGCTGCGGCTTTAGCTGGTCTAGCCCAAAATAACATGTGATCATTTTCTGAGCAGAACCTTCCCATAGTGTAGGATCACCATAAATCAGCTACAACTTAATAACGCTTTATATACCCATGTAATACATCCTGTCTGCTGAGGATCTGACTATATCATTTCTGCTTTGTTTCACATGTCATGACCGCCTTTGTTTCAGCTCTGTTTTCGGTCTTCTGTTGTTGTTTTTTTCATATTTCTGTGAGTTGGGCCTTATTGCTTTGTTTCTTGGATGTCCCATCCTGTTGATTGTATTTGACTTACACCGTGTAATCTGCCTTGCATCTCAATGAGAAAGGGAGACAATAAATAATGTACATAAATAGATAGCATAAATAAAGAATTGTAATAACACATTGTATGTTTCAATTACTGCTCCTTACAGAGAGAGGAGGGAAGCTTGAAATGGGATTATCCTTTTCAACAGCCATCCTGTGTTTCATGTCTCATTCTCGCTCGGATTCCTGTGGCCATCCCAAGGGTTCTATTGAGATAAAAATTAAAAAATGCATCCTGGCAACAGGAGTTTTCTGTTTTTCTGCCTTTTGAGGCGGGGGGGGGGGGAATCCAAGGACAACTTTCACTACGTTGTGACCTACTTACATAAAACGCACCAGCAAGGATTATTCTGGAAAGAAACTTACCCAGCTTTCTAATCATCACTTAGCAGTCAGAACTGGTCCCAGGACCATTGCTGCACAACTTCTCTATGATTCTACACAGAAAATTAAGCAAACAAAAAGAAGATAAATGTACAAGAATGGAACATCTTATAGGACATATACCACAATTTGAAATGCAGTGCTATTTTTAAATTAATCAAAAAGTTATATGAACTACTATTATTGGCAACCAGTAGGACACCAGGATGGTGGGAAAATTTAGAGGGGGGAGGAGTATTAACATGAAGTAAAACCATAGCATTTCCAATAATTGCTATAATTGCTAGGTTTTCCCCAGAAGTGTCATGATGCTGTTGACCTGATGGGCATTCTTTAGTTGTCTTCCATTTCCAGAGACATTCTTTGTGCTACAACAAAGCATGCCTCTTGAGGACACGTAGTAATGGGTTTAAACTACAAGTACAACAATATAGGCTAGATATCAGGAAAACATTTTTCACAGTCAGAGTAGTTCAGCAGTGGAATAGGCTGCCTAAGGAGGTGGTGAGCTCCCCCTCACTGGCAGTCTTCAAGCAAAGGTTGGATACACACTTTTCTTGGATGCTTTAGGATGCTTAGGGCTGATCCTGCATTGAGCAGGGGGTTGGACTAGATGGCCTGCATGGCCCCTTCCAACTCTATGGTTCTATGATTCTATGATTCTATGAACATTTGGAAAAAATTCTTTCTGGCATCGCCTTGCACGCTTGTCTGCCTATTCATTGTTCCAGGTTTTCAGACATTTCAGAGGGGGGCGGGAGTGAGGGCAGGATGAGGCAGGCACCTTTCACGCGTTTTAGCCTCCATAACGTCCCTCCACTGGTTGCCTGCTGGTTGCTCTCCATTAGGTAGGTTAGTGAATCCACTTTTTTGGATTCACCAACTAGCACTTTAAAATGCTTCGGGGAGGGCGGTATATAAAAATAAACAAAACAAAACAAAACAAAACAAAACAAAACAAAACAAAACAAAACAAAACAAAACAAAACAAAACAAAACAAAACAAAACAAATAAAATGATGTAGCTGGCTGTTTACTGCCCAGACGCTGCATGTTAGCGAAGTCATATGTAGGGGCCAGAATATAATGACAACGAAAGGTAAGCATTTCACTATTTTTATCTGGTGTGGAAATCCCCCTGGAGACTTTGGGGTGAAGTCCAGAGTGTATGGAATTTGAGATGGGGGAGGGGACCACACTAAAGTATAATGCTATGGTGTTCCCCCTTCCAAGCAGCCATTTTCTCCAGGGGAACTGATCTCTGTCATCTGGAGATGAACTTAAAATCCAGATGATCCCCAGGTCCCACCTCGAGGCTGGCATCACAACCCGCTGCTGTTGGAAGGCAACAGTTAATGGTACAGTTAGGTAATTCTACACTCTAGAATTAATTATCTTAGGGTGACTTATTGTTAACATTGCCAAGTCTGGAATGGGAAATTTCTGGAGATTTGGCAGTACAGTCTGAGAAGAGAGGGATTTGATAGGACAGGGACCTCAGCAGGAGTCCATGTTCAAAATAGTCCATGATCAAAAGCAGCAATTTTCAGACCCATTTTTTGCAGATAACTCATCAGCACAAAGTCCCCCTGTTGTTCAAATCACTGAGTATGCCTAAACTGTAAATTTTATAGGAGCCAATATAAACCTTACTTTGGCCTGTAAAAACTTTGTATGTCAAAGGGAAAAAAAGCTATGTTCATTAAAGTTAAGTAACACAAGGCAGCAAAACTGAATCTGTGTACGTTTTCTTAAAAACATGAGCCTGCTTTTATAGACTGAGTTGGTCTATGTATTATAGCTCAGAGATAAAGTATCATTAAGAATTTACATGAACACAGCCATACTAAGGAATGGATCCTACCAGAATGAACAAACAATCTCAAGGTGTGTTAGCCAAGCAAATGAGGAAAAGCCTGAAGGTCTGGCTACTTCCCTACATACTCTTTCAAAAAGTATGATGAAGCACAGTTTTTCATATAGCTGACACAATAAATAAGCACATGATTTGTGTGAATATCCTGAAGGCAGGTCCTAAAGGCATCTGAAAGGTTTACCTGCTGTGGAAAATACAGCTAATTGCCTGGACTCTTGTTTTCAAGTAAAATTATGGAAAAGGGGAATCATGAAGTAGCAGTGCCAGAATGCCTTCACCAGAGGTGCAGCAGATGGTACCGAACCAGTTCCCCATATTGTAGTCTCTGTGGTCTGTTTCCATCCCAAAGAAGAAGAGAGTGGATTTCCATTTCAAGGGGCTGAAGGAAGAAAAAAATCTCCATAAATTAAGATGGCAAAATATGCCAGTAAACTGATAGTTTAAATTTCCATTTGATGGCTATACTTAACCTTTGCAGAATATGAGTTATTATGACAATGGAAAGTTGAATCTCAATGCTGAGAGCTCCTTTCTATAAAATATCCCTCCTCTGCATATTGCAAGCAGAAATAACTAAGCATGAAGACAGCCACTGTGAGGTCAGTTTATTTCCTCGTGTAAAAAGTGGCCACCTCGATTATCAACCATCATTATGAAATCCTAGTGAAATCACTGAAATATCCAAGGAATGTTTCAGGCTTGTGGGGCAAGTCAGAATCAGGTTAGCGTCTAAATCACTTCTTTAGGTCTTTCTTGATAGTATTCTTAAAACCTGAGGTTAAAGTGCTCCAAACCAAATTTCCCTGCCTTAATTGGATGCTAGCGACTCAGCCATTTATAAGAATAGTGGTGTTCTCTGTGGGCTCCAAACAATAGAGATGTGTGGGTTGATGCCATCTGCAGCCTAGGGTTTGGGGAACAAAACGTTGTTTGAGGAAGGCAGAATTTCTCAGAGATATCATAGAATGGGAATGATTGGAAACTCATCCATCACACCACTGACATAAATCACAGTTCACGACAGCCCACGGCCTTGGTGTCAGACACCGCCCGCGGTGTGTCAGTCTCGCTGGCATCAGCACTTTTGTGCCTTCTGCCACCGTTTTTTGTGGGCCATTAATTTCATTGGATGGCGTTACCCGAGAATGCCGCTGTTACCACCACTCGCTAATGCAAGCTTTATGATTGCGCACCCTAACGTAGACTCCTGGCGCATTCATCCTTTGACATGGGTGGACAATGGAGTTTGAGCCGGGTGCCGAATTTGCCAGATGTTGCTCTGTCTTATAATTCGATTAGTGCTATTCCACCAGCCTAATGAATGTGGGGAGAGAACAGTTGGTCAAGGGTACAAAAAGCCCCCAAACCACTTAGATGGTCACCTGGTCTACTGTTGACCATTTGAGTCCGAGGCATTCAGCTCACAATTGTATTCCGCTTCTTGATTCCAAGCTCGATTTTCTAGATGTAAATTAAATGACATATAATCTGTTGTGAAGCAGCAAAACTCATACAAATGATTAATAATGGTGACAGTGAAACAAAACACAAGCGTCTACTGTATTCTGTTTATACTAGGAAATATTAAATTTTCCCAGGTTAGCCATAAAATGTTCTATACTCAAGAAGGTAGGAGGGAATTTATTAGCAAATCAAGTTAAAATGGAAGTGCACATTCAACCTAGACAATCATAAGGCGAAATATAGTTTACCCTTCTCTCTAATACATGAGATTTAAAACTGAGTTTGAAATTCTGATTTTCACCAAAAATGCAGATCCAAACGATTCTTTGAAATTACTGAATCTTCCAATTAACTCTTGATCTCTGTATCAGTTTTAGATGTCTTTAAATTCTTAAATTGGATCCCTTTTCCTGGAGTCAGAGAATCAAAGCATCACCACCAATCCTACCCTGGAGCAACAACCATTTCAGACAAGGAGAGATCAGTCAGCAGCTGCGGCATTCGCCTAACAAGCGCTTATTCTGAGTTGGAACGATGCTTCAATGTAACAGTTATCTATAGACAGTTTGAATGACAAGCCTTCCAATCTGAACAATAAAATAACTATATGCAAATTGCTGCTGCTACATTATTCTTTAGCTTGTCAAATTATCAAAAAATGAGTAGGCAAGAGCAGTTGCAAGATACAGAGAAGGAATTTAAGTCCTGTCTCTCCATCCCTTAGGATACTAGCACTATTATCTAGTTTGGCATCTGCTTCCAAGATCCCCTGTTTACAGTTGCAACCATGTCTTCGTGAGCATTTCTGGTATGAAAATTCAGCCTAGCAATACTATCTAGTCAAAAGTGTGCATTTTACAGTGTGATCCTAAACATAGTAAAAGGGGCTTAGAATGGTGAGATTATATTTAGGATTGCATTGTTCATCTATCATTTTTCCTATGTCAGTTCAGAGTGACAATTTAAGGCCTCTTGTGGCGCAGAGTGGTAAGGCAGCCGCCTGAAAGCTTTGCCCATGAGGCTGGGAGTTCAATCCCAGCAGCCGGCTCAAGGTTGACTCAGCCTTCCATCCTTCCGAGGTCGGTAAAATGAGTACCCAGCTTGCTGGGGGGTAAACGGTAATGACTGGGGAAGGCACTGGCAAACCACCCCGTATTGAGTCTGCCATGAAAACGCTAGAGGGCGTCACCCCAAGGGTCAGACATGACTCGGTGCTTGCACAGGGGATACCTTTACCTTTACCTTTAGAGGGGGCAGGGAGAGATTTGTTCAGAAGACGTGGAAAATTCACACCAGGCTTGCTGACAACTGTCATGTTCCACAGGACAAAGATTTTATCTGGGCTTCTCTCTTACCACCTGGACCCAACAATGTTTACCAGGGACACTTTCCTCCTACCTGAGATCTCAGAGGCTTAATGGGACTCCATTCCATTGTGTCTCCTCTCCTGGCACAGTTCAAGCATGCATCCTTGCCCATTCTGCTTAGTGTTGGATGCCTACCATTTGAGAAACAAATGTTGTTATATTCGGAAGAACATGGACACTTGAAGGGATTTAAGCTTTTCATTAGGACCCCAACAAAGGGATCTTCCTGCCAGCATGCACTATAGGTCAGTTGCAGTTTCAACTGGCTGCTCCTGCGGTAGAGATCTAGCCGCACATTGGCTGATGCAATCCCAGAGCTCTGATCTTGCCTTGGACCCCAAGCCAAGTTCTCAGCAGGTCTACAGACCCAACACATTTCACCTCTTTAAACTATCAGACTGCTCTTTAATTTGTTGACATATACATTATTCTGAAAACATGTACATTTAGGGAAAATGGACTGCATTGAAATAAAAGTGTATGTGTGTGTGTGTGTGGGGGGGGAACCCCAAAAGTTTTAATTTAGACAATGGATAAGTAAAATCAAAATGTGGATTTGAGGAGTGAAACAGGATTCAGAATCATCCCTGTTTAAATCTTCCTCCATCAGATCCCACAGAGAGACTGCCAAGAATACTCCAAAAACAAAAACCACCAGATAAATTTTATTTAAGGCCAAGCTAAAATAACAGAACATGTTGTGTTTGATCTGTCTTAATAAAAAGCATTACATGGATTTTGATTCTGGATTTTGCTAGGAGCCAAAACGGCTACATATTTTTTTTTTGTTTGTGATACCTTTGCTCCTTGATGCTTCAGTCATTAAATTTTGCACATGGATATGTGGAATCAGCTCTGACTCATCCCAGCCTGGTGAGCAGACATAATTTTGGAATTAATACTATTATTCTTCACAACTAAGCCAAAGGCTTTTCAAATAGAAAAGCAATAGTTGATTAACCAATTAAAATGTACCCATCTGCCAGCTTGGTAGCGAACTTGTTATTCACAGAATACTGCTCTAAAAAAAAGTTGTTTTATTTATGAAGATCTTCTGACACTGAAAGGAATGTATTCATAAACACGCACAAAATAAATGTGGATGAAGACGGAAATGAGCATGCAGATAACTATTTTTTTAAGGCTTCAAGTGTGCAAACAAATTTTATCTTGATTTATTGACATTTAAAACTTCTAAAAGGCACAGGTAGATATTTAACACATCGCAAATAAATTGATAATGCATGTTATTTTAAAAGTGCAATTATTACTTTAGGGATATATGGAAAATGTTATGATGTCTGATGTAACTGAGGATATAAACATTTCAGAGGTTGCTGATTCCAGTATGGGAAACTTCTCGAGATTTGGGGATGGTGCTAGGAGAAGGCAGGGTTTGGTGAGGGAGCTCAGCAGGGATGTGATGTCATTCAGTTCACCATTCAGAGCTGCCATTTTCTCCAGGGAACCTGATCTCCAAAGCTTGGAATAAGTCTTGGAATAAATCCCATTGCTAAGTCTGGTTCTAGCAATCTTAGGAAATGGGGTGGGGGCTTGACATGGGAGAGGAATGGCACTTCCTATGATGACCTCTAAGCCTCAAGTTAATATAGGCTATCAGCAGCATCTCAGTCCCCACTCTGTGATGACTCACAGTCTTCTACAGTTAGCAACTGTCTTGCTAACATGGTGTGGTGCCTATTAGACTGGAGCTCTCTTCCAGCACGTATCTGGCATTGCTTAATTGCCTCAAGAGAGCCAGGTGGGCTGACAAGGCAGGGAGCTGTAACTGGAGGCTGGGAATAGGAGATGGGGATGGGTGTAGGAGATGGAGATGGGTAGGAAGGATGGATGCCTCCTTTCCACCCTTTCCATGGTAAAGAGGCAGTCCATCCCCTATGGTCTTCCCCAAGCAGCCTGGCCTTTGGGAGATGTAGTGGTGGGTGAGAAAGAGGCAGCCTCTCCCCATGGCCTTCCCCACCCAGCTTGACCTTTGGGAGATGCGGGGGAAGGGGTGGGAAGTAGGTAACCCCCTGCAGCCTTTCCTGCCTGGCCTACCCTTTGTGAAACGAGGATGGGTAGGAAGTTGGCAGCCCATCCGCTATGGTCTTCCCCAAGCAACCTGGCCTTTGAACAATGTGGGGATGGGCGAGAAAGAGGCAGCCTCTCCCCATGGCCTTCTGCACACAGCCTGGCCTTTGGGAGATGTAGATGAAGGGGTGGGAAGGAGGAGTCCTCTTGAAGTCTTCCCTGCCCAGCCTTTGGTAAATGTAAGGGGCAGGAAGGTGCTACTTTCCTGGCCTGGCCTTCAGAAGATGTGGTGGCAGAAAGCTGGCAGTCCACCCCTCCATGGCGTGCCCTGCCTAGCCTTTGGAAGATGTGGGGTTTGAAGGGAAGGTAGGGACAGTGGTGACTTGTGTAAACGCTGTTGTATGGGAGTGGGGGTAGGAGGACCAGTGCCCCTCCAAAGCAGCTGTTTTCTGCAGGATAGCTGATGCATTCCTTCCTCCCTTCCCTCCCCTCCCCTCTTTTTCTTTCTCTGACTCTTTTCTCTCTTTTACCCTATCTTTCTGTCTTTCATCTTCCTGAAGGTTTCCAGGACTTCTCCTGAAAGTTGGCAACCTGGCTTTCTGCATATGGAGGGGAGTCAGGAATCAAACCCAGCTCTTGAGATTAAAATCTGCTACTCATTAACCACTTCACTACACTGAATCTCAAGATTGAACAGGGAGGGGGGGGGAGGGCCAGAACCCAGAAAGTTTACCTTGCAGGAGTATGTGCTAGTGCCCATTGTATTCCTGGGTACAACGGTCTTTGCCTCTAGTCATGCATATTTAGATCTTATAAAGGTAAAGGTATCCCCTGTGCAAGCACCGAGTCATGTCTGACCCTTGGGGTGACGCCCTCTAGCGTTTTCATGGCAGACTCAATACGGGGTGGTTTGCCAGTGCCTTCCCCAGTCATTACTGTTTTACCCTCAGCAAGCTGGGTACTCATTTTACCGACCTCGGAAGGAAGGAAGACTGAGTCAACCTTGAGCCGGCTGCTGAGATTGAACACCCAACCTTACAGAAATCGCTTCAGACAGCATTTCTGCTGCTTACCATTATGCGCCACAAGATAACTTATAGTACTGCTTAATCCCATTGAAAGAAAGAAAGAAATCAACATTTGTTGCATCTGCTGTTTAGCTGATACATATCAGAGTTCACTTGTTTTCCCCCTGGCTGCTGATCAATGGTCTGATTCAGTATAAGGCAATGTCATGTACTCAGCAGGGCCAGTAATGTTCATTATTGGGCTCCCAAATGAGATGTCATCAGTGAGATCCTTCAAACCTGCCTAAAAACCATAGTTATTAATTCAGACAACATATTCCTTTAATAACCCCAAACACCTGATCAAATATCATAGATTTGGAAAAGATACTACAAATTTGTCTTCTGCTTCAATAGCTCATATGTATCAAAGTAGAGCCATTGCTTGACTCAATGTAATCTCTGCGAAGAATAGGCCAGTGAGTAGATAATATTTACTTAAATTAAGACACAGTAATATATTTTACTTTTGTAATTACAGTCAAAAGATAAATGTTTTTCCACTTCCCTGATCATATCTGACAAAAACACGCTCTCTCTCTGAAAACTCAAAACCTCCAAAACTTTACATGGCCAGTGACTGCTTTAGGCTCAAGGGGCAAACAAATAATTTAAAACTGTTCTGCAAATACCGTGGACAGCCAGAGTTGCCAACAAGATAGTTTTAGAGAGGAGCAAACCAACTATGTCATTAGAAGGGAAGATATAATGGCTAAGGCTCACTTACTTTGGACCTATCATGCGATCAAACTCGCTAGAAAAATCATTAATGCTCGGCATGGTCAGTGGCAAAAGGAAACGTGGTCGCCAAAGGACCCACTGGCTCAACATGATCAAAGCTGATACAGGGATGACCAAGAACCAACTAAAAGAGGCAGTCATTGACAAAAACGAATGGCGAAAACTTTCCTATAGAATCACCGAGGGTCAGACACAACTGAACGGATGACATTCTCCTCCTCCTCCTCCTCCTCCTCCTCCTCCTCCTCCTCCTCATCATCATCATCATCATCATCATCATCATGTGTTTCACTGCTGAGTTTCTTCAGATCTGTATGGCGAGGTTTGTAGCCTTTTGGAAGGCAGAGAAATGTTCTCATTTTCAAGCATTAATACTTCATTTATTTTGATGCTCACTTATCAAGACACCACAAAACCATGTGTGTTTGGTAGTAGGGGTGAAGACAATGATGAATTTGCTCTTTTGCAACCTACAGTTTTAAAAAGAAAGATCATGTTCAGGAATGGGTGTTAAAAAATGTTTTGTTTACCCCAAACTTTATAAGAACAAATGATGTATAAATGATTCATGGGTGAGGAGTTGTTATACACACAGGAGAAAGCAGAATAATCACTAACTGCATACAATTATTCAGTTTCTTGCTTATGAAGAAACATTTATAAAGAAACACTAACCTTCCTCTACCACATAAAAATCTCCTTAATTCTCAAAAGGCAGATTGCAGAGATGCAAACATTACCAAAGGCAAATTCAGTATTTTCCAGTTATGTACTTTTGAAAAGGGAGAAAAATCCTGATTTCCAAGTTTCCATGAACCATTAATTTTGTTCCACCCTTTTAAAACAGCTCATGCAAATCAGAATGATGATGCTGAATTCCCTATTTGGAAAAAAAAATGTATCAGTTTGTAGGGGCAAACAATATGATTTATTTTCCACAATATGGCTATGGGTGGGAATTTCCTTTGGATAGGGCCTGAAGGTTTTGGTGGGCAACTTTATCCTAGTTGCCTCCTGAGAGAATGAAGATGACAGAAGGTGTGTGCTTCCTGGGCTACCAGCCACTGCCACTGCTCCAGTGTTCTCCTTAGAATTTCCAGCTCTGTATTGGGAAATTCCTGGAGATTTGGGTATGGGTCCTGTGGAAGGCAGGGTTTGCGGAGGTTGGGGAGAATCTCAGCAAGGTATAATGCCATAGTCCCCACACTCCAAATAAGCCATTTTCTGCAGGGGAATTGATCTTGGTAGTCTGTTATTCTGAAAGATCTTCAGTCCTGCTCCTTGCTTTGCTCAGCTTCTTAAACTGCACATGGATGCACTACAGTGAGTCAAGATCATTGTCAATTATCAAGAACCCTCAGAGTCCTTTAAAATAAAGGGTTCCCCAGAAGCAGGCTGCTGTGAAGCTGTCCCTAGTGTCTTATTCAGATCATGGCGTGCCAGGCTTTATCTGGCAACAAGCAAGAAGAAGAAGAGTTGGTTCTTATAGGCCCATTATGCACGGACGCCGAAACGGCGATTTCGGGTCACATGGAAAACGTGGAGGGGGAAGACGCAAAGCACACCAGTTATGCACAGGACGGGGCGTGACAGTGGCAAAACCCAGAGTAACTGATTATGTATGTGGCGATCCTGGCGCCGCTTCTGGTTGCGCCCCGGTCACCCGGAAGCTGCACTTTCTTCCGTGTTTCGCTAACGCGGCTTTTTCAGCGGCATGAACCAAAGCTGCGACCAGTTGCAGCCGGCACCGTGTGTTATTGGTGATTTTAGTTGCCGCCATTCCACCCCGAATGTGCGTTATTCCCCCCATGCATAATGGGTCATATGCTGCTTTTCTCTACCCGAAGGAGTCTCAAAGCGGCTTAGAGTCGCCTTCCCTTTCCTCTCCCCACAACAGACATCCTGTGAGGTGGGTGAGACTGAGAGAGCCCTGATATCACTGCTCTGTCAGAACAGCTTTATCAGTGCTCTGGCAAGCCCAAGGTCACCCAGCTGGTTGCATGTGGGGGAGTGCAGAATCGAACCTGGCATGCCAGATTAGAAGTCCGCACTCCTAACCACTACACCAAACTGGTTCTCAAGATGATTAGGGGCAGGGACATTTGGGAATTTGATGTCAGCAACCTTCATCATAGAATCATAGAATCATAGAGTTGGAAGGAGCCATACAGGCCATCTAGTCCAGCCCCCTGCTCAACGCAGGATCAGCCCTAAGCATCCTAAAGCATCCAAAAAAAGTGTGTATCCAGCCTTTGCTTGAAGACTGCCAGTGAGGGGGAGCTCACCATCTCCTTAGGCAGCCTATTCCACTGCTGAACTACTCTGATTGTGCTATGTTATCTTCACTGCTTGGGAGTGACAATGGGTGGCTCCAGCAATCATTGGAAACTCTGTGATAAAATCATACAGGCTTTTGGCTTCTAGTTGTATCTGGTAGCAAAGCAGGGGCCAGCATTTTGAGGGTGAGTGGTTTCCTCCTAACTTTGCAGTGACAGGCAATTGAGATGGTTGGCAACAGCGAAGGTTGCTGGGAGTCCCATCCTAGTGGGAGGCCTGTCCCCCCTACTTAGATCGGGCATGCTGCAGACATTCAGGATGGGCTTTACTACAGAGCAATATCCTTGTTTCTTCCTGTCTGGTCAAGTGAGGAAACAATAAGGCTGTGTTCAAAACCATGTCACCTGGTCAGTGTATGGAGCCAGTGCCTGACCATGCCAATGTTGTGGATGCCCATGGAGAACATATTTGTGTAATGGCTGGCTATTACGAGTGAAGAGCAGAGGGCTTGGTCTTTTCCCTGGCTGTGGAGAATTCTTGAAGGAAAAACGCCCCTCTCTTTTCTCTGAATGGCCTCCAAGGAAGACTCAGACGATTAGCAGCCGCGCTGAGGAAATTGTGCTCATCAGCACTTTCCTCTGGGGTCTTCTTTCCTTCCTTGATGTGTTTTCTAGATTGTGGACCAGCCTTTTTCTGTTTGTGTAGCACAGTGTAAATGAATGTTTATGACTATGGCTGTCATTGCCCAGGTTTCCCCATCTATCTGCTGTGGCCTCTCACAGGGGCCTTGGAGTATCGCAGTGTAGCCATGGCAAACTGTCATTCTGTGGAGAGCAGCTTCATTGTGTCTGCATATCCATGCATGAAGCCTACTACGCAAGGCACTGTAGCCCCTGGAGAGCTTGCCTACAGTCTTGTTCACACGGCTCATTAAATCAAGCATTAGTACGGTATTCCACCAACAGCATTAAGCCTCTCGGGTGGGAGGGATGACTGAACTGGGCCCCATTCTCTCAGTGGCCCCACACACCTCATTAAGATCCTGGCTTCATTCTGCCGAGTCTGCCAGCATATCTTTCCTCTGCAAATACAAATATTTCTAACATCTCTAAGAAGCTTTCAGGGATCTTCCCTAGAACTGTTTTTTGATTGTACAGAAATCCTCATGCAGCATGTAGATGCCGAAGACTTGATTTTTTTATTTGGAATGATGACATACTTGGCTTTCCATCCGCAGCGTTACAAAAGGTTTCATTCTGAATAATGGGATTTTCTATCTGGCATAGATGGGTTTAATCGGAGTAACAAAACAGAGCCTTAATGAGGATTTATGCTCCCTCCAGAGTGACAGAAATCTGCAGTGCTCCATAGGGAGCCTTGGCTGGGGTGTGGTTTGATTTGTGCTATCATTGCATAAATAATCTCCAAGTGAATGTCTGTCTCCAAACACATGGGATAAACACAGATTAAAGCTCTGTGGCTTGCACATCTGTCATTCTGGTTTGTAAATGAGTTTGCCAAAAGGCAATTCACTGAAAAGTTGTTTCATTTCAGACACTACATAGTAAATGATTGAGGATGACTTGGAGTACTTTCTTCTGCTCTAACACTTTGACAATAAACACTGGAATAAGGGAAGAACTCATATTTAAGATAGCCAACAGGACCAAGGTCTGACCCATAGATATGGTCCTGATTTGGTAAAGTAGCTTTGAGATCCTGGAGGCATTTGCCTTGACCAAGCTTTTTAAAGGTATTTCCAGCCACACGCTTAAAGTAATATCCCTTTAAAAGCAGTCACAGGGTTGCTTGAGTATATGCACTCTCTCTCCTCTCGTACACTTGTGGGAACTGACAGCAGCTGGTCAGCTGAAAATACGCAGCACTGGGGATGGGGGTGTGATTCTACTTCCATCTGTGCTGATAAAGGTCTGATAAGCATATATTATTTGAAAGGATGTTGGTCTTAATGGTGCTACTGGACTCTGATTTTATTGTGCTACTTCAGACCAACATGGCTACCCATTTGAAAGGATGTTTTTTTCAAAAAAGACCTAGAGAAGTTTGTCATTTCCACCCTCACTTTCTGGAATTTCCACCCCAACAACAGATACACACACATTAATGTACACAAAGGTGCAATAATTAGAGATGTTAGCTACACGGTTTGGATGTTTTAATGTTTGAAGATTCCAATGCAAAATACCTTGCATCCTTATTATCACCTGTTATGGATATCCAAATGGGATTTTTGGATTCATTAGAAAGCCACAGCAAGTCATAAATTCCCACTCAGCTTGGGAGGCAGCATGGTGTAGTGGTTAAGAGCAGCAGTTTATAATCTGGATAGCTGAGTTTGATTCCCCACTCCTCAACATGCAGCCAGCTGGGTGACCTTGGGCTAGTCACAGCCCTGTTAGAATTGTTCTTACAAAGCGGTCCTTTCAGAGCTCTCCCAGCCCCACCTACCTCACAGAGTGGCACGAAATATTTGTGTTTGATTGTCATATAATGCTTTACAGACAAAGTACATTTTCTTTCCTACACAGGAAGGAAATCTGTATAGAAATTCTATAATGTATATGATTTCCCACAGTGATGTATCAGCCTGAGACAGTTTCTTCTGAGATTTCCCTGCACAGATTGAATGTGAACTGAGTGAATCAGGAGCCAGCCACACACACAAATGTAGATTCAGGTGAGTAGCTGTGTTGGTCTGAAGCAGCAAAACAAAGATTGAGTCCAGTGGCACCGTTAATTCAAGGTATAAGCTTTTGTGTGCATGCACACTTCTTCAAATGCAATGAAACAGAATTTCTTCAACCATTATATTTAGGTAGTGAGAAAGGTGGGGGCATTTTAGTTGCCATAAAGGGCTAATTAGAGTCAAGATGCATAAGTAACTGGGTGATTATAGCTGAGATTGTTAAGATCTGTGGAAGGCAGATACAAAAGTTAACAACCAGATGTGAGAGCAAAGTTTGAATCCAGTGACACCTCCCAGACAAAAATGTTTAATTTAGGGTATAAGTGTTAACTGAGAGACTAGCATGTATAGATGCACACTTCTGTAGTTAGATTGAAACAAATTTCCTTAAATGTTATATGGGGGGGGGTTTGCCAGGAAGAGCTAATTAGAGTCAAGATGCATAAGTGGCTGAGCAATAAATACAGCTAAGATTGGAATGACTCATTTTGTAAAACATATAAATGACAACAAATAGGCATACAGATAATGTAATAATTAATGATAGGAGTGAGAACGAAGCTTGAGTCTAGTAGCTCTTTTACAACAAAGTTTCTGGGTATAAGTGAGAACTGAGTGACTTAGCACGTGTAGTGAGATAAGAAGCCAATATCTCTGTTAAGCCCAGGGGGTTCCATTGTCTCATCCAACCATGTGAATTTGTCCCCTATATGCCAGATAACATACTTTAGGTTAGTTCTAAACCATGAAAGAAATACCTTTGGCATATAGCAGTGAGCTATATATATATATATACTTTTTGTGCAGAAGACAATCGGGACTGATCATGAACTGAATATGGTAGAGACAAAGAGAGAGAGATCCAATGGATAATTTCTATTTGCAGAACTTGACTTTCTCATGCCAGCTTCTTGTGGAAGCCCTAAATTACTCCTCATACTCTATTACTTGGGTCCCTAATCCTCAGGAGCAGCATTCTGGGAAGCATGTGGAGCCATAGCAGGAGAGGGAGGGCAAGGAAGTCACATTCTAAGCTCACATTGTTCTTTTCACCTCCATTTTATCCTCACAACTCCTCCATGAGGTAAGTTAGCCTTGAGGATGGAGGACTAGCCCAATTCCATCAGTGATTATCTAGTTTTGCTGATTCAAAATTACCACTTATTGAGTTTCTATATAGCCTGTCTTGGTTGTTGCTATTTGGAGCTTTTTGGTTGTTGCTATTTGGAGCTTCCATAGTCAATCACAGAGCATGCCAAACAGATCTGTGTGGTCATGCTGGAGACTCCCCCCAATCTCTTATGGACCCATGCCATTCAATTGTTGCAGATGGTCAGCTGAACAAGCAGCACCATTTGGCAACACAACAATCATGCTTTCCAGTGTGTTGAAACAAGATTGGATTCAGGGATGCTGAATCCTGCCCTTTCAATGTGAAAAGCTGTTGATCTTGTTTGGATGCCTCAGTGAAATCTGCTTCTCATAAGATCACCATTCCAAATAATCTGATTGCCTGTATCATTGGATGTCATGCCAGAAAGACCAAGGAGATGTCTGTGGCACAGATCAACACTACCTTGAGAGGTTACCCAAACCAGACCTGCATATGTGCAAGCAGTTCTTTGAGAATTTTCTTTTGTATATTGGTCTTTTCCTCTCCCTTTGGAAAATAAGGAGGTGCTAGTATCAAGCAAGTGCTATTTAACAATAAAGAATATCAGAAAAATTACTGTATTTAAGATATATTCTGAAGTGGCACTCTTTTGAATGTCTATCAGCACCTCTGCTCTGTGGTAAGCACTGGTTATCATGTCTTTTGTTATGCGATATCATTATGTTTTTGAAACAATTATATCTTGCTCTCATTTTGGAAATCATGATGTATTCCAGTATTCATATACCTTTAAGAAGGATTATTTATTTGACCATCAGGTTTAAAAAATATATATTTCCTGTTTAGCTTTCTTCTTTCCAATATCTTGCCTCTGGTGATATGCTTAGTTTTCTATTCTGTAATTGATTATGGGATTACAAATGCACTCAGGGTAAGCCAAGCATAGCAAAACTCCAGGAAAACCTAAAGGATGTAAGCACCTAGTTAACCCTATGATTCCAATGAAATGAGATGCCCTTTATATGGTTTGTGCACATTCCAACCATTGTGTATATATTAACATTGTCATATGCTAAATAGTTACAGATCTAAGCATATGAAAAGCCATGCTGTACCAGGATCATGTTTCTCAGAAGCAGTGCACAGAGGTCCACATTAGCCCATCATCATTGCTAACAACTGGCATCCAGAGGTATACCACCTTCTCAAGTGGAGGTTCCATTTACCATCATGGCTAAACAATGGATCTATCCTACACGAATTTTCCAGTTCCCCCTTTCAAGCCATTGATGGAGTGGCCATTGCTACATTGTATGGCAATGAGGTCCACACATTAATTATGCACTGTGTTAAGAACTACTTTCTTTTGCTTGTCTTTGAATGGACTGATCATGAACCACATTGAATGTCCCCAAGTTCCAGTTGTCAAGAAGGGGAAGTATCTCCTTTCACTTTCTCCACACCCAATATAAGTGTATCCGATTGTCCCCGTACGTTGCATAGGTTGTAGACTAAGACCCCAGTTCTTTATTACAGAAACAGAGTCTTGTTTTCTGACAATGAATTGGTGGCCATTCTGTGTACTTACAGTTATTCCTGTTGACCTGTAAGGCACCTTTTGCAAGAAATGTCACTTTTACAGCCTTTAGCTTCCCCTGTTATATCCAAACACAAATGTTTACTACATATATTACTGGAATCCCTGGCAAAACACACTGCCGTGATCAATCAAGACACAAGAAGAACCAGAGCAAACCTCAGAGATTTGGCAGACGCCACCCCCAAGTAACCTATCTATGTACACACAAATACTTACCGAAGATACAATTCCCACCAAGGAAAGCTTAAGAGATTTGTGGGTTTTGTTCAAAGCAGTAAACTCGTTATTCTGGGGCAATTAGCCTGATCAAAGAAAGCGTATTATTGTGGCCTTAGCTTGGTGAGAGGCTCAGTATGGATGTGGGATTTCCAAGGGTGATTTTTATATACTGTTACAAATAATTGTTTCGCACCAAGAGGTGTGTGGGAGTTTTATAGGAAGGGGGTCACATTTTTGAGGGAAAGCAGGTTCTAAAGAAGCCAAATTGATCCCCTCCCTCCCTATTTTAGTTTATGGGGCTGAATACTGAAGGAAGTGCTTGTGTTTCCTTCCCCCTCCTAATCTAAATGTAGTGCAAGGCCTTTGGAGGCTGGAGAACACACAATGGCTCTTAGTGATTCTGTTGTTGGAATGACAGCAAAATTCTTGGGGGAGGGGAGGATGAAGATGCACAAACATGTGTAGGTATGCATGGGAAAAGAGACATTAGAAAAGATACAATAGAAACAGGCCAGTCACTGACACATGCTCCTTTTTTGAGACTTGTGCTCATGTTTATTTCTCAGCTTTTCTTGCAAAACAACAACTCAAATTAACGTGAGTGTAAAATGAACACTGAGATCCTGCTGAAGGTACTGTTGATTTTAATATAAACAAATCTGATAGGATCAGGTAGGATAAAAACTGAGCCAGTTGATCCCATCAGAAAACAAATGGCTTGACTATATAGAGAATCGCAGAACAGGAAAATTATCCAATCAACGTAAAGCTTTTTTATATCCCAGTGACTTCAACAGGCTGATTTCCATTGACTTTAAAGGGCAGAACTATGCTAGGCAAATAGAATCATAGAGTTGGAACGGGATTCAAGGGTCATCTAGTCCACCCCCTGCAGAATGCAGGAAATGCACAACTACCTCCCCACCCACAGTAACCCCAAATCAATGCCCAATTATGCCCCCCTCTCCCAAACCCAGAATCCATGACCAGTTTGACCTGGAGGAAATTTGCCTCCTGACTCCAAAGTAGAAATGGACATTTCCCTGGGCATGCAAGAAAGGGCCACAAGAGCCAAGCATGGACACAATCCCTTCTGCCAAGCCACTTACAATTTTCCTAAATTTACAGAATCAGCATTTCTGTGAGTTGGCTTCTGCTTAAAAACTTCCAAGGAAAGAGAACCCACCACCTCCTGAGAAAGCCTGTTCCACTTTAACTGTCAGGAACTACTTCTAGATGTTTAGCTGGAAATTCTTTTGATTTATTTTCATCACATTGGTTCTGGTCCAACCTTCTGGGGCAATGGAAAACAACTCTGCTCTATCCTCTGAAATACATGCAGTTAGTTCTGTGAGACATTTACATAAACTGTATGTTGTTTTTCTAATTATTCTTCATTGATTCATTTTCAGAAAACCAGTTCTCTACATCAGGTACCATCAGCTTTCCTTTATGAAAGTGAGATGGCCAAACTTTTAACAGGAATATGTTAAAAGTGGGGAGGGCAACAGATACCACTGATTGAGAGGAAGCTGTTAATATATGAGGTGCATCAGACCAATTTGGCCATCTCTGTAGTGGACAGATGCTAATGTTCTGAATATGAGTCATGCCAGCAAAAACAGAATCCTTTCTAATAAAGAGCTATATGATAAAAGGAACAGGCAGGGTGAAAATAAAGCGTATTGTTTTGTTCATGAACAATAATTAAAAGGGGGGGGGGGGAATATCTGAACAGCTGCAGCAGAACTACAAAAGCCAAATGTTGTGCCAGATTTTCTTGGAGTTAGATTGTGAGGAATGCAAGTGGAGCGTAGATCTATTCAGGTGTGTGCATTTAAAAATATTATCTCTAAAAGATTCTAATAGCAGATGGCATGGGGAGAATGTTGTGCTTTAAGGCTGAGCTAGACATTCTGGAGTGATTTCATTCACAGTCTTTTGCTGAAATAATATCCACGATTTCTAACTAATAGTACAGTCCTAACCATAAACACACCCTTCTAAGTCCATTGAAATCAGTTGCCTTAGAAGAGTGTACCTTTGTTTAGGGTTGCACTGTCCCACTGTTCTTCTCCTGACCTGTCTGAAAACTGGAGTTTTTGCTTTGTCTCCTCAAAACAGTGAGATCTTTTGCCACTCCCACAAATTTTTCCACAAGGAGTTTCCAAGGAGTCAGACCAGATTTGTGGGGTATATCAAATGTGTATGAAATTAGACAAATGCAAGTTATTTCAATGAAGTTTTTTTTTGTTTTTAATCAATAGACCACCTCTTTTAATCTCTATTTTCCCCTGGTTAAATCAAGTAATCTTCTACATAAGTAAAATGAATACAATATTTAACAGTTACATTTGATATACAAGAACCATTTCCAAGTTCTTTTATCTGCGTTGCCACTTATCTCCTGCGAAAGTACACAGGGGCATCAGCTATCATTACAGAGTTATCTTTAAATGAGTGTTAGTGGGTGTTCCACAAAGAAAAAACACATGGATCAAGCAAAACACTGAAAATGAATCCAGAAATTAAATTCTATAATTAACTTTTTAATATACTTCAAATGTGGTTATAATAACCGAATCCTCATAAAAATTAATCTTGATGAATGGTTGTGCATTGTTGAAAAATGGGCATGATCCAGGAAAAGTAAAGTAATAACTATGATTTAAATTGGGACTTAAAATTCTTCCATTTAAATCAAAAGAACTTAATGATTGTACCCATTGTTAGCAATATTATCCCCCTCCACACACTATTCATATTTGAAAATGCACTATTCCTTAGCAAAAGGGTAGCAGAATCTGCTAACTCTAAAATACATGAGTCCAAGTTTTTTTGGATTCAGCATTTGGGAGAGTAATTATATGAACACTCTGTAGTTCTGACTGTGAGCAAAACTTTGCAAAGAAGAGGAAGTTATTTTTTTCTTTTCTTCTTTTTAGTTTTTAGAGCAAAGTAATACAATACTGTAGACTTAATGTGGGGAAACAACAATATATTTTTTTAAGGCTAGGAATTTGAATTTTATATTATAGGAAAGGTTTTGTTCAGATTTAACCCCATAATCCCAAAGAATGGTTCACCCAATTTTCTTTTTGACACACCACTGTATGACTTTAAATACTTTTAGGATTCTGAAAAGACCATGTGGAAATTGTCATCCCAGCTGAGTGGCCAATAAAACAGTATAAATCACAGTTTTTGCTTGGCAACAGTTTGAATGCAACACAGATTTCACTTGCAGTTACCTATACAGGGGAAGAATTCTCTTAAATATAGATTATGCGTTATTTTTAAAATATAATTTGGCAAATGTAAGATGAAAGCTCTTCCAGAAGGAAGTCCAAGTCAGAAGCCAAAATTTTCAACAGACCATTTTTACAAGGTGTTTATAACATTCAAATTAATTTAATTCCAATTAAATCTAAAGGGAATGCATTTCAACTGTTGGTTGTAAGCTGCTGTCAATGCTTACTGCAACGAATGACATATTACCAATAGCATCATGAGCAGAGTTAGATCCACTGACTTCAGTGGACTTAGAAGAGTCTAACTCTTTTTAGAATGGCACTTTAACTCATGCAATCATTTTTTTATAAATGCATCTTTTGTCACTGACCACTTGATAGGAAAACAAAGGCCACAATGACAAGCATACAAAATACAGATAATGAGAAACAATGCTAAATGAAAGAGCCATCTATATACACGCCAGATCATTTTCCTCCGAAGCAAGCTATTCACTGTAGAAATTGTGCCCGAAAATGAAGGACATCTGTCATGTTCCACTGAGCTGCAATGTTCTAAAACCGGCACTGTTCCTTTATAATAAATCATAGAATTACCAAAAAAACAAACAAACAAAAAACCTCAAACAAGCAAGCACCAGGATATCCTGATCTCTTTCCATGGGAAAATCAATTGGAATTATTAGGAACTTTTGACAAATGGAGTTTGCTTGTTCTTTCAACGAAGCACTTGGTAGACATTGTTAAGAATTTATCTTTTTCCCTGAACAAACAGATAAACATGTGGATGCCTACATCAAGAAACATTCTTTGGTCTTTGGGGCACTATTGTAGAATTCACTATAGAAACTCAATTTTGTATGTGTGCGTGTGTGTGGACAGAGCCACATTCTGTCCTTTGTCCGGTGAGTGTTTTACAGACACCCACCTTCATGGATTTCTGTCTGCTGCAGGCCCTTAACAAAAGGAGCTAACTGAGCAGTCTCTCCTCGAGGCCAAATGCTGCTGAAAGCCTATGCCTGATATTCAGGCTAGTGCCCCTTTAAAAGAGAAAGTCACATTGGAGCGGATCTGCCTGTGCCGTCAATAATGAGCCCACCGAGCAGAGGAAATAATGATTTCATTTGCATAGTGGCAGAGAAGCCAAGGGCCCAAGATGTTCATTGATCAGAGGCTACCTTGCTTCTTTTGTTTTACATTTTGTTTCATCTGAGCAATTTTTGTGGGAGGGGAGGGAAAGTCAGTGAGGGGTTTTAGAGCTGTATGGAAAACACCTACCATTTGGTGCAATCATGTGCATTCCAAAAGGACAGAGCAAAAGGCCTTTTGGAGCCAAGGGATAAAATGAAGCGGCATCAAGGATGCTTTTAGAACCACAAGGGACAAGGACTCGTATGTCGAGAGCAGCAGGGAAAAAGAAACACCTCTTCACTATCTGCTGTTTAATTTAGAGCATTGTGGGGGTTGGGGTTTTTTTTGTTCTTGGCTTTTGATCTTTTAATCAAAAAAAAACCAAGCAAAGAAAACAAGCCACAGTTTTACAGTGATTAGAACAAGGGGGGAGGGGGAAAGGGGGAGGTTCAAGTCAATAGATTTGTTAGATTGTTAAAACTGATGTATCCCTTAGTCAATAGTTCAGAGGCGGCTTTGTAAAAATCTTTATTCACGCGCATGTAAATCATCAGAAGAATCACCAGTATTAGGTAGATGACACAAAATGTTCCCAGTGTTAACAAATTAACACTCCAGCTCACAGCTTGGAGATGGAGGGAGGTATAACTGATATGCAGCGAGCAGCATCAAAGGAAATAACAAGGGTTAATCATAATTAAACCAAGCAGAGCCTTTAAATGAAAGACGGGGGGGGGGGGGGAGAGAACACCCTCAAGATTTCCATCCCTTGATTAAAACTGATCCTTGAAAATGATGGCCTTCTCAGGTACACGTAGGGGAAAAGGTCATCCTCACTTAGAGACAACCCTCTAACTCAGCTGCATAAGTCATCATTTGGGAAGCAGAGGTTTGCTTACTTCTGCCCCACATTGCAATGCCAAATGTTTCAGACTGTCAGAGACAGCATGGTGCAGTGATGAGCATGTTCATCTAGGGCAGGGTATTCAAACTGCGACCCTCCAGATGTCCATGGACTACAATTCCCATGAGCCCCTGCCAGCAAATGCTGGCAGGGGCTCATAGTAATTGTAGTCCATGGATATCTAGAGGGCTGCAGTTTGACTACCCCTGCAGTTTGACTACCCCAGTTTGACTACCCCTTGGAGACTCAGGGGCTTTCCGCACCGGGATCCTTGTAGCAAATTGTTTGAACGAAAAATCGCCATTTAAAATAGTGGAATTCGTCATTATGCATACCTGCCTTTGTAGTGGAATCCAGTTGCGTTTTGAATCGTTTCCCACAGGCTTCTGGTCTCGGCAAAAATCGCTAGAAAGGAAGCGCTATTGCCAAGCTTGTCTCGCCTCTGGCTGTCAAGCAGCCAATGGGCGGCCGTTAGCATGCTCCCAAACAGCCCCTTTCCCTTTAAGAAAGTTAAAAAAAAAAAAACACACCCGTTGCAACGAATCTGTGTTGATTCGTTGCAACGGAGAGACCCATCCAGCTTGCAGGTGTGTTTGAGCTGTCGTTTCATCGTTGCCACGCTCCCCCCGATTAAAAAAAAAAATCCCCCCCCCTCACGGGCCCGATTTTCGGTCGAAAACAGTGTAAAAAATAAAGGGAAAATACATCAGCAAACGGGCTTCTCTGTTGTTTGTGCTTAGTGACTGTAAAGAGCTCTGGGGAGGGACTGCAGCTGGGGAAGCCTCACTGGGTAAATGAAGGCTTGCCGGTGCGTTGATCTCCACTTGCTCGGAGAAAAAAAAACGGCGATCGCTTCGCCGGAAGATCAGAGAAGAGAGCCAGGGGGAGGGACTTTGTAGAAACCACAACAATGGTAACGCACAGAACTTTCCCGCTAGTGTTGCAGATTGGTTGCAGGAGTGTAGCGCTTTCTGGAGGGTGAATCCACTTTTGGGGATTTCCCTGAAAGCGCTACAAGGAAGCGCTTTTTGCGGATCGGTTTCAGGTGTGTGGCAGATTGTCAACGACGTTGTGCATAATGGCAAAACTGTAGTGATTTCAATTGGCAACCATTGTGCGATTTTGAAGGAGTGCGGAAAGCCCCTCAGGTTTGCCTCTCCAGTCAGCCAGGGAAGCTTGCTGGGTGACCTGGAGAAGAGGGGAATGATGTCGCTGCTTGGAGTCTGCACTGGGGGGGAAAGGCTGAATATAAATGAAGCAAATAAATAAATAGTGTGCCTGACTCTCCTGTAAGAAAAGGGAAGGCAATGAGGCAGGGGTGCTCTTCCATGGCGGAAGGTCAATGAGGTTTTGGTTGCTGTGTGTGCAGGAAGAGGAAACAAGGTCCAAGTCAACTTCCTGCTCAACTTGAAATGGAGAGCAGGGGACTATGATTACTTTTTATTTCTATAGCTTACATTAACTATAGTCAAAAGCTCCTTCTTTTAGGTTCTTGCCATACCCAAGGCTCTTTTAGGTTCTTTCCACACCCATGTATCCTAGCACACCCTGTATCAGCACATGAAGAAATATGGGTATATAGAAGCTCAGATGTGTAGGTTCCAACAGCTCAATAGATCCAACCCATTTTGCTGCGGTGCAGTTCATGCATCTGGTGTCTATTTCCACAAGCCACCTTGCTTACTGTTTCTGTGCGTGGGAAGGCCAGATATTCAGAGGGGTCAGAAGCAACACTGGCACACACAAAAACACTTTAAAAACTAGCTAGGTTGTATTTAATTGTTTAGGACAAGTTAGGACGGAGATATGGATGTGCCTGAGGAATAGTTGTTTATGCAGTCTTGAACACATGTGGGTAGTTGGCTACAATGATCCACAAAGGCAAGGAATGTGGCTCTTTCATGCATGCCCCCTCTGATCCTTTCTGACCACACTTTATTCTTGGGATCATGGGTCCAGTTGTGGGTTGGGAGGCTGCAGGGTGGATGGCCAAGTGGACCCTCCCCTCCTGTCACTGCAATGACTCTGATCAAAAAGGAAGGAGAAATATATTTTGTTCCCTCCTCTCCCCTCTAATCATAAGCATGAGTGCTCACTGACTTTAGCTAAAGAACTAAGACTTAGAGATAAGTTCTATTACACTGTCCCTCATGCTGGTTCTCTTTTTTGGTCTCTGTCTAAAGCTGTGAGCAAAAGAGCTGACTCACACTTGGCCAGCATAGTGCAGGCTCCAATTCTCGGGGCAGGGCAAGAAGGCAGAAGCTGGCTAGGGGCAGTTTGTCTCTCATCTGCTCATTTTGCTACTTGATCCTGGAACCAAACTGTTGGGCCATCACCCTGACCTGAAAACAATGTAGCTCAGCAGGAGGCACCCCACCCACCAGAGAGTCCTGCTGAGGGAAGGAGGCCTGCAACCTGCCCCAGTACCAGCTGTATGGCTTTAGCTGTTTTGGCAGCCCTCTTAGTGGCTCTCATAAAATTAATTACAGTGCCAAGGGCTCAGCTGCTCACCTGCCCTCCCCAGTCTAGTCTCTGCCACCCCCTGCCATCACTGCTATTTGTCAGTTGACACTGGACAGATGCTGAGCCTAGGTGTGAGCAGTGAGGCAACAAATTGGACATTACAAATGGGAACACACAGAAAGCAGGTACTCCTTTTGGACTCCCCAGCTCTAGCCATAAGGTTGTTTTACTTAAACAGAAATAAAAGTGTAGAGAGATGGGGGGGGGCTGTGACAACCCCCCCTCCCAAATTCCAAGCAACCAGAGCCAACAAATTCCAAACAGTCTCCAGGAAAGCCTCCCCTTCCCCCCAGCCAGCAAACACAGAGCCAGATGGACCAATGGAGTGCTTCAACACAAGGCAGCCCCTTACGTTCACAAACTCAAGAGCGTTTCTCAGGAGGACTTAGGCAAAGGCTGCAACATGTTCTCTGATTCCACGATTAAGTTGCTAAGGACGTAGCAGAACCAACGATCCAGGTATCAGACCGTGTTCCGTTATTTTGAACCTTGTTCATCTGCTTGTTCCACTTTATGCAGTTGATGATGTTGGCCATTTGCTTGCAACAGCTTACATAGAGAGAAAACAGACCAAAGTTGTAGGCAGCAGTGTTGATCCAAACTGAAATCCAAAACAGAGGACAAAATCCTCTGCTTCCGTGCCCTGTTCTTAGAACTCCAGAGGAACAGGTTGGTCACTCTGTGAAACAGGAAGCTGAGCTAGATAGACCACTGGTCCGATTAAACATGGATGTTCTTAAATCCATATAGTACCTACCTTTTATTAGGACTAATCAACATGACGGCAAACAGTGTGCAAGCTTCAGAGTTCACCAGGACACCTCATCAGGCTGGATGGGGAAAAGTACTAAAACAAATACCAAAATGCCCATTCAGAACAATGTGAAATGTCTGAAGGCCCATTGAATAGAATGGGATTCAGGAATGCTAACTGTCTTCCATTACCTCCATTAAAACATATTACAGCACACAAAAATGTAAAAAAAGGAAAAAAAAACCTATGGGACAGATTACAAGAATCCTGCTCTGAGTCCTGGAATGACAAACCCCAGAGTGGGGAACAGACACATTGATCTGAGCTTGGAATGACAACCCCCCAGGGGAACAATGGCCTACTACCCTGGAACTGGAATGACAGCCTCCAGAGTAGAATGACAGTCTACTCTGCCCTGCCAGAGCTAGATCCCCCACAGGTATTTCCATTTTTGTTGAATAAACTTGTTTGGGTTCATTCTGTGTGATAAATAAACTTTTGTCTGAAATAGTTGTCAAATCTGATGGGGGAAGGAAAAATTATTTTCTTTTTTTTTACTTTGTTGGTGTCTGAGTGAAGTTAGTGTTCTAATTCCACAACTCATACAGGCCCAGTCATGAATAGGGTTGCCAACCTCCAGGCGGTAGCTGGATCTCTCCAGGGACTACACCTATCTCCATGTGTCAGAGATCAATTCCTCTGTAGAAAATGGCATTATACCTTACTAAGTTCCCTTTCTCAACTTTTTTTTTTTTTTTACTATTGAGAAACCCCTGAAACATTCTTCAGGCTTTGAGAAGCCCTGGAAGTGACAGCACAGAAATATTTTCAGATGATTGTGAACTGAACTATACCTGCTCTCTGTGCTGGCTACCAGTTTGCTCTTCCTCACTGGAGAAACAGGGCCAGGGCAGACCTATGCTGCTCCACCCCACCCTGCCCCCCGAAACCACTGCAGTTAAGTTAAAATGAGAGTTATTACTTCTCTTGACTCCACTTGTTATCACATGCAATATATGGTCATATCACCCAGCAAGTTCTTTTTAAAAATTACTTAACTCCCACTCAATTGGCAAAACTCTTCCAGGGCTGTCACTAAACCTCAGGGTTTCATAAAACCCTGGTTGAGAAACCCTGCCATCAAGATTTGCGGATGGAGTCTGGGGAGGACAGGGATCTCAGTAGGATACACTGCCAGAGTCCATACCCCATAGCATCTATTTTATCCACAGGAAAGGCTCCATATACCCTGGAGATGGGCTGGGGATCTCCAGGACCTACCTGGAGGATGGCATCCCTAAAGGATCTTGCCTACAATGTATTTATTTTTATATATTTTATTTATTCATATTTATATACTGCCCTCCCTGAAGGCTCATTTGGTTGAGGTTGACCAAAACTAACATCTACTGGGCCCCCTCAAATGGTTAATGTTCCTTCTGCCAATTTTCTTTCTAGCATCCAAATCTAATTCAGTTTTCCTAACAATATGTTCTGAGTACATATCTGTCCAAGACCTTTGTCAATTGGAAATTATTCTCATTCTCCGAGTTCTGTCTAAACAGTAACCTCTTGTCCAAAGCATAGGTTGTGCATCAAAACAAGTACCGTATTTGCCGGCGTATAAGATGACTAGTTGGACCATATGGAAGTCTGAGCGTCAAAGAATTAGCTTTTGAACTCTGGTGCTGGAGAAGACTCGAGAGTCCCTTGGACTGCAAGGCAAACACACCGGTCAGTCCTAGAGGAGATCAGCCCAGATTGCTCCTTAGAAGGCCAGATCCTGAAGATGAAACTCAAATACTTTGGCCACCTCATGAGAAAGAAGGACTCCCTGGAGAAGAGCCTAATGCTGGGAACGATCGAGGGCAAAAGAAGAAGGGGACGACAGAGAATGAGGTGGCTGGATGGATTCCTGAAGCAGTAGGTGCGAACTTAAATGGACTCCGTGGAATGGTAGAGGACAGGAAGGCCTGGAGGATCATTGTCCATGGGGTCACGATGGGTCAGACACGACTTTGCACCTAACAACAACAACAACAAAGACAACTGGGCGTATAAGAAGACCCCCCAACATTTCCACTCAAAATATAGAGTTTGTTACATTACATTACAGTACCTGTCACTGTCACCATTGTATGGCTGCAGCGCAACCGCAGCGCCTCCGGCCTGCCCCTGCATCTCCCTGTGACAGGCACTAGTGCACAAGTGCGCATGTGCGAGCTCTGCGTAGACAAGGGGCGGGCCGGAGCACCGCTGCTTCCTGCCGAGCAGAACGGGCCGGTCACGCCGAAAAGGCTGACCCCCTGTCTTGCTGCTGATGCTCGCTGCAGCCACGCTGATGACCCGTCGCGGCCGCGCTGGATACTGCGCGATACTGGATGGTATGTAGAATGCGGTGGGCGGGCATCGGGAGGCCACTATGGGCAGCTATGTCTATCCCAACTGAAGTGCACCCGGCGTATAGGACGACCCTCCCATTTGGAGGCATGTTTTTCAGGGGGGAAAAGTAGTCTTATACACCAGCAAATACTGTAGATATTATGGCACACGCATTTCTTTTAACATCAGCCATAGCTTTTCATGATCCACAGAGTCAGCAGCTTTGCTGTCATCTATGCAACACAAGTTGATTTTCTTCTGAATTTCTCCTGTATGCCTCTGTAACCAATGTAAACTTGCAACATGATTTTAGTGCCTCTTTTCAGAATCCAGCTTGAACAGCTGGCATTTATAATTCCATAGATGGTAACGGTCTTTGTTGTAAGATTTTGATCATCACTGTACTTGCATGATAAATTAACGTAATAGTCCAAAAGTTACTGCCATTTTTGACATCTCCTTTTTTCAGAATTGAATACAGATGGAGAATTTCCAGTCTGTAGGCCAATGTCTTGTTTCCCATATTTCTTAAGATCAGCCAACATGGTAGGTTCCTAAAATTCTGAAAAAAGTTGGATGCTTGCTACAAAAGAGGGTGTGCGGAAATGTTTGGGGGAAAGTCCTTCATTGTCTCATTGTCTAAAGAAGTGTTGTAGACTTACTGTAATTAGGTTGCACTGGGTACAAAAGGGATTCCAAAACATACTGATTACATAGCAAACAATGGCAACTTTCCCTTGGAAAACATTAGAGCAGTTTCTCAGAAGTCTTCCTAATTCTAATGGAAACATAAGGGAGAGTCAAAAAGGCTACATGGATCTTTTTTTACTTAGATTCGATATTTTGTTTTTAAATCATTTATTAGCTGCCTTTTCCCCTTGCAGAATTCAAGATGAATTACAATAGGACTAAAGCATCATAGAAAACAAAATAAAAAACAAGTGATAAAACCCCCCACAAAAAGTTGTAATTTAAAACTTCAAATAGGACAACCAACAAATAAAAACTAAATGAGTTAAATACAGTCTCAAATAAAACTGCCTCCTGGAGATTAACAGCAGGGGAGTCAGGAGCATCTTCTTGGAGAGTTCTATAGTTGTGGAGCTGTGACCAAAAAGGTCCTCTCTTGTGAACCCACTAAAGAATTATATCCCAAGAACCATCTTTCAAATCTGGGCTCTATCACTCCACTCCCAGAACAATTTTTCTACACCAAGAGTCCATCCAGTCTCAGAACAGTTTTCTGTTCAAAGGCATCATTCTTCAAGTTGGTGACTGCCATTCCAGTTCTAGAACACTTATGCCATTTTCCATTATCGTCATTCCGCTAACAAGAACCATCCCTTGACTCTGAGGGTTGCCATTTCAGTTTAGCTGGTCTCAGGGATGGCTATTTCAGTCTGGGGGCTGTCACCCCAGTCCTAGGACACTTATATTACTTCCAGGAGCTGTTGTTCCAGTCCCAGAGTAGTTTAACTGGATCCAAGGGCCTTCATTCCTGTCTGAGAGCTTTCCTTTCAGTACCACAGCAGTGTCTCTGGTCCCAGGGCCATCATTCTACTCCAGAGGCTGTCATTCAAGTCTCAGAACACTTGTGCTACTCCCGGGGGCTGCCATCCCACTCTGAAGGGTTGTCATTTCAGTCCCAGAACATTTGCTGTTCACAGTGGCTGTCAGTTCACTTTGAGGGCTGTCATTCCAGTCCCAGTGGATTTATCTGGGCCTGAGTGGGCCTGGGGACAGACAGGGGCCATCATTCCACTCTCAGGACTTGGGAGTTTCTCCACATTTTTATGGCAACTTTTCTGTCCCGTTATATTTTCCCACGGAACCCATGTCAGTCAGCTGGCCTTCCAGGCTCCCAGTACATCCAATGGACCTTCAGGCATCTCCCTTTTACCCCACAGGACATATTTGTTGTTCCCTTTGCTACAGACGGTACTTAGAGAGACACACAGAACTGTCTTTTCAAGGTACTGTTGTATACTTTGTTTTAACCTCTTGAGGCCACGAAGATCTTTCTAGGAGCAGGTTGGTACCCTTGTGAAGGGGCCTATTATTTATGCATCCTTTCAGTTAGGTGGTAAAGGGGTGGCGTGGGGGAAGGGAGAGACTGATGCGAATATTTTTTTTGTTTGTTTTTTACTTTGTCACGTTGACGTCTTTGTCGGGCTTTTCGTCTCCGAGCGGCAGCCCACGAGGCGGCGCTGTTGCTTTACGCTGGGACTCGCCCCTCTCTTTTTCCGCCGCCCCGTTGAGGGGAAAACAGCGGCGAGGTGGCTTCTCCGGTTCTCGTGGGCCGACGATGGAGCGCCGGCAATGCCCGGCCCCTTTCGTGGGGCTGAACGGGCGGCTGCAGGCTGCCGTGTGGCTCCCCCCCCCCCCGCTTCCCCGCCGGAGAACTCCGCGAGGGCTGTGCCAAGGGGCCCCGGGACGTGCCTTCCTTGCCTTGCCCTGGCCGCCTCTCCCACGAAAGTGCCATCAGCCTCCCCGCCAGTGGCGCGCCCTGCAGCCCCGCGGTCCCGGCAGAGGCAGACGGGAGCGAGCGAGCGGTCCGAATGAGCGCTGCTTGCCGCGGGGCTCCCTTCGGTCCCTGTCAGCACCCCGTGTCCCGGCTGCGAGCGCCGCCTCCCGGGGGTCTCCCCTTGGGAAAGGCGACAGCCGGCGTGGCGGACACTCCCCGGCGGGGGCCAGGCCAACCAACCCAGGGCAGAACTTTCTTTCGGGGCTGGGGGCAGCTCTCTTAGGCAAGCGCCAGGGGTCGGCAGGGGACGAGCCGGAGCCCCAAGGCAGGCGCGGAGCCTCGCCGCTTCCACAGCCCCCCTCGGAAGGACAGAGGGCGGGCGGGGGGCTGGCTGGCGGTCTCGGAAGCGGCGAGCCCGGGCCCTGCCGATCCTTCCCGCGCCTCAGGCTTAGGAAACGCGCACCCGCACCCTAAGCGCTCCCCGCCGTTCTTTATGATCCCTGGCAGCACTGCGGGCGCCAGTGTCCCGGCTGCCCGCCAGCCTTCCTCCTCCTCCCGAGCAATTCGGATCCAGCCCGCTGCTGCGGAGCTGCCCGAGCCCAGGCGACGCGGCGTCCGCCTGCCGAGCGCTCCCCTCCGCCGCCGGCTTCTTGCCCCGGCCGGGCGAGGGACGGTGCGGGGGGCGGAGCGACTGCCGAGGAGCGCGGCCGAGGCCGGGGGGGCGGGGCTTGGACCGCCAGGGGCTCCTCCGAGAGGCGAGCGGCGCTGATGGACGCGAGGACGTCACGAGGCCGCCCCGCCCCCTTGGCAATGTCTACAGCGTGCTGCGCTCCCAATTTAAGCATTTATTCCACTGGGATAGAGGAGTGTGGAGCGGCGCTGGCACCAAAAAGCCATGGCTGGGATTGTACATGTCGCCGTCTTCGCGGTCCTCGTTGGGATTAGCGAGGGGGTCACCGGCTCGCGGGTCTACCCGGCCAATGAAGGTGAGTGAGGCAGGCGGGCGTCCCGGGCTGGTCCGAGGCTGGCTCTCCGCGGCGTCCAGGAGCAGCGCCGGGAGGTCACTGGAGCGCGGGCGCTGCAGGAGCGGGCGGCGGACGCGCTCCGGGGCGAGTTGCAGCGGCGGCCAACTTGACATCGGCCGGCGGGACAAAGTTCTCGCCAGCCGCCTGCCGAACGGACAGAGGAGTCCGCGCTCGATTACCTGCGGCGATGGGTCCGAGCGCGGCTGGCGAGCCAGAGGCGCCTTGGCTTTTGGAGCCGGGGTGTGTGTGGGGTGTGTGTGTGTGAAGGAGCTGCGCGGGGTTCCAGTGCGTTGCGCCCTTCGGCTGGCCAGGCTGAAGTTCGCCGGCGTGGAATTTGCCGCAGACTTGACGTCCCGGAGCGCGCGCGCCGCCCGCGTGGGAACTTGACCTGGATTTCCAGCCCGCCCGGCTGGTCTGCCCGAGGTCTCCCTCCCCTCGCGCCCCTTGGCCGCTGGGATTGGGAGGCGCGGGCCGCGGAGGCTCGCCCCCTCAGCCTTCCCCACCTGGACGCCTCGCCGGACGCCCCTCGCGCCCCCTTGGGAGGCTGCTGCGTCCCGCGCTGGCGGGCGCCTTCCCCGGCCGCCGGGACTTCCTTCGGCAAGAGGCCTTCAGACAGACGTGGCGCGGGCCGGGGGCCGGGGGCTTGGTGAGGACGGGGGACACGCGCGCTGGCTGCCCTCCCGGACCTCCCTGGCTGGGCGCGTGTCCCCGTGGCCGGCGTGCCCGCGACCCGTCCGGCCCGAAAGGACGCTGGCGTGTCTGTGGGGGAGAGGGCCCTCTGGGATGGCTGGAAACGAGCGACACTCCCGCTGCAACCTGTTCAGTTCATGCTGTGTAGACAGAGGCCTGAACGGCAGGGATGCACACAATAGACAGCTTAAACTTGAAACTGGGGAAGCCAAGGCTCCGCAGAGGTTTTTGCTGCTGGTGCCCGTAGCTGAGGGCTGTTTGCCGGGTCTCTCTCTCTTTCTCTTTTTTTAATTTCCCCCTCCTCCTTTGCTTTCCATGCTCTTCCTCACCCACAACCCCAACTTTTATTTATTTATTTCTCTGGCCTCGTTTGTCTGTTTTGCGTGCATCCAGAGGCTTGTAGCAATAGTGCTCTCTAGTGTAGAAGTGGTAGGCCAGTAGAAGATGGCTTTGTCTCCTTGTTAAAAAAAATAGTTCTGCATTCTTGATCTTTAGGAAGGGCAGAGGGCATATTGCACAACATTTTCAGATGGTCTTTTCTGGCTAAGAAATCAGATAAATAATACAACTGTCCTTTTTACAAAACAAAAGGAGGGGTGTCTCCCCCTGTTTGTTATAGTTTAAAACTCTTGACTTATGATTTATTTAAAACCTGTGGTTTTTGAGGCTCTTCCTTGGGGAGAGATTGAGTAGCTGCGATTTCATTGAATCTGTCTCGGCATCTTTAAATTGAATCTGCACCGGGGGAGCCATTTTTCACTCCTAACACACCCCCAGCTCTCACTCCATCTTTAACAGGGGTCTCCGGAGGGGCAGCAAATACAGCAGTGGGCCACGGGACAAGCTGTTCACCTTGTGTTTCCCTCTTTTGTTTCCTACAGAACCAGCCCCCGTTCATTTCTCATAAAGGCAGTCTCTCATCTGGGTGTAGTTAGAAATGTTAGCCTGGGAAAAATATAAAAAATAAAAAATGCACCCGCTTTTCTCGCATGGGCCATTAAAGCACCCAGAAAGTGGGAACAACATGTTAACTTCACTGATCATGTTGCATCCATTTGGGATATGCTCTGTGTCAAACTCTACACTGTGCCAGCCGGTGATATTCATGAAATCTGAAAAGGCGTGCATTTGAGTGGCAAACAGCAGAAACAAGGATTGTCATTCTGCATCAAATGAAAGGACCTTGCAAAAGTTACCTTTTGGATAGTCCAGATGCTAAATATTAGACTTCTTACAGGTGTATATAGCCCCACAATGTTCAGTCATTGTCTTTAACTTTGTACACACAATGAAATTAGACAGAATAAAATGACCGACAGAGCCTTATCATTGTTTCTGATTTGTCAGTTTTATTTCTAGGTATCTTCTAAATGAGAACTGTTTCTTTGGGGGTTTACCCCTTGATTACATTTCAAGGACTGTGCCATGCTGTAGTGGTTAAGACAATAAGCACTGAGCTTCAGACCTCCCTGCAGTCTCAAAACTCAAGGCAGTGGCTTTCGGAGGCTTGGCTTCCTGACTGCAATGTGACTTAGCCTGACAACAGACATGTAAGGTCACTGAGATATATGAAATGCATTTAATGCTCTGTTGGCATCAGTCAGAGACAGGGCTTAAGTTGGAAGGTAACAATGCATTAAAAACATGCCATGAATTACAGTGGGCTTCCACTGTGACTGGCTTCCTCTGTATCTCAGGGCCTTTAAGTATTTAATGAAAGCTTCTGATGTGAAGTTACACAAAGGCTATGCTGGTAATGATATTGACATGAATGTAAAAAGGAAAGTGTTGATTTAAATCTTAGTTGAGTAGGAGCCTCCTCTTCATATATGGAAACAGTTAGGTAAATGATTTCTGTCACTCAGCCTGAGTTTCAGCAAATTGACATTTTAATTAATATATATATATATATATATATATATATACATACATATAAATATATATGTGTTTTTCTTTTTCGTTTTGCAGTTACCCTATTGGATTCCAGATCAGTTCAGGGTGAGCTTGGTTGGATAGCAAGCCCTTTGGAAGGAGGGGTAAGTTCTGAATTACTACGATCAATATGCTAAAGGGAGATGATTAGTAACTTTCTGGCAAATCTGAATTGCTCGATTATTGTTGATTGTGGTGGGAAGGTCAGATTTCCCATATGGCCTGTGTTGCGAATTATACTTTGTTGGAGAAACCTTATACTCCCCATGGATAGCTCTGTCATAAAATAACCATAAACTGAAAGTGTGGAAAGGGACTTTAAAAATCAGGAATTTAGTAGAATAATAATACCTATTTTATAACTAAATACCACAAAAAAATTCATCCTGGTGACTAAAGGGAATCCACACCTGTTTCCTCTCAAGAAATGTCTCGGTTGAGGTTGCATATAGAATAACTGTGATCCACTTTTTAAATGAAGGGACTAAGGGGGACTAGAATATACCTTGAAGCATTTCTAGAGGTGTGATTCATTCATTTAATTAAATCATCACCATGCATCTTGATGGTATTCTGGTTAATGTTTGCAAGTTTTCCTTTTAACATCAGGCAAAATGTCAGATTACTTTAGGGAGAGGCATGGATGGGGATGACATTGTGCAAAGGGAAGCAGACCTAAGTGCTTTAATCCATTGCTGAATGAAGACTGTTTAACACGTTTGCAGGTTTGATGTTGGGAGAGAACCAAACTGCAGCTTTCTTAGCTACCTTCGCACTTAATTGAGCAATGGATTTTGAGACCGTAAACATGTGACCAAATGCACAATGGTGCTGAGTGTGTCGTAATTCTTGCTGAAGATGTTGGGTAACCAAAAGGACTCAGCAAGTCCCAAGTTTTATTAATTACCCTCCAAACTTTATTTTCATAGTGTGAATATTAAGAAATTATTTGAGGGGTGGTGAATGTTCAAGCAATGCCCAATTGATTTCTAGTTACATTGAAATGCTCTCAAATCCCTTTAAAATTAAATGGAAACCTCTTCTGACTGTGCTCAAAGGCAAACAATGCATGCCTAAGTAAGTCCAAATAATTAAAAAGCAAAGTCTTGAAAGATTACCAGATGTGTAATAAACACAAAGGCAGATTCTTTCAATGCCCATTAATGAAATATATAATGCAGTTCAACATTCACTTATTCCCGTAATTAAAAAGAAGAAGGGAATGAAATAGTGGCAAGCAAAAGGAATGTGAGGCTGTTTATTTAGTGATGCATTATGCATAAGCTCTGAATTGGTCTTATCATGGGAAAATGGAGCATTGTCCTGCCCCTATTGTCACTCTGCCTGAACTTGACTGCAGTCAAGTTGTGCTCTGCCTATGTACTCTGTGGTGTCCCTTGAACAGGTTTTTCCCCCTCTCCCCAAGAAAGAGGGAGTGATTGGCAGGCCTCTGCTGGTGCAGACAGCGCACATTCACTGCTGATTGCAGGCAATTGCCCTCCTCTTTTGACAGTGGGGAAAAGTACAGCTTTATCTCAGTGAAAGTCAGGCATCTCAGTTAATCCTGTACCCTGGAAAGGAATTAGTCTTTTTGTTGGAGCATCCAGGGCCATCCCTATCCGTAGATTCAGATCTCTCTATTTTGAGTAAGTCAGTAATCACATTGGTCAGCAAAGGAATTCATAATAATTGGCTCGTGCATGTGGGTACCTTTATATCTCTGATTTCATCGACATCTTTTGATTCCCTGCCCCCCAGTCTGAGGGCCCAGTCTGCATTAAATGAACATGACTAGCCCCCTAATGGTCTGTGCGCACGCGTGCGTGCTCTAGCGGTGAAAAATTCAAGTGGCCACAGTCTTGTCTGCAATACAGCGTCCTTGGAAGGATTTTTTTTTAATTCTGATTTAATATGCTGCAGATTTCCTCCAGAGTATCAGATAGTGAATACTCCTTTCTGTTTCTTCTTAAATGCCAAAAGATGTAGCCCTCAAAGACCAGTTTATATTGTCTTTAGCCCTCTGTACGCAGCAAACCCCATTTTATAGAATCAGAGCAGCTTGAAGTGTGAAGTATTTTATGTGCTAATATGAGACGCTGGAGATAAAAATAGGCCACTTTGCCCATGAATAGCGGTATTACTAAATCCATAGCAGTCCTAGAGGAATAAATGTGTTACGTTTTAAATTTAATTAATGATTCACTTTTAAAATTCACAGTTGAAAGGATATATTGGGTCTGGAATGCTTTACTGTGGATTGTTCAATCATGAGAAGAGTTGGTTTTAAAATATCCCCCAAAATAAAGCAAACAAAAAAAAAAAGGCGTGTGTGTTTTCTTTGACCACACATTTAGAGTTGTTTCAAATAACAATTTACAATGTGAGGCTCCTTGTGTTCAGTCGTTTAATCATGAAATAAATATCCAATTCAGGAAAGCTCTGTACAAAACCTAAAGATCAGAAAACCTGAATCAAAACCCTGTGAGGAATTTTGCAGCGAGAGCCCACTGATTGTGACCTGTGCTCTTTTCAGAGGCTTAAGTCGGCTTTGCAGCCAACCTTATAACCAAGTCTTCTTTTGTATAAGCATGCTAAAGGAAATCCCATTGACAATTCTTATTTCCTTCTCTTCGGTTTCTCCTTGTCTCTCTCCCCCCCCCCCCCCCATTGATACAGGGAATGGAAAGTGATGGATCATAAAGGGCAAAATTGTAACACAATACTAGTTTCATGGCAGTCGTAAATTAAAGAGCTCTTGTCTGTTGTGGGCAACATGTTCGTGTTTAACATTGATAGATGGCTTTCCAGGGTTCCCTGTTATCGGTGACACAGGTTGACACACGGTGTATTGATTTATTTCTCCCCCCTCCCCCTTTTGAATTCACAAGTATCTCTTGGCAGTAACTCAAATATTATCCTCTTGACACTGGTGACTCTTGGTGTTAATTGCTTTAGATCTAGCAGTCCTAAAATATTTTTTTAACTGACAAGTGCTTGCCCAGGAGGTTAGTGGTGATGAACAGAATACATTAAAGGATACACTGGACCTTGTACGTACAGTTTCATTTTTACAAGAAGTTACATTCTAATCATTCTCCGATTTCTAAACATAAATTTCACATGCTTTATTGTGTGAACTAAAATCTCAGCTATTATTTTGCCGAAATGGAAAATAGGTGGCCCCCTCTCTTTGAATCTTAATTCAGCATAACCATGATTCTTTTTTCAAAGGAGGAAACAGAAGAGACCCCAGCGGTTGATTTCTTTCTGTATCATGTGATTAACATAATCTCATTTAACATTTTTCATAGCTCCTATTGACCATTTTCTACTAGTTCTTTTCTCTTATGACATGTTCATCGTGCTCCCTCTGGAACATTGTTTGACACATGTGGACTAAAATTCTTAATCAAGGATTCATTTTAGGGCTTGCTGTGTTTTTTTTAAAGAGACGAGAGAATCAGCACACACTTTGGAGAGGCAATCCAGATTTCTTAAGGCATGGCTGCAGTTCCATTAGAGCCATTAATGTTCTTCAGGAATATAAACGGACTGTCTTGTTTTGAGGTGTGAGAAACCAGAATGGCTTAAAACGAAAATCACGTATGCAAACCAAATAAACGTGAAGGTGTGCTGTAAATTCTACTGATACCACTCAAGGGTGGTGTATTTCCCCCTTCAGATTTTAAAGAGCAAGTGTTATGCTGTTATCCCTTGCCATTTTAATAGATTAGGCCGCCATTCATGTTGATGCAGTGGGATCGATGCTTGTCGCTGCCAGAATATGTGCTCTTGTCACTTCGAACTAAAGATAGTTTAAGGAGCAGAAAAGGCTGGAACTGGCCACAAAGTGTAGATTTGGAGAACACAGGGGAGGAGTGAGCTGGTGTAGTGTAGCATTTGTCATCATGAGGCACATTTAAATATTGTTGCAGCCATGAAATTACAAGCAGCCTCAAACAAACGTTTACTGTGTCAGTCTTATCCTTCTCCTCCAAGTTGTACTGTAGAGATAATTCTAGCCTGCATTGAATAGCTTCTGTAAATAAGGTAGTGACTTTAAAGTTCTGGGTTGAGTGGGACTTCAGTCCTAATACTCTTATAAGCCAGTGACTTCAGTGATCTTAGAAGGTTGTGACTTGCTGTTTAGAATTGCATTGTTATAACTTGCCACAGATAAGGTATAATACCTTCAGCACATTGCTTAGGATGCTTTGTGCATTTTGACTGCAGGGGACAATATCTGCCATAGTGTTCTTGAGCACCTACTAGTGAGGTCCAAACCTATTAAGATTGTGTTGAACGTGGAATATTATACAGGATTCTTTTTTTTTTAAGTCAGTTCTCTGAGAATTTGAACTAGCTTGCTCCCTCTTAGGAGGTAGTTTTTGTTTGAGTATGCTATGTAGCTTTCCTTAATGGCTTTTGGGCAAATGGGATAAATGGAATAAATGAAGCTAATTGGAAGACAGGAATTAAATTTTTGTGGCGCGGGTTTGATTATACTTTTCACACTGTCACGTTTATCCCTTTGCTTCTTCACAGTGGGAAGAAGTTAGCATTATGGATGAGAAAAATACTCCAATCCGTACTTATCAAGTCTGCAATGTGATGGAGCCGAGCCAGAACAATTGGTTACGAACTGATTGGATTCCCCGCGAAGGGGCTCAGAGGGTATATATTGAAATCAAGTTCACACTAAGAGACTGCAACAGCCTGCCAGGTGTCATGGGGACTTGCAAAGAGACTTTTAACCTTTACTACTATGAGTCCAGCAATGATAAAGAGCGCTTTATTCGAGAGAGCCAGTTTGCCAAGATTGATACGATTGCCGCTGACGAGAGCTTCACACAAGTGGACATTGGCGACAGGATCATGAAACTCAACACTGAGATACGTGATGTGGGACCCTTGAGCAAGAAGGGATTTTATCTGGCTTTCCAGGATGTAGGGGCTTGTATTGCCTTGGTGTCTGTCCGCGTCTTCTATAAGAAGTGCCCGTTGACGGTCCGCAACCTGGCGCAGTTTCCAGACACAATAACCGGGGCTGATACGTCCTCTCTTGTGGAAGTTCGTGGCTCATGTGTCAACAATTCAGAAGAGAAGGATGTGCCAAAAATGTACTGTGGGGCAGATGGTGAATGGCTGGTACCCATTGGCAACTGCCTGTGCAATGCCGGGTATGAAGAGCGCAATGGAGAATGCCGAGGTAAGGCCTGCCACATTGTACAGTTCGTTAGGGCTTGGTATACATAATTGAATCAGAGGTGAGAGTCAATGGAATAAAGCCAGTAATTAGCAATCCCTGTGGGATGCAATGGAACAGAGGGGTCTAATGAGAAAGTCCAGCCGTTCCAGGTGGCAGAGCTAAGGAGGGTATAATACTGACAGAACAAACGGCACCTCCATAATCAGCAGACGGCAAAGCACATTGGCTGTTAGGGGGTGGACCAGAACGGGCTTGCACCTAACCACTTACATCTGAATGTCTATAGAAGCTAGGGATCTGAGCTGCCAGTATTTAAAGTAATGGAGTGTCTTTCTCCTTTCTTAAAAAATTAAAAAACGTGTTAAAGCTAGAAGATTCTTGCCAGGTTAACAACTGCAACAGCAACAAACAAGGTTCTCCCCCACCCACGTAACAGAAGGTGGGGCCCCCTTTTTAATTCTTTCAGGATTTTCAGAAATGTAGCTCTTTAGAGTCTCGTTTGAGTATTTCTGCACTGAATAACCCTTGGATATGTGACATGCTGCTTTTGTGAAATATTTTCATTTCTCAGAAAGTCTCCATTGTTTCTTTTACAAAAGGCATGCTAGGAGACTCTAAGAAATGCAAAAAGTCATCTGTTTGCTCCCCCCCCCCTTTGCAATCTCTATCCTCTGCGGAATTAGGGATTAAGAACAATATAAAAGGCAGCTTACTTTTCTTTTTTAAAGAAAAGAAACAAAAAAAGATTTAAAGCTCCCCTGTGAACCCCCTGTGATTTCTAGTTATGCATTATCATGAGTTGATAAGTAGTCTATTACCAGTTATAGATTTGATTACTTCCTTATTCATGTGTTCAGAATCAATCTTTAATGATTTTTTTGACAAATTAATGGCTCTCTGTACTTATTCTGAGGTAAGACGACTGGGCTGGTCCCAACATTGTGGAGTCTGATTGATTTTAAGTGAATTTTGCTAAAAGTAGTCTCTGAATTGCATTGAAAGAAGTTGGTAAAAGAGATGTAGCAAAGCAATTCCCTGCTTGTTTTTCTTTCACAGTCCGTGTCAAATAACAGTTTCTCCCCCACCCCCCAAAAAAACACCCAGATTATGCTGAAATGGTCTGCTGGATCATTTTGGGACAATGTCACGTTTATTATTATGCACTGAAATTAATAGAGTTGGCAGGAACATAGCTCCAAGCACAAACCTCTTCCTTTGCTCTCATATTTTCATCAGATGTGTGAATGTCAGTGGGCGAAGGAAGGGGGGGGGATGAGCGCAGCGTCTTCTCGGCTACACAATTATGAAGGGTTGGAGTGAGAATTGAAAAATGAATAGCATCATGACAGGGTACTATGTCTAGAGTAAATTATTCTGTCTCTTGGAGCAGGCAGAAGATTGGGAACCTTTTGTGTGTCAAAAACAAAAGTCTTCCCAACATTCAGATGACATGCTGAGTTGATGTTCTTTAGGATACTGGTGGCATTGAGACAGGGTGTGTGTGTGTGTTTTTTAAGCAATTGTTTCTTTATATTGAAAGCAGCCTTTCTGAGTTGGGCTTTGCATCTTAAGTTATCAGAAAAACAGAGAGGGAGTAAAACTAGGAAGTTTCCCCTGTTGCCTAGAAAGGACTTTGCATTCTGTTTCAGTGAGGTGCTAGGGCTGTATTGGCTGACCCTGATTGATGTAGAATTAAAACACTTCTTAGTCATTGACCCACACATTATTAACTAATCACATGGCAAACAGAACACCATGAAACAAATCTCTGGTGATCTTTCAGGAGGGAAATACAGGAGAAGCATTTTTTTTCTTGAAATCAGTATCATGAGTTGAATGTACCTGGAAACTCCCTGTTAAGCTTTACTGGACTTATGAAAACTGATTATTCACACCTCAAGTTAATGACAAATCTTGATGAGGTCATGTTTAAAGAGAAAGAAAGAAACCTTTGTCTTGTCTGTCTCCCATTATAAAACCAAACCATTAAAGTTTCTTGCACACAAGTAAGCAATCTTAAATAAGTAAGCCAAATCAGTTGTTTGTGGTCTCCTTGCAAAACTTTACGTCTTCCTTTTCAATTCCATGACAAACCCTTTTCTTTATCTGCCATCCCAGAATCCTTGCTTTTTTAGGAATTGCATCTTAATCGTGGTATTGTCTGGGCATCCAAATGTTTGTTCCTTGCAGGTTGGTAACTGAGCCATCTGGGGTTTGGGTATTAAGACTTAACTTTGTGTTTGGTTATCAGTTTCATTCAGCAAAAAATTGCTTCCCTCAATAACCTGAGAAAATAAATGCTGTGAAGAGAAAAAGGTTGTGTCATCAAATTAGAAGGCGTAAGAGAAGAAAGCCATCTCCAGTCTACAAAAGCTTATAAAAGGACACCAACCTAGGACCACAGGGTTGTGAACAGGTTCCATCCCAATTGTTTTTCAGTGTGCCGACTATGGCAGAACAAATGCCAGAGGGGGTCAGAGGTCATTCACTTCCTCATCCATCTTCCTTCTGTGATCCTGAGGTCAGAGTTAAGATTGATTAAGATCTTAGAAGCTTGACAAAAGCTTGGTGGGGCAAAAATGAGCAGGGTATATGCCAAGGCTGAGGGTCTCCCTGTTATTCAGAGATCTAACTCTGTTCATCTCCATGACAAAAACCCTGGAGACAGAACTACATTTCCTCCCCCCCAGTAGTGTATGCTAATTGAGGCCCAAATAAGGGAGTGGTAGACATGCCGAATCTACCAGGTGATGCTTAGGTTGCTTCCAAAGCAGCTGCAAGTTCATTCAACTTTGCGATCCTGAATAACATTTTCTGAATGGTTTGTGTGTTTGTGTGTGTTTAAATTCTGCCTCTTGGTGAAACCACTAAGTGTTAAGGATGTGTGACTCAGATTAAAAGAAGCTTGAACTTGCTGAGTGGTCTCAGCTCAGGAAATTATTCTGTTGAGAATTTGGTAGTCACTAAAGGACAAGAAAAGATAATAAGTCAAAATACCCTCCAAGAAAAACTTTAAAGTCAGTATTCTAAAATCCAGGGATTTTCCTACATGACCTCAGTTCTTTAAATGGGTGTTAACATTTTGAAGCCACCCACTTACCTCTCTAGTTTCAAAAAGAAAGAATGGAAACATATTGGTTTATTAATAGCTAGTGTTTTGTAAGAAAGAAAATGTATGGGGAATATTTTTAATGAAACATGAAATTGCCTTAACTTAGTCACATATTTCAAGGTCAAGATAATTATTGCTTTAAGGCTAAATCTAGCCACCGGCTGATTCTCCTTTGCTCAAATGTATTATTGTGATTGAAATTGTTTACTTACTGGTCTTGATTTCTGTTAAGCAATTTCCTTATCATAGCAACAAGATGTAATGTATGGAAAAAGCAAATAATGTTAAATCAAGCAAATAATAGAATTTAGTGTAATTATTCTTGTGAAGCTAAAAGACAAGTGGGTTTACATTTGTGTGGGTGCTATTTTAACATCAATGTACCATAAAATTCTGATATTTCAGTTAAGATTTTTGAACTTAGATTGGGCTTTTTGCATTGTCTTCTATTTGAGTTTTGATTTCTGAATCAAGCCAATTTGTCAAAAAATCACTCTTATCATTTTTGATTTTTCCTTCCATTATTGATAACATGTTTTATAAGCATCAGTGATTTAAATAACAATTCTGTTGGCCCTAAATAACCATTCTATTGTTTCTCCAAAAGAGTTAGTTTCAGTCTCTCTCTTTACCCCCCCCCATTGGTTATATGTGTTAATTCCTGCAAAACTACCCACAAGATGCAATTGTTGTTAAAAATCAATGGGTATTGTTCATGAGTAATTTTATGAAGTACCTTTTGAATGTTTCCGGTACAGGAAAATGTATCATATAATTTAAACTGAAAGTTATATTGTGGTTATTGTTGAACAGATTAACAGGCTGTATACATTAAGGTTTTCAGATATAGTGTGAATACTTAAGTGCACGATGTAGGTGTGAAAGATGCAGTCTTCTGAGAAATTATGTAGACATGTTTAAAAAATCTTTACAAAAGTAAAACAACTTATAATTGAATGAACAATAGCAATATGCTTATAGTGTACTGTTAAAAAAAGTTGGATAGAAGTCTGAAGTCACTGAGCTTTTAAAGTGTGACTCTGTTTAGGGTTGCACTATTAAATGTGTTGCAGATTTTTATTTTTACAGCCACACAACTGAGTTCTGGGTTTTTTGTGTTGTTTTTTCCATAAATATACTGCAGTTTTTCCTCCTGCAGATGTTCATTGTAGGCTAGTCATGACAAAGGGTTTTGAACACTATGTGAAACTATTCTAACTTATGGGGATGGATGCAGAAGGAGAGTTTAGTCATCACAGGATTATGTATCTTTCTAATGACATGGCCCTGTGATCTTTGTTGTGGCTGTGAGAAGTCTTGAGAAAGGAAAACTTCTTCTGTCCTTCATCTGTGTTGAATATCTCTTTTCTTTTCTCCCTTGCTCAGCTTTCAACTGTTGAGATCAAAATCGACTCTAATTTCATTCGATTATGCCTCCTTCTTTTGAAATTCTTTTGGGGAGCAGGTGAGGTCACATAGTTTCATGAGCTGGAAATAATTAACACTTCCATGACTAAATGGTCACTTTATGAATATTCAGGATCTGTTTCACCCTCCCTGGGAAGCAAACATGTCGGGTTCCTTTCTCATTACTCCCATTGGAGGATGGGGAAGTTTCCCCTGTGAATGAGGATTGTCAGCTGTCTGGCCAGTTTGCCTTTTGCATGCAGCAGATTCCTCATTTGCATATTTTGTATACACCCTCATGCAAAGTAGCCCACCCATTTCCCACTTTCACAAAGGAGATAAGAGCTTCCTTTGCAAAGTTCCGAGGAGAAGCTCCGTCTGTTTACGCCAATCCCCAAAGTCTTGGATTTCATGCAAATTAATTCCCTTTTGATTTAAGGGCTTTGTTTAAGAGATAGGGAGCGCTATATTTGAACAGGGCTTGTTTTGTGTCCAGGCTCCTCTGTATGACTAGAGTTTGATTGTTACACCCCCCACCCCCCAAAAAACAATCCCTGCTTGGGGCCCTCACAGTCTTTTCAAGTTTTCTTAGAAAATGCTGCCTACAGACGATGTGCATAAATGTGAGATGAAGTGTTCACTCAGGATATGAACCATATCCATGTTTCAAAGTCTTAGAAATATAAGTGACCAGTTAGATTCCATTTAGTGATATTGGGCCCTTGGCCAAGATAGAAAAGTACCAAGTGTCCAGTTTTTTTATTGTAAATCGTCATAAAGTTGTGTGGGTTAAGTTGAGCCTTCTCTGGATGAAAAGTCTACTCTCACTTTGAAGGTAAAATAAATTGGATGTGAAGGACAAGGACTGGAACAGAAATAAAGATCATCATTAAATAAACCTTAGTGACATCACAGTTTACCAACAGTGTTTAAAATGCCTCAGAAAAGAAAAACCGATTTGTGTAATCATATTATATATATAGCCTTCATTTTGAGCTCTCTCTCCCCCCCCCCCAACAATTCTTTCCCCCAAAGTGTTGATTTAAAGCTGTCTTTTACCTGATATAGAATCTGGATACAGGCTCCACAGTGAATACTTCCTTGACGCAGATTGGTTGCAAGGTATATTGCATACTTAGAGCTCATGCAGCACATATACTTTTCAGGATTTTTCAGTGGACTGTTTTCATTTTTGTGTTTTTATAAATCAGCAGTCTGAAATTAGAAGCAAACTCCATGCTAGGTCTGTTTTCTCTAAACAAACAGAAAAGGGCAGATTTTTTTTGCCCCCTGTGAATATGAGCACAAAGCTTTTTGATGCGCAATTAGCGTCTAACTCAAAGTTAATTTCACAGAGCAGTAAACTGCAGAGCGTCAGGCCATGTGGCATAATTAAGCAGAGGTTTAAAACAACAAAGAAACGTGCAGAAGCACTGATTCAGTCCTGTGAGCGTTGAAGGAAGTGAGACAACCCACCCCCATGTTTCCTTTTAAGTATAATTGGGAGGGTTATAAGGATTAAATAATATCAAGAAGAACCTCTCATCTGGCCTGTACTTTCATTTAAGGTGTCAGTAATGGTAATTTTCTTTCTCAAGGAATCAGAAAGGTTTTTCAGCCTTTATGAAGCCACACTCTCGTAAAATTTCTAGATCTTCCACCCCTCTTTCCCAATAATAATTAAAAAAATAATTGGAGAAGTCTGCTTCCCACTGCTGTGCTTCATCCATAATGCTACATTCTACCTCACCAGTTGTCTTCCCATTCCACGCTCCCAACACCATCCTCCAACCCCGTAGTGGCCTTTGGCCACATGGTCAGTCTGTAGTAGGGTTGCCAACTTTCAACTGGGGTCTGGAGATCCCTTGGAATTACAGCTGATCTCCAGGCAACATTAATCCATTCAACAGGAGAAAATAATTCCCTTGGGGGTCAGACTACAGGGTATTATACCTTGCTGATGTTCCTTCTGTCCCCAAACCCTGCTTTCCCCAGGCTCTGCCCCCACCTATCCAGAAATTTCCCAACTCAGAGCTGACAACCTTGTTTGGAGGTTTGATTGCTTCATTCTAACCTTGCTCTGGATTAGATTATCACCCCCGCTTTACAGTCAGTTTCTCTACCTTACTAGGAGAATCTTATGCGACAGACAAGCAAGGTTGGTCTCTACTAGAGTGAGCATGGAAAGAGCTCCAAAATGATTTGAGATCCTTCTCTTCTTCTTATGCACCATGAGCTATTAGTTATTTATTTGTTGGTGACTGGAGAGTCTTACTTCCAAATGGACAAAATATGCTTTGCGCTCACTCTGCTCATATCCTGTGAACTTTGGCTTGTAGTCTTTTTTGTGAGATATCTGTGAGATATTATTTGGTGGCCATTACTGCCATAACTTTTGAAAGGCCAAAAAGAAACCCCATATCTTCTCACAATGTCTGAGGAGAGGGGGAGGGATTGTGTGGTGAGTTTGAAGCTCTTTTCAGGCTTCTCTGCAAAGCATATCAGCATAGTTAGTGTTGCATTTAAACTAAGACGAGATCATGAGTCTTTTTCTTAAAAGAGATGATCTTTAAATGATTGCATTTGTTCAGTAAATTACTTTTCTAAAACATTTTTCAACCTTATATTTTTTAAAGATAGAACAATAGGAAAGGCCTGCACAAAACCTGCTCAAATCTTATAGGAAAGGCTGGGCAGACCTACCCAAGTCATGCAGGGTACCATTGCTAGTTTAATTTTAGAAATGGAAGTTAAAAGAGTTCAATAACACCTTCACTGAGAGTTCAGCTGCAGCATTTCATGTCCCTTGCAACATTTCCCTTCCCCGCATCTCATAAATGTGACAAGCAAAGTCGCATCTGTGGAACTTTGCCCTGCCTTCACAGTTGTTAAAAACAGTGGCTACATTTTTCAAAAAAAGTCAATAGGCTTCAAGCCCGCTTAGAAGCTGTATCCAGAGATTAAGAAATCTCTTCCTTAATTCCAGATGTGTCACAGCAGCCTGAAGTCATTCAGTGCTGAAGAAAAGACTCTCTGGCTGCATAGAGACAGTCTTCATTATGATTTCTTCACATGTTCCAAGACTCAGTCTTGGCATGGAAAACCAGATCTGGAAATAATCTCATGTTTTTTTCAACAGGCATTGACAAATCCATTGGCCAGCTGGCTAGGAGCAAGTGCCTGTATTCGTCTGGAGAGAAGGGTGACTAGCTGCACACACTTCTTCCCAAGAACTTTGTTTCCATTGCAGTTTATCAATGGTTAAGAAACAGCAGGACTCTCTCCTCTGCTGTATCTTATCTTTTCCAAACGGCAGTGGCAAGGGGAAAGAATACCCCACAGCACAGAGGGGCTTAGCGAGAGAGGCGGGTCTTATCTTACTTGCATTGAGGTTTGGATAAGATTTTTAAAATCCTGCTCTATATCCCAGCATAAATGAGAAAACTTCTTTCTGTTCATCAGATGTGCCAGAAAACTTGGAGAAGAGGAGCTTTGGGAATAAGAACCGATAAAAGCTGCCTAGGAAGCCAAATTGATAGCTGTGGGTTCCTGTTTTTCAGGCTGGGCCCTTGATGCCTCCTGTCCTGTTTCATACGTTATGCCTTCTTTGTGAGGGCCAATTTAGATATGCTCAATGAAAAGAAATGTCAGTGTGCATTTATCTGTGCCTAGCCATTTATGCCAAAAATAGTTATATTTGTGTATTTCTTTAACAGATACCTTGTTATGCTTTGATACTTTCAACATTTTTCTTCTAGAAGGGTACCAATATTGTAAGTAAGCTGGAAATAACATGCAGTGGGAGAAGGAACAGGGTTTAGCGCACTTCACTGGTTAACAAACAGCCCCTCTCCATCCTACTTCAGATGTGAATGAAGTCCAGCAAAGGTGTGTTGGAATTAGGTGACATCTTCTATTATGGTATAGTCTCACAGTTTTAGGAGCTTCAGAATGTGACACTTCTTCTCAACAGCCTGTAGCCCTTGCTGCTATCTTGTACACATGCCCATTTACCACTATAGGATTTTGTGTACTTTGGGTCAGTATGTTCATTTCAATAACTGTCCCTTCTCATGGAGGCAGGATTCAGTATGTAGCAAGAGGTGCTCAAATTCTTATAAGCTCCTCTGGTTGAAGTTACACTGGGTGGGTTAGAGGTGCAGAGATCTGCCCAGAATTTCATAAATGAGTTTGCCAGGGGTATAGGGAAAACTGTTCAGAGAGGGGAGTGCTAGTGCATATGAACCGGAATTACAGGAGATACAAGGCAGCTCCTAAATAGTAGTGTAATGAATATTAATCTAGACTCCATGGCTTCCTGTGTTGTTCAAGAATTTGAAAGCAGATATTTCTCCTCTGTGAACTTCTGATATTATGGAAAGATTGTAAGGAAAAAAAGAAGAAGAGTTGGTTCTTATACGCCACTTTTCTCTACCTGAAGGAGGCTCAAAGCGGCTTACAGTTGCCTTCCCTGCCCTCTCCCCACAACAGACACCCTGTGGGGTGGGTGAGGCTGAGAGAGCCCTGATATCACTGCTCGGTCAGAACAGTTTTATCAGTGCTGTGGTGAGCCCAAGGTCACCCAGCTGGCTGCATGTGGGGGAGTGCAGAATCAAACCCAGCATGCCAGATTAGAAGTCTGCATGCCTAACCACTGTACCAAACTGGCTTGTTCTGCCAAAAGTTCTGCCAAAAGGCAGAACAAGGCACTTTTATTGTCTTTCCTACATTTCATTCTACAAGTCTCATTAATACTAGTATTAGTATATGTGTCAGATAGAATAATGTGTGACATCATCTCCAAAATGACCAACATATGTCCCCTAGCAGTAACTTTGTCACTCTATGCCATTTGTCAATAAAGAAAAGCCACCACCACTAGCAACGAATGCACCTTTCTCTGTCACATTGCTGCAGTGGAAGGAAATGGTGAACAAAAGCTCAGGAGTCTTGTTCCTCCATTGATTCTGTCAGTGTAACATACGAACCTAATTTTCTCCAGGAACTATATTGGTATGAGAATTGAATTACTAGTAACAAATCTCCTTATTGCCTTAGTTAGCAAGATAAACAATAACTTTTAATTTTAGTACACTAAAATATTCAACCTCATCAGCTTGATTGGGTTGGGACTAGATTAGGTAGCCTTAGTGTAAGAAACTGTTGGCTGACATAAGAAAGAGGTTCCATCTAGGAAGCATGTGCTATTGGGGAAGCTACATTCGATCAGCGGTTCCCCCCAACCCCATCAATAAAATAGAATTGCTATTTATTTGCCATTGTGGTGAAAGTGTAATATAAAGATTGCAAGGCAGTTTGTGTTCTCGCTGTAAGAATCATAGGATTATCAATAATATACGTGAATAAATGAGGGTAGAAGAGTTCACTTAATGTTTTGTTGGCTGAGAAAGGCTTATGGAGGATGGGTGAAATACGATTGTCCTAAATTCAAGTCCAATGATAGTTTTTAATTGCTTTTAACTAAGCCAGAGGCAATTCCAATATCTCTTCCTGAATAAGTTATAGATTACCATCTGCTTTAAATCCTTGAAGTATCATTTGAAACAAGTCGATTGATAACAACAACTTCTCTTATTGGCATGGATGGTTTACTCAGCAGTAATGCAAAGCTGAAATTCAGTGTCTTAATTATCCAGATAATCCTGTTTGCTTGTATTTTTAAACTATGAAGTGCTAGGTAATTATTCAATTCTTAATAGAAGTCAAATGGCAATGTAAACAATAATTAGGATGTTAGACTAATGTGCTTCAAAGCAAATTGGATTTTTTTTTCATACTGTTCAGCATGAAGTCCCATAAAGCTAACAATTTAGTGGCAAGGAAACAAGTTCCATTTTGTTCATATTTTATGGTGTTATCTCTTCATGCCTTGTTTGATAGAATAGCAGTTTGCCCCAACGAAGCTGCCTGTTCCATAGCCAAATGTCACTTTAACAATCGGCTCCCTGCCGCTTGCCATTTGGCTATGCTCTCCCATGGCTCCAGATTGGTTCTTTGTCTGCTTCAGTTCCAGTAGGTCAGAGGTTAAACAGAAGACTGATTTCCTCCCACAATATTGATGGCAGGTAAATATGGACAGAACTGGTGCTTGATTAACATGCAGTCCATGCTGAAGAAATTTGTCCCCTGGTGTCTTTTAGGCAACATTGTACTTTTCGATTAAGATTTTTATACTTGCTTCCATTTTTTCCCCTTTTTGAATTACATGACTTTTGAAAGCCTCTGTGTTTTCCTTTGATGTGTTCCCTTAAGCTTTAAGCAGAGACCCTTAATGAGTTTTGATTCCTCCAAGCCTTGGATAAATTTGGGATCTGCGTCAAAAGTCTTTGGGCTCTGCTTCTGTGAAGAATGGCTGGGGATTGTCAGGCTAGATCCAGACCGAGTTGTGAGTTTGTACCTCTTCACATCCTTGTATGAGTAACCTGAACAACAAGTGCAAAGCAATTACTATTCTCAGTCATTTTCTTTTTCTTGTCAGTTTAGTGGCTATCTAACATTTTTCATAAATACTTCCTGAGTCAGTTAATTAAATCTTGTCTTTGTCTCCATTACTTCCATTGTATTCACCCACAACTCAAGGACAGCACAGGCTGGTAACAAAGGCTCGAGGAAAGGACGCGGCTTCTTTTCCAGATATTTTAATCATGCGGTTGTCATACAATAATGCAATTGGGTGCAGAGTTTTGTTTGGTGTGCGCTTCATGTTCTCACCAGCATTTGAGTGACTTGAACAATTGGTTTTCTATACCCACTATCAAGACATCGAAGAAGGGTCCTAGTGTTCATCTTCACTGAAGCCAGTAATGAATTACAGCTGTTCTAATTACACCTTCTTTCATTGTTACCCCAAGAAGGACAGGTGTCTAAGAAAAAATTAATTAGCCAGACTGTTCAGTGGTTTTAAATGCCCTTAAAAATAAAAATAAAAGATAAATAATTCATATTAGTTTCTGTGTGCCCCAAAGTACGGAACAATTTATTGTTCTTATTTTTTATTGAGGCTTCCTACCAGGTCAAACAACCCAAATGTTAATTAATGAACTTCCCCCTCATATTAGACTGCAGAGTTATAAAAGGCTGTTTATTAAGTGTTTCTGACCATTCCCCATGGTTTGCTACAAATAACAGCCCTCTCCATGAAAGACAAATAAAAAACTCAATTCAAATATACTTTAAAAAGCAATTAAAATTATGCCATGTTGTTGGATGCTCGATCCAATTAGAAAAAGCCTCACCATTTTCCTGTAAGTACACCTAAGAAGTTAGTACTTTGCTTTAAGAATTTTCTGTAACTGAAAAAGACCTTCCTACTTGAAAAATATTTCTTTTTTGGAGTGCCTAGCCTACTGGTTGAAATAGCCCCAAGATAAATTAGCATGTTAAAAGAACTGGTTGATATCTTTTCCTCCCCCAGCACCTCCCACTTCCATCTCTCCAGGGCAAGAGAGTTTGAGTACCATCAGGAGTAACACTGTTATGAGATCGACTAGGTGATTTTGAGAGTAAGATTTTGAGAAGGATGGTACCATGGATACCCCATGGTCAAAGCAAGACAGCTTTCCAGATTCTTTTCTACAGGTATTCAAAATTGATTCAGGAGGAATTCACAGCTTTGGGGAACATAGTAGTTCATGTAATTATGGAGAGGATTAGAAGGTAAATATAGGGAGGATGATCAGTGCAATGGTATAAGTTGACCGAATTCATCCTTAAATGTTAGATGTGAGGGCGACCTGGCTGCAACATCTGTCACCCCATTGATTGCCAGGATTGATTCAGCTGATCTGGCTGGTGAGGCAGGTGTCCTGTACCTCCCTCATTGCTCCATGTGTGACCCTCCTGAAGCTGCACACTTGGTGGAAGAGGGCAACCATCCCAGATACCATTCTTTGGTCAAGGGAGTACTCAGTTTTGTAACATTAAACCTAAAACCACTCCCAGTTATTTAGGGAGGGGCACCATGCCCTGCTACTTTCCATGTACATATGAGGGATGATTTCCCCCAACACACATGGTCCACCCTCTGGAAAGGGTGGAAAGGTTCCACTGTGCTGTAGTGTGTGTGTGTGTGTGTGTGTGTGTGCTGGGGTGGGATTGTGTGACATGCGTGGGATTGTGTGACAATGCAGGCCCTCTGTGGCAGGTGGAAAAATGCCCTGTTTGGCTCTGTGGTAGCCAAATGGGACAATTTTTGTCCCTGCTGGAATACCATGTTTGCACGGGCTTTACCTGGCATGGCTGTGGATGGCGGCCGCAGCAAAAACAGGAACACAAAAAAAATCAGCATCAGATGCCCTAAAGCAGGCCTGGGCCAGAAGGGGGATGGGCCAGAATTGACATTGTCCGTGAGCAGCAATTTGCCCTGCTGTAATGCGTTGTCTGGCCCGTCCTTCCTCCCCATGTGTACTTGGTCACAGTTGAAGATTTCTTTGGATTTATCAATTTGGCATGAAAATACAAATCTACTATGATTTTTTGAAATGTTCTGAGACCATAACCTTGATGGATAAATAGCAACCAAATGTGAAGTTTAGAAGCGGACACATTAATTGAAGAACAAGTTTGGAAATTATTTTCAATAACATACTTTGTAATGATGGGATTAAAAACAGAACAAAGCTACAGCAGATATTCCAGGTTTTAGTAATTTAGGAAGAAGAGTTGGTTTTTATATGTTGCTTTTCTCTGCCTGAAGGAGCCTCAAAGCAGCTTACAGTCACCTTCCCTTTCCTCTCCCCACAACAGACACCCTATGAGGTGGGTGAGGCTGAGAGAGCCCTGATATCACTGCTTGCTTAGAACAGTTTTATCAGCACAGTAGGGAGCCCAAGGTCACCCAGCTGGTTGCATGTGGGCGAATGCAGAATCGAACCCTGCTTGCCAGATTAGAAGTCTGTACTCCTAAACACTGGCTGTCTTAGTTGCTTGCTAGGTTAATTGTTGAAAACACTTGTTTGCCAACTGATAAATCCTACCCTGTTGTAGACATCTTGTTGCTGAGATTGTGAAAGATTTTTATGCTTTTCAGATTCTTTCCAAGAAAGAGCTCTGCATTGCTCAAAAGTCTTAGTGACAAATTTGGTTATTTTGTGCATTGTGTGTTCTTCATTCCTTGGGATTTACATGTCGCATTATTAAGATTTAAGGAGCACTGACCTTGACTGCTCCTCTGGCCATAGGCTTTGCACTTAAACATTCTGCTTTTACATTGCCATCTGTCAAGTGTGGCTGATGTTACTTTCACAGAAGTGTTTTAAGAATTAAGGAGTGCTTGCAAAGTTTCATGAGGATGAATAGGTCTATATATTTCCAGGTGGTGGGGACTTTTCTTCCAACTAAGCTGGTTGCTTAATTAGGAAATTATTTTGATTGACGGCTGTATCTGAATGCACTTTGGAAGTATTACAACTGGAAATATTTTCTTTGGAAATATATTCCTGCTTGTCTTACTTCTGGCACTTCTGATTCTAAATGCATTTTCTTGGAAGTAAGACCGTGTCTAGCCAGCTGTAATGGATGGGTTTGGATGTGAGACTGGAGAGAAATATTTAGGCAGTAGGGGAAAAAATGTTAGAAACCAGCTTCAAATTGTTAGGCTCCAGCCTAGTGCAAGGATAGAAAAAATATGCCAAAATTCTCAAGCATCAGCCACATGGATGATCAGCTGCCTGGGATTTTTTCCCCAAGCTTCCTTAGATGTATTATTTCAGTAGCACTGAGACATATAATCTAAGCATTCGATGGCCAACATTGTTTTGTGGGTTCTGCTTTACTTCTATACATTTACTAGGACAGAGATTCCACATCAGACGTACTGGGTGCTTAAGCTGTTGCTGGCACCCTGCTGGTCCAGTAGGGTCTGAACCTTCTGTCTTGAGGCTGGTTCAGGGCATCTTCCATCATTTTAAAATGACATATGTCACTATGTGGTACAATTTATTGATAAATTAAGATATTTAAAGTTGTCCTTTTAAATTGATCATACCAACTGATTCATCAACATAAATTACTGCATTCAGTTTTCTGTTTCAGGGGGAAGTGTATCCATATAGAGGGGGCCTGTCAGTATTTTGTCTCAAGTTGTCATGATGTTCATTGGCCCCAACCAAATGCCTGGTGGAAAAACTCTAAATTGAACTAGCTCTTGGAAAGCCTGCAGCTCTTCTGATAACTCATTCCACAAGGTCAGGGCCAGGACTGAAAAGGTTCTGGCCCTAGATGAGGCCAGATATATTTCTTTTGAGACAGGGATCACCAATTTTTTTATTTATTTTATTCATTTATATATTTATATTTATATACCGCCCTCCCCGGAGGCTCAGGTCGGTTTACATAGAGCATATGAACAATACATGAAACAATCTATATTAATAAAGGTAAAGGTATCCTCTGTGCAAGCACCGGGTCATGTCTGACCCTTGGGGCAACGCCCTCTGGCGTTTGCTGGATGGTAGTGGTGGAGTGCAGAGCTCTTTTGGGGGCATAGTCAGGGAGGAGTTGCCTCAGGTACACTGGGCCCTGACCGCGTATGGCCTTGAAGGTAATTCCCAAAACCTTTAGTCTTATCCAGAATTCAACTGGCAACCACTGCAGTTGGTGGAGAATGGGCCGGATATGGGACCTCCACGGTGTTGCTGTGAAGATCCTGGCCGCTGCGTTTTGGACCAGCTGTAGTTTCCGGGTCAAGGCTAAGGGCAGGCCTGCATAGAGCGAGTCACAGAAGTCCAGTCTAGAGGTGACCGTCACATGGTGTTCCGGGGCCAGGTAGGGCGCTAGTAGCTTGGCTTGGCGGAGATTGTAAAATGTCAGCCGCGCTACCTTTGTGATCTGGGCTTCCATTGTAAGGGAAGCGTCCAGAATCACGCCTAGGTTCCTGGTAGAGTGAGCCATAGAGAGCTGCACACCATCCAGGGCAGGCAGGTGCACTTCCTCACATGGGCCCTTCCTACCCAGCCGTCTTTGAAGGATTGACCTTCAGGCAACTCTGCTTGAGCCATCTCGTCACTGCCTCCAGGCAGCTGGCTAATGCTTCTGGGGGAGAGTCACAGCGGCCATCCATCAGGAGGAAGAGCTGGGTATCATCTGCATATTGATGATAACCCAGCCCAAACTTCCGTACCAGTTGTGCGAGAGGGCGCATAAAGATGTTGAATAGGATAGAATGGTCGTAATTGGAACTAGATGATCGTAATATTATTTGGGGGGTATAGACAGAGGTGTGAACCCAAAATAATTCCTGTATCATTATTTGAGGTTCACTGCTGCAGTAGGAACCTTTTACAGTATTCTTGATGATGGCAGCATCAACTACCTGCATTATGTTTTTGTTCTGATCATTTTGTGCAATCCTGAAGAGAGTTGTACTGTTCTAAAACCACAATAGTGGGCTTGGAATGATGAAACTCAGCTAAGAATGGAACTGAAATGCATTTAAAGAACCATGATATAGGTTTTGAAATTATAAAATATACCAGAGACCCAATGTAATGGTTAGAGCGCCAGACCAGCACTGGAGAGTACTGAGTTTAAATCCTTGTTCGTTTTGTGAAATTCACTGGATAACAGTGTCTCTTAGCCTAATATGTTCAGGTGCATATGAGACAAAGAGGTGGGGGGGAGACTCAGCCTAGCAGCTAGGATTTCAGAGTTTATTTAAAAAGCTTGAATCTTTACAAGCCTGCCCAAATGGAAGAAAAAAGTGTATTTATCACATGGTCTAAAATTTCCCATAATATTCTTGTTGCCAATACACCAGGGAGGATGTCAGCTGTCTATTTTTAATCAATTTCATACCTGGCAGGTAGAAGTTACCAGATGATATATGACTCTTGCAAAGGAAATACTATGGAAATTAAGTTATAAGGCTTAAATTCAGTGTAGAAAAAATCCTCAATCTTTTCTGTTTCCTCTCTGGAAATAGACAGAAATTTGAGAAACAGTTGTTTTATTCTTTACTGTATTCCACCTATTTCTCTCTTTTTTTTGCCAGCCTATAGCTTCACGTATATTATTGTTTTATTGGGCCTCTTCCTCTGCATGCTCTGGGGGCTAACCCCAAATCTGGTGCTGACTGTAGTTTTGTTCTATGAATATTTCTACTGCTTCCTGTAAAGTTTTATTCCGGTGTGTTTCATGTATATAGTACCTTTTAATTTGCAAACTCCCTGTAGTTTTGTTCTGTAAGGAGGCGATGTACTCCACCCTCCCTTTCTGCACCACTTCTGCCTTTCAGGCTTCCTACATCCACACCCAGGCTATCTCCAGAAACACTTGCTGCTTGAAATGTTTGTAGGTTTACTTCATGGATATCCCAGTTTCCAGTGGGGACCCAAAACCTAACATTCTCTTTGTCTCCATTTAATCCTCTCAACAGCCCAGTGTGGTAGATTAGACTGTGAGAGAGTGACTAATCCAGCAAGACTCCAGAGCAGAATGGGGATTTGGTCCTAGCTCCCAATATCACACTGAAGCTGGTGGCCAATTTTGAGATTCCCAGATTTATTTACTGCTTAACTATTCCTTCTACATTGCAAATAGTATTCGAGGGGTGGATGGAGGAATGTTGTGGACATAACCTGGCCAGGATGCTTTGATTCCCTTAATTCCCTTAATTCTTGCCACTGCAACTCCAATCATCCTGACTCCAGTGGTCACTTGTGAAAGCCTTGTTTTCTGATAACTTATGTGTTCCAGAGGCAATCATGGCTTCCATTGCAAAAAAACAGGGGGTTGAGGGTTTCTGGAGATTATTTGGGCCAAGATATTCCAGTTTCCTTCATGTTTGGTACTGGAACTTCCACGATCACCCTGAAGCCATTTAGAGGCTTCTACCTGTGTTTCCTGGTGAGAGATACATGCCACATATAGATCTTTTTATTATTATAGATTTTTAATAGTATTTAGGGTACACCGACTGTCCACCACTCCTCACCTTTCCAGGAACTCAAAGCAGCTTACAGTTGCCTTCTTTGGAGTTCCACAGGGTGCAGTCCTATCACCTATGCATTTCAGACTAAATGGAAAGTCCTTAGGATAAATCATTTGTAGGTTTGTGGTTAGTTATCATCGTTTTTTTACTCTATTGTTTTCATTGTTAGTAGAACTTTTCTTATTTCATTGCTTGTCATGGACTGGTCTTTACCCTATTTTATTGTGCTTTAGATTTTTTTTTGCTCAAATCTGATCTATACATATAGCAAAATGAAGTAGAGAAGAAGAATAGTTGATTTTTATACCCTGCTTTTCTTTGCCCAGAGGAGTTGCAAGGCGACTTACAATCTCCTTCCCTTCCTCTCCCCACAATAGACAACCTGTGAGGTAGGTGAGGTTGAGAGAGTCCTGATATTACTGCTCAGTCAGAACAGTACTGTCAGGGCTGTGATGACCCCAAGGTCACCAAGCTGCCTGCACGTGGAGGAGCAGGGAATCAAACCTAGTTTGCCAGATTAGAAGCAGCCACTCTTAACCACTACACCACCCTGGAATGTAATGGTAGAGTTCTTAGGTGTAGAATGGACTTGTCCTACTCCTGACATCAGGTAGCAAGATCAAATCAAATCACAGACCTGTCCGATATAAAATTTACAGAGTCTGAAATGTCACAGAAATTATAAACTGAGTAAAGTAGAATAAAAGATATAAAATACAATATAAAATATGAAAAAGTTGTAAATTGCAAAATATGGTTATACAAAAATTATTCTCAACCCTCTGCAGAATAGGTAGCAAGATCACATTTTTGAATTATCCCATTTGTAAACATGCTGAATGAAAATACTAAACTACTGGATCAAGGAAAAAGATTTCTTCTTGGCTGTAGGGAGTCAAGGGGCCCTACTTTTCTGTATCTCCAGGGGTAGTTGGGTGTATAATAGCTGGGTTACCTGAAAGTAGAACCTACAAGTTAAAAATACCATGTGATAATTCTACCCTTTGGATAGAATGTATTTACCCATACACATGAACAGTTTTGCTGCTATTTCCAAAGATGTGAAGAGAATCCTGCAATTCTTACATGATCATTTTTTTCTTACCTCAAATAAAGTATATCTGTCCTGGTCTAATGAATACTTCAAAATGTACTTAGCTAAAAGGCCAGCCTATGTTCAGAAGAAATTGGAACAGATGTCAAACAGTTCACAAGAATAAGATATAAATGAACTTGGGTTGTTAGGCAATTAGAAGAAGCTACTGGAAAACAGCCGCTGGATATGTTCATGTTAATCCATCCTTAGTCACTGACCCAGAATTTCACTCCTTGCTTTCTCATGTGTATTCATGCTTTTGCTTATATAGTTATCTTGTTTTGCTATACTTTGTTCTCCTTAAATTCTTCCTAAAAATCAATTTATTTTGAGGTGTCTTGCTTTAAGTGACCGAGATTATAAACTATGTGTCTGGGCTAATTGGAACGGGTGGGAGGGATCAGCTAGTGACAGAGGTGATTGGCATTAAAACTTAAAGGCGGCCGTGAATCACGGGGCCGCCATTGACGCCGCGGATAGCGGGACCTCATGGAGTGACTCGGCATGCCTTTGCATGCGCGAGCGCGGGCCCAGTGGCGCGAGTGATGGCAGAGGAGGCGGGCACGTGGGAGCCTTTATAAGGCGCCACATGTAGCTCCCCAGCCTCTCTGCCGCAGACCTCACTGGACAGCAACCCACCTGCTCACCCTTCGTTATCAGTTGGTTCATTGTTTATTTTGTCACATTTTCGGTTTAAGGGGGGTATGAGCATGTTCCTTTGTTTGCATACTGGAACCCGCGGTGGAGGGGTCTCAATAAGAGATTGGCCCAATAACAAGTGCAGCCCCCCGGCTGGGGAGACTAGGGGTTCGGGGCCAGGCAACTGTGGCGGCCAGAATGCGGTGGGCACCCGGTGACCATCACAAACTGCCTACTCATGGCATGGGTAGTATGGGCAAGGGGTCTGCCTCCCAGTTGAGAGGAGGCGGGTCCCAGGGGGATCAGCTACCCACCAAGATGCAGCCGGACGGCTGTAGACCTGCACTAGCTCATGCCTTGCCCGGCTGGAGGGTGGTTGTGCCAACCTGCAATAAAGCTGTGACCCTGTTATCACCAAGCATGAGTCGTGTAATTATTGGCCCATCCCAATTGTCAGTCAATATTTGGTTGCTGCTGAAAATGGCATCTGTATATCAGCATTCACATGAGAACATGAAACTGCATTATACTTAGGCTGACCATTGGTTTTTCAGATTAGCATTGCCTATTTTGACTGGAAATAAATCTCAAGAATCACAGGAAGTAGTCTTTTACATCACCAACTTCCTGAGCTTTTGAGTCAAAATGCCTGGGATTGAATATGGGATCCTGTGGATGTCAGGCAGATCTTCTAGCACCGAGCCACAGCTCTTTCCTTGCAAAAGTTGTAACATTTTTAAGATCTTTTCCATTTGGTTTGACCCATGGTACCATGGCTTGATCTCATGGAGATCTGGGTCTGGTTCATGCATGGTCATTGCTTGATAATGGCAACATTTAAGAAATGCAGATTTGTCTAGGTTTGTACAACTCAGCTTTTGATCTGCAGTCAGCTGACAGGTTCCAATTGAATGCTTCGTGGCTCCTGATTGGCCCCTCCAAGTTTTTATCATGGACTTGGCCTGCCCTCTGCCCTCCCTTTTACCCCTTAGCGCTTTATTTATACCGCTTCACAGGAGCGGTTTACAGATATTGTTATAGTGTTACAGCCATTGTTATTAATATTAATGTATGGTTATTAATATATAAAGAGCCTCTTGTGGTGCAGAGTGGTAAGGCAGCAGACATGCAGTCTGAAACCTCTGCCCATGAGGCTGGGAGTTCAATCCCAGCAGCCGGCTCAAGGTTGACTCAACCTTCCATCCTTCCGAGGTTGGTAAAATGAGTACCCAGCTTGCTGGGAGGTAAAACGGTAATGACTGGGGAAGGGAATGGCAAACCACCCCATATTGAGTCTGCCATGAAAACGCCAGAGGCCATCACCCCAAGGGTTAGACATGACTCGGTGCTTGCCCAGGGGATACCTTTACCTTCAACTATCTTATATACTACTTGCAGGACTTAGGCAGCTGCTGTTTCTGTTATTTTTGCCTTGTTTTAACAATGTTAATATTTATATGATGTTTTCTAAGTTGAGTTTCAGGCATTATTCTTTCATTGCATTTTATGTTGTTTTATAAGCCTGGAATATTCCAGGAAAAGAATAGGAAGATATACATTTTGTAGTAGAATAATATAAATGTAAGAGCCTCTGGTGGCGCAGAGTGGTAAGGCAGCAGACATGCAGTCTGAAAGCTCTGCCCATGAGGCTGGGAGTTCAATCCCAGCAGCGGCTCAAGGTTGACTCAGCCTTCCATCCTTCTGAGGTTGGTAAAAAAGCTTGCTGGGGGGTAAACGGTAATGACTGGGGAAGGCACTGGCAAACCACCCCATATTGAGTCTGCCATGAGGGCAGTCACCCCAAGGGTCATACATGACTTGGTGCTTGCACAGGGGATACCTTTACCGTTACCTTTAATATAAATGTATATGAATCTTAGGTATAATAATTCAAACGTTCATCGCCTTAGTTCATCCCAATGTAATGCTTTCCAAAAAAAGGTTATTCATACATTCATTTGCCACTAATCTTCAAGCATAGGGAAATTAACCATTCTGCAGAGTTACTCCAGTCTAAGACCATTGATTTGAGTAAATTTGCATTGGATTGGACTGTCAGTATTGTAAATACATGTGTGAATGGCTCTTAGGTTAAACCATCAGCAAAATATTTTCAAAATATTTGAACTACCCTGCCTCCCCCCCGAAGGCTCAAGGCGGCTTACAGTACAATGAGTACTGCTGTGTGAACATTATTTTTATTGGTCTCCATATTAGAGTATGTAACATGGCCTCTAGCTGACAGCCATGTCCTATCCTGTGACAGATAATGCTCAAAATTCAGTCCTAGTTCTAGGCCAAGAGAAGTGAGAGCATCCTGGGTAATCATCATTCTGTTAAAATGTAGGTTATATTGTAGGTTATATTCCATTTGTACCCAGTGTCCTTTAATTAACTGGATTCCATGCTATCAATATACTTGGATTGTAATTAAAATCATGGATGAATAGCTGTATCTCAGGAAATAAGGGATGCATAGATTTTTCTCCCTAACATGAACTGGCAGGTGGTGGTGAAATATTAGAACTGTTTACAAGTTTAAACCCATTCACAGAGCAGGCATCATATTTGAATTATTGTATCATTACCTGAGCAGTGGAAATCAGAAAATAAAGCACCTTGCTATGATATATGGAGAGTTTTTATACTTTGAAATGGAGACTTGATTTTAAAAATACACTGTATACAGCCTACTTTTTATTTCCAAGGTAGATAGATCAACTAGGAAGAGCATTCAACAGTGAATAAATAATTACTGTGTCAAGTCATGCCATCCAAGGTTAAGCTCCTATACTGGAGCCAATTAATTATTTGAACATAGATTAACAAACTTGGTGCTGTTATTATTTACTATAAAAACCATTTGCTAAAAGCTATAGTATGTGTGTATGTGTGTGTGTGGGGGGGGAGTCTATTCACTAAAGAAAATGTTTACCATAATTTAGTTTCAAGGCAATTATTTCCCTACCAAATATCAATGAAACAAGTTTACAGAAAGATACAAACTCAGTTACTGACTGTAATGTTAATTGTTTAAAAATTACACATCTAGACCATTTCAGCTCTCACTGTGCTATTTCATAAGCTACCTCATAAGCCATTTTGAAAACAGAAAATCTGCATGTCAACCTTTCCCCCCCATTCACTAATAAGAAGAAAAAAAGTAACAGAGGAGCAGGAAAATTGCAAATAAACCACCCACTAACAGGTGATACTGCCTTATACTGAATTAGACTGTTGGTCTTTTTGTCATTCTACTGAGTCAGACTCTTTGTATGTTGTGACTTGTAGCTCTTCTCTGGGGTCTTAGAGGATATTCACATCACCCACTGTTGCCTGATCCTTTTATCTGGACATGGTGGGGATTGAACCTGGGACACTCTGCATATAAAGCAGTTGGTGTGCCATTGAGCCACAGCTCTACTCCAGCCTTGCAAATAAAAAGTTCAGATTGTGTTTTGCTGGGAAGCACACAGGACTGTCTCTTTGTTCTAGTTATTCATAAATCTAAACTCCACTGCACAATCTCAAATGTCCAGCTCCCAGTAGAAAAAAGATTAGTTCTAAAAACTGCAGATGAAATTGTTAGTTCATGCATCATAGGCTCTTGTCTCCATGACTGGAAAATCCAGTAGGTGAGCAGTTACAATTAATTCCCCCTTTCCCCATTTTATTAAGGTTCAGTAGCCCATAAGCCAAACATCTAAAAGTTTAAGAATGAAAAAAAAAACTAGTAAAGCAGAAATTTGTTACATCAGAAATACAGATTTCAGATGTTGTAGTGCTCTTACAATATCTGAAAAGGATGGATATTTCAGGATCCATTTTCGTAGAAATTTATCTCTTTTTCCTTTAGATTTTTTGGCAATAAAAGGGAGAATGAGATAATGAATCAAGTTCCAATATTTGGCAGTCATGGTAGTATTGGCTTGAAGGTCTTGAAGGAGAAAACAACCCTTCATCTGAGCTGTTGGTAATGTGTTGCAGTGAGCAATCATATATGATAGTCTCAATTTAGGAACTTTAAATATATTACCAGTCAGTCCTAGAGGAGATCAGCCCTGACTGCTCCTTAGAAGGCCAAATCCTGAAGATGAAAGTCAAATACTTTGGCCACCTCATGAGAAGGAAGGACTCCCTGGAGAAGAACCTAATGCTGGGAGTGATTGAGGGCAAAAGAAGAAAGGGACGACAGAGAATGAAGTGGCTGGATGGAGTCACTGAAGCAGTCGGTGCAAACTTAAATGGACTCCGGGGAATTGTAGAGGACAGGAAGGCCTGGAAGATCATTGTCCATGGGGTCGTGATGGGTCGGACATGACTTCACACCTAACAACAACAACAACAACAACAAATATGTTACAGTACAGAGGCAGACCTAATTCAGTGCAGTGTCTAATTCCAAGAGTATGTGAATTTTTCTGCCTAGCGTCACTTTGAAGAGCATTCCAGTCATATTTAAACAGTTTCTTAGTGATCTGATTTACATAAGCCCAGGTGCCTCATTTTAGCATCTGTAGTGTCATGCCATCTTGGGCTTCAAGCAGCAACAAGGATTCTTTTGGTCACTTGGGGATAATTCCTTCTCACCATCGGTTAGCAGGCAGGCAAATGGCTAATTATAAACCTGTAATAAATTCTTAGGTGAACTTATCTGTATTTGTGCTATGAAAGGTATTAATGGCTTTGAGAGCTGATATCCATGTGTTCTCTGGCTAGTCTCATTTCTGCCAGTTGGATCCCAAAAGACCCTGCAGGATTAAATATTATTGTAATTGGGTTGAATTCCAGCAGAGGTGAGATAGAAACTCAGAGTGTTACAGAAGGAGAAAATGCTTTTACATGTATAAAATAACAACGGTAGTGTAGAATTCCTGCAGTGAAGGGAAGCTGAAGGTCTTTTCAAATAGCAGGAATTATAAAAGCAAAGGTGTTTTTACCAACAGTAGCAATGTTGTAATCTGAGCATGTGATCACAAGCTCCTTCAGGTCTTCAATTTTAAAAGTTTCTAGCTTTTATTACTACAGGGAAGATGCTGGGGCAGTCCTTTTGATGTGGCACAAGGGGGTGGGGAAGAAGATAAATGGATTTGGTAACTTCTACTCATTCTGGAACAAGTAACAGTCTTTACAATTGTGAGCAATCCAATGGTCATATGTAGTTTCAGATGAGCTAGAACCTTGTTCCCATATTGCCTTCAATGTTGTAGACAGCTAAGATGGAAATTTTGTAGTCACCCAGACAATACAGGTCTGCAACTATGGAAACAGGTCACCGGACTCTCACTCAGATGAGGGAAGAACAGGCAGTTGTTAGGTCACTGAGATTAGAAAGCTCCAAGAACCAGAGATAACAGACTGATGATGAAGAAAAGGACACAGTGGGGATTGAGGAAACAGAGAGGGATGGATGATGGTAAAGGCCATGACCCAAAGCCCTTGTCTTGTAAGCATCCCATGCAAAATGCAGATTTAAAATAGTGATGGTGTTCAGGGTACACCTTTGGCCTTCTGGGTAGAAAAAAGTAAAAAATGGAAGCATCTACTGGAAACATAAGAACCAGCAGCAGGTGTCTGATGAGACACTCTGGTCTTTTAAAAGTCTGGAAATTATGTTAGTAAGTAGTTATATTTACCACTTGGATGCTTCCTTTTACATTTTTATATTTAAGAAGGGATTAATGAGTTTCTTTGAGGATAAGCCAGTCAACACCTGTTAGCCCTGATAGCTAAGTAGAGCTTCCATGTTTAGAGGTAGATGAGACAAACAGCAAGGGGTGGGGGAGAGGCTTCATTCTCTGCTCCATTTGGCTAACCACAGTTGGGAACAGGATGCAGGATTCTAGCCCTGTGATCCTACCCCACCTGGCTCTTCCTGTGTTCAAGGACAGTTACTGCTTACTCCAGGCAAGTGAGTGAGCATTAAATTGTATGGCTGAGATTATCTAATTTTACGCTGCCTGTATATGCTTCCTTGATTTTTTTCCCTCGCTGCTTCTGCCATAGTTTTGCAGAAAACGAGTTCTGCTTACAGACTATAAATGGATACTATGTTATATGCATAAAGGTAAATTCAGTTACTCTAGTTACGTGTGTCGCTAAATCCTTTTGACAAAAAGAAAAGCCAGAAATGTAACAAGAAAAGTCAGTCGAAATCTTTGGATGTTTTGTGGGCTCACCTGTGTTGTTTGTAACGGAATCATGGTGAGATTTTACAAGAGTTCTTCAGAAAAGAATAAATGACATCTGTTCAAGCATGTACACAAAACATGTACACCTGTAAACCGAAGAAAACATTTAGTAATGGAGATTTTTGTATGACTCAGTCCATCAAAATGCAAAAAGAAGAAGTAGTGGGCTGCTGATGTGCAAGAGAGCTGCAATCAGATGGATTGACTACAAATAAGGGACTGTATAGAATGTGCCAAAATATGTTTTGATAAATTTGCAGCAGGCCAATTGATTTTTACTTGCTGCAAATGTTAATGCAAATTTTCTGTGGGAAGCTGGCATTTGTCACCCGCTTGTTATAGCGCTAGAGATGTCATAAATTTAAACACTGTAATTGAACCTGAATCCACTCTGGGTTTATTTACCAGATCAAAGCACAAGTTCAGCATTCAACACTCATTCCTTTTGCCAGCATAAACTCTTGAATTTAGCAAAGTGCCAAAGAAATATTAATTATTTGAGTTACGGGAGTGCTATCCAGTCAGCCTCTTATGTGTAATAGAAGCTGAGAAGTTTCCTATAGTTGGGGCAAATCCTGCTAATAGTATGATTTGGTGTATTAATGTTCTTATAATTTAGCCAAACAGTAGGGATGTTGTCAGAATTTTGAGATTTTATTTCTACTCTCCTTGTTTTGAGGGTTCAATTTTGTGCCATTTACTATTTGTGCCATATTTTTCAGTTTTATATTTAGTTTTTGTGTGTGTGCACTAAGGTAGCCCAAGATTTCCAAAATCATGGTAGATTTTGCTGTACAGTTAAGTGGCAAATTAATGTTGATTTTTAAAAAAATCATGGTGTGTTACCATTTGGATTTGCTGCCTCTGAATCAAAGCATACCATAAATGCCATATACATTACATTAAAAAAAATACTAGCATCTGATATATGGAAACCGAAACCATTTATAACATATGAAACAAAACTGAAAAGGGCATATTTTTCATTTCTTTTGAACAGTGTGCAAAGCTGTCTAGGAATTATATAGTCTTGTGTACAAGATAATTAAGCAAGGGCTAACCTTAGTGCTGGATTATCTTTGAGCCTTACTCCTGTTCTGGCATCCCACCTTTGACTTATTCAGAACTGGAGGAGAATAGAGGGTATTCACCTTTCTACTAACATAATTATTTGGTAGCAAGAAAGCCTAATTGGATTAATAAAAATGTAAATTTCTGTCTGCTGCAGCATACTTTGTTTGTATCCAAGCCAGAACATGTTCAAGCTAGATTGTTGTTAGGGGATTTTTAAAATAAATACTTATTCTGATCATAAAACAAGCTGCATTGCAAGTAAAATTAATATTCAGTATCAATGCTGACCAAAGACTAATGTTGGCTGAAAGCTTCGTGACAAGAAAAGAATAGCTGTTTTATTCCTATAATAGAAGACAGACAGAGTCATGATTGAGATTGTCAAAGTATCTAGTTAATTTATGTAACGTGTGCCTACCTAGAAGGTTAAAAGCTGATCTCAAACAGCTCAAGGCATTTGGTGCATGGAATAGATTGTTAAATCTCAATCTATCAGTTTGTTTCATCTTTCAAGGAGGCTATTCAAATCACACTGTGACAAGGGAATGGTGTTTGAAATTCACCTCGCAAACACACTCTGAATTGTTTTCTTCACTCTGTGAAACCCTCCTTCCTTGAAAGAACACACATTGTTTGAATTTGTGAAGGATCAATCAGCAATTTGCATTTCAAAAGACATATGAGGTGTTTCCCAGTTAATATACTCTGCAATTTCCCAAGTTCACTAATACCTTCTATTTATGGACCAAAATTTTCTTTCTTGGCTAATAAGATAAAAGAAAGTTTTTAATTAAAAATGTAATTTTGTTTTGATTTTTTAAAAATGTTACAATTACATGTTAATACCTTATCGTTTATTTCCTTTGGATAGAACTTGGTGATGGAGTCATATGTAAAACATGGCCCCTATTTTGCACATAGTGGTTGAGCACTGATACAGTGCTGATACAGTTTTGTGAATTAAATCAAATATGATCATATAGTGGCATCTGGTTCAAACATAATTCATTAAGCCATTTCATCTGCCCCTCAGTGGGCCTACCAGATTTGGGTGCCGTGAACAAAATTCTGGTTACATCCATATGAGACATTAAGTTGGATCCTATACCAGTATGCTGAAAAGAAATCATGGAAATAGTTCATGAAAAGCCATTCTAAAGGAGAAAATTGTTAAAGCTTCCAGAAAAATGTCATATTCTGTGTTTTTTTTTCTGTGATGGAATGTTACATAGTAACATAGTGAACATAATTCAGAAATGTTTTACAGACTGTTTTATGTATTGTTCTCTGTTATAATGTAAACTGCCCTGAGCCTCCGGGAAGGGCGGTATAGAAGTATGATAAATAAATAAATAAATAAATAAATAAATAAATAAATAAATAAATAAATAAATAAATAAATAAATAAATAAAAACATGCAGCATGTGAAAACTTGGATGGTGAACAATATATTAATAATAAACAGCATCGTCTTTTTAATTTCTGGATCTCTTAGACTGAAAGATCAGATTGCTGTGATGAAGGAATTGCAAGCAACCAATAATAGCTTGTTTCGTTCCTACTAACCAAACCTGTAAGCCAGGATTAAGCTCTACAGCCCTGATTTGTAGCTATGGCCTTTCCTCATAGGTGCTAATGTCTTGCATATCCTTCTGTGACTTCCTTTTGTATCTGTTTATCTAATTCCATCTTGCACTGGATTCTATGTTAATCCTTTTTCACTTATCTGTCAACCAGTGGGAATTATTCTCACCCACTCTGGGTGAACTGTTTATGCTTTTCATTGGATCTTGTTTTAAACCAGCCTCCTTCTCCCTTTCTGTTGTGAGTCTAAAAGTATCATCCTTCACCATTCCCTCTAGTGAAGTTGGCTCAAACCCGGCTCGCCAGATTAGTAGTTGGTGCTCCTAACCACTACTCGAAGCAGGTGTGGATTTTATTTTGGCTTTTGGTATTGCAAGACTGCAATTTTGGTGGTGCAAGTGCTTTACTATGCATTCCTAAGCTAGCTGGGTGCAGTGAATCTTGTTGTGCAAACAACAAGAGGCTTCCGTTCTTTAATTTATTTTCTTTCTTGAATTTCTATACTGCCCTCCCATAAGGGTTGGGGTGGTTTGCATAAAACATCATGGAGGGGACCAGCAGATGTTGTTGAGTCAGCCGGCCTCAACTGAATGTTTGGTGGAGGAGCTCCCTTTTACAGGCCCTTTGAAACCCCAACTCTTCTTCTTCTTCAATTAGCTACAGTGTCAGGCATTTGTGAAACAATGAGGCCGAATATTGGAGGATTAGTTGTGGCTTCAAAAAAACATCAGGTTTTACTGGCTTTCTTATGTATGTGTAATTTACAAGTTGAAGCAGACGAGGAAGATCTTTTTCACAAGCAGGAATTGTATAGGTGTACAGAGATCTTTTAGATTTTTTAGAGCCTCTTGTGGCGCAGAGTGGTAAGGCAGCCGCCTGAAAGCTTTGCCCATGAGGCTGGGAGTTCGATCCCAGCAGCCGGCTCAAGGTTGACTCAGCCTTCCATCCTTCCGAGGTCGGTAAAATGAGTACCCAGCTTGCTGGGGGGTAAACGGTAATGACTGGGGAAGGCACTGGCAAACCACCCCGTATTGAGTCTGCCATGAAAACGCTGGAGGGCGTCACCCCAAGGGTCAGATGTGACTCGGTGCTTGCACAGGGGATACCTTTACCTTTACAGAGATCTTTTAGCTAATCTAGAAATTATAATTAGATATGGCAGAAGATTAAGGTGTGACTTGAGGTATGGTATTGAAAGGCATTCATAACATGGCATCTGCTGGTTGCTGTAGCAGAGATACCTGTTCTTTTTAAAGTTCCCTTCTATGCACATCTAAGCAAAATGGCACAATTTTTTTGCAGGGTTTCCATTCATCAGCTTTGCTCTGCTTGAGGAGGTTTTCTGGTTTCTTTATCAACCTTACCGACAGCCCTCCTTCTCAATTTCATGTTCACCTTTGCTTTCCAAAAGATGCAGCTGGCAAATCAGATTGCATTAATGGAAAATGCCCTGGCCTAGAAAAACAGCTTTTTACTACTGACAGAATGGACTGATTGAGCGAAAGCTGGTCGGACACACGGGCTCCCCCCCCCCCCACTGGGAAAAGTGGCACATTTGAAAGGCTTGCTGGAGTGCAATTTCAGCATCTCTTTTCCGTTTGTTCATTTCCTGCCACCGTTGCCTATCAGGGACATGGTGGACATTAACTATTTCAGTGGAAATAATGTGATGATACAGGGTGTTCAGCTCTCCCTGACTCCGATGCTTTCGTCCAGTCAAAAGTATTAACAGGGCTTTGTGTCTTTCACTGTTATTTCCAGGCGAAAAAAGCAGCTGAGCCAAAAGGCGTTAAAGATTACAAGAGCCCTGCAAGCACAGAGTGCAAATCCATTACATGAGGAGGAAGAGGCTCTTGTACCACTCCTGTTGGCCATTTACTTGTTCAGTTGTTTTGCATTGTTCAGTCTTGGTCTATCTCCTTAAAGAGATCCATGCTGAGTCCCGCAAGCTCGATTCTTTATTAACTGCTTACATTTGGACAACATTTTTTTTAGTTAGCATGAACATCTGACCTTTCCTGCCTCCCTTTCCTTGCTTTCCAAGGCACCACCTTCTGTCGCATTCCACCCACACAGGTGAAATTTCACAAGCCCTTCATCATCTCTCATAACTTAAGCATCCGGACACACCTATCTAATTGTCATTTATATCCGACAGTCGGTGCCTCTGGCAGCCCCTGAGCTCACATTTCCTCAACATTTGCTGCAAAACTTTTCTCATTTGACTGACACCTTCCTCAGAACCTGACAGCGAAGAGTCCCAATTTGGCTCCCCCTACCTTTTAAAAATGTGTAGCCAGTACGGTCTTTTGTTTCCCTACCCCAGAGCTTTCTTCATGACTTCTTCTAAAAAAAATAGTCCAGCTTCCCAGGTATGCAGTACTGGAAAACACTGACCTTGAATTCCAGGCTGCTTTGAATTGCAAATGTCATGTATTACAGTTTAAGGGTGGGGACTCAATTCTGCAGCAGAGTTTAACCCTTTTGTAACCCTGCTTCAGATTAGGTGCATAACAAAACAAAATTCTTCCTGCTGCTAGCATATTAACTTTTATGGAGGTTGATCTTTAACCGCAGTAGCTGGAAACATTGCAGTTTTTCAGGGTGGCTAGTTTGCTGCCTTTGACATGCTCAGCCTTTTGTGATGTTTTTATTCATGACACCACGTGCTCTGGGATGGAAACAAAAAAATCTCAATCAGTGCTCTCATATCAGAATTCTTTTGGTGATTCTGTCATATGCAATTTCGACAGGGAGGGACAGAATTGATTTTTGCTTACCCAAGTTGGAAATGCACTAAGGCATAACCAAATCACAAGCCCAGGTTTGTTTTTGGGGGGGTTTGGGGGAAAGGGTGTTATTTTGTGTGCTGTAAAGCAGTGCAAGCAAGCTGCTCTCATGCATGAATGCACTTCTTTGTTCTCCTCTCTCGATGGGACGAAAGCAATTGGGAGTCTAAAGGGGTACATTTTATCTGGAGCTGGAATCTGGTTTATTGGAGTGAGAACTCTCAAGTATTACACTCCATTGAAGCTCTAAAGCAAACATCCAGGTAATCATGTATTATTGAGAGCTGAGCACATCCAGTCGAATGATGGCATTAAATATTTGCACAGTCAAGCCCCACTTAGGTTGACAAAGGTGTTTGTGCTGCCACTGTGTGTGTCGTGCCCAACAGCAGGCTAGCAAAAAACAGCAAGACCGATCCGTACACACACACATACACATATGCACATGTAGTCACCCTATCTGTGATTTTATTATTTCCCACTGGACAGCTGATCCTGCAGACTCACAGTTTTCTGCTGGCACTGTGCAAACGTACAGAACCGCTAGTGGTTGCTGTTTGGCTGCAAATTCGCAAGGGAGAAATATGTGCAGAGAATAAACTTGACACATTAGACATGCCATAACTAATTCATTGCAGCCATTCCTTCAGCTAACCACCACTACAACACTTCCCTGTGTTTTCTTTTTCTTTTTTTTTAATGACCCTGTTTACTGGAGGATGCTGCTTCCTGTTTCCTCTTCTTAAACGCTGCTATGAAAAATGAATTCAGGTAGTTCCGATAATGCCTTTGTATGAACTAGTTGTCCTCGCAAGTGCACGAAGCATTGACTCTGGTGTCATACTTGCACAGATACTTTAGGCATACCTACCTGACAGGAAAATGAATGCTTTAGATACTTAAGTGATGGACTCTGCTCTTAACACAGCAAGCCAACTAACAAATCAAACAACCTTGGCTTTGATCTTCAAACTGCTTAACTCCCAGAGAATGTAACTGAGGGCTGTGAACTAACCCAGAAGAAGTGCTTTGAAGATCACTGTTATGCATTCTCCAGAAATGCCACGAAAAGTGCATCACGTAGAAATATGTGGGTAGCTTACACTGCCTCCATCTCTTCTCTCATTTGTGGTCTGCTCATTTAAAATTGATGGGTTGAATCCTACCATTTTGTTTTTCTTGTACAAGGCTTTTCCTTGTCAGCAGGAATATCTTGCACCAAAGGAATACCTGAGTGTTGATGGAAAGGAATAGCAGCATTTATTTGTTTGATTAGATTTTTAGGTGTCATTCATCCAAACAGTTTTGGGGTGGCTTACAATATTAAAACCAATAGGGTAAAACAACATAAAAACAAATATTAAGATTAAGTTATTAGATTTTTTTAATATTAAATTTTATCATTAATATATACTATATAAAATGATTAGATTAGACAGAGAGCCAGCTTGGTGTGGGAATGAGTGTGGGAATGAGCTTGGTGTAGTGGTTAAAAGCAGCAGCCACTAATATGGGGAACAGGGTTTGATTCGCCATTCCTCCACATGCAGCCTGCTGGCTGACCTTGGCTAATTGCAGTTCTCTCAGAGCTGTCTCAGCATCACCTACCTCACAGGGTGTCTGTTGTGGGGACTGGGGAGAGGCAGGGAGGATAATTGTAAGCTGCATTGAGACCACTTCTAGTGGCAAAAAAGTGGGATACAAAACAACAGCTCCTCTATTCTCTATTAAAAATTTTGGCTAGCACCATACCACTAAAAAAAGAAAAAGCCTAAACATGTGGATTAATCTCCAAAGGCCAACCTAAACAATTTCAATTTGTATGCCTTATGGAAACAAAACAAGTCAGGCAGGGCTTGAGTGTCACCTGAGAGTGCCTCCCACAGAGTGGGGGCCACAACTGAGAAGGCCCTTCCTCTGGTGACAGCTAACTGAACCAACCTGGGGTCAGGCACCCGCAAGAGGCCTCTAGATCAGCGGTGCCCAACCCCCAGTCCAGGGACCTGGATCAGTCCGTGGATCAGTTGGTACTGGGCCGTGGCTCCTCCTCCCCGGCTGCTGCCTCGGGGGCTGCCCTGCTACTCTGCCGCCGGCTCACCTTTGGTGCTCTCCAGCGCCCACCATGGCTGGGGCTCCCCCTTGGTGTGGCACTGCGCAGCTGCTGCTGGCAATGCTCCCCAGCGGGTGGTGGGAAGTCAGGGGTGCCGGCAGGAAAGCAAGTGGAGCAGGGGCTCAGGCAGCAGCAGCGACGTCCCTCGGCAAAAGACTACTCCCCCAGGCCTCAGGAAAATTGTCAAGCGTTGACTGGTCCCCAGTGATAAAAAGGTTGGGGACCACTGTTCTAGATAATGACTACAGGGAGTGAGGGGGGATGGAATGAGAGAGACAGTCCTGTAGGTATGAAGGTCCCAGAGCATTAAAATATTTAAATGTTAAATATAAAGGATTTAAAGGTTAACACCAACACCTTGAATTTGATTTGGAGATTAATTGGTAGCCAATGAAGCCACCACAGAACTGGAGTAATATGATCTGACCACGATACATCTAACCCATTATGAGCCATGGCCTGCATCGCCCAGGCTAGACTGATCCCATTAAATAGCCTTCTCAACTTTTTTACTGTTGAGAAACCCCTGAAACATTCTTTAGGCTTCAAGAAACCCCAGAAGTGGTGCGATCATACAGAATACGGTTGGATCATACAGAATTGGATCATACAGTTGGATCATACAGAATACATGCCCAACTAGGGCCCCTTCCCTTCCCACCCCCTTCAGGCCCATCATTGGTCATTTTGGGAGGAGGGAGGTCAACATGACCATATATGGTCATATCACCAGATAAATTAACTCCCACCCATTCCAGAAACTGTTCAAGGGCTGTAATGAAACCCCCTGGGTTGGCCCTGGTGAGTACTTAGATAGGAGGCCATCAGGGACGTTGAGGATTAGTACACAGAGGTGATGGTAAAAACCACCTCAAGCTCTGGCCTTGAAAAACCAATGGGGCCACCGTAGGTTGGTTATGGTTTGACAACACTTTACGCACACTCAATCCAGTATGTGAGAGTGAGGTAACTTCTACATGCAAGGAAAAGAAACGAGACCTACTGAAATAATTCACTGTGTTGAGCTGTGCATTACTTTGGCTTACAAAGATTCCCAACAGTGGTCTCTGTCCTACCATTTCTCGCAGCATAGTCTGAAGTCTTCCTCCAACAAGTGGTTCTTAGGGGCTAAATGAACAAACTTTGTGGAGCACAGTAGTAGAATGCAGGTCAGTGTGTAAGCACTCACAAATTGGACACCTGAGACTATAGAACAGGCTTTCTCAACAGGGGTTTCATGAAAACCTGGGGTTTCTTGATGACCCTGGAAGGTCTTTGATAATATATATATTATCAGGTGATATATGGTTATGTCGACCTGCCCCTCCCTCCCAAAATGACCAATGATTGGCCTGGAGGTGGTGAAAAGGGGAGGGTCCACAGTCATAAAAATCCTTGCTGACCAAGACTTATTGCACATGGTAGTAATTGGAGTCCAGAAATGTAAGTACTCTCATTTTAATTGGGGGGAGCAAGGGGTGATGGAGTGTTGGATGCCTGCCCCAGCCATGTTCCTGCTCCAATGGAGTAGGCTGCTGGGTCATTCTGGCATTGAGAGATGTGGGTGATGGAGTGTGATATCACATTTAATGGGAGTGTCTGGCTGATGTCACTTCTGGTAATGTGACTTCTGGGGATAGGGCAGGGAGGTGTGGCCTGCTTACATCACTTCCGGGGTTTCTTGAAGCCTGAAGACTGTTTAAGGGGTTTGTCAATAGTAAAGAGGTTGAGAAAGGTTGCTCTGGAACACTTACAATGCAGTCCTATGCAAAGTTACTCCAGTCTAGGACTTCTGGTTTCAGTGTGATTACACTGGGGTAACTCTGTATGGGATTAGGCTGTTACACTGTTTGATGTTGCTAGTCTTATCACAAAAAGAAGAAAGCATCCATCGGTAGCTTTCCATGCTAACCAGTCTCATTGGTTAAGCTCTGGGTTTCTATTTTTGATACTAAGGCAAAGTTTTGCCTTTCCAACTGGTCCTGAGTGTATACAGAATCATTAAAAACGTCTCTTCATTAAAGCTGCAGTAAAACAGGACTTCTGCAGGGGAAAAACTGCAATTAAATCATAACGAAGTTCCAGTTTTATACTGGGCTCATACCTTTGCTGGGTCTGCTAGAAATTTAAGTGGAGATTGCTTACACATATCCAGTCTGTGTCCTCAAATGACCTCTGAAGTATGCAGTGAGGTGAGAGAGCAAGATATGAGTTCATTCACACCTTAGAGACCAAGCTTTGGGGTGTATAAGCTTTTGAGAATCAAAGCTTGATGAAGGGAGCTTTGACTCGAAAACTTATACTCTTGAAATCTTGTCAGTCTTTAAGGTGCTACTGGATTTGAAGCCAGTTGTTCTACTCCAGCCCAGCATGGCTACCCTCTGAAACTGTCTTCATGAATGGTGAGCTAACAGTTTGTATCAGAAACACAGAATTAGGTCATGAGGTTATGATTTTGTCCGTGAACCTTATTGGTTGTGGGCTGTCTTCTCAGCTCCTAATCTTCTTTTAGGAGCTGTCAGAGCCACCATAGTAGTAGTAAAGGCAGGAGGAGGGAGAAAAAGGTGGGGTAAGTTGCGGGTAGTAATGTCATTTCTGGGGGCATGGCAGGAGGCGTGGCCAGCTGACATCACTTCTGGGACTCCTCGAAGTCTGAAAAATTATTTCAGGGGCTCCTTCACAGTTGATCTAAGATGTAAATATGTCTCATTTATTCCTATACAAAGAAAAGTGCTATAGCATGAAGCCATCCCTATTACTCTGTCAAGCACAAGCACAATATTTCCATATCACAGGCTTAACATACAGCCTGTGGATATGAATTGCAGTTCGTAGCAGCACAGTCTTCAGCAGAATTACAGTCTTTCAAGGCTGCAGTGGGCCTTCTGTCCCTGTTAGCAAAATCATCTGAGATTTGTAAACCTTCTTCAGTGATATTCTGATGTCCTGTGAACTAGACACAGGAAAAAAAGAACGTTTACTAGAGCATGATTTAAGCTCCAGAAATCAGTGCTAGCAGTAATGTAGCAATAGAATAGTAACAGCCATCTTAAAGCACTTTGGCAGCTTTCCACCTAAGACTGCCATCTTCCAGGAAGGACATGACGATCGCCTGGAATTAGAGCTGATCTCCAGAGAACAGGAGATAATGTATGGTCTGTGGCATTCTACCCTGCTGAGCTCCCTTGTCCAGGCTTCATCCCCAAATCTTCAGAAATTTCTTAGCCCAGAGATGGCATTTCCACTCCTGCTCCAAGTCCCAGAATCCTGAAGACATTTTTATTTGTTTCTTCTTGAGTCACAGTCAGCAATGTTCCTGGCACAATTGCTGTCCTACCAATATACTGTACATTTTAAAATATTTTATAACAAGTGTATACATAAGCTTCACCTCGCTATGCAGATTGTGACCTGGCAAACAATTTTCTTCAGGCAGTGACTTTTCTTCACCACTAGGTGGTGGTTGCAGTTTTGATGCTTCCCAAGGTTCACATCAGAAGACAAGCATCAGTGATTCACACATTACATGACTGGCACAAGTGATTTTACTGCAAAACCCCTCAGAAACAGCGTGCCCTTTTTGGGTTCAATGTCCCAATCATGGAGAAATCTACTGCAGCTAGCAATGTAAAGGCATTTCTGAAGTTGTCAAAAAGTATATTCTAAAGTGGTTTTGTTCCATGGATTTTAGTGATGATTCAGCAGAAGTTGTTTATGAGTTCATTTTGAGAATGAAACTTGTTTGGTGAGATTGTCACCAGTACTTTTCAGTCACAGAAAACTTGATGGAATGCAGAAGTGTTTTGTGTGGCCTCTATAAGTATTCTGAAATGGGTACGGCTAGTTAGACTTTGCCTTTAATCTTTTCCCCCCCTGGCAGAAGTAACTGGTTGAGATATTTCTCCTTGTGAATTTGACATTGGTGGGAAAATAGCTATGAATTCTTCAAGTTGGGCTCTTGCACACAAAAGGCTAATTTATTTATTTTGCTGGTATGAAGTTACCCTGACACCGATATGCTAAAGCTTCACTGTACTAAGCCATTTCAAGCACCATTGGGATGTCACCAAGAGCATTCTGTTAATCATTTTAGTAAAATTAAACCTTAATACCTTTTATTGAAACGAGATAAAAGTAATGGCATAGGAACTGTAAACTGATAGCTCTAATCTTATCATTAGGATACTGAGCCAACATCAGAGGTGATAAGGGTAGCAAGCAGTCTAAAGGCCTCTGAGCATTTTAAACAGTAGTGGCACTTTGCAAAAATTGGTAAAAGGTATCCAGGGCAGCTTTGCTACTAATTTCCATATCAGATATACGCAGTAAACAAATAAATCCTGTGCTTGCTGACTGATAACTTTCATTGTTGGAAAGAGATTAGGGAGTGTAGCTTGTAGTGCCTAAGGGGATTTCCCTTCCCCCTTGGGCCACCAGCATTACTGTTCCTGGTAATTCAGACTCCATGACTCACTTTTCCCCACGGAAGAGAAAAATTTTGGTCATGAGTTGAAAGAGTAGATTCTGCTTTGTCTCATTCATTCTTCTGGAACAGAGTGTGGCATTCTTTGGACAGTAAATCTTAGCTTTGTTTTTAAATCAAATGTAAATAAATTTAATACACAATGAAATTGCACAGTCAGTAGGCTTCTCTGAGTATATTCCAAATATGTCCAGATAATGGGTTGTATCTTATGAAGGCATGAACACCAGAAAATTGCTGTTCAGCTAACTGAGGAAGAGGAAAGGAGGTTATGTTGCTTAATTTCCTCCCCATTCCACCCCCCAACAGTATCATGATGCATTTTGTGTATTAGGGTCCACTGATCCTCACTTGAATTTTCAATGCTTGTAGGAGGCTGCTGGGAAAATATGAATATGAGGAATATCTGCTGCCATAATCTCCTCCTGCTTTCATAAACTCCTCTTTCCTTGCTGCCCAGCCCCAAGTGTAATCCATTCAGATTACAAAATATTTGTATATTGTTTGCCAGCCACAACACTTGGTATGGAGAACTTTGTCCACTAGAAACTACCAACTTGTTCCCCAAGTGCCTTGGTGTATCAGAGCATGAGAGGGGGCTATAATATGGCTCCAGTAAAGTTGGGTTTATGCTATGACTATTCCTCATTTCCAGAATGGGCATGGGATTTTTTGGAAAGCAGGATTTCCTAGGTTTTGTTCTGGATATGTGACTGCTCTGACTAAAGCTGATGGTCCCTGCATTAAGTCTCCTAAATTCCAGGTCATTCCTATACCTTGATCCTGGTTTGAGCTTCCAGTAGTGAGCCTATACTTGTTCCTATATGTGATACACAGACACTTAGGAAATACTCTATGATTTAACATCTCGTATTGATTGCATAAATGAAAAAAGATCAATGTTATACCAAATCAACTTTGACATGTGCAGAATTCTTGCATGGTTTAAAATTAGCCAACCAAAATTATTTTTCCAGTTATGGTAAAAATTTGGGCCATGATCCCTTTCAGCATATGCAGGATTAATACTGTGCTCAGTGAAGCTCCTTTTTCTCCATCCTTTTCCAGCAGTCCTCCAATATGTGTATATCACAGGATCACTGTAAAGACCAAGACCCTGTGCATGCTTCCTTTCCTCCCAGTTTACCAGCTACTTGATATCTGGTTTCCTGTAAGCTGTGTGCTGCTTTCTCCATATGCAGAGAGCTGAATCATGCATCTTTAAAATGGCACCTTCAAACTAACTACTGTGCCCAAACCTCTGAGCTCTTAGAATATCTGCTTGGGTCACTGGGCTGGAACTTTAAGACATGCCTAGAAATATTTCTGGGATTGGACAGCACTTCAAAACACATTGGTAATACTAAGAGGCTGCATTGGGGCATGTATTATTTTCAGTGACTCATCCCATGTATCATCACTCAGTTTTTAAAAAGGGTTTCATCACAACAGTGTTTCCATTCAGGAGTGAAGGGATCGTGTTGCAGCACTACTAGTGATACATTTTTCTCCCAGATAAATTCTTGGCTCCCTTTGCTTGTTTGTGATAAAAGGCTATAACAAACAAATCAGCATATTCACACTCCACTTGATAATTTACTTGGCATCGCTGAAAGTGACTTCTTGTTTATACATGGATAAGATTTACTGGACTCATTAATAACCCTGCAAAAACCAGAATAAATAAATACAACTCATCATTCTAAATCAGAACAACTTGAAAAGGCTAGGGAATTTACCTGCCAGGGCTTGTGGTCTTCTGTTTCCTACCCAGTGAGACAAGAACAAAAGCCATACAAAAGCTGCCAGAATGTATTCTGTCTCTAAAGCCTGTGAGCAACTGTTGATGGGGTTGGTCCAACTCTTCATTTTAACCTGTTCTTATCATGGAATATTATTTGTTTTCATTCTTAGCACAGTGAGGAATTTCAGATTTTGAAATTTACATCCATCACACAGTTTTCCTTGAGTACCTTACAACTCTTTAATGTGAAATACTTGTAAACAGAGAATCTGTATATTCACACTCGTAGAAAAAGAGTCTTGGATTTCAGTCTTAAGTACACCTACTACAGAGTAAGCCCCCATTGAACTTAGTAAGACCTTGGAGCAAATATGCTTAGAATTGTATTTCCATGTCTCCGTTCTTTACTGACCATGTTCATTTTGACATTACAAGAGTCTTAGCTTATACAAAATGACCAGCCTACATAATACTTCACTTAAATTTCAAAGCAAATTTTGTTGCATTCGGAGAACTGCTTTACCATCGTGCATGTTTGGGTTAGCTGGAAACAGCTAATGTAGATTGAGATGACCAGAATGGCACTAATCAGCCTGTGCAATAACTGATTGCTTAATCCCTGTACAAAAGATTGACAGAGACTGGGGGTATAGAAACTCTGCTTGCATAAGGAGATTAGCAGGTTTGATTGTCTTCCTCCCAACTTAAATAATTAGCACTTCTGAACCACATTTTAACTATAGTGTCCTAGTGAATAACACTTTTACTCTGTGTTGACTTAATTGTATTTAGAGATGTAACATTTCCCAAAAAACGTTGAAGCCATGATAAAACAGCAACTGAAATTTTGAGAAAATTGAAATATATGCATGTAACAAAAAACATGCATAATTTTATATTAGTTTAGCATATACAATTGTATTTTTGGGGCTGATTTAGGGCATACAGAAGTATAAATACCTTAGTATTCTTTGGTAATTTCAGAAGGCAGTCCAATTAGTCACTGGTACAAAATTAAATAGGAGTCCTTCAGGACTACTCTAAAGACTGGTAAACTTTATTCTTGCATAAAGTTTTGTGGGGGGATGAAGTGAGCTCTGAATCATAAAACCTATGTTGGACTAAATTTCATTCTGGGTACTACAAGACTCCTGTGTAGTTTTCTACAAGAGTTATGTACTTGGGACAGAGAGAGAGAGAGAGAGAGAGAGATGGCTACAAACTGCTGTACCCTATGGTACCTTAGCAAGGAAGAGTGCTTGCACTTGAAAGCTCACACCTTGAATAAATCTTTGTTGGTCTTAAAGGTGCCAATGGACTCGGATTTTGTTTTATTTCACATGTATCTTAGTTATTTATTTTGGAAACTCAAAATAATATATATTTTGAAAGAGTGTATCAAAAAACCTTTCAGTCAGAAAGGGAAAAATATTTCCCAGGCACTCCCCCCCCCACCCAGTATCCCCCTTCCAGTTTTTCTATTGCAATTTTTGTTGAAATCATAAGGGGGGAAGGTTGTTTCTTGCACTCTTCTATTTGTTTGCAAATATTTTCTGTAGTTCTGTTGTTATTCTGCCTTTCCTCTTAGGAACTTGGGGCAGCAGGCCTCTTCCCCATTTGATTCTCACAACAGCCCTGTGTGGTAGGTGGGGCTGAGAGTGATTGATCATGGCCACCCAGTGAGCTTTAGGACAGAAGCTCTGTCCAGCACTCTGACTTTGGTGCTACATTGACACTGTTTACAAATAAGTACACTCCCCCTCCCACATTTCTTTCTCCAATCATGATTCATCTGTAGATACCTCTCCTGTATATATTTCTTACATATGAAGGACAACCACCTCTAGCAACAATGCAGTCCATTTAAGGGGGAAAGTTCCTGTTGGTTATGTTTCAAAATCAAGCTGCAGTTACAGCCAGTGGGAATGGTTTTGATTCCGCTTTTGCAACCAAATGGACTCCATGCAACTTCAGGATTCTTTATGATTTCAGGATACTAAAGGCACACCACACTTATTAGTCCTTTAAAGTAGCGATCCCCAACCTTTGGGCCATGGACCACATGTGGTCCTTCGACTAATTGGAGGTGGGCCCCGAAGGATGCCTTCTCCCCCCCCCCCCGGCCCTTTACTTCATCCCCCTCGACCCTTTACAACACACTTCGGGTGTCATTGTCTCCCATCACTCCCAGATGGGACTATCTCGTTGCAGAGAAACAAGCTCAGGGTTCCCATTGATTTCCATGAAAATAAAATGTTCCTTATGTTCATTGTTGTGGCGTGTCTGTATCTTATTTTGAAGGGATGTTTAAACATTACCATAGCGATCAGAGAGCGTTAGGGCAGTGGTTGAGAGTAGAGGAGTAAACTACCCCCCCCACCGGGCCTCAGTAAAAGGCGTTGAGTGGTCCCCTGTGATAAAAAGGTTGGGGACCACTGCTTTAAAGTATTGTGGTGTTATATCTTTCTCAGGAAAACCAGATAAAAGATCTATTGTTATATGGTTCTTTGTTAGTGTCTCTGTATTTTAAAAGGTAGAAGTGGTATTCAGAATCCCTTTGCTTTTGTATATCTGTTGTGTAGAAGAAAATATAAAAAAAAGGAATAGAGGGGGAAAAGAATTATATCATTTGCACCACCATTTTATATTGTAAGATTGTAAAGATGTCGTTACTTGGAAAACTTGGTATTAGGCTAGGAACCAAGAATGTTGTGTTTCTTTACTGATTTTGAAGTAGTTATGACATCTTTACAAGAATGTGTACAGGAAGTGAGGGGGTGGGTGATAAATCTTACTTATTTCTTTAGAGAGTAACATTAAACTACTATTCTGCAGAATGTCTAATTGCAATGAGGCAGTAATGCTGTGCTTCCAAAATATCAGAAAAGACGGATGAAAGTCATAAAATGAATGGCCCTTTTTGAAATGTCATGGGTAATCAAGGAGGGAGTTGTTAATGGATCATGATTTGTAGGGCACTATGTCGATTGATGTACAGCTCAGACAGGGATTGATAGCTTTTATGAGAATCATTATATAAAGCTTTCAAAGGTGTATCCACAAATTGTCTTGTATTAATAATCATTGGAACTGTGATATTTGCCCTTCTGGAAGACACTGTGACCTGATCCTGGGACAGTGTACGGAGGCAAGCTTCACTAGTGGTAACATGTTTAGGATTGCTTTGATTGTTTTGCCTTAGTACTGATGCTGGTTAGGGTCTACTCTGGTTGCAAACAAAAAGCTGAACAGATGGAACCAGAGCATTGTTTTGTAGGATCTGTCCAGAAGCCTACAAACTCTGTCTGTGTGTATGTGGGGGGGGGGGGTAGCATACATGCTTCCCAGTCCTCCTTAATTTCTTCTGTATAGGTGACAATGAATTTCAAGGACAGCTGTTCTGTCCACTTGAACAATTATGAAGGATATAATATATTTCAACAGAGCCCTCAGATTCCACCCTTCTCTTTCCTAAACCATCCTAAGGCATTTCTACTACTCTTTCTCCTCCTCCATAGCAAAGATTAATCTCTCAGCAGTCTCCCCCAGTTTTTTCCTTCTCATCAGATATCTGAGACATTGTACTTCCATTCAGTAATCCAGAATACACTCCAAATACACAATCACGAACATGGCAAGTTTAAAATGGAATGAGGATAATCATAAATTAATTAAAAATTGCCATTCATCAACCAGAAATAACCAGCAGCCTGATCTTTTGCATATTTGTTTAGAAAGCAAATTCCACTGAGTCCAAGGAACTGGTTTCCTTCCCCCAAGTATGCATAAGATTGGAGCCTGTGTGAAATAACCACTAGAGAACGAGAGGGCTTTACAAGATAGATTTCTACCTGCTACAGAAGCTAGATCCAAATTTATAGTCTCTTGCTCTGGTTGTGTCTAGGTAGACTCCCCCCCCCCCCAAGTCATAGCTAACTTATGATGACCCCGTAGAGCAGGGATTTCCAACCAGGTTCCGCAGCTCCTCAGATGTTCTGTGAGCTTTCCTGGAAGTTCAGATAGCTGCTGACATAATGAGATATCACTAGAACCCACAATGGTCAGTTGGAAGGCAGTCACAGGTATTCCCTGTTTTGAGTCCAATGGCACCTTTAAAACCAACAAGGTTTTATTCAAGGTGTGAGCTTTAGTGTACATGTACACTTCTTTGGACAGTGAAATGATTTTCCAAACTTTGTTCTGTTACTTCAGATTAACATGGCAACCCATCTGAGCATTCTCTGTGATAGGCCCATTCCTCTGGAATGGCCACCAGGCAGGATGCAGTAAGTACCTTTGCTTGCTACATTTAGGAAGGTATGCAAGCCACCTGTTCTGGAGGACATATGATAGAGGTTAACAGTTTGGGCTATATTTAACTCCATGTGCTGTCTTTTGTGTTTAATTGTGTTTTGCTGTTGGGCACTTAAGATGTCTGTGTCCTGCAGATTATGCTGCCTTGAGTTTGCAGAGATAGACAGGGTCTAACTATTTTAAATAACATATAAAATTGTTACTTCTGCTGGCATTGATCTATGATGATAAACTTCCTGAAGTGTTGGTTACCTATCTTCCAGGCATCCAGGCAATTATTTGTTTGGAAATTATTTTGTTGGTGGAGGAGTGGGGAGAGAAGCCACACTTCCCTTTTTAAACTTGTCCAGCTGCTGGCGTGCATTATCAGAGCCTGCATCTAACTAGGGGAGTTTAATTGCCCTTTCACTGAGCTGTTAACGTTCAAGAGATGAGAGATAATCCCAACAGACTGGCCCATGCTTAGAGATGCAGATCTCAGTTCTTGTCAATGCTTTGCCACTGATTGGGGAGGGAAGCTTGTAAGCAGCCCCCTGACAATGGGATTAGGGTTTGTTAATGTGGGGATTCAGGCAATTAGGAAGCTTTAAGAGGAGGAGAATGTAAAGCCTTTCCTAGTGGGCTGGTTAGTAATCCTTGCTGATTCTGATGCTCAATAAAAAAAGAGTACATTTCCTGTACATAAACCAGCACTCTATCATACCCCCCCTTCTGCAACACAGCACCACCTGCCATTAAATTATCCAGACTGAACCGGGTGGCTGGTTTGCACTGGCATGCTTAGTCACTTATTGACTGACAACTGAATATGTGAACTGACTTCCACTGGAATATACTGTGTTTAAAGGGTTAAGTACACTAATTCAGAGGAGATTGGGAGTGTTCAGGGTGGTATGGCCATAGGCGGGTTAACTACACAATTCTGCTCTAATGTGCACATTGGGGTCTCCAATGCTCTTTTTATTGTTTAGAGAGAATGAAGAAGCAGAGAGGAGGTGCCAAACCTGTCTCTTCACATGTCATTTTGCCACACAAAAGTGATCAAACTGCTTTTTTCCCTTGCAGGATTTCATCTGTACTCTCTCTTTCTCCTCAATGGGGACCCAAGTAGTTGGCATCGTTCTCTTCCATTTTATCCTTACAACAACCCGGTGGGGTATATTAGGTTGAAAATGTGTGATTGGTCCAAGGTCACTCAACAAGCTTCTTTTGCTGATTGGGGATTTGGACCTGAAATTCTGGTCCACCCATTGTACCACACTGCCAATTGTAGGACAGAAACCGCACTCAGAAGTCACTCAGCTTTTGATCTGTTACCTGTAAATACACACATTTCTTTGTTATTTATATACTAATTCTTGCCCCAGTGATCTCCGTATTCTACTTGAGCACCACAAAATTATCTTGTTGTCGTTAGGTGTGAAGCTGTGTCCTGGACAATGATTCTCCAGGCAATTATCTAGTGGCAATGAATTAGTTCCACTGCACTTTCTACCTTCAGAACACCTGGTAACTACTCGAAGACAAATCTGGTTCCCTAAAATCATAGAAGGCTGTATGAGTCTGCTTGGTTGGTAGAAAAGACCTACCATAAAATCACTATTATCGGTATTGAACAGCCAGCCTGATGAAAAGTTCTGTAGACCTTCCAGAACTTGCTGATACTTTTGTGATCTGTTTGTTGGTCTTTGCATAAGAGCTGTTGTGATGAACTGTCAAGGGTTAATATCTAGCAAAGTTTGTGAATCTTTGAGTGACAGGCTTTTTAAATGGCATCTGTGGAGAGTCAGTTAAATGACAGTTGGGAACTGGGAGTTGAAGAAAAGACAGTTGAGCACTGGCTGTGAACTAGGAAGGAAGCAGGAGTGAGAGGAGCAGAGAATATCTCCATTCAAGGCCCCAAGGGAAATTGTTTCTAGTTAAGAGCAGAAATCCCTGCCCATCGAAAAGGGAGATAGCTCTTAAAAGGGGAGTGATCCTTGGTCTGTGTACATAGAAGGATTTTGGAAACTTGGTTGTATGTTCCTGCCTTCTAGACTTTAGAGTCAGCAAAACTCAGAAACCTATGCTTGAGTGTTTAAGCAGAAACTGAAAAGAAAGCCTCTCTCTGCAAAGTTTTAAAATACTTTTTTGAATAGTAGAAACACTTAATAATTTGCAACAATTTATCTTAAATTAGTGTGATTACAAAGTTACCTTAGTTTTATTATCCGTTCACTTCATACATCCTATCCACGATTCCACTGACCTTTTCTCGTCTATCTAAGTTAAATATTTCATTTATTTTGAAGTTTTAAAAGCCACTAGTATGCCATTTCAGAAGCTGAATATAAGAAGGTGATATTGTCTCTTCCCTCAGTTTTCTTGGGCTGGGCCAGTATTAAAGCAACCGAGTGAGACAGCCATAGATAGACAAATAAGGAGAAAATAGGTATAGGGGCTCCTCAGCAAGAAAGAACAAAAAAGAGAAAATCTTGCCTGTGAGGGAGGGAAGATGGCAACATTGTCACAGTTTTCTTGATGTTTGTTATGTGATATTACCTTAGGAGATAGAGATGTTTCATCTGTGACATTCCTACAAGCAAATCAGCGCTTGGTATTGTGGTTAAGGTGAGACCTGCTTCTGGGAACCAGTCCTTCGCATTGCCTAATCCCAGGGAAAGTTTTACTGACCAGGTTTTGAAAAGTTACAAGGTAACAATGTCATCATGGATTTTCCCCTTACATGCTTGAATAAAGGAAGAAATGGCTGGCTGGTTTTTTAAAAATGGCGAGCTCCTTGAAATTTACTAGCTGACTCATTTCCTGAATCTTAACAGCTTTCTGCAAAAGCAATTAAATTTCCCAAGTCAGATGAAGCCTATAATAAGCATAGCAACAGCTTGAGCAGTTTGAAATGGGAAAGCTAGTTCAGATATTATTGTTCGCTCAGCACCACTTGCTGCTGACACCAGTATTAAATGTTATTCAATTGAAAAATTTTCAAGTGTAAGATGGAGCAATCTTTGCAAAGTCAATGGACCTGAAGTATGTGCCTAGCATAACCTCCAGCATTTTAAAATTGTAAAGCAATTCTTCCCCATACCATGAGTTGTGTGTGTGTGTGTATGTGTTTTGTATGCGACATTTTACTGGGTGTTTTTCCTTTTAAAAAATTGCCATCTCATTAAAAAAAAAAATCCTTAAGCTACATTTTCAAGCATTCCTTGTAGCAATTATAAAATTTAAATTTGGAGCCTGATCTTAAGACTTATTGCTCTTTGTATGAGTGCTCAGAATGAAGTGTTATTAATAGGTGCTCCAATTTCATGCATCTGAACATGACACACTGATGGTGTTGCTGAAGAGTGCTGTGGTATCAGGAAATAGCGGGGACATTTCTGTTTCTCGTCAGCATTAAGCTGTACTATTTATTATTTATTTATTTATTTAGCTTTTTATACCGCCCTTCCCTACGGCTCTGGGCGGTTTACATAAAACATTTTAGAACGTTTACATTCTAATTGCTAATTACAATTAGCAATTACATGCTAATTGCTATCTTGTGACAGCCAATGAAATGGTGGTGTAACAGCCAGTACATACCTGTCTACCAGCTGAGTGAATCATTAGAGGTAATTTTCTATGGGCCTCCACATTTTGAAGTATCTGGGAGTACACCAAAGTTGGAGCCTTCTTAGTGATGGCATCTATGCCCTGGAACTCCACCCTGTGGAGGTTCATATGGTTCCAATTGTGTCTTCCCTTCTGTGTGTTTCTGTCTTTTTCCAGTTCTCAAGCAGCTGGTTTCAGCTACCCCGTCATTTCAACTAATGCTACTTTTAGGATATTTATGATCCCACCCTGTTTTAATTGGAAATGTCTTATAGATGCTGATTTAACAGTTGCAGTTCATCCTTGATGTTATGGTTGGTTTCTACTACATCGTTGTTTTATGGTTTATTTAGTAAGCTGCATTGCCTATATTTCATAAAAGGGTTAAATATTGTAAATTAACAAATGAGTGTTCCATCTGCAATCTACATGTAGGAGCATTGGCTGGCTAATTGCTTCTGTGCTGATGTCTGCAGCCTGCACCACATCAAGAACAGCATCCAATCAGTGATTTTCCAAAACATAGTCCAGCAGCACCTTAAAGACTAACAGCATTTATTTCAATATGAGCTTTGATGAATCACAGTTCTCTTCTTGTTATTTGTTAATGTAACAATGGACTTTGTTTCATTTTGTTACAACAGACATGACTACTGATCTGCAAATAACTTTGCACCTAAACATGGTTGACTTCATGACTCCTGATTCTCCACAGCCACATCCTGGTGCTTCCAAATAAAAAGCAGGATTTTTTCTTCTCCCTTCATCATTCCACAGTTGCAGCAAGTGGTAGAATCTGGCAAGCTATACATTGGCTATACAAACTGGTCATGTTTCAGCATTACATTCACACATGGTCCACCAGTGTTAGCTCATGCCTTGAATAAATCTTTGTTGGTATTAAAGGTGCTACTGGACTCTGATTTTGTTGTGCTACTTCAGACCAACATGGCTACCCACTTGAATCAAACTGATAATGTTTACCACTTAGATGGATGCATGCAAGTCTGTAAATAGCCTCTTCAAATCTGGTCACCATAAACATAAGGGCTTGTTTGTGTGACTATATTTTTGAGGCTCCAGGAAAAATTATTTTCTGTAGAAATAAAGAGTTAACAGAACTGTTTGCCTATTCTTTAACAAATTTAAGGCAGTGTGTAAATAATTCTTTGTCACTTTATCCTAACAGCAGCCCTGTGAGGTAGGTTAGGCTGAGAGAGAGAGTGACTGGCCCAGGATCAATTTGTATGACAGAGTGCCAATCAGAACCTGGGTCTACCAGATCCAAGTTCAGCATTTTACCCCCTTGCGCCATTCTGATTGTCTAGAACTCTTCAGATGGAATTACTTGCCCAAGGCAAGTTATCCAATAACATGACAATCAAGCCTCCAGAGAGCTGTCCCAGATTTTTAAAAGACTAGTTCTACATAGCAGGAAATAGTTCTTAATGTTACGTAATTTAATATAACCCATCGATTTTCTGATTTAATTCACAGAATATGGGGTGTTATAAACAATAGGAGAGAAATTTTACTAGTTTCAAGATCAAAGGCAGATGTTTTTATTTGTCAGTTTGTTACATCACATTGAATTCTCAAACTTGGAGGAGGGCAGCAAAGGGTAGAACTACAGTAATGAATTTAAACCAGGGGTAGTCAACCAGTGGTCCTCCAGATGTTCATGGACTACAATTCCCATGAGCCCCTGCCAGCATTTGCTGGCAGGGGCTCATGGGAATTGTAGTTCATGAACATCTGGAGGACCAAAGGTTGACCACCCCTGCTTTAAACTACATGTACAACAATATGGGCTAGATATGGGTGGGGGGTCAGAAATCTCACAGTCAAAGTAGTTCAGCAGTGGAATAGATTGCCTAAGGAGGAGGTGAGCTACCTCTCACTGGTGGTTTTTAAGCTGTGGCTATACAGATACTTATCGTGGACAGTGGTGGGAGACCTATGCCATTGATCTCAGGATGACTCTCTTCCTTTGAATTTTAGGTCAAATATCCGGCCTCAGAAGAGTATTAGAGACTCAAACAGCTGTGCAATAGTCAAAAGTGTTTATGGTAGAGGGCAGAGAGCCTGTTATGAGAAGCTATCCAAACAATTGAGCTGTATAATTAACAGACAAAATTGGTTCATAAATGACAATCACAATAAAAGATAACTTAACCAGAAGCTATTGACTTATGTGGCAGATATGGATTTGCTACTGTTTGAGAAAGAGAACATGATATATTTAAAGAAGTGAAAGGGGAAGGTAAGAAAATGAAACTATCTTTTTTATTTTACCAAATGGCCCTAAAATATAAATTGCAGCTATTTTCCAAAGTAGCAGGTGCTCTTGATATTGTAAATCTGTGATCATCAATCTAGCATGCATTTAGCAAGATACCAGCAAGGCTTTTTTTTTTTTTTTGCCATTTTGGAAAATAATGCTGGTGCTATTTTTGTTTTCAGACAATTGATAGGAAATGGGTTACTTGAGCCTGTTTCCTTAATGCAGCTTTCCCTTCTGGCTTGTTACTGAAAGCTCTGCATATTCTGTTAGCATTTAACTTGGTGTGTTTGTGTGTTATATCAGCCTTTGGTCTTACATCATTGGGGACAATTTAAAATATTTTTTCATATGCTCAAACCAATCTAGGACATGCATATCAAATATAATCATTCTTCAGAAATCGTGAGTTTTCACCAGATGTTTAAAAGAAATCTACACTGGGAAAATCTTCCATGCTGGATGTTGAGGTAGATGGGCAGTTTGTGTTTGGAAACAGCCCTGATATGCAGCCGGAATGCCATGAGTTTGGGAGTGCAGAACATTTTGCATTCCTGCTTCGCAGCATGTACTCATGAAGCCCTGTGGAATTTTGGATCATGTTAAATGTCTGCTACACAGAACCTCCTATCCATATGTAGCTGAAAGATCATACAGAGTTCTTTCCTTTTCTCTTTAATGGAGTGAAAAAAATCCTGGCTGACTTTGATTCAGAGGGCTGCCGTGTACATGCAGTCCTGGCTTTATGCACAGTGAGCATCTGTGATAGTGGATAATTCTGCAGTGACTGAAAGGATATATCCAAATGTCCACCTTTGATTCTAGCAGCCAGTGCATGTATTTGTTTAAATGGACAAGAGTTTGGTTCCTTTTGTTTTCCCTAGGCCTTTGTACAGAACTTGACCCAAAGAGTCATTACCTGCATGCAACACTTGCAAGTTCATTTATTTCATTAGATCAACTTAAACCCTATTAATGTGGAGAGAATTTGATTCCATTAGTTAGCTACCAGGCAACACAGAGTTCAGTGAATTTAAGCCAGTCAAAATACTGCCCACAGTGTTTCCTGATTTGAAGGGAAATCATGGAAATGTCTTCAGTGAATGTTGTGTTTTGTGCTTACTCATTGCTGTCATAGTGCCTGTGCCCCCTTGCCTTGAAAAAGGCTGCTCTTCCTCTTCCTTCATTCCTTCTTTCATTCATTCAATCAATCAATTAATTTATATACCATCCCTCACTGTGACACCTGTTTATTTACTTATTGCATTTTAACCTATCCTTCCCTGAAGGATCCGGGATGGTAGCAACATATGGGACACACAACACTAAATTTTACAAGTTAAACTTAAAAATCTCAATTTAAATTATTAAAATACATGTTCCTAAAAATCTAAAATAAATAAATGCAGCAGCACAGCTGGCTCTCTAATGTTCTTTTTTCTTGAGGAGAGGAGGATGTAAACAATATAAATATTGTTCATCAGATGACACTTCTGGAAGAATTAAGGCAGGGAGGCCAGGTAGAATTGTTATGTTCTTCCTGGCCTCAACCATAGTCCTGGCAGAACAGTCCTGTTTTACAGGCCCTGCAGAACTGTTTAAGGTTCATTCCTACCTGAAAAGGCTTTTCTTTGACCCATTATGCACGGGGGTTTTAGCGCACATTCGGGGTGGAATGGCAGTGACTAAAATCACCGATAATGCATGGTGCCGGCTGCAACCGGCCGCAGCTTCAGTGCATGCCGCCGAAAAAGCCGCGTTAGTGAAACGCGGAAGAAAGCGCAGCTTCCGGGCGACCGGGGCACAACCAGAAGCGGCGCCCGGATCACCATGTGCATAATCGGTTACTCTGGGTTTTGCCGCCGTCGCCCCCCGCCCCATGCATAACCGGTGTGTGTCGCGTCTTTCCCCTCCACGTTTTCCATGTGACCCGAAATCGCCGTTTCGGCAGCCGTGCATAATGGGCCTTTGAGAGTTTTCTTTGGGGGTTAAATGTGATTGTCATTTCTTAGTTACCTGGCTCTTATTTGGCATGACACAGTCTTCCTTACAGCAGAGGCAGCGGTGTCGTCATTGTTCTTTGTTGTTGCATTTCTACTTGTAGTCAGGGAGGGATCCGCGTGCAGAGGTTGGCTGCCTCCCATGTCTGTCTGTGATGAGGCATTGTTACATGCTGCTCCGTGGTCGATGGGTGTTGCAGTGACACTCTGCATTTGCTATCCTCACAGTTCTCTTTTATGCATATGCTACCCTCGGTTCTTTGGAGCTGAATCTCTTCTTGTTTCCTTTCTTTTCCGAGCCCAGGTGTGCCACTGTATCAGGGTGTCTTCTGGGGCTCAGGTGTGAGCTGTTATACCTGAAAAGGCAATGTTATGGTTCAGGTGGTAATTGTTGAGACTGAAATCTCAGTTTTAGTTGATGTTATTTGTATGTGCAATAAAATGGATGCAGTAAGTAGAATTTTAAAAAGGTTCATTATAAAATCTTGAAAACAGTTCTGGCTTGAAAGATAACCTTGTTATGTTGGTATGTGATCTGAATAAAAGAAAATGTTTTTCCTTCACCTCTTTTGACTCTCTTTCTCTTTCTAACACAGGGAATTAATTAAGGCACAGATAAGGGCATTGAATTCAAAGTTTTTACTGCACATGTGACCTAATCTTTTTACAATGGCATCTTTTGCTACTGGGTAAGAATACCATTCAGGCTCTATCCACTCCAGCAAATCTTCCCGAGAGAAGCAAGGATTGTCTTGAGAATGAAATACAAACGTTTGGGAAATAGTGTCCTATACAGGCTTGCCTGTTTTTTTATCAGCTTACAAAGGCTAGTCATAATGGGTGTGTCAGCTGTTACCCCACCCCCCCCAGTACACCCCAACCACTGGTCAAACTTTGCAAAGTTAAGTTAAACTGTGAGATAGAAATGGATCAACATGTAAAGAAATGTTGAACAAATGCAGTAGAGTCACAAATGTGCCATGAGTTGAAATGTATTGAGTCTAAATACAGTGAAATGAGGAAAATTCTGAGCTCTGTTATATGATTTTATACAGCTGAAGTAAAATGGCTATGTGCCTCTGAAATTGCAAATGCATTTAGAAAGAGGTTTCCTTGGGTCCTGAAAAATTAATGAACTGGGTTTAATGTAGTAGAAAGAAAAAGACTGTAATGCTTGCCAGAGAAGAAGAAAAAATTCTTTTGAATTGAATAACAACTTTGGGCATACTGTTTCCTACCTTCCAGAGCACATCAGCTGAAAAATGGAAGAAATGGCCCCCAAATGACTAATAGCACCATCATAGATAAGGCATAAATGAGTTTTTTTTTAACTGAACACAGTATATACAATTTTTAATATATTTATACCCTGTCCCTTCATCTTATGCAAGGTCTCCAAGATAGCTTGCAACCAACTTATAACAGCACATAAAAATGTCTAAACAGTATAACCACAAGCCAGCACAGTAACGTTGGTTATTGGACAAGTGCCATAAAGCAATCCTTAGCAAAAAAAAAAGCAAACTGCACAGTTGAAACTCCATAAGCCCTTTAAAGGGATCATTTTCATCAGCAATAAAAACATCCTCAAAGAGGAGTCCAGGCCTTTACCTTGGCAGGGAGTTCCAAAGTTACAACACTGCTGTTAAAAAGATTAAATATGTTGGGGCAGCTCACCATACATTGAACAATTGATGCACAGAAAAGCATCTCCAAGGTGACCTGCAAGGGTGTGTATGAGAGAAGATGCTCCCTAAGTTATCTGGCCTTCCACTTCTTAGGCAAGACACACACTTTATATAAAGTATAGCCAGTGTAGGTTTCCCACTCATGTTAAAAACATGTTTATTTGTCCTGGAAATGGCAACCAGTGAAGATGGTTCTGGGCCCTTTCCCCATGAGCACAATTTCCAAGCATTCTTTAAAGGCATTCCAAAAAGAGTACATTATGATAGTCTGGATGTTGTCACGAAAAGATGAACAACCATGGCTGGATTTTTCTAGGAAGCAGCATAGCTAAACTCTTAAAAGGTTGTTGTAAAAAGGTCTTTTTGGCCATCATCACCATCTTACCCTCTAGAACAGTGTTAGATACAGAAGGATCTTCAAACTGCACACCTGTATTTTCAAGGGGGATTGCAAAACTCTGTCAATCAAAAATAAAACACCCACATCCATGTTTTGGACCCAGAAGTTTCACCGAGTGCTGCCACAATTCATCACTGCTTTTACACAGTAGTTCATAATTTCCCCTGCTTTCCCTAGATTCAGTGGGTAGAAGGGATAGAGGCAGGCCTGTTTAAAGGATTTGGAGGTCCTGCAGCACCGGAGCCAGAGTGGGGCCCTTGTTACTTGTTGCTCGGTTTTCCCCCACGTAATCATGTTCCAGTTATCTCTTTACTATCTATTTTACTACACTTTTTTTTGCTGATTCAGAGGGAAAAGATGGATAAAAAGACACTTGAAGGAAATTCTTCAACACAAACAGTGGTTATCCAAACAAAGGCCTTGCGGGGGCGGGGGGGGGCATTTATTCTGCACCTAACCCCCAGCACTTGAGCATACTGCTTTTATTCAGTCCCTATATGCAATGTAGTCATTAGTACTTACTGCTGGAGTAAAGAGTGAAGCACTACAAGGAAGAGAGATGAGACAGCAGCACTCGAAGGAAGATAACTGCTCTCAACTGCTTGCTTCCCAAGCCAGAACAAAGGCTTCTGAAAGCGAGGAAGACATCTAGCATGCGGTTGGCCAACTTGGGGCTCCTGTTATTGATCCCCAAGACAGCACGGATCATAAATGTATGTGTGCACTGTCTAAAGCCAGGCAGCGACTGTAGGCTGCTAAGGAAGACAAAGGGTGTTTGTCAGAGGAAAGAAGGCTTGTGCCTCTGAAATTTCCTTTGGTAGCAACAACTAGGCCAAAAATTTCCACACACCCCCCCCCCAGCTACTACCTCCATTAAGAAGCTGAAGTCACTAAGGCAGGGCAGGCTGTATTTTCATATTGTTCCCTATCAACCTCCATAGAATGTTTGTAGAAGGCTGCAGCCTTGCTGGCTTCCTTTATCTAACTCCCCTCAGCACTGGGAGGTAAATGGCCCTTTTGGTGTGTGTGTGTGTGTGCGGGGGGCGGGGAGGCATCATGTAGGGCCCCTGAAAACTCTGGGCCCATAGCACATACTATATCTGCTATGTGGATGAACCAGCTATGGATAGAGGTCTTTAAAATGAATGGGAAACCCACTATGGTTAAACGTTTAAAAAAAATCTCTCTTCTATTTTTTATTCTCTGTTATCACATATACTCAAATGCACTTTTAAGTATTTGTGCAAATGTGCTACATTCCCTCTCTTTTTTCAGTTTCTCTTAAAGTCCCACCAGCAGCAAATGAGGCAAGTGGCACCTTTTAAGATGAACAAAGTTTAATTCTGGATATGAGTTTTTCGGTGAAAGTGATGCTGTGTGCATGCACAAGAAAGTTTATACCCCAAATTAAACTTTGTAGACCATAAAGCTGCCAGTGGACCCAATATGGCTACCCATCTGAAGCTAATGAGGCAGTTTGTTAGCAGACTGGAGTCCTTTCTAGCTGGGAGGGGAGGGGGTGGCAGCAGATACATCAGGGCTGCTGCTTCAGTGCTGTGAGCCTTCACTGCTGAGTGAATGGCAGTGTCTAACACCAGCCATGGATATCAGCACTCATGCTTGAATTGGAAGCTGCTATTCACTCAGGAGGAAGGCACTTACACAGATGCTGTGCATTAATCCTAGTGGCTGTATCAGCTCCTGACATCATCCAGTTAGAGCACTATTTCCCCTCCTTTGCTGAGTAGCAGAAATTGATGGTGTGGCAGCAGACTGTTGCACGATGAGCCATTACTCTATGCAAGAATAATGTATTGGTGAGTTGGAGTACAGTTTTATGCTCCCTTGGCTTTCCCTTCCTGCATGCTGAAAGTTCTCTGCTTTCAAAAGACAGGGAAACTGAATGCCACTCTTCTTCCTTTACCCCTTGTATTGTGTCCATTAAAAGACACTTGCTCCTGGGGAGGAAAGCTATGGGAAGGAAAGCTGGGGAGGAAAGCTAGATTTGTCTAAATAGCATCTTAAAAAGCAGAGACATCACCCTGCCAACAAAAGTACATCTAGTCAAGGCTATGGTCTTCCCATAGACCGTAAGGCAGGCCGAGCATCAAAGAATTGAGGCTTTTGAACTCTGGTGCTGAAGAAGGCTCTTGCCTTGGACTGCAAGGTGAACAAACCGGTCAGTCCTAGAGGAGATCAGCCCTGACTGCTCTTTAGAAGGCCAGATCCTGAAGATGAAACTCAAATACTTTGGCCACCTCATGAGAAGAAAGGACTCCCTGGAGAAGAGCCTAAAGTTGGGAGTGATTGAGGGCAAAAGAAGAAGGGGACGACAGAGAATGAGGTGGCTGGATGGAGTCACTGAAGCAGTTGGTGCGATCTTAAATGGACTCCGGGGAATGGTAGAGGACAGGAAGACCTGGAGGATCATTGTCCATGGGGTTGTGATCGGTCAGAAATGACTTCACAACTAACAACAACAAATTGTGTCCACTTCATTTGAGTGTCAAGATCTAGCTATCACTATCTCATTACCATCTCCCTCCCTCCTCTGAGGTTCAGGGTGGTTTGGATAGAACTTAGCGTACAAGGATCAGTACATATAGTTGTAAACAGTAACACTACAGTGAAGACAATAAAACATGCTGGAACAGTAGAACAATGGGGAACAGTAATTTAAGTACAGTATACTGATGTCCCTGTGGGTTGGGCAAATTGGTGGTGGTTTTTATGGGAGGAGCCAATGGAAGGTGATTTGTTCAGGTTGACCTCAACCAGATGCCTGGTGGAGGAGCTCCCTTTTTCAGGCCCTGCTGAATTGTTCAAGTTCTGTCATGGCCCTGATCTCCTCATTCCACCAGGTTGGGGCCAGGATGGAGAATGCTGTGGCCCTGGTTGAGGTCAAATGAGCTTCCTTGGGGCCAGGGATCACCAGGCAGTTGGAGGTAGCAGATCGTAAATGTCTTTGAGTGGTGTAGGCAGAAAGGCGGTCCATCAGGTACACTTAGTGTTGCTGTGAGGACCTTGGCTGCTGCATTCTGCACCAGCTGTAGTTTCTGGGGGAAGGTTAAGGGCAGGCCCCTATAGAGTGAGTTGTGGAAGTCCAGTCTAGAGATGACCGTCATGTGGATCACTGTGGCTAGATGTTCCAGGGCCAAGTAGGGTGCTAGTAGTTTGGCTTGGCAAATGTGATAGAATGCCAGCCGTGCTACTTTCATGACCTGAGCCTCCATTTAAAGGGAGGCATAGAGAATTATACCCAGGTTCCTGGCAGAGTGAGCCCCTGATAGCTGCAAGGTTGGGTAGGCATGCTTCCTCGCTCAGACCCTTCCTTCCTAACCTCAGGACCTCCGTCTTTGAAGGGTTGAGCTTTAGACGACTCTGCTTGAGAAACCTCGTCACTGCTTCCAGGCAGCTGGCTAGTGCTTCTGGGGGAGAATAAGGGCAACTGCCCATTAGGAGGAAGAGTTGGGTGTCATTGACATATTGGTGACAATGTAGCCCAAACTTCCACACCAGTTGAGCAAGAGGGTGTATAAAGATGTTGAATAGGATTTCTATATTTATATAAATAAAAGCCAAATTATAGTCCACAAAACCCAAAGCTGTTCAAATAAAAAAAAAGATCATAATGCTACGAGGCCCAGGCTGGCTTGACCTCCTCAGATCTTGGAAGCTAAGCAGTGTTGGCTCTGGCCAGTATTTCTAATGGAGACCTCCAAGGAATACCAGCGTCATAATGCAGAGGCAGCCAATGGCAAACCAACTCTAAACTTCTCTTGCCTTGCAAACTCTACAGCAGGGATAGTCAAACTACGGCCCTCCAGATGTCCATGGACTACAATTCCCAGGAGCCCCTGCCAGCGAATGCTGGCAGGGGCTCCTGGGAATTGTAGTCCATGGACATCTGGAGGGCCGCAGTTTGACTACACCTGCTCTACAGGGTAACCGTAAGTCAGCTTTGATTTGACAGCAAAAAAGAAAGATATTTTTAGTGGGGATTACTTTCCCATGCCCTGGAGGTGGAAGAGACATTTAGCCTTTAAAGTGCTACTGATTTCTGTTTTATTTTAGTACAAACAAATAACAGTTTAAATGAAACAGGAAAAATACAACTGTCATTTATTGCAGCACTCTTACCTCAGAGAGAAAGTGTTCCTGCATATAAAGGTTTTGTTCAATGCATATAATATAGAAGATTCAGTTTTCCCACTGTCACAATTTTCAAGCCACTTTGAGACACCTTTGAGTAGATAAGAACCAACTCTTCTTCTTCTCGATAAGAAGTTCTTGAAAATGTTTCTACTGAGACCTAGTCTACTGTGTTACAGAATCAGGCACAGACTCCTAAGAGGATAGAACATTTCCAAGTCAGGAGGGAATTGGGTCATTTTGATATAGGGTGAATCCAGTTCAGCTTCAGGCTGCTTGAGTATTGCCATCATTACTTGTCCATTTTTCAGAATTCAGCTTTTAACTAAACACAAGGTGGGGAACTGTGAGGAATTAAATATTGGGTGGGAAACAAACGATTAGGGATTTTCTCCCCCAGAGTTACATTTTCCCATACAGGCCAACATAGGTGCTTGAGGGTTTGAACAGGCCAAGTTCTTCAGCCACTTCTGTTACCCTTCTCTCTCTTTAACTGACTCTCAACATGGAGAAATTACCAAGCATTTAAAGAAGGCTTAACATCACATTCTTGACTGATCTCAAGGGGGAACATGATTTCTATCTGTTCCACATAATATATTTCTGGTAAGGCCTTGGAGGATGAGTGTGTCTCATGGCTTAAGTGCCACTTAGTGCTTTACACCCACTCAGGGTGGCTGTCCCACCCTTGAGTGCCTCCTCCTCCAAGTGTCTTGCCTGTCTGTCCAGCAGCCAGCCTTTTGTCCCCCACCCCTGACCACCCCCTCCTCCTTCCACTTCCCTCTGAGGCTTAGAGGCTGCAGATCCCTGCTGCATGGGAGCTGCCCCTACCAATGAGTTCCCTGCCTGGGGGCCTCCAGCCTGCAGCTTTTCCAGATTCTAGGGAGAGCCCCCCCCCCAATTTTGCACCCATTGTATTCCAGAATGCAATGGGCTTGGCTCCTAGTATATACAATGCCTACGGAAAATTTCTTGTGACCTACTTGCTTATATAAGTTAAAATTATCCATTAGTATTGTTGCCAATTCTGGGGTCGGGAAATATTTGAGGACTTTGGGAGAGGAGCCATGATTTGGGTGGGGAGGGACCTCAGTGTTTACTGGTGCTATGGAATCCATCATCAAAGCAGCCATTTTCTCCAGAGGAACTGATCTTTTTAGTCTGGAGATGACCTGTAATCCTGGGGGATCCCCAGGTCCCATGTGGGGACTGATATCCCTAATGTGATAGATCTGACTTTACATATCCAAGTTTCTAAGCATGCTAACATTTGCTAAGTTACTATTGAGCTAAAAGCCATCTTACTCATTTACTTATTTAATTCATTTCTTCCTCATTTTTCTCCCAACCTGGAGAAAAAAATAAGTGGATTCTATCTTGCTTTAATTATGAAATGCTTGATAAGATATTTATGCACCATGCAATTTTTACAATGATACAATACAGTAAGTATTTAATTTATTTTTACACACACTATTCAGATTATTTATTATTACTTAATTCAATCCATTTGGATAGTTCTGTATTAATTAACTTCTCTGTAATGGGGGCCTAAAGTGGCTTATTTCATTATATTGCCATTTTCCATTTCATGTTTACAATAATAACAACTCTGCAAGGTAGACCAGGTCAAAAGAAAGGAATTAAGTGAAACAAGGTGATTTTCTTCTTAGCTTCTCAGATAAGGTGTAGTGGTTAAAAACAGTGGCTTCTAATGCAGCATGCCAGGCTTGACCTTGGGCTTGTCACAGCACTGATAGTGCTGTTCTGTCGGGGCAGTATCAGCCTCACCTACCTCACAGGGTGTCTGTTGGGGATAAGAAGAAGGGAAGGTGATTATAAGCTGCTTTGAGACTCTTTTGGGTAATGAAAAGCAGGGTATAAAAACCAAGTCTTTTTATTATACTAAAAGTCTGAGTTTGCTGCAGTGGCTAGAAATCGGGCTGTTTGTGTTCAGGGACTCATTGCCTTTGATGTGGAGAAGCTGAGCTTGATTCTGCCATGTCTTCCTTGCCAGTATTGTAGTTTCTGGCTTTAATCAAAACCCCAAGGCCATTCAAAGCATAGACAGCAAGTTGAACCATATCTAATTATCTGATATGTGTAAACTCTGAAGGCATAAATCTTAGTCACCAGAGCTATGTGTTTTTATAAGATTCCCTGATCCAGGGACAGCTGAAGCAAGCAAAGGCAAGATTGATCTCACAGTGATTTTTATGGATGCTGCACCACACTTCGTAAACTTTGGACCTTTTAAGGAGATTCTGTAAATGACCTCAGTTAATAAGGGTGAAGCGACTTGCTCTTTTACAAATATGTTGCAAAAATCCCCAGCTGTTACAAGTGCATCATAAAAGAGGGGGGGGGGCGATAAAGAAATTAAATCATATGAAAGGTTGTGGGCTAAGTGGGAGAAAAACTGAAAGCGAATGCCTGTCGGTTTCTGGAGGCGTACAAGCAAGAGCAAGGGAACTCTAAAGGCTGACTAGGTGATAAATTAAGAGACGGGAAAGTGAATCATGCTGTAAATATTGGCAGTAACCCTCCCTTCTCTTGCTCTTTGTACTTTATAAAACTGCCTACATGCTTTCTGTGTTCTCAGTATCAGGTGGTGTTGAATGACTTTTTATCTTTAGCCAAGACTCCTTGGAGGACATGCTTGTTCCTAATGATACCCTGAAGATTTTAAAATCCAAATGATGTAAAGGTAGCCATCCATGTAAGCATCATGTTTATGAAGGTGATGTCACTGAACGCTTGCCAACTGCACAGGGGGAACTGCATGTCAAAGAGTGTAGTCACTGGTATGCTTCAGCTCTGAGAAGGGGGAAATATGTGTTGATTTTGTCCCTGGAGAGAGGAAGGCAAATTAATCTGGCCTTGCCAGAAGGGAGAATTGTCCTTTCCGTACATGTTAGAGTAAGAAGTTGGCTGCCAATCACAGTGGGGTCTTATTTCATTCTGTCTCAGAAATTGGCAGTGTCATGCCATCAGCTGCCTTCCTGAAGTGGTCATGGAATTAAACAACTGCACCCTGTTTACTGCAATGTGTGAGTGTCTGCAGGTGGGAAGCAAGGCGACGAGGCTTGCCTAGAAAACCCATGCCGAGAAATAAAATGAGACAGATTTTCCAACCAAGTTGCTACATGGGCAAGCTTATAGGTGCTGTCGTAAGCTCTCCAGGCCTGCTTGTTAAGAGGTTCCCATCAGAATTAAAAATTGCTTTCCTCGGTTGGAGAGCTAGCAATCAAGTGCTTGTTGGCTGGTTAATTTCTCTCCTGAGGCTAAATGGACATCATTTGTTCCTTTTTTTCAAAAATGACCCCCTCCTCCCTAGGTCTGGATACTGAATAAATGAGGTTGCAATTTATTATCAAGTCCTCTACCAATAACACTCCTTCCTGCTTTTTCCCCCTTCCTCCAAGCTTGCAAGATTGGATACTACAAGGCCCTCTTGACAGATGTTGCCTGTGCTAAATGCCCGCCTCACAGCTTCTCCATCTGGGACGGCGCTACCTCTTGCACCTGCGACCCAGGCTTTTTTCGAGCAGAAAACGATGCTGCCTCCATGCCCTGCACTCGTAAGTCAGAGTCCTTTATTTATTAATTTCACTTCCCTTCTTCCTCTTGCTGCCGCAATAATTTATACATGAAACATTCCCTGGAGATGTACATCCTGCTATGAAAAGTGTCTTGTTGGTGACAGGAACATTCAGTTACAATTCCCTTTTAAACAAGTCTACACAACATGTCAATACCAGGTCCCCTCTCCTGGTAGACAATGGAGGGGGGGGGGGAGAAATGAAGTTTGCAATTATGTGGCAGTATGTAGGTCAGCTGAGAGAATAAGAGGCTATGCTTTCACTTTTTATCTTATTTTCGCTTTGGTATCTGTATTGTAGAAGAGGCTCATAGCTACACTGTAGTGGCATGATGAGGAGCAATAGAAACCACGCATTTCTGAGATTTAATTCAAAGCATTAGAGGGAACATGTTCTGAAGAAAACAGTCATGGAAACGCTGATTTGTGCAGCTCTAGCAGTAGATTTCCTTTGCAATTGGACTTTTCAAACAGTGTGACATTTTTGAAGATTAGTAGTTAGGAAAATGAAAGTGGTGCTTCAGCTAACTCCAAATGGGCCTTGTTGCCTTTTGCACACTAGTCATGGGCTGACAGACAAAGGGGGCTTTGACTCTAGAAAGGTTATACCTCCAAAATCTTGTTGGCTTCTAAGGTGCTACTGGGTGCAAATCTATGTGTTGACTGGTCTTGTTGAATGTTTTACTGAGGTAGTGAGTGAGCTGCAAGCCCTGCGGGAGCTCCCATCATTCACAGGGCCTGCAAAATGGAGCTCATCCACCAGGTCTATGGTTGAGGCTGTGGTCGGCGAGGAAGACCAATGCCCCCCCCCCCCCAGTGTGAGTAGCAGACTGAGTGCTTGACCTCCTTCCTCGCCCTCTGGTATTAGGGATGGGGGGGGGGTGTTCCGCCATGTTCGTAATCTTTATGTCTATTAATGGGGGGTTTATATCAGACATTGTAACCCACCACAAGCCGTCTTCAGAAGTGGCAGGAAATAAATTGAATCATAATAGTAATAACAGTAATGATGATGATAATAATAGTAATAATAGTAATAATAATAATATACTTATAGGATGTGTCACAGTATCTTTTGGACATTTTCCTTGTGTTCACAAGATCACATCCACACTGCAGATTGTCATCAGAACATAATACTTACCTGTGTATTTACCTCATTTACACCCTGCCCTTTTCCTCAGTGGAGGCCCAAAAATCACTTACCGTACATTGTTCTCCACTTCTCCATTTTATCCTCACAACAGCCCTATGAGGTTGATTAGGCTTACAGAATAGAGTTTTAAACCCAAGTCCCCAAGATCTGACTCTGGCATTCTAATCAGTAATAATGTTTGCCTGACTCATTTGTTGGTGTACTAGTGAATATCAAGAGAGGTTTGGAGTTATATTGACAAGAGCTGAATTAAATTTGAACACAATTCTTACTATGATTGGCTTTGAAGAAGAACTAGTTCTGGACATTAAAATAGTTCAGAAAGAAATAGAACTGGGTGGCCCTGTCTAGAAGTGGTGACAGCAAACATATTGACCCGTTGCCTCCTCCAGTGCTGATTGAATCCGTGACAGAGTAGGGATTTGAATATGAATCACACAGATCCTAGTTCAACACTAACAACTATGTTACACTGCTTCTCACACCACTTGGTTGACTTAGCCATGTAAATAACTTTTAAAACAGCTCCTGTTTGACTTGATGCAGTTTCAGTGTGGATTTTTTCAGTTTATTACAGACAGTCTGCAAATGTACCAGTTCTTTCTTAAGTGTTATACCAGAGTATTATTTAGTTGCTAGAAGTCACTGGCTTCTCAAAACACTCCATAAGCCAAAGTCCATGATGTTAAATGCCACAGGGCAAGGCTTGCTGTGAAATCAATCTTTTGTTATCTATTTGAGGCAAAGGTTAAGAATTCATTATAGGGACTGTTTAAATTTTTGTAATCCACACAGCAACTAGTGTTATCTTGTGCCTTTTTTTTTTAACTTTCTTTTTTATGACAATGCCAAAAACTGGTATATGATTCAGTTATTGCTTGCTGGTATATTTTATTGATTAGTCTGCAAATATTCTTCCCACGTTTCAGTCAATAGCGCATGAGGTCCATGTTCAAGAGAGATTTTTTCCCTCTCCCCTCTTTGTGCTTTATCAATGCAACAAACCCTATGTCAATGTCTGATTTAGACAATAAGCTCTGGTTCTTTAACAGAAATTGCAAGCAGCACTTTGCCAGTATAGAAAGAAATTCCTTGAACATTCAGTTCCTCTAATTTTTTTCAATTTACTGACCAATCCTTGAATGATACAGTTAGCAATTGTACTATGTATCTGGCTTTCCCCAAGTGCTAGAGTTGCCAAGTTTCAGGTGGGGACTGGAGATCACCCAGAATTACAAATAAATTTCAAATGACAGAGATCAGTTCCATTGGAGAAAATAGCTACTTTGAAGGGTGGAATCTGGAACATTAGACACCCTGAGGTCCCTCTCCCTCCAGCCCCCATCTTATCCTTAAATAGGTGTTTCCAAGGCAGGACCTGGCAATCCTAAGTGGAACTGAAACTCCATGTCATTTATTTGCTTGTCTGCATACCTGTCACCTCCTCCCCCCCCCCCCACTTTGCTGATAGAAATATTTTGTCATATTAGTGGTTTCAGTGCTGAGAAACTGAACAATGTTTCTCTTGCAGAGTAGGAACCGCAGAAAAACCTGCTGGGTTTAGATAAAATCATTGAGAATTATTGCATTGGATCAATAACATACCCGTTAGCAAAAATAAAATTCAGATCAATTATGAATTCATCTACAATATTTGCTTTCCAGACTGCAAATTAACAACACCAATTTTTGAGGCCTTACATTTCTAACTGGAGCTTGCTGGAGCTAACAGTGACTTACTGGTTGGAGGCTAATCAGGTTATCTGTTTTCTTCTTTCTCCCTTCATGAGAAAATACATTGAACTTGACATTTGTGCATTTAGTTCACAAATGATGGCCAGAATGTTATTGTTCAGTTGCCCAGATCAAAGGCAGATTCCCATTTCTCCCTCTTAGATCTAAACAATCATATATATTACATATAATGTCTAATTTGGCCCCTAGATCCGGATCCCCATTTCCCATTTACCCTGGCATCTCTTTAAAAAAAATCACTCATTTTTTGCAGACAGTTTAATTACAGTATCAACACATACATGAGCCAGCTAGGTATAGTGGTTAAGAGCAGTGGCCTCTAATCTGGAGACTTGGGTTTGATTTCCCACTCCTCCACATGCAGTCAGCAGGGGGACATTGAGCAAGTCACAGTCCTGTCAGAGTTGAGCAGTTCTGTCAGAGCTCTCAGCTCCACCTACCTCACAGAGTTTTCATTGTGGGGAGAGAAAGGAAAGGCAATTATAAGCTGCTTTGAGACTCCTTGGGGCAGTAAAAAGTAGGTTATAAAACCCACTCTTCTTCTTGATTTTCATTCTGATTTTTTCACAGTTGTCAACCCTTAGATTTTCCACTGGACTGGAAAATTCTTAAAGCCAAGTAAAACATCATTTGCCCAGTTCCATATCCCCATTCAACATATCTGCTTATCTACAGTAGCTTTTATCATGAGAGGCTTGCTTCCTGTTGTGGCAACAGCTGTGTCGAGAGCTTTTATTTACATGGTAATTTTTACTGGTTCTTAAAAGGTCTTTGGATGCCACTTCATGATTTTAATTTGGATGTCTGCAGCAAACTGCCCATCAAGAAGCTGGTATTTTGCCAGGGTTTCCTGGCTGGCTCTTAGAACCCTAATAAGATTTGTCAGATCCTCTGCAATCAATAAGAGGGCTTATTCTGCTCCTTTTGTGATTCATGAGTAGTCCTGGCTATCTCAGAGAGGTGCAGTGTCGAGACAATAAAGTTATGAGATCGGAAGGCTTCTTGTTTGGAGGTAAATTCTACAAGACCATTAGGGCAGCCTCATAAGTTGACTAGAAGGAATCCTTTCTGACTGTCATCCTAGCCATTTACTAGGGAGATTTTCCCAAACTGGGGAAAATATACTTCCCATTCTATGTTACCTTTTTTAAAATAAGAGGGAGACACCTCTAGGGCTTAAAGGCTGGCCTTTGTAAACCATGAAGAAGAAGAATGGTTCTTATCTGCCGCTTTTCTCTACCCAAAGGAGGCTCAAAGTGGCTTACAATCACCTTCCCTTTCCTCTCCCCACAACAGACACCCTGTGAGGTGGGTGAGGCTGAGAGAGCCCTGATATCACTTCTCAGTCAGAACAGTTTTATCAGTGCCGTGGTGAGCCCCAGGTCTCCCAGCTGGCTGCACGTGGGGGAGTGCAGAATCGAACCCGACTTGACTTGCCAGATTAGAAGTCCACACTTCTAACCACCTCACCAAACTGGCTCATGTTTTTAAGCTTCAGCTGTGCCTACTCAGTGTGTGCTGATTCCTTTTAGCACCTACAGTTTCTTTTTACCTCAGAAGATCCCCTCCTTATCCATATCCAATTTCTTTTTGATTTTTTGGTTATCAAATTACAGCTTACTTATGGTGACCCTGTAGGGTTTTCAAGGCTAGAGATGTTCAGGGATGGTTTACTTCACCTGCTTTATGACCTACTATTCCTTGGAGGTCTACTATACAAATGCTAGCCAGTGCCAGCATTTCCTTGTTTCTATAATCTGATGAGATCTTGCAGACTTGGGTTGTCCATGTCCATACAGAGCATTACGTGTCGTATAGAGTATGCTCTTAGCAGTATTTGGAATGTTTGTGGCATCTAACTTGTAACTACAGTTCAAGATGTTTGCAACTTTTGTAATAGTTCTTGACTTTAGCACTTGTTGGCTGAAGTGCTAGTGATTAGGGTGAACTAGGGAATTACTGCCTTGTGTGAATGTGAAGGAGCTGCAGCTGAAGCAAGCTTTTTCTCCTCCTTTGGGCAGGACACAGTGTCTCTGTAGATAGGGCCAACAGTGAAGTGCTAGAAACCTCTACTAAGCCATATTGCCCTATCTGTGCACAGTACAAATCAAGTGGAATGATTCTGATACATCAAGACAATTGGAGACAAAGAAGCCAACTTCTGGAAGGTAACACTGTAGATGGGAAGCACCTGGTGAAAACAAGGTGCCTGTCTGCTGATGCAATTTAGCAAAGTGTGGGAGTGGGACAAGAGGTGAAAATGTTGCCAGCCCCATAAAATAAGAGAAGGGAGAACAAAGAGAGCTCCATTTTAATCACCTCTTGTCCCACTCCCACACTCTCTTACCTGAGTAGTTACCTTGCACACCACTCAGGCATGAGCAATCTGAATTTTAAGTGATGGTGTAAGTTTGTCTGGCCTGAGAGGTCTTAAATGCTTTCAGTAAAGCATCATTTCATTTTAAGGGAACCTTGACTGGGGCTGTCTGTCTCTTCACTGCTGGGTTTGGACCTGGTGGTAGTGGAATGCACCATCAAGTCACAGCTGGCTTATAGGGACCCTGTGGATTTTTCATGGCAAGAGATGTTCAGAGGTGGTTTGCTGTTGCTTGCCTCCACATCACAGCCCTCGGAGGTATTATTTGGAGGTCTCCCATCAAAATACCAACCAGATCCAACCCCTCCTAGCTTCTGAGATGTTACAACAAAATGGGGCTAGCCTGGCCTATCCCAGTCTGGGCTGAGTTTGAACCTTCGAGCTTATAATTCTAATGCAGAATGTGATCAACCCTGGAATAGATGGCAAAAGGCCACAGGTGCTATTAGAATCTCGACAAAGTCTTATAGTCCATTTTTTAAAATTAGGAGGAAGTCTTTTAGTTAATTACAAATTAAAAATTGTATTACCTAGTTCCATTGACAGGCAGACCAGATGTCCACATATTACAAAAACAATTAGAATAGCTTGGAGCATTAGAATCTCCTGTTAGAATGTCTGGTTGATTTGATATGCTTGGGGAATGTCTGTGTAGAACAATTTTGCACCCAGTGTTCTGGGTACAATTCAGAAATTACTAAATACAGAGTCCTTTACACCAGGGGTCCCCAACCCCCGGTCCGCAGCCTGGTACCGGGCCGCAAAGGCCATAGTACCGGGCCGCCAGCGGCCGCACCTGCCTCCCCCCTGCAGCGAGAGGGGGGAAAGAGGCAGGCGCGGCAGCCGGAACGACAGTGATGCAATCACACACGCGCGCGAAGCTGCCGCGCATGCGCGTCTGCACCCCTGCTGGCGAAAACGTGCATGTGTGACAACTCTGCACATGCGCGTTAGCACCACCTGTGGTGAAAACATGCGCGTGTTTATGCGCAGCTGTGGCAGCCGGGCCGCTGGCTCTCCCCCACCCCCGGAGGCGGTCCCTGACCACAAGAAGATTGAGGACCGCTACTTTATACTACTGTGAATTCTGACCTGGTATGTGCTTGCTCTGATTCAATCTTTTACTACTATAAAATGCTTTCCATTTATTATTACTAGTTGCAAAATTTATATGCTGTGTTTCTGCCCAACCAGCATTAAACATAATTTTTAAAAATGATAAAACAGTTTAAATCAAAATCATGTTGTATGTTAAAAACACACTAGTAAATAAACCATTTTAAAGGTTGTTGGTACTCTGCTGAAATGTGTTGGCTGGAGCAAGCCTGGAGGGACTCCCTGGGACTTGTTTGCACATGCACAGGCAGGAGGATGGGGCTACGATCCTGGCATATGCAGATAGCCCATTTCTTAGCCATTTTTTTAAATCCATGAGACTTGTATTAACTTTCAGATAAAGGTTTCCATCCGAAGGAGGCTCAAAGCAGCTTACATTCACCTTCCCTTTCTTCTCCCCACAACAGACATCCTGTGAGGTGGGTGAGTCTGAGAGATCCATGATATTACTGCTCTGTCAGAACAGCTTTATCAGTGCCATGGCAAGCCCAAGGTCACCCAGGTGGAGGAGTACAGAATCAAACTTGACATGCCAGATTAGAAGTCTGCACTCCTCACCACTACACCAAACTGGCCCAAATCTCAAGCTGGTAGATCTCAAGTGGGGATATCTATAGCTTTATTCTACTGTGTTCTATCTAGCACTCCTTGCTGCTACCATATATGCTTGATAACCTGGACCTCGGATTCATTATTTCTGAATTTTAAAAGACTCCGCTCTAAATTAAGAATTACCCTTCTTCCCCAACACACCAAAGATAGAGATAACTTTGGATGTTTCATTTATCAGGGTTATTCAGAACCAGCAAGGTGTTGTCTTGCTTTCTGTGTGTAAATTGAAAACTGTGAGTCAAATTAGGGTTTCATATGAGAGATGTGCTGTTTCTTATACCTTGCTTTTCATTACCCGAAGGAGTACTAAAACGATTTACAAACATCTTTCCTTTCCTCTCCTCACAACAGACATCCCATAGGTAGGTGGGGCAGAGATAGCTGTAACATAACTGATGTGAGGATAGCTCTAAAAGAACTAAGACTAGCCCAGGGTCACCTAGCTGGCTGCATGTGGAGGAGTGGGGAATCAAAGCTGGACCCCCAGATAAGAGTCCACTGCTCTTTAACCAAGCTGTCTCTCAATTATGTAGATTCAGATACCACCATAAGACCAATTGGAGGAGGGTGTATCTTTAATTGTATTGATTATAAAAAGCAAAAGCATACAGTTGAGTAACCACTGACTAACAATAACTAAGCAAAATAGAATAAAATAAGCAATGACTGCTATCATATGCAGAGACTTTCCTTTATAATTTTAAAGAGGAAGGCAGAGGACATTGAAAGTTTCATATTTTTGTTCAGACAAAATTCATCTTTTCCTTTCTGCTTTCCATTCCATTGACAATGCTTTCTCACAGACTAGATCCCTACTATGTTCTCCAAGTATGTGTACTCACAATGAACTACAGTGACCATTCTGCTGTTATTTAGAGCAGAATTACCAGAATCTTAGAAAATTCTTCCAGTCTCCATTGTCCTGAGGCAGCTTCCAGGTGTATCCTTTTGCTTTCTTTTTCATTTTGGGCTGTATCAACAGGGGCATCACATCAAAATCACAAGATGTCATAGTCCCATTGTATACGGCACTGGTCAGACCACACCTGGAGTACTGTGTGCAGTTCTGGAGGCCTCACTTCAAGAAGGACGTAGATAAAATTGAAAGAGTACAGAGGAGAGTGACGAGGATGATCTGGGGCCAAGGGACCAAGCCCTATGAAGATAGGTTGAGGGACTTGGGAATGTTCAGCCTGGAGAAAAGGAGGTTGAGAGGGGACATGATAGCCCTTTTTAAGTATTTGAAAGGTTGTCATTTGGAGGAGGGCAGGATGCTGTTCCCATTGGCTGCAGAGGAAAGGACACGCAGTAATGGGTTTAAACTACAAGTACAATGATATAGGCTAGATATCAGGAAAAAGATTTTCACAGTCAGAGTAGTTCAGCAGTGGAATAGGCTGCCTAAGGAGGTGGTGAGTTTCCCCTCACTGGCAGTCTTCAAGCAAAGGTTGGATGCACACTTTTCTTGGATGCTTTAGGATGCTTAGGGCTGATCCTGCATTGAGCAGGGGGTTGGACTAGATGGCCTGTATGGCCCCTTCCAACTCTATGATTCTATTATTCTATGATTCATCTGTTATCATATGAATTACTATGCTTGTTACCTGTGTACATTGGAATTTAGAAGGAATGCAGGGGGGGAAACCTGCTTCAATCTTTGGACTACCAGGAAAGGTGATTTTACATTAGTGTGTGGGAGTGCACAGAGTGCAAATCTAACATTCACCTTGTAAAATTGCACAGAAGCCTGAGGTAAAGTGAGGTATTTCTGAGGTATTTCCTCACACAGGCTCTTTCACTAGCTCATGACTCTAGCAAGCAAATCATATGTAATCTCTTGAAGTGCATGAGATTAGAGTTTCTGTATCAATACTATTGAGTACATTGATTTTCATATCCTGATCAGACGTGATAGTTTCTAACTGGGAAGTATCTGGCAGCCATTTTCAACAGTGGGATGGATGCTAGGAGTCTTCTGATGATGCTTTTGATGAGATTTTATACCTTTTTGGTTATTCTCATTTCTGCTTCTTAGGAAGAGAAAAGCAGAACAAAATGGATTCTGAATCCTGTTGTGCTTCTAGTGACAAATGTCCAGATAGCTCTGATTTGGGGGCAGGTTTCTCTCAGTTTCTGGTTATAACAGACCTTTGTGTCACTTTTCCTAATGGAGTCTGACTAAAGGCTTTCCAAAGCAGGAAGCTCCCAATCATGCCCCATATAGGAGGGAAGGAGGGATGGTGGGAGGTTAGGAAAAAAAACACAGTAGGCTGTAACAGTAGGGTGTAACAGTAGGCTGCATCAGAGTAATACAACATCACTGGTTTATCATGCCCTCTGAATACAGCCCGCAGGTATGATATGATGATGGAGGAAATGCTTCCCTCCAAATAAGAGCTTATGCTTGTGAGGTCTTTTGGAGCAAGCTTTGACCAAAGTGAATTTTTCTATGCAGCCAGTCTTTTCTGTTTCTGTCTTTATAAAGCTACAATTCTCACAGATTTCCTTGTTTAGGAGCAAGGTAAAGTGTAGCACAGACACCAAGACAGCTTTGAGGCAGATGTACTGTAAAGTTTCTGGTATAATCAAAGCTGCTGTTTGAAAAGGCCTATAATAATGGGGACCTAAACAATGTTTGGGTCTCCCAATTTGTCTTGATGCTTCTGAATTCTTCTAGTCTACTTTCCAGACAGAATTATGTCAGAAGTATTCTGACAGTCTGTTTGTATATATGAAGATATTTTGGCATTTGTGAGTGAATGTGAGGGAGACAAGAAGAGTAGCTGTACAGTGCTGTGAGTTGTTGCTGACATGCTAAATCCCCTTTTTGAATTCTGTGTATTTTCAAAACTCATTGAGAGGTTTGTCTGGTCCTGTGTTACGGAAAACATAGCATAGTGAGCATATTTTAAAAGGGAAAAGGGCTCCCAGGACAGCATGCAGCAAGTGGTACTTTCTACAGAAGTGGTGGTATGCCTTTGAAATGTCTTCCTTCCTCAGCTCTCTTAAAAGGCTCTTTTGGCATCTGAAAACTGTAAGGCCATCAAACAAATTAGACAAAGGCACTTATTTAGGTGTGTGGTTCTTCATCTTCTTTTTTTAAAAAAAACAACAACTGCTGAAGTGGAACTCTCCAGGTTGGCCTAACATTTTTTAATGTATACAGGGGGAGATAGAGAAGAATAAAAACAAACAGAGGGTCTTTTAAGCTGATTTCAGTTCTCCTTACCAGTTGGCTAAACCAGGTGGTAAACCCAATTCCTTACTGCTGACAGCAATAATAATCAAGCACCTTCTTTGTTCATTATGCTCTCTTTAACCCCAGTAGTCTCATTCAGCCTTGAATTTAGTAATCGCTCAGTGTGACGGCCGCCTAATGAAGAAATAAAACGTAGAATCTGAGACCCACTCTTCTAGCAAAAACATACACTCTGCTCCATTGGCTTGTAAAATCAGGTTTCTGCTCACTATTAAGCCAGGTGAAAAAGTAACATTGGGTAATTTAGGGGAATACACCTGGAGTGGACAGAAAATTGTTCTCTTTCCAGTTTTGTTAGGAGGAAGGTGTTTTTGTTGCTAATTATTCATTGTAATTATTAACATTAGCAGATCTCTTTTTGTATATCATTGTTCCTTAATAGTGATTCATTTAACAGTAATAGGTACCCACCGTGGTTTTGCATCTTTGCTGTCTGGGCCAGAGAGGTTGATTTCAATAGCATTCTCCTTCAACTCTGGAGGAAAGAGAGCTAGAAACCTTTTTTCCCTCTCCCCATTTTATACAATCCCCATGACAAATTATGAAAATTGCACATTGAATTTTTATGCACTGGTAAAAAATGCACTGCATACCTCCTATGAATTACTAAAATGGCTAGAATAAAAAAATTGGCTCAAGACTACCTTTATAAAGAATGCGAAATCTTATGAGACCAGTTCAATCACTAGCATTGTTTTATTTGTCAGTTGCTCAATTTTTTGAAGGCTCTTATTTATTTTATTTAGTTATTGTGTACATTGTTCACAATAAAATCTTATAATAAAATTCCCAAAACTTGCCCGAATAAAATTAACATAAGAATAGAATACAATAAGACACAATAAACAAGATGGAGGTACAACTGAAATATCTCTCCAGCCTCCAATACAGTCAATTTGTTGGGCTGGAGTGGCTACAGTTATGGATCCCAGCAGGGTAGTTATATAGGTCTAATACACAAGAACCAGGGGGGAGGGGTGTTTGAAATTCCCCCATACTCATCGCGCCCAGCTTCAACCAAACGCCTGGTGGAAGAGCTCCATTTTGCAGGCCCTGCAGAACCTTGAGCTCTGACAGGGCCTACAGCTCTTATATATGGAACTCTGTGTGGTAGGCATAGTATGGTCTTTAAGGTACTTCCATGTGTAATTATCAAAAGAGAATATTAAGGCTGATAGGTTACTGGTATATGTTGTGGGCCTGACAACTCGAAAAGGTTGTGCCTTACCAGGCACTGAAAAAGCAAGAGTGCCTTACTTTGGATGGAAAGGGGACAATTAGGGGTGAAAATCCCAAGGGATTAAGTTGCCCTGGGGGCCCAAGGAGCTGAACAAGGTCCTGCTAAAAAATAGTAATTATTCCAAATATATTTGTGTGTGTTCTTCTTAATATTTTTTGTGGGGCTGAGAGATAAAGAAAATTATGCATAGGGGCGTGTGCTGTCTTTTGACAGTTCAGTTTATAACCCTGAAGACTTTTCCATTCTTGTAGATTCTGTGGGACATAATCCCAACAGTGATCCATTGGTAAACGTATTCATCATTACAAAGCAGTGACCATGGATGGGCTGGAGAGGCTCTGTTTATGTAATGAATGCTGCATAGCAATGAAATAAATTGTCAGGTAGTGGCCTCAGCAAGCAGAGTGTTCCTGGGTCATTCATGTGGGCATTATTATTCATCATTTAATGAGTAAATGGGGCCTTCCCAACTCGCTCTTGGGTCAGCGGTTGGTAATGAGGGCCCGCCTGAACAGTTTGTGGACAGCTGCATACTTTGGCAGAGAAAATAGCTGGAGTGATAGCATTAAAAAGAAAAAAATGTGTTTTAGGTGGAGTTGTCATTCTGGATATGCCAAGTAGCTGGCTTGCTGACCTGGTCACACATTCTTGAATGAAGAATGAGTTAAAAATTTAGTTCATAAATTATATATTGCATTGAAGAGCAGCATATACAAATGTCAAACCTTTGCTCTCCCCTTCCACTCCCCTACCAAACAATGTACCTTTTTGAAATTTCAATTTTGGTGCAAATTCTTCCTTAGAAAGAACACTTTTTGTGTTTCACTTCAGTAAATGACACTGAATAATTTATTTCATTTTATTTTATTTATTATACTTGCAGCTCAGGGCAGTTTGTTTTCTTGAGGAATTCAGACAAAGAGCAATTGATTGATATTACACATTCAATGTGACTAAAGCAGCTGCCTTTAAGATATTTCTTTTTTACAGATAAAGAATTTAAGCCAACAAGACCAGACTTTTAAAAATAGACCTGTGCTTTCTTTAGAAACTTCTATTTCCACTTCAGATTATCATAAAATAGAAAGGCCTCATTTTCAACTACAAGCATCACATAGATTATCTTTGCATTCACCCCTTATAATTGAATTTAGCCCACTGCTGTATTTTCTCCAAAAAGTATATTGTTTTTAGATTACCATTTCAGCCCTATTATTCAAAACCTCTGCTTCTAATGCTCTCTGACAGTTATCAACATAATGAAGCATAATGAAATGATGAGCAATCTACAGAAGAGACTCAACATGGATTTCACCAGTGCTGTGTCACTGTTGTAAAATGCAGACGGAAATAGTATTGTCCTTCTCTTGTTTTCAAGGACAAGAGCTAGATAAAGGTCTGAATGTTTTATACCCTTACAGTTGTGTTTCAGAATTCAGGTTGTTGTCCACTTGAAACCTTCCAAGGTTGTGCTCCGAGCTGTATTTTTCCTAGAATGTGGTTTCAGCTGTATTCAGAATCTGCATGAAGTTTCCCACTATATGTAAATAATTGTTTATACAGAAAACAGTTTGTAGGTCAGGATCCCATGGCAGTTTGCATTTTTGCATGAATAAATGAGCATAGATTTTGTTTTTCCTCTTTAAGTAGTGTTTTATTTCTGTATCAAGAAAGACTATAATTTCAAGGTCACTGGATGATGTACAAAGAGACAGAACAGAATATTGCTATGATAGGAATTGTACTAATTCTGAGAAGATAAAGTTCATCATAGACTCACAGAGTTGGAAGGGACATCCATGGTCATCTAGTTCAAACCCTGCTGAATGCAGGAAACTCACAACTACCTGCCCACCCACAGTGACCCCAGTTCCATGCCCAGCTGATGCCCTCCCTTTCTGAGGCTGAAATCTTACCAGGTGTTTGGAGAGAGAACAGTTTAGATGCAGTGCCATTGAAGAGGAGTGGACCACGGTTTTTTGGTGCCCTAGGTCAGTGGTCCCCAATCTTTTTATCACCGGGGACCACTCAACGCCGGGGACCACTCACTGGGGACCACTCAATGCCTTTTACTGAGGCCCGGTGACGGGGGTAGTTTACTCCTCTACTCTCAACCACTGCCCTAGTGCTCTCTGATCGCTATGGTAATGTTTAAACATCCCTTCAAAATAAGATACAGACATGCCACAACAATGAAGTGTGTTGTAAAGGGCTGGGGGGATGAAGTAAAGGGACGGGGGAGGAGAAGGGGTCCTTCGGGGCCCACCTCCAATTAGTCGAAGGACCACATGTGGTCCGCGGCCCACAGGTTGGGGATCGCTGCCCTAGGTGAACTTCCACTTTGCCCCCCCCCCAAAAAAAATTCAATACAGAAAAGAAAGTGAGAAGTCTAGAAAGAAGATTTTACTTAATAGGCATTCAGAATGAACAATTAAAGAGAAAATAGGTATGCTTTTCTGAAGCCCTCCCTGTTTCATCATGACAACCGTAAAAGACTAGAGTCAATTGATATGGGAATTCTGGAAAGCTTTTGATGCCTTTTGATCCCTTCAAGCCACCACTGCAGTATGGTTGTCTGGAAACACCAGAGCATAAATGTCTATGGGGTTATGGGAGTTGTACCCCTCCAGCAATAGCCCCTTGTGGTGCAAGGTGGTAAGGCAGCCAACATGCTGTCTGAAGCTCTGACCATGAGGCTGGGAGTTCAATCCCAGCAGCCGGATCAAGGTTGACTCAGCCTTCTATCCTTCCGAGGTTGGTAAAATGAGTACCCAGCTTTCTGGGGGGTAAAATGGTAATAACTGGGAAAGGGAATTGTAAGCCACCCTGTATTGAGTCTGCCAAGAAAACGCTAGAAGATGTCACCCCAAGGGTCAGACATGCACAGGGGATACAGGGGATACCTTTACCTTTTACCCCTCTAGCAGCCCTAATGCATGTGCCAGGAACAGGGCAGATATGAGTAATGGGGGGAAAGTGGATTGCAGAAAGGAAGCAGGAGGAAGGGAAAGAGGATCGAACGGTGGATAGGTAGCAGTCTATAAATCTCCAGGATGAAAGGCAGATGAGAGAGAAGAGCCTCTCCCTACCTTTTTAGTACCCCTCAAAGTCAGGAACCTTAGATTGTCAGCTATGCTTGCCTAGTGATTGAAATGTCCTTGCTGTTGAATGCAAATCTGTAGGGTAGCTATTGTATTCCCAAGTACTTTTTAATATGAATTTTGCTTCACCTTTGCATGAGATAGCTAACATTTTTACTTCTCCTACTGGTTTGTTTTTAAGATTAGTTCAATAAACAGAAATTATTTGCTGAAGCTTTTCCAATCATTTCCACGTTGAGAAAAGTTGGTATTAATTTCTGCTGTTAATTTCTGCTTTGACCAGGAGAATGCTAGATATTCTATATGTAATTTTTTTTCATTATACCCACTCAAAGCTAAGTAAAATCAGCAATCCTAGGGGAGGAGATGTTGACAATGAGATATGGAAAGAAAATAGATTTCTTTGGAGACACAATATATAATATACAGAAAACACAGATTCACAAAATTATACAGTCCACACAAATGGATTCTTGGATTCCAAAAAGTTCTTCAGAATGAAGACACACTTCCTGTACCAAACTATCCATGCCTTTAAAAGCCTTCAAACATAAAATTCCCACCAGCACAACCTTTTCTAACAAACTTTCCTAATGCAGATCCAAAAAGGAAGACTCAGGGGAGCAATATAAAGTTATGTCCACTTGTAAAATCTGCAGTTTATTTAATGCTGCAGGTGCTGAAGGTAGCACTATATATTAAAGGACAAAAAGATGTTTCTATAGCGTGTTACAATAGGACACATTGAGATTTTATTGTGCAGTTCACATAGCCATGGCATTTGAGTGCCTTTGAATGAGATCTTTAAACCTTACTATGAATTAGGAAGCCAAAATGTCTTTTGGCAGGTTGGTGTGAAGGATTCTGTGCCAGGAAAAATGACAAAGAAACTTGTAAAAACAAAAGGGAGTCGTGTGTAAAAGATTTATTACAGCTTCATGGGACTTATGCTCATGGGGTAGAAAATTCCTTTTGGTTTGCTAGGACTCCGAAATGAATAACTTAGTTTCCATAGAGAACTATTCTTTAAAGTGTCACCACCATCACCACTCTCTCAGTAGCTAGTTGGGGGTTATTTGGGATAGCTTAGTAGGCAGCAGAGGTTAAATGAAGCCACATTAGTGGACAGAGCATCTTCTCCTGGTCTCTTGCAGAAATCTGGTGCCATACAATGTTGTGCTAAGCAAACATTTCAGAACTATTCCCATACTTTTGGCTATGAAACATGACAAGGACATTATTGATAGCGTTGAAGTTACATATTTTACGTACTTCAGTGACAAAAACTAAAGTATGTAAATCCTGGCCTGACCTCAGAAATGGCTTCAAATTAATGGGAGGGTAGGTCCATGAATGGCTACTAGACACTGAATAAAAGGAGCCTCCACATAAAGAGGCACTAAACTTCTGAGCATGAGTGCTAGGTGGCAACATTGTTAGAATCCCTTGGCATCTATGGCTTGCGCTTTGTGGCCCTCTGGGATATCCAGTGGCCACTGTGTTGATGCTGGACTAGATGCATGACAGGTCAGATCCAGCAGGGCTTCCTAATGTGCTTATTAACAAGTTAAAATGTTGGGTAACTAGACAACAAGGCACTGTTTAAAAAAAAAACCCTGTTGGGTCCAATGTAATAGATTTGTGGATATTCAGAACAAAGAAAATAGCAGGTGATAGGTATTTCAAGTGTTTTGCTGTTTTTAGTTGACTTTAGCCCCTGACCATTGTGAAAGCACATAGCCCCGAATTATAAATGTCTAAGATTTGCCTTGTTGCTAAAGAAGTAAGGGTCACTCACAGTGGCAAAGATTATGTAAACGTGCCTGCAGCAATAACGGAGCTCACCCCAACTGCTGAAAGAAAGCAATTAGAGGCAGCAACATATACAGCTGTTAAAGGAAAACCATGGCATTCTCTCAAAAGTCAGCCATACATATCTGTTCTGTTTACTCAGCCTTATAACCTGTCTTTCAGTGGGAGAGAGATTAACAATGAAAAGTATATCTGTACAGCTTCACAGCTTTCGGCTCTGAAACGTGATTGAAACATTGACAGCCCTGAGGTTACAAGTGATTAATGAAGCTTTATAAGAAGGAGTCCAGAGGGGAAGTGGACCTCTTGCAGAAAGATGATCAGATGCTAGGGGAGCCAAACTGAAGTAAATAATTAGCAAGTGTTGGAGGAAATGGTAATGATTGGAGGAAATGCTCACAGAGATGCAAATGACTGGAGTAGATGCACCACTTAATTTTGTCAACACAACTTTTCAGATGGAGTTCCGATTGCATTTCCCTAAACACAATATTTTTTTCAGTGGTATGTATTTCCTTTAATCATAAGTTCACAAAAAGGCTCAGGTTGCATCAGCATAAGATAGCTACCTTGCTTGAAGGTAAACATGTATGGATCTAGTTAGTGCTTTGATAGGAGATTACTCCGCTCCCAATAACGATGGCAACATCTTTATATAGGAATATTTAGCCAGGAATATTTTCTTGACAAGAATGTTTCCCATGTTTGAGCAATTCTGTGCCATCCTGTTAATGGGTCGCTGTAGGTATAAACAAATGGAAAATTAAGTAATTTCTTTGAGAACCACTTACTTCTACATTCCAGGCAAATTTAGCTTGTAGGAGCTGTAACATAAATTTTGAATTGATTATAGGTTTTTAAAGAATTCCTTTTTGAAATGGAGTTTATTTTATCCTTTCTTGTTTTCTTTACTGTGCTCCCTCCGTACCCCGTTTTGCATGTAAGCTCTGATTTTTGAACATCCGGTTTAGCAGAAAAAATTTGACCACAGCATTTTACACAACAGATAATGTGCGTCTTGTTACATATTTAACCATTAAAGGAAATGATATCTGTTGATTTACTTCCAAGGGTCTATCCTGCAAATAGTTTCTATGCCCTATGGAATACTCCAATGGTGATTTACTGTCTGGACAGTGTCATAGCACTGATGTAAATCTGATTCTTCGTAACAGTTTCCTTTTGGATTGCAATAAATGTTGGCTGGTTTTGCCTGTTAGATCATCCCTATTATCATTCATTAGGTTTTCCCTTTTGTAAAGTCTTATTCTGGTAAATTGCTTAGAGATGTTGGCAAGAGCCTGAGTATAACCAATGTCTTTTTAATATTGTTGCACTGAAAGTATTATCTCACAGGGCATAAAGGATGACTGTTCATGGGACCCATTAAATACCTCATGTCATCAGGATCTACTTATCCAGTTGAAGGAATACTTATAGGCTATACCATCCTCCAGGTGGTAACTGGAGAGCTCTTAGGATTATGAATGATCTTCAAGTGACAGCAATGAGTTTCCCTGGAGAAAATAGCTGATTTGGAAGGTGAACTCTATGGCTGAATGCACTCTGTCCCGAAACCATGCCTTCCTGGCCTCCTAACCGCCGAAATATCCAGAAAAGTCTCAACCCACAACGTGCAACTCTTAAGACTAGATCAGTAGTATTCATATTCCGGCTTCTAATGTTAAACTCTGAGAAGGCATGTCTATCTTTTACATCTTAAGGCAACATATTTTTTTATCAAGAAGAATCTTCCACATCTTTGGAATTGATCATCACAATCTTGATTAAACATATGTTGCCAAAGTTTAAATAAAAGTACTTTATCAATCCTTTCAAAGAAAAATATGTCTGGGCATTTTTTTGGTACTTGAAATCTCAGAAAACCATATCTGCCTATACCAGCAGTTCTCAACCGCCGTAGCTCCAATACCCCTACAGCAGGGGTGGTGGCGGTGGCACACGTGCACGCATCACCGCTGCTCCTGCTCACCATGGCACTGGCCTCCTCCATGCTGCCTCGGTGAGCTCTGAGGTGACATGGACGAGGCCAGCGCCATGACCCTGGGAAAAGGCCAAATGACCCCCTGAGGGGTTGCAACCCCTGGGTTGAGAACCACTGGCCTACTGCATGAGGACAGTATGAAAGCTATGCTGTATGTGAAGGTTCTCAGAATTTCCAATTCCATGTTGTAGTCCTTCACTAATCTTCTGCCAAACTTCTGAATTTCTGTTAAAAATCAGAATTAGGAATGGAAGAATTCTTCTGGAAAAATTAATCCTGAATTTTGCACCTGCATTCCAGACAACTCTGCTTTTATTATTTTATTAATCTAACATGTGGTTAAAGGTGATGTCCTGTGTGCACTGTCTGCACTTCAGATGATCCAAAATAAGATCAGGCGTATAAAAACTGGAACAAAAAGACCACATGGAATATTGCCTAACGTTTTACTATCTTTCATCTTTCTCTTGGCTCTGGTTATCAGGCAAATACATAGAATAACCTCATTTCTTCCCTTAATAGCAACCAACATTTGCACAAATTTTGTCATCTACACAGACATATATATCTATATATCTTTAATGGCTGACAGATTATCATCCACCATCTGATTGTGCACACTCAATGCTTTTTCCATGATTTTCTCAAAATCCGCTCAGCCTGTAATGTGATAAAAATATTGTTCATCATAGCAACAGCTGGTTTTAATTTCATTTCCTAGACAGGGTACAGAAGTTCTCTATTACATAAGAATTCTGGCTTACACAAGTCTAATTTGTATAAGTTTCTTTATAAAGAAAGAAGAAACTGCTTTTTCATAGTAATAAATAGGTTTATTTTATAGAAGTGTTTCTTGATGGGCTGTTCAGTCTCCTGCTTCCGCTCAGGCATGATCTGTTTCAGGTAGTTTGACATCTTAGCTCTAGTGGTATCCACACATGCATCTATATCAAGGATGAGATGACTTCATTCTTCTTTAATTATTTGTATCTTCTGGGCTTTCCAATGTGTTTTTAATTTGTAAAGCAAGGATAAAGGTTCAATTAAGATTACGTACATACTTCATCTGTTTCAAGCATTCCTGAGAATGCACTCTTTGTTGAAAACATCAGAAGAGCTTCTCTAGATCAGGTTGAGTTGAAAGAATTCATCAGTGATCCATGGGTCTGCCACAGTCTACCATCTGCCAGCCTTTGACTGATATCAGCTGGCTACTCAAAGCTGAACTCATAGACTGCCTCTTCTGAGAAGTAATGGACTGTGAATGGAAGATGCTCATGGACATGGATCTCTAACCTTTCCTAGTAATGCTTATAATCCCTGAAAAGTTGATGCTAGGAGTTCATGAAAATCTTGTAGATCTACAGGGCCAGAGAGAGAAAGAGGTATCAAGCAAAATTGTCCAGCCTTAGTATTCTACCATCAGTTCAATGGATCCAAGAGTAGTTTTTATTAAAGTAGGGGTCATCAACATTTTACAGCCTATGGGCAGTGGAAATTCTGACAAAGGTGGTGAATGCAACCAGAAAATGGTTGCCACATGAGATCGAATCCACCAGAAAATAGTTTTCACAGAATTGTTATGGAGTGAATTTCAGAAGCAGTTAGCTATCCTTTGAAGACTTTTAAAATCACTGGAACATATGTCAACAGTCATGACCACAACTCATTATTTGGCTGGAATTGTGCCTTACGTGTTCCAAGATTACCTATCATTTAAAAATGTGTAAAAACATATTGCTTTTTAAATGAACAGCCCATCTGACTTCCAGTGGTGAATCAGAAGCTCTGTGGGGGGGAAATCCTCCTGATCCCAATTGCTGTAGAACAACATAGGGGGTGCCAGGAAATATATTCATGGACATCCTTGTTCCCACTGACACTGTGTTTGGGGTCGCTGCATTAGTGGAATGGGATTATTTATTTCTGCTCATTTCCCCCACTTGTCAAAAACACCCCCCCCCCCAAATTCATCATGCTGTTGTTAATGTTTCCCTGTTCCCCAAGAGCAGCAATTCAGGTTGTTCAGAGGAGTGCAGCAAGAAGGGGAAAGCAAAACAGCTCCGTTTGATTGAAAGAAGCATGTTAGCGGAACCCAAATTCTAGATGCAGCCTATAGTTTCCCAGGTGATGGAAAAGTATTTGAAATTTCTGTACCATTTGATTAGCCACAACTCATTTAAGACATCCTGATGTTGCATTTTTTTAAAAAAATTAACGTGGACATATTAATTCATTCATAATTTATTGAATTGTCCAGAAAAGACTAATTGGCAGGAAAAAATAGGCAACTGCCTCTATTTTTTTCACCTCACGTATCATCCACCTCAATTTTTTAAATGTCAATATTCTTCAGTGAACATTAGGCTATTTTGTGGCATTTTATCTAAGATAGGTTTTTTGGGAATTCCTCATTAGTTTTTTTTTCCCCCACAGTTCTGCTCATAACAAAACTTTCATGCTGAGCCATCTTCACTGACTTAGTGGAAATAAAATCCCCTGTGTCAAACTAGACAATCTGGGCAAGTTGTGGAAATATTTAATTGAAGTTAGTGTCTGTTCACACCCAGGGAGGCTTTCAGAAGAGCAACTCATTGGCAGATTGTTAATGAAAAATGCTGCATGGACAGACACAAGTGTGAAAGACTTAGTCATAAGAAGTGCTTGCAAGCAATTTCTTAACAGTGTGTGCCCACATTTCTAGATCTTTTGTGCAATTACTAATTGTTTCTAAAGGTGGTTTGGGGTTTTGTTTTTAAGGAGAATATGTGCTATACAGAATTTATATCAGCGAAGAGACAGGTTGGCTTGGTTTGTCAACTGTAAGAGCCTAAATTAATCTTTAGTACAGATTGTGTAGTTAGGTGATAGGCAATAATGTTGTTGTTGTTGTTATGTGCGAAGTCGTGTCCGACCCATCGCGACCCCATGGACAATGATCCTCCAGGCCTTCCTGTCCTCTACCATTCCCTGGAGTCCATTTAAGTTTGCACCGACTGCTTCAGTGACTCCATCCAGCCACCTCATTCTCTGTCGTCCCCTTCTTCTTTTGCCCTCGATCGCTCCCAGCATTAGGCTCTTCTCCAGGGAGTCCTTCCTTCTCATGAGGTGGCCAAAGTATTTGAGTTTCATCTTCAGGATCTGGCCTTCTAAAGAGCAGTCAGGGCTGATCTCCTCTAGGACTGACCGGTTTGTTCGCCTTGCAGTCCAAGGGACTCGCAAGAGTCTTCTCCAGCACCAGAGTTCAAAAGCCTCAATTCTTTGACGCTCGGCCTTCCTTATGGTCCAACTTTCGCAGCCATACATTGCAACTGGGAAGACCATAGCCTTGACTAAACGCACTTTTGTTGGCAGGGTGATGTCTCTGCTTTTTAGGATGCTGTCTAGATTTGCCATAGCTTTCCTCCCCAGGAGTAAGCGTCTTTTAATTTCTTTGCTGCAGTCCCCATCTGCAGTGATCTTGGAGCCCAGGAAAATAAAATCTGTCACTATCTCCATTTCTTCCCCTTCTATTTGCCAGGAATTGAGAGGGCCGGATGCCATGATCTTTGTTTTCTTGATGTTGAGTTTCAAGCCAACTTTTGCACTCTCCTCCTTCACCCGCATCAACAGGCTCTTTAGTTCCTCTTCACTTTCTGCCATTAGAGTGGTATCATCTGCATATCTGAGGTTGTTGATATTTCTCCCTGCAATCTTGATCCCAATTTGTGACTCCTCTAATCCCGCATTTCTCATGATGTGCTCTGCATACAAGTTAAATAGGCAAGGCGACAGTATACAGCCTTGCCGAACTCCTTTCTCAATTTTGAACCAGTCAGTGATTCCATGTTCAGTTCTCACTGTTGCTTCTTGACCTGCATATAAATTTCTCAAGAGACAAATAAGATGCTCTGGTATTCCCATCTCTTTAAGAACTTGCCACAATTTGTTGTGTTCCACACAATCAAAGGCTTTAGCATAGTCAATGAAGCAGAAGTAGACGTTCTTCTGGTACTCCCTAGCTTTCTCCATGATCCAGCGTATGTTGGCAATTTGATCTCTAGTTCCTCTGCCTCTTCGAAATCCTGCCTGTACTTCTGGAAGTTCTCGGTCCACATATTGCTGGAGCCTAGCTTGTAGGATTTTGAGCATAACTTTGCTAGCATGAGAAATTAGTGCAATGGTGCGGTAGTTTGAACATTCTTTGGCATTGCCCTTCTTTGGGATTGGAATGTAAACTGACCTTTTCCAATCCTGTGGCCATTGTTGAGTTTTCCAAATTTGCTGGCATATTGAGTGTAGCACTTTTACTGCATCGTCCTTTAAGATTTTGAATAGTTCAACTGGAATGCTGTCACCACCACTAGCTTTATTGTTGCTCAGACTTCCTAAGGCCCATTTGATTTCACATTCCAGGATGTCTGGCTCCAGGTCAGTAACTACCCCATTGTGGTCATCAGGGATGTTAAGCTCGCTTTTGTATAGTTCTTCTGTATAATTTTGCCACCTTTGTTTAATCTCTTCTGCTTCTGTGAGGTCCCTACCATTTTGGTCCCTTATCATACCCATCTTTGCATGAAACGTTCTCTTCATATCTCCAATTTTCTTGAAAAGATCTCTGGTCCTCCCGATTCTATTGTTTTCTTCTATTTGTTTGCACTGTTCATTTAAGAAGGCATTCTTATCTCTTCTAGCTTTTCTCTGGAATTCTGCATTCAGTTGGGTGTATCTTTCTCTTTCTCCCTTGCCTTTCACTTCCCTTCTCTCCTTAGCTATTTGTAAAGCTTCCTCAGACAGCCATTTTGATTTCTTGCATTTCTTTTTCTTTGGGATGGTTTTAGTTGCTACCTCTTGTACAATGTTGCGAACCTCCGTCCATAGTTCTTCAGGCACTCTGTCTATCAGATCTAATTCCTTAAATCTATTTGTCACCTCCACTGTGTATTCGTCGGGAATATGATTTAGTTCATACCTGAGTGGCCTAGTGCTTTTCCCTACTTTCTTCAATTTAAGCCTAAATTTTGCAACAAGAAGCTCATGATCTGAACCACAATCAGCTCCTGGTCTTGTTTTTATTGACTGGATAGAACTTTTCCATCTTTGGCTGCAGAGCACATAGTCAATCTGATTTCTGTGTTGACCGTCTGGTGATGTCCATGTGTAGAGTCGTCTCTTGGGTTGCTGGAAAAGAGTGTTTGCTATGACCATTGTATTCTCTTGACAAAATTCTACCAGCCTGTGCCCTGCTTCATTTTGTACTCCAAGGCCAAACTTGCCTGTTATCCCGGTTATCTTTTGGCTTCCTACTTTAGCATTCCAATCCCCCATGATGATAAGCACATCATTTTTGGGCGTTGCTTCTAGAAGGTGTTGTAGGGCTTCATAGAACTGATCAACTTCATCCTCTTCAGCAGCAGTGGTTGGGGCGTAGACCTGGATCACTGTGATGTTGAATGGTTTGCCTTGGATTCGAACTGAGATCATTCTGTCATTTTGGGGATTGTATCCCAAGACTGCTTTTCCTACTCTCTTATTGATTATGAAGGCTACTCCATTTCTTCTGTGAGATTCTTGTCCACAGTAGTATACCTGATGGTCATCTGAATTAAATTCACCCATTCCTGTCCATTTTAGTTCACTGATTCCTAAAATGTCGATGTTCAGTCTTGTCATTTCTTGTTTAACCACGTCCAGCTTGCCTTGATTCATGGATCTGACGAGGCAATAATAATAATAACAATAACAACAACAACAACAACAACAACTTTATAGCCCATCCTTCTCAGTTGGCTCAGGCGTACTGGGACCTATTTGTTTGGCTAACAATACAGAATCACCCCTCCATGAAAACCCATTATAAAACCCCTTACTATAGACATCACAAACTAAGGCCAGTCAGCAACAGTTAGCTCTCCCAATCCCCCTCCCTCCCGCTCACACAGATGAATTGCACCTCAGCAAGGGGGTACAAAAGGAGCTGCATAGATCTTATTTGGAGGCATTAATCCAAAGATTAAAAAAAAACATTTCCTTCAAGTCAAACACACCCATGGTAAAATGCATTGTTGCTATGTCAGGATAGGTTCATCTGTCTAATTTATTTCCTGGATGACCTTAGGTTCTTGAGCAGATAAAGTGCAGGAGAGGATACTTAAATATGTTGTCTTGAGTACTTAGATGAGAGAGCCATTTGGAGGATAGTTTTGTCCATAGTGTTGTGGAAAGCAGTCTACAAAATAGTCTACATTTAAGTGGCATTGTTTCTGTTTTATGTGAATTGCCCTGAGCCTTCGGGGAGAGCGGTATATAGAAAACTATGCCATTTAAATGGTACTGCTATGCACGTGATCCACAGTAATGGGACATGGTGATTTGTGCATAAATCCTTTCCCCTGCATACAATACCCATATTAGGTCCTTCTGTGTATTGGCAACTAGCACCCTTTATGTTGATACCCAATCTACCCACAGTGATCCACACAACTGTCACCTCCAGGCTATATTATGGTACCTCACTCTATGTAGGGTTACCCTTGAAGTTGATCTAGAAGCTTCAATTAGTCCAGAATGCAGCTGCACAGGTCTTTATCAGAACCAAGTGGAGAGCTCATATACAACCTACCGTATATACTCGCATATAAGCCGAGGTTTCAAGCACAGTTTTTAGAACTTAAAAGACCTCCTTGGCTTATATGCGGGTAATTGATTAACAGCCTGCCCCCAGCCAGCCAAACGCAGCATTGCATTTGCAACCTGAGCTCTTTGCAACTGAGCTAATTGCTCCCAGTTAACCATTGCCTTCTGCATATATCTTGAAAGCTTACTCTGGCAGTTTCTATGACATCAATGGTTTGACTGAGGGATTCTGATATTTTTTCCCCTTCTTTTCCTAATCACTTCTTCCAAACTATTATTTTGGTTTCTGTGGGTGGGGTGGGTATTAGGGGTGCTTTGGGATTTACTGTTTTTCAGTATTTCTTCTTTTATCTGAGGGGCAGCATTGTTTGCCTTTTCTTCTTAGGGTTGTGTTTCTTTTAAAAGTTGATTTTTACAATTCTTTCTTTTAGTTTTCAGTTTTACAGTTCTTTATTTCAGTGTTTTGCTCTGGGGGGCACTGTAGCCCCCAGTTTGTTAGCTGTTGTACTTGTTGTAGTAGGTTGCCAACTTTGGGTACTATTGTTCTGCTCTGGTTCGCTGGCCTGGGGGGCACTGTTTGGTTTTCCTTCCAGAGCTGTTCTCACAGAACACTTCTGTCAGTACTTTCTCAGGGTGACTGGCATCAAGAGAGGAAGGGAATTGTAAGCCACTTTGAGACTCCTTTGGTTAGTGAAAAGCGGGGTACAAAAACCAGCAGCTATTCATCCTCTTGACTTTCCTGTATTTGTTGGGAAGGAGGCTGGATGGGAAAGCCTGTGATGATTGAGCATGGGTTAAGCACTTAGGCCACCCTGAAAATTCACCAGTAGCCTGCTGCATTTCCCACCCTCGGCTTATATGCAAGTCAATAAGTTTTCCCAGATTTTGTGATAAAATTAAATGCCTCGGTTTATATGCGGATCTGCTTATATGTGAATATATACGGTATGTTCTTCCAGCCGCATTGGCTCCACGTTGAAGACCAAATCAGATTTGAGACCATTTAGAAGAAGAAGAGTTGGTTCTTATATGCCACATACCCTGTGAAGTAGGTGAGGCTGAGAGAGACCTGATATTACTGCTCGGTCAGAACAGCTTTATCGGTGCTGTGGCAAGTCCAAGGTCACCCAGCTGGTTGCATGTGGGGGAGAATGGAATCAAACCTGGCTCGCCAGATTAGAAGTCCACACTCCTAACCACTACACTAAGCTGGCTCTCTAAAGCCCTAAATGGACTGGAACTATCATATTTTTGGGACCGCCTCTCCCAATATGTCCCCCCGAAAGTGTTGAAATCTAATGATCAGAATCTGCTTGGGATCTCTGGTCCTAAGGAGGTCAATTTGGGCTTTCTCGACCCTGACTCTGGACTGGTGAAATGTTCTGTCACAAAAGATCAGGGCCCTGGGGGCCTTAAACAGTTCTGCAGGATCTCAAAAGCAGGTGTTCTGCTGGTCTATGCTGGAGTTCTACAGTAATATTTAGCCACTGAATACTCAACCTATAGCCACCAGTCTATATTCCTCAGTGAAGGTTAATATTAAATAGACACCCCTCCTTCTCACATAAGAACACTATTAAAGGTAATAGTTGCTGTGTAATTTTAAAATATTTTAACTAAACATAAATTTTAATTTTGTATATTTTGAGAATTTATGTATTTTACTGACATATATATATATATCAATCCAAACCTTAAATAAACTACAGAAATATAGATCTCAACAAGTCAGTGTAATTTTCTTTATTTATTTCATTCATTTATTGACCACCTTTCTTTTTGAGACATCTAATTATAGAATTTTTTAAAATGGAATAAGGATCAGTAAACAATGCAGTAAAATGAGATTACCGGGCCAGAGAAGAATTAATTAAAATAGTATAGTAAACAATGCAATAAAATGGGATTACATCATTTAGAGAAGTATGAAATTAAATTGTGTGTGTACACATAGGAAAAGAGTTATCTTGGTTTTAAAGTTATTTTAATTCTAACTTGTAAAACCTCTTGAGCCATGGTGAAGAGCAAGATACTAATATTTCAATAATTTAAAAAAAATCACTAATGCAATTTTACTGTACCTGATAACAGTTTTTGATTGCACATATATTTTTAGTGTACTCTGTTGGGCTTTGGTCGCAATAAATGTAAACGTTGTGAGAGGGAAGAAAGAAATCAGAATTTTTTCCAATTAAGATTATAGATCTGTTGGCAATATAAACCTGCCTTTTACCACGTTCCACCATTCAAATGTTACAGTGAACACCCATACATCTTGCACGCACTTGTGTACATCTCTTTGTGAAAAAGAGTCAATGTGAGTAGTTTACAAATAAAGCGACCTTTCACCTCTATGCTAAATAACATATTTTGTTATTTATGAATTTCGGAACATTTTGAATGCAATTTACCTTGTTTAAAGCCAGCTCCTGATCAGCCCCTCAAGTCTCTGAGAAAAGCCAGCAGCCAAAATATTGTACTGTGACAGAGTAGGACACCCAGAGGACTTCAGCAAAGAAGAAAATATATTACTAGGGCAGCTAAGTCAATAAAGGGAAAGAAAAATGGAGGGAAAAATCTTGCCTCTGAGTGAGGGCAAAGTATGGGACCATCATGCATGCAATTTCATGGTACATTGACAGGCAGCAAGCAACAGCATTTAGCAGTATGTGGTAGCTGAAATACAATTATAGTTGGCCCTATGACAGTATTTATTATTTCTTTGTCACTTAAATGGAACTCCTATGCAAGCCCTGTTGAAATGAACAGATGATTCACAATAACAAGCCACAGTAGCTTGTATAATAAGTCATGCACAGGGATCCAGACAACGACAAAATTAGTGAAAAGCAGATGAAATTGCCTAAATTTTAAAGTGCTCCCCTTTTAATATTGGGAGAATTAAAATAACAATAATAAAAATATCTCCCTACACATGAAAAATCAACTGCTTTCTTTTTTATTCTTCTTAAAATTATATTATTCTGCTTTGGTTCCTTCTAAGTTGATGGAATATGTGAACACTTGGAATCATTTTATCAGTAGTTAAATGTTATTTTTGCATCAGATAAGGGTGGAGAAGGTTACACATTGTCAGGTTTAGTTGATAGTAACATTCATCTTATCCCTAAAAAATGAATATGAGCAAAATTGATCAATTAAGAGAGAGATTGTAAATGGCATATGAATTTATAATTATTGATGATTTATGTACTTAGTAATTTATTTTCCACTTTTCTTTCCAATAGAAACCCAAAGCAGCCTATACAGAGTGTTTCTTCTCCTTTTTATTCTCACAACAACCCCGTGAGGTAGTTAGGCTGATTGTGGTGACTAGCAAAACACCAGCCAGCAACTTTCCATGGCAGAGTGGAGATCTGAACCTGAGATTTATAGTCACAATGTTCAGGTTAATTGTAATCTTCCTTACTGCTCATAGACAAAAAATGTGCTACAGAACCTGTGTGTTGCCAGGTTCTGCATAGCAGCCATGAAAAATAGGCATACGATGATTCATACTTAATGATTCAGAGATCTGTGATTGATCAGAATAATTTCACATATATTATCTCTATTTATTGTAATAATCTAATCTGTGCTTTTAGTAGTTTTATGGTCACCGTAAACTATTTTATACTACGGTATTAGTGAATTTATGCTTTTAGCTGTTTTATGCTTTTTGCTGTCTGTTCCCTGTTTTCTGATTGTTTATTAATTTTCCTTATACTGGTCTATGTCCGCAATAAAGATCTGACGTGACTGAGATTATAGTCTGACATTTTAACTGCTACACCACACTCACAGTAATCCAATTGGTCTCTCAGCTCCTTAAACTGCAATATCATGTAAACAAAGTCTTTTGTTGTTGTTGTTAAGTGCGAAGTTGTGTCCGACCCATCGCGACCCCATGGTCAATGATCCTCCAGGCCTTCCTGTCCTCTACCATTCCCCGGAGTCTATTTAAGCTCGCGCCGACTGCTTCAGTGACTCCATCCAGCCACCTCATTCTCTGTCGTCCCCTTCTTCTTTTGCCCTCGATCGCTCCCAGCATTAGGCTCTTCTCCAGGGAGTCCTTCCTTCTCATGAGGTGGCCAAAGTATTTGACAAAGTCTTTAGAAAGGGACAATTTAAAGGACTTTGAATTTTCCAGGATAGCAACTGCAACATTCTTAGTGATTCAGAGGGCACTTTTATGCAGGTCAGTGAGGTTACTCCAGGGAAAATGTTTTTTTTAAGGATAAGACTGTTAGCCCATTCAAATAGAAACCTTGTAGCACAAGAGTTCTGCTAGTTTTCACCTTATTGTAACTTAGCTCTCCCCCCCCCCACCACCACCAATCCTTCCTCCTCCACCATTAAGAAATAGACAGAGCGAAGGCACAGTTTGCTGCTTGAGGAAAGATGGTTGCTCCAAGCAAAATGATGCTTTGCATCACCTGCGCTGGGAAGAGTCACTGACTGCTGCCAATACAAGCCTTTCTCTGCTTCTGTGAGGTTCTTGCCTTGTGGGATTCTTCATGGAAGCGAGACTTATGTGACAAGCAAAAGAAAACCAGGAGCTTATTAAACATAAAACTCTACCTCTTCTGCCCTCTTCAACCTGCTAGATTTTCGGTAGCTACATTATCGACTGTCTCTGCATCTCCGTTTTCATGCTGGAGGTGGGGCAACCTGCAAGCATCTGCTTCCCTTGTTTTCTGCTTGGTTGCTTCTTTATTTAGACATCACAAGCCTCCTTCCTACATACTAATTACCAGCTCCTTGCTTCTGAGGAGTTTGATTCATTGTGGCACATTTCCCCATGTGAAACTGGACATGGTTTCCTCGAACACCGTCTTAATGGATTTGAGAGTTACTGTAGCCCTCTGGTTGGTGGAGACGTGGCTCTCAGGCAAGAGCCATTCATTTTAACATAACTCATTATCATCAGACATCTCATTTAGTTCTGCAATTTCTATGAAGATTATTTTCCAACTCTACAAAAATAACAGAATAGCAAATTTTATTGGAGGAATCATTGTATGTAAAATATCCCTTCATATGAAAGCTTGTGATAATTTCCAGATGTTTTTGGCATGTATTTATCCTATTGTTTTCTCCAAGTTGCTCATCTCTCCTGGTCCTAGTTTAGTATTATAAGACTTTAGGACTTCTATCTGTTATCTCTTCCATTCTTATAAGTAGTAGCAGAAGAGTTGCTTTTTATACCCTGCTTTTCACTATCCAAAGGAGTCTTAAAGCAGCTTACAATTTCCTTCCTCTTCCTGCAACAGACATCCTGTGAGGTAGGCATAGCTGAGGGAGCTCCGACAGGACTGCTCTGTGAGAACAGCTCTAACAGGATTGTGACTAGCCCAAGGTTACTCTGCTGGCTGCATGTGGAGGAGTGGAGAATCAAACCTAGCTCTCTCTAGAAGAGGCTGCCACTCTTAATCACTACACCAATCTGGCTCTCTAAATATACACCTTTCATACTTGTTCACTCACACAAATACCACTCAAGCTTCCTAACTGCACCAGTTAGTCCCCTTCTGCTCTCCAACTTACCCACATCATCATTCACAAAAATGCAAATGATGCTCAGCCACATCTCCCCCCCCCCATTGACCTGCCACACTGACTATTCATTTTCCCACATTTCAGTTCCCACCAACAAACCAAAGCCACCACACAAGCCTTATACAAAGGTGGCTTTTTTGAAAGTCCGAATCACTCATGGCTTCTAGCACAGGATAGTTAAAGTTCAGTTAATGATCTGCCCATTAGTATGGTTGATAATAATGGCCCAAGACAAGGGCCACAACCACCTCATCTCATGGAGGGATGAAGAACCAGCTGGGGAGAAAGAAGATCTCACCATGGTCTTCCGTGTCATTTGCATCCTACCCAAGTCATCAGGACAAATGTGGACACTATTATGCTTCTTCCCTTCAGTCTTAGCTAGCACAGGGTGAAAGCAGACAGTACTGCATCTATGCCATTCCTCACCATGCCTAGGCACAGTATGGTTGGCAAACAGAAGTATGGGTGATGCCATGGCTCCTCCCATGCCCTTAGCCATGAGGGACTGAGAGGGGCAAGACCCCACCCCAAGCATGCCCTGCCCCACTAGTCAGCTTTCTTCCTGCTGTAGGAAAAGCCAAAACACATATCCCCTTCTACTCAGGGACGTTTCCTCTGTGCCATAGCTCATTGGCTGGCCCAATTATGTCTTTTCCCCATAACAGAATCTCCTTTCATACTGGGCTAGAAGCTGCACTGCCTTTCAAAGCCACCCACTCAGCTTCCACTGCTTGCCTCTCCTGCAGCAAGCTAGCCAGTCAACCAGCCTCTCATCTGCCTTGCACAATCTTCCCCTTTCCACCCCTCCCCCCAAAAAAGTTTGACAAACCAATGGGCACAGCAAGAGCAGCAGCAGCTAGTAAAAACTCTTGTCACTGCTGACTTTCAGCCTTTACTGACATCAATGCAAATAAATGGTGAGGGTCAATTTAAAGTGGGGAAAGAGAAGCAAGTTTTAAACTGCCATGGCAGCAGCTGAAACTGCTGCTTGGACACACCACTCTGAGGTGCACGGTCCAAAAGATATCTGGAAGCCCACCGCATGGCTAAGGACCCAAGAGTCATGTTGACAAGAAAATAAGCCCCATTGCGTTTGCCCCTCTGCAACCCTCCTTTAAATTCTTTAAATCAGGCCATTGCAGGTGAACAGCTGTGAAAAGCTGCTTTCAAAGTCAGCCTGGATAAAATAAGCTGATGCCTCCACTGTCCCCTTAACAAAAAATTTGCCCCTCCAACAAGCAAGTTTCCTGGCTACAGGACTGGCTGCACCACACTCATTGCCAGGGTGAAGTGAGGTAGTGCTGTGCCTTTGAACCTCCATACCAGTCATGCCACACCAGTATAGCACAGGGCAAAGCCTTTGCTCTTCATTCTGTGCCTGGGCAAGGAGCAACAGAGGCACAGTAGACCCCAGCTTTTTCTGATGCCAGTCGTACTTATTCTCACAAGCCGTACTGTATGGATGGGCAAGACCATGGGCCTTGAGCTTTCTCCCAATAAAGTGAATTGTCCACTTTTTTCCTCAGTGGGCACACTGTTGTAAAAAATTAATTTTGGACTGGTTTTGTGATTTAAACCAATATCCTTGTTGAATAAGAGAATAAATCTGTGTGATAGCCTTTAGACATCACAGAATCACAGAGAGTAAGCAGGGAACGTTTGCTTTAAGATAATGTTGCTGTATTGGCTAAGTAAGATCTCTTTGTTTTTCACTCGGGCAGTTCTTTTTCTTGAAGTAATCATTCAGTTTTCTTTGAGTAATTCTTAAACACATTTATGTTCACAGCTAACAAACACAAAGAACAGTTCTTATGTAGCTCATAGTCTTTTCTCTTTTTGTCTCAATGGCTATAATTGTAATAAGAAACAGAGTTTCAGTCTCATACTTCCTTACTGAAGTAAACTTTGTTTATAATACACTTCTTTCTGTTACAGTAATTTATTGAGACACTGACTCTGACTGAAACACACAAGTATATAGAAGCAGGCACTCACTGAGTGAGAGACATTCCGTTAACTGACTCTGACACTCTTATAAAACATAACAAAATGAATTCTCCTGTATTTGCCGCTCCTCCCTCCAATATGTGGAATGCCTGTATGCAGGAATGTGAAACACACACACAACACATTTTACATCTCCATTTTGTCCTCACAATTTCCCTACAAAGTAGGTTAGTACGAGAGAGAGAGATTGAGTATGGCATGGCAGAGTGGAGATTCAAACCTGTGTCTCCAAATCCTAGCTGAAGACTGTCACTGCTATACCACGCTGACTCTTGTGATAAATTATAGAAGATTCTGTTTTGGCTTTACAACCACAGAACTCATAATTTTGCTTCCAATCCTGTAGCAATGAATATGATCACATTTCTTGTAAGACACTATGTTTTTTTTTTTATGTCTCAATATTGGCATATATTGTGGAAGCTCTTGTTCAGATTAATATTTCAGGCCATCCAGAGATTGAAACTGGATTTTAGGCTCGTGTGCTCTCTGTAGAGAGAAGTCTTTCAGAAATGGAGAGCTGCAACGTTTATTTGAAAAAGGATCATCCTGACCCTATGAAACAGAAACCACTGGATGTATAGGCCACCTTTGTACAGTGAGAGGTGAATGGAGAGGAATGTATAAAAGTCTCTGTTTAGATATAATCCCAAGGGTTGTATTAATATCTGATCAAGGCTTTAATACTCTGTTCTTTCTGTATTGTCCCTGGACAGAATGCTTCATGAAGTTGTCTACAGTATATGTTCATGGTGCTAGGACTGTGGCTTTGTTTGTTGAGAGGGTGGGATAAAAATCAAAGATATTTGCAAATCAAATATAACTACTATTGCTAATCTGTTGACCAGGCCTGCACAGCACCTGAATGAAGTGTATGTCAACCTGGGGAAAAATATTCACAGTACAGTTTGCATACACATTTACTGATCCAACCAGAGGTACATATATAAAGTCCTGCATGGAGAATGGCCATATGTAACTTCTAGTATCTTAGTTTTTCTTTTTCAAAAAGGATCTCAAATTGTGAAAGTACATGTATTACAAACAACCTGATGTGTTTTCTGTCATGAATTATGTGATATAAAACAGTGTATGTTTTTCCCAGACAGTTCTTTTCCATCGTTATTGTAGAAGTATAATAAAATGATGTTTTTTGTTTTGCAGGCCCTCCCTCTGCCCCCCAGAACCTGATATCCAATGTCAATGAAACATCGGTCAACTTGGAATGGAGCCCCCCTCAAAACAAAGGTGGCCGTGAAGACATTTCCTACAATGTAGTATGCAAGAGATGTGGGGCCAGCGACCTAAACCGCTGTCGGTCATGTGGTAGTGGCGTACACTTCAGCCCTCAGCAGAATGGCTTGAAAACCACCAAGGTTTCCATTACTGATCTTTTGGCACATACTAATTACACCTTTGAAATCTGGGCAGTAAATGGTGTATCCAAGCAAAATCCGAGTCCAGAACAGGCTGTGTCCGTCACTGTGACAACTAACCAAGCAGGTAAACATTTATATTCTTATTTTTTTCTCCTTCTGTCTTCCTCTCAATACTCTGAAGATATGATCCTTTGTTTGAATATTTTCACCAATACTTTATTAGTATGATTTAAGGAGAGGCTGCTCAAAATTAAAATAGCTGTGACCCTTTCATATAGTCTTGTAATGTGTTTGCTTCACCAAGAAAACATCAGGACTCATTCTGCCCAGGAATTATTCCATTTTAACAAGAACATCCTAGTCTTACTTGAGTAAGAGTCTTAATTTTTGAGCTGGAGAGCAGTTCAGTCAAAAACCCTGCTTCTTTTCTGCATTATATGGAATAGAAGGTAAGTTCACAACTGACTGAGCCACTGAAAGTTCAGAATATGTGTAGATTAGTCTTGGCACTTCCCTAGAACATAGAACTGCAGTATCGTTTGGCTTTTATAAGCTTCTGAAACAATATAAAGCATTCAGACAGTGTGTAATGCAACAGTCGTGGAAAAGTGTATACGAACCCAGTTTGTTCGCATGTTCATGTGTGCCCTTAATTCCGCCCCTGCCCTCCAAACATATAGAATGCCAGTTTTAAAAGAACTGTGGTTACTCATGATGTATGAATGTGAATGGGCAGGTAAAGTAGTTAGTTCCCTCCACACCACAACTAACCAGGGTTCTAAAACACTATTAAAGCCTGTTTTGGCATTCTGGAAAGTGGGGGAATTAACTGCAATTAATTTCTGTACCTGAATGGACACATTTTAGGCAACCAGAGCTTGTTTAGCTATAGTTCTCTCTTGTTGAAGTAGAAGGGAGGCATAAACAGAAGCCTGAAAACAAACTATGTGCTCATTTTCCTTAAACAAGTTTATATGTGATGTCTGAATGCAGCCGTAGTTAATTTGGGGAAGCAGCTGCAGACTTTACAGACAGAGAAACCTTAAGTGGCATTATAGAGAGCAATCCTTATCTTCCAAGGTTGTCCTCTATTATTCCTACCTTATGTAATGAAAGACAGTCTATCTCATCTACATAAAGCATTGTCCATGGGATTAGGGCAATCTTTTCTCCTTAGACAATTCATATAAAAAGTAGCTTCCCTTTTAGAAGGATCTATAGCTAAGAGTGCACCTGCACAGGCATTTCATTGGCTCCTGGTTTGGTGTTGTAAAATTCAGCTGGAAATTTTAAGGAGATCAAAAAAGCATGCTGTATCATAGGGGAAATATTCAGAGGGTTGTTCAGATGATCCAGCCTATAGGGTTCTGCAAAGATTGCTATTGGGGCCAGTACAGTTTTATTTAATAAGTTAAATAATAATTAGGGGCTAATGTAGTGGCCAGGTATGCAGGAGACTCGGAATTATTCAGGATGGTGAAAACCAAGGCTGACAGTGAAGTGTGTTTCAAGAGGATCTCCACAGATTAGGTGAGTGGGTGTGGCAAATGTAGTTCAGTGCACATTGGGACAAAAAATCCCAACTTCATGTATAGGCTAATGGGGTCTGAACTTGCTGAATTTGAGAAGGGGGAAGATCTCGGGGTTATAGTGGATAGCTCAATTAAAGTGTCAAACCTGTGTACTAGGGAAACAGCCACCCATGGTGGTGACTCTTTTGGAATATTGTGCATTGTTCTGGTGAACATATCTCAAAAATAACATTGCAGAGCTAGAAAAAGTACAGAAGAAGGCAGCCAAGATGATTCAGGAGTTGGAGCACCTTCCCTGAGAGGAAAGGCTGAATCTGAGAAGTTTCAGTTTAGAAAAAGAGACACTTAAGGGGGGACATGATGTAGGTTTGTAACATTATCCACGGGGTAGAGAGTTGACATAGATTTCTCCCTTTCCCAACATACTAGTACTTTAGGGCATCTAATTAAGCTGACATGCTGTAGATTCAGGACAAACAAAATGAAATACTTCTTTACAAAGAGAGTGATTAAAATGTGGAATCTGCTGCAAAAGGATATAGTGATGGTCATGGGCTTAAACGGGTTCAGAAGGGGATTAGATAGCTTAATGGAGGATAAGTATCAATGGCTATTAGCAATGGTGACCGAGGGAACCTCCACATTCAGAGGCAGTCAACCTCTGATTACTAGTGCCAGGAAGCAATATCAGGGGAAGGTCTCAACCTCTGTGCTTTGTCGTTGACCCTCTAGAGCAGTGGCTTTCAGCCTGGGGGTTGTGACCCCTTTGGGGGTCGAACAACCCTTTCACAGGGGTCATGGCAGGGCAAGCAGCCCTTTTCTCCAAGGGGGTCGCAAAGTGGCTGGCATCGCTCCTCTTCCATTTCATCCACACAACAGCCTTGTGGGGTAGATAAAGATAGATTGCTCATCTGTCTGGAGCAGCAGAAAAGAGCAAGATCAGCATGGTGGGACAAGAGGAAGAAATGAACTGAGACACCCCGGGGAAAAAAGCCAATTTATATACAGTTATGAACAATTGCATAATTTTATGGTTGGGAGTCACCACAACATGAAGAACTGAAGAGAAAGGTAACGGCATTAGGAAGGTTGAGAACTAGTGCTCTAGAGGAACTGGTTGACCACCGTATGAGACAGGATGGTGGATTAGTGGTCTGATCCCATAGAACTTTTCTTATGTTTTTACTTTCTCTGCTCAGGTCTGGTTGTATATGGATAAATAGGGTTAGATTCTCATGGTGAGTGGGAAAAAGAGTTGTTCATGTGTATTCATGAAATACAGATTAAAGGTATCAGAAAACAATATTGTCAGTAGTATATCTGTAGCTTGCTCTGCATGAGCCTAGCCTTATCCTTGTTCTAGAAATGACAGCTATCTTCCAGGGTCCTCACATGAACATCATGGAGGGCACATGTTCAATCTGTGCTCTGACAGCTGCATTGGTTACTGGTTGAATTCTGAATCAGTTTTAAAGTATTGGTTCTTACCCATGAGGCCATTCACAGTCCGGGGCCTGCAGATTTGAGAAAGCACTCTGTGGTCCCTGACCCTAAAGAGGTATGTCTGGGCTCAACCAGGGACAGAATATTTTTCACCCTGGCCTCCATCTGGTGGAATGAGCTCCCAGAACACATCCAGGCCCTGACAGAACTGTCACAGTTAGGCAGGGCCTTTAAGGCAGAGCTCTTTTGCCAGGCTTTTGGCTGGAGTCAGGGAAATGGTAACATCAACTGGGCTTTCCTACTAGAAAGAGGCCCCCTGAATAAGCTCTAGTTCCAGAAGAACTATCATAAACTGGGACTGCTGATGCTACTAGTTGGTACTAAGACCTAATACCTAACCTACTGCTGCTAAACCAAATTAAAACATTTTTGTTTACAGTAATATCCATGTTGTACACTGTCCCAAGCCTGTTCACTGGGAGGGTAGTACAGAAATTAAATAAATATAAATATTTACAAAATTTGTAAGATCGAAGAGGATCTCAGCTCAATCATCTCTGCTGTAATCTGTAACCTGCATGTATTTAGTTGGTTGGCATCATCTTTATTTAATTTAATTCAATAGTATACTGTTATAAACAGCACTTTTGTGAATGAGTGTTTTCTATTTTTGAGACAGTTTTTATCAACATACTGAGAACAATTTAGCTTATTCACTAACACATATGTAACCTTTTCCCATTTCAAACAGTACAAGAGAATGTTTAAGTGAAAATATGCAAATGAATCCTTTGTTACGGAAAGTGATTTTGAATACATTACCGTCTGTAATAAGATATGTGCCTTGGTTTATAAGTAGTATCCAAAGAAAACTTTAAGCCAGGTATTAATGATATTATTTTTTAAAATGCCTACCTTAGAGAAACGTGTGAAAAATATTCGAATATATTCCCAGTACCATACAACTCAGAGTCATGATTTCATTAAGCAAAAGGACTGTAGTAATTCATCTCGTATAAAGAGAGATGGAGACACTGGGTGAAAACCAGCTTAACCCAGTGATTTCACTGTGAAAACTGTGGTGGTGTCCTCATAACAATTATATAAATCAGTGTCTGAATCACTGGCCTCCGACAGCTGAGGGGAGGATGTTTGCCTGAATACATTTCTGACAAATTCCAGTAACAGTTGTATGTATGATGCAGCCAGAATTAAGCTCTTTTCTGTCATTTGGTATAAGCTAGTGTTAAGCACAGGCTTCAATATCCACCTCTTGCAACTGAAAATGACTTATCACTGGCTGGAATGTTCCACCGTTTTTTAAAGCATCCTCTAGAAATACAGTCAGATTAATAATAGGAAATAGAGAGGAAATTCCCATACTTTAAAGGCTGATTCCAGTGAGAAAACTTACGTAGTATCTTGCCAAGCTACATAAAACCTTGGGTCTCTCCTCCCCTAGTGAAGCTGTTCAAAATTAAAAATAAATCTTTCAGTAAAGAGACCCTGTCTGTGGTTAGTAGAGAACCTTTGCTTAGTGGAAAGGAACAACATCAGTATGGGTTTTGTGTATTTACCATTTATACACCAGGATAACTGCTTGAGTGGTTTTAGTCTTCAATGTGACAGTTGTAATTGTTCTGTATATATTATATGTGGGCACACAGTAAAGTTTGGGCAGTTGTTTCTTTACTAAAATAAAGAGTTTTCACATGGGAATAAGGCTACATAAAAAGAACTCACAGGATGGTATCAATTATAAATAGAAATTTCTCTGTCTTCTTTTGATTTGCCTTCATTTGCTGTAGTGAGGAGGGTACTGCTGCTTTCTGAGGGTTTTGTTCTTTTTTGGCATAGTTGCAACTTAGCTTTCTTTCTTTATTCTTTAAGCAGACATATTCTGAGCTTTTAGTAATTTGTTAGACTTTAAACTTAACAAACTCTTAAATCTGCCATCGCAGCTAAGTGAGTGGGAGAAATGCCAATTAGGATGGGGATACTCTATAAATAAAGTATTTTCCCCCTCCTTGCATCTTGCATTGGATTTTATCAATTGTCCTTGTTCTCAGCTGTGGATCTTCTGAGTGAAGATGTTCAATGCTGTCCAGTAAACACTCATTCTTCCAGTGTCTTTGCCTGCCACAAAGCTCTTTCCTTGCAGAAGAACTGTAAACTCTAGCGCTCCTATTTTCTCATATTCCTCTGTTTCATTTCTTGCAATCCTGAAGTACCCCATTCTTTAAATCATCCATTTTCAGGAAATAACAGAAGCATTTGCAACACCAGACATGTTAGAAATAAGCATTTGACTAGCAACAGTTTTATTCAACTAAGTAGAATGCAGAGAACATCCATATTAAATTTTCCCAGATGTTCTTTAAGGAAAGAGCAGATCTGCATTTCAGGTTTTCTCATAGATGTATTTTGGGGGGAAAGATTGGTTATAAAGGATATTTCTAAAATATTCATTTTTTAAAAAATCTTTTCTGTCTCATCAGAGAACCCAAGGCAGTTATCTTATCCTATCCTTCCATAAATCTTAACCAACCATTAGAATAATCAAAGCATGTCAAGTGGTTACTTCCAGGAAACTTAGCCATGCTAGAAGATTTTATAAAAACAAAATAAATTCTTATTTGGCATTTTGGTTAAGCCCATGTTTGGTTTCAAATGCTGATTTAATTTAAAGTGCAGTATATCACATGGTATAGAAAATGTGTGTCAAATGCTGTATACCACTTTGAGTTAAACTAGATAATCTGTGTATCAAGTGATGATATATTGTTATATGATGCCATAAGTCCTTTTGTCGTCCTTGGCCTGAAAGTGATGGAAGTTGGAAAAACAAATCAGAAGAGTCAGATGGCCCTTAGCCATCCAAGAAACTGCCAAATGCTAAGGATCTTTCATGCTTTCGGTTAGACTGCCATCTTGTGCTACACATATTCTTATTAGCCCATAAACGCACATGCAGGCACTTGGGTTGCCAGGTCACCAGTGGGGGAGGAGAGGGGTATAGTTTCAAGATCCAGGTTGGGAAACTCCTGGAGATTTGGGGGTGGAGCCTGGGGACGACAGCTACCTCAGTGGGATACAATGCCATACAGTCCATCCTCCAAAGCATCTGTCTTCTCCGGGGGAACTGATCTCTGTAGTCTGGAGATGAATTGTAATTCTGGGGGGTCCCCAGATCTCACTTGGAGGCTGGCATCCCTAGCAGGCATGCAGACACATGAAATAAAGTGAGATTGGACTTTTTAAAAAGTGGCTGCAAAAATGTATTTACATTTTCTCATACAAATAAGATTGACTATTTCATTCATCATCCTCTCTGGTTTGCCAGGAAGGCAATTGAGCTACATGGTACCTCCTGCAGAAATTTTCTTACTTTGACTCATTTGTCCAATAATGCATAGTTATCCAGATTTGCAGTGTGACTTCCTTATCTCCAGGTATCCCATGTATCTGTGCTCTTTATGTTCCTGTGAACATTGGGCTGTTTCATCTGATAGCTGTGTGATTGAGGCTATGTTTCATACTAAAATAGCTAGGATAATCTGTCCTTACTTTCCCAAGAGAAACAAATATTTTACTTACAGGTCAGAAACCCCCCCCCTCTTCCCCCTCATGTTTAAGCTTGTGCTGCTGAGTGAGTGTTTGGCTTACTTTGTGTGAGGAAATCTGTGACAGGAAAATAAGTCAAACTAATGAGTATTATTGTTATGTTCTCAAAGAAATAAGTGCCAAGGTCATTCTTATTTCTGGTGGGACAGAGATCTAAAGATCAAGCACTTGTCTCCTGGGAATTCTGTCTTCTGTGCTTTCTAAGTTCTCCCTACTAGCTGGAAGTTATGTTGCTTTATTAAAATGCAGTTTTAAAATGTTCTGAACTGGCCTAAGAAGAGAAAGACAGTTGCTTGGGAAAATATTTCAGTGTATTGACAGAAATGAGGAATAAGTTATCCAGTGAAAGAATCTATACTGGACTTTTAGGGGCAACTCACCTTGGCTGAGAAAAGCCATATATGTGCAACTGGCAACTATAGCAGCCAGGGCAGGACATGCACAAACTGGCAGGGTGAAGTGACAGATTTGGGTTTTAGTAATAGAGTTTAGCAGCAAAGTAGAACCAGTAACACTATCTAGTCCTGATTGGAAAGGAAGCAACCAGGCAGGCAGCATGGAAAAGTAGTAGATATGAAAAGGTAGAGGAAAAAGAAGATGCAACCTGCTATCTGAGGCCTTGCAGGTCTTCCACTGCAGGGGAGGTCACAGCAGAACAAGTGCAATATTATCTTGGCTGCGGGAGCATCTCGTAAGATGTCTTGACCAAAGTGAAGAATCAGTATACAAAACAGGAAGCTATTTGTCTATCTCATTTCTATCCAAACTTTCTCCAAAGATCTGAGGGCAGCGTGATGGTCCTTATCCTTACAACAACTTTGTGAGACAAGTTGTTTTGAGTGGCTTGCCAAAGGTCATCCTGTGAGCTTTGCAGCTTCTGTATGTTGGTGTCCTCAATCGAAGTCCAACATGCTGACAGCTGCAATAAACAACTCACAACTGCAATAGACACAATCCAGGTATGAAAAACAGATTTCATAGGTGGATCATTTATATGTTTACAGCACTGTCTATCCACCTCTTCCCCAAGGCTTGAGACAAGTAAGGGTAAATATAATTAAAAAAATAGAATACCCAATTGAACATTGCTTATATTGAAATTAAAATCACACTCTGCATGCTAAACCATGGCTGTTGGGATAAGAGCTCAAATAAGAAAGTCTCATGGTGCTTCCAGGAACTATTCCGGTTCAGACCTCTAAGAGGAATTCAAACATGTAAGTTAACTGCTAAGAACATGCTTTTGCTATTTGAAGAAGGCAAAAAAAATGGCTAAGCCAAGAAAGTGCTCTCTGTTGAAGATCGTAATCAGACAAAGCAGAAGCCTACCCCGAAGTACACATATCCCACTTGGCACTTATGCTTGGCCATGGTCCCAGTTATTTGGAGGGAGGGGGTTCTCCTCTATTCTGTTGTGATAAGCAGCCAGTCATTTGGCAGGAGTAATGGTGCAGAAGCTCGAAACAAAGGAGAGGAAGGTTGATTGTACTGTACCTTGATCAACCATGATAAGAAGATTGGTCAACAAAAGTGGAGTCTGAGGTATGGCACATGTTCTTTGCACAGCAGGCTGGTTTGGCAATTGTGTTCCAAAATGAGTCATATTTCGATAAATGGAAAGCTTATTAACAACATTAAACTTCATCTTCGTATAATGGGGGCAGAACTAGAGAAATATTTGGAAGATGTGTTGTGGTTATGAATCAAATAGAATAAAGCCTATATTTGATTTAAGTTTTGTTACAAGTTTTAAAAAAAGAAGGAAGCATTTATGCTTTGTGTTTTAGGCAGCAGAGCCAATTAAAAAAAAAACTGACAAAATCTATTCTGTCATTGTCTACCTTAGACTTTTGTTTTCATTCTTTTGATGTCTTGATGATTCATAGTATACTGTATGTCCACAAAAATTTTGAAAGCAAAACAAACAAAGCGTTTTGGGAAACCACAGAACTTTGAAGTATAAATGTGGTAGGAGATCCAGAGAGTAGAAAAATAATCGCTTCATTGGACTGGTTTGAAATACTACTGAAATGAATGGGTAGCTAAAAATACCTTTCATTTGTCCATCAAATGTGCTTGGGAAGAGATCTCTAAGGGACCTCAAAGATAAACAGTGCAGATCGGTTAAGAATTCCTTCCCATGGTCATTTAAATAATGCCTCTGAATAGAGTGTGCTGTGGTAGGAAATATGTCCTGTAAGCTGCATTTTTAAAGCTTTTGGCAACCAACCACATTCATATGTATTAGACATGCTATTAAGAATGTGTCCATGGAGCCAAACTGCAAACAAAACAAAATAAAAATGGGAAATCTATAATTGGGAGGGGTAAACTTATTAAGTGCTATTGCACAAAGAAATCACACAAACAACAATCGGCTACTTTCTGGCAAAGACTGTGTACCACCCATTTCCATGAATTTGTATTCAGCAAGAGAGTAAGACTCTCAAGTCAGCAAGACAAAGAAAAGATTTTAAGAAGCCTTTGTAAATCACCAACTTTAGGGTTCAGTGAACATCTTAGGGGAAAGTAGCCTGCCCCATAGTGACAAGCAGTAATTACAGTGTTTAAATACACGTTTGCTCACATTTTGATATAGATCTGACAGTTTTCTGTGGGAAATGGAATTCATTTTCCTTCTATAGTTAAAATGGTTAATTTACAAATATGAATAGCACCAATCCTTCTGTTTGTATATATGCATTAAAAGAAAGATGGAAAATGTTCTGCATGATAGTGAAAAAGCGTAAAACACCTCCGAACAAAAAAGAGTTTAAGTGTCTATTATGTTACTGAGATTGATCTTTTTCAAGCTACCCTTTGTGATTTCCCTCAGATATGATCCATAATAGCCTTCTGAAGTACATGTGAAGATCAAGTGAGTTCTCAGCTGGACTAGGGCCTATTATGCACGCACAGCTTCATTCCAATTTTCACTGATGTCAAATTGGTAGGGCTTTATTTGAATGCTGTACATGCAGTCCACACCTTGTTTTCTCCAATTTTTTTCCTTAGGTGTTGCAGAGTATATATTTTACATAACAATAGAAAAACCAGGGTGTGTTGAAATTCACTTTTTGTGTGTGACATGGTTGGTCTCTGCTTATTGGTCAGTTTCATGCTGGCATAGTTTTTTGAAATAGGAAATTCTTCAAACTGTATTTATTCTCAGGTAGTAATCTTGGCAAAACATTAGCGGTTCTCCCAAATAGTGGAGCTTGGACACTGATGAACAAGGGAGGATGGCAGAAGGTGTAGAGTGGGAGGAATGACCTCAGTATGGGTGGTGGAATGGCATCCAAGGGGTGGGAAAAGGGCAGCAGAGGGAATATGAGAGAATCTGTATATTTTTAAATTATCTTTGGTTTGGAGGTGAAGCAAAGAAAAACAGGCACAGAAACACTCTCAGAAAACTTGGGGAAACAATCGCCAAAAAGCAAACTGAGCATGGAAGGAAGGAAAATCAATGCCGTACTGGGGGGGGGGGGGAGCAACGGACATGCAGGGTAAAAGCAAGGAGAAATACAGACCGAGAAAGAAAACCCAATGGATATGCACAATAAAAACAAAGGTAAACACCCATCCATAATAGGTCTGGAATAAGTCTCCCTGCAGAAGTTACACCTTACTCTTCAAATGTCCAGGAAGGCATCTATAATTCCCCCAACTGAGCAAAATTAATTGTTATCTCCTGAGAGCAGCCAGAAAGACACCAGAAACCCGTCTGCAGTTAAGCAACAATAAAAGGATTCAGAGAACTTTATCAAAGCTTCTATTAACCCCCTGCTGGTGTCCCCAAACAGGATTTCTTTTTCCAAGAGCGAGAGTACAAAAGCTGTGCTACACAACTGGCCCTGTGTGCCCATTCAGAGGTTTTAAATCCGCAGAGTTACTAATTAAAATGCCATGCAGTGTAGCACAAATAAACATAGCCTGCTTCTGGGTCCCAGCATTGCTCCACTGACTCATGATTCAAGGAGCAGAGTAAGAAGCTGACCTGATTATATCTGTGGGCAAGAACACAAACTCAGCCCACACTAGCTTAGCCTCTTGTACTTATTTGAATAGCTTAGCTAAGAGAGGGAAGCAAAAACAGGACTGCCAAATACATTCGAACATACAGGGATAATGGGGCCAATGAGCTTTGTTTCAACTGTTAGTTAAAGTTAGACCAGTCATCGCCACATATTTTGGACCAGCACAGCATTGAGGGAATCATCCATACTGTTGGTTTGTTCCAGCTTGCAAATAGAGCTGTAGGACTCCGTGGCGGTCTGTAATGTAAATGGCAACGTTTCTATGGACATCGTCATGCAGAACGTCCCAGCGAACATGGCTCTTTTCACCGAGATAAGTCACATCAGATTTAGCTCTGTGTGTGAACTGATGTGTAGAGAGGGCGTGGGCGGGTTTTATTATCCCTTTTTTATTATTTGGTTATGTTGTGTCTCTGTGCAGCAAATCTCCAGTGGGCTTTCCCCCTGCCCGAGCAAATCATGCAAATGCACGGTTGCTATCTGCATGCGCTCGAAAGATTTCATGCCGTCTGTTTAGATTAATGTAATCTGCCTTCATTACTAAATTCAAGTGCTGGCATTCAAGGTCTCTGATTTAGTAGCCTTCTTGGTCATTGGAGCACTTGGCTGCGGAGCTCTTGGAAAGGGCGGGGGAATCTCTTAATCACTATCAGACATTTATAGCATTTTTATACCTCTCTTTTGAATACAGACTAGAGAGAGGGTGAGAGAAGGGAAGTAAACCAGGTTGTATGTACATATTTTATGCCTTCTGGCCATCACTAGCTCAAAACACTCCATGTGGAAAAGTCCTGTGGAAAATAAATAACAAAAAAGCCACTTTGATTTTTTTCCCCAAGCTTTTTAGTTGGATTTGAAATATATATCTCACCACTGGCTGCTGTTTAAGGGGATTTACAAATGAAAATATATAAAGGAGAATTAAAGTGTACTTGATTTTTTTATTAAATAATAGTGAACTGGAACCTAGTGACCCAGTTTCATATCCTCACTCTCCATGTAAAATATTAAGTAATTAAGTTTCTTGCAGTTTAATCTGCCACACAGGGTAGTTGTGACAATAAAATGTAGAAAGGAGGAAAGCCATATGCAACATTCTGAGATGCCTGAAGGAAGGGTAGGAAGAAACTGCTTGATTAAGATAGAAGAAGAGGAAGAGGAGGAGGCGGCGGTGGTTCTTATATACTGCTTTTCTCTACCCAAAGGAGGCTCAATACAGTCGCCTTCCCTTTCCTCTCCCCGCAACAGACACCCTGTGAGGGAGGTAAGGGTGAGAGAGACCTGATAGCACTACTTGGTCAGAACAGTTTTATCACTGCTAATGGTGAGCCCAAGATCACCCAGCTGGCTGCATGTGAGGGAGTGCAGAATTGAACCCGGCTTGCCAGATTAGCAGTCCGCACTCCTAACCAGTACACCAAGCTGAACCTGAAGTCCCAATCTTTATGGAGAATGGTGCCTACATTTGTTAAATTATTTTTTGGGCATTGCCCAGACAGTTTAGAGAGTAGATAGAAGGTAATTTTAACATGATTTGCCCTTCTTAGAACAGTTTGAAAAGTGCATTGCTTCTGATACTGACAGTACTGAAAAATTTAATTGTTTGCAAACTCAGCAGAAATTTACTGCTGTTGAAATATTTATGGGCAGGTGGCCATTTTTATTCCAACCAGCAAAGATATAATTGAGAAGCAGAATGAGTTTGAACTAGTGGTCTACAGGCAGAACCTGAGAATGACTTAAAATCATTGGAAGGTATCTCCAGGGTCATCTAGTCCAACCCCTTGCACAACTACCTACCCACTCACAGTGACCCCAGTTCCATGCCCAGATGATGCCCCCTCAAAAAAACAACCAGAATCGCTGGCCAGTCTGACAGCACGTTTTAGCCCAACAAAACGTAACACTATCAAACTTGATTATTGCTTCTAATTGATAATCTCTCTTTGCTGAGCCATAATAAATGTAAATGGAAGAGTTCTGATGATAGATTATTTATTCTCCAAAAAGTGTGAGCCTTCCAAATTTGTAGCAGAAAAATAATAGTATGCACGGGGGTTTGGCTAGGATAGAAATGGGTTCTATTGGAACAAATTGTTACTTATTTATTATATTTATTATATTTATTTATCGCCTTCCCTTGAATCTCAGGGTGGTCTTAAATTGAAATTAGGCTTTTCTGTTTATTTCACTGAGACTTGGGTGTGGTCTCATTCTCCAAATCAAAGTAATTGCTGCTCAATGTTACAATTAGTTTTAGTTGTTTTGTTGCAGAAAAACAAAGCCCCTTGCACTGAAACTATTGCTGCATTCCTGTGCTACAATGTACCATGGTTAGTTTAAACCTCCTGTGCTACAATGTACCATGGTTAGTTTAAACCTCATTTTATTGAACTGGCTATAGTTAGTGCAGCAGGTGACTGAAACTGACTAGAAGGTACTTGGGAGGAACCAGTATGTCTGCTGCCAGTGGGAGTCACCTTCATCAGGAGTAGAAAGAGTTTTTGTGGTGGTTTATTTTCTTTTGGGAAGGTTATTCAGTAATTCAATTCTGTGTTCTACAGTAACAGGTTGGGATTGCTGCATTCAGATGTAGTAACAAAGTCAGCACAATTGAAGATTCATAAATTGGGATATAACTGACTAAAAAATCTAGATTTGTTGCCCTAGAAAGAAAAATCAAGATGATGGGCAACAAGTATGCTAAAACAGTTTAGCGTGTCATGTAACCGTAGCCTTTTTGTTTCTATGGCCCTCTGAGCTAAGCAGATTTCCCACCCTTGCCTCTCTGCTAGAAAAGGGGTAGTCACTTCTGAGTCGTTTATGCCTCAAGTTGTTGTATGCACACATAAATAAGCCTCTGTGCTCTGAATTACCAACCTTTTTAGCCAAGGGAGCATCAGGGTTAAAGCAGAAATTGTGATAACGTATCAACAGCAGGGTTGATATGTTATCTTCTGTACACTTTATATAGTTCCACTGCAAGACATATTTCCATTACTATACCATTTCTCATTCTCCATTTGCTGCTGTGTTATGTTGAAAGTTTGAAAGGCTGCAATTATACAAGCAGTGGGGAAGGAAGAACCGCGAGAAGTCCTCTGAAGGTTGGAATGGGTACAAACTGACATGGCTTCACCGGCAACATAAGACATGTGATTTTCTCTTCAACTCCACAGTGTTTGTTAAGAGTGATGAGTAGCAAATGCTATAAGCTGCAGAGGCACCGCAGGGTAGGCATTGTCTGGCATGTTTTGAGTCAAATACGGCCTGATCTTTACCCACTGCTGTAAATTGCTCACTTAGTCTCCTTGCTTTCACATGTCACCAGCTTCCTCTAGGCAGAAAGAAAGAGGTTCCAATTTGTGGACATGTCTCCTGCAAAAAGGAATGGGTACAGGCCTTGTAAACCAGGAAAACTAGAAACGGGGCATTAAGCATGTAGTTTGTGCATTTTATTAGAAGCCTTTAATTTTATCAAGAGGGTGTCTAGCTTTGTATCTTGACTCCCATTCCTTTATTCTGCTAGTCTCATAGAATATCTTATTTGCAGGCAATGGAAGTCAGATTCCTTCTCTGCATGGGCCACTGCAGATGACTGCCAGGAACCAACTGCCAGCAACTAATTCATTTGATTTCTTTACATTAACTTCACTCATTTATATTTACACTGAGGCAGAGCTCTTCTACTACTGAGATAAGATCCTAATTTGTTTTATTAGCCTAAAAAACCATAACAGGTCATCCTGAGAAAGAAAGAACAGTTGAGTCATCTTTATGGCAGAGCAGAAATTTGAGCCTGGGTGTTGCCATTCTTTATGCAGCTCTCTAACCATTGAACCAAACTACCTCGTCAGGCATTCCTTCTGCTTAGGAGAGTTGGAAATGCTTATTCATAGTGTGTAGATAATTAATCTTCTTCATTGCTCATTTTACTATGAGACGGGATTCTGTAAATTACTGGTTCATTGTTCCTAGAGCTATTATGCTGTAAGTTTTTAAGGAGTTGTCTTGCTACAGATACCATTTTCCATTAAACTATCCAGATCGCACCACAAAGCAGGGACGGTAAAATTTCACACATTAATTTTGTTGTTTCACCATTTTTAATGGAGCTTTTGCTTCTGTTGCAAAGAAAAGCTTTTAATCTGGCCATCCCTACACTTGGTTTTTCCCTTTCTTATGCCACCTGATAGTAAAATAATAAAAATGATTCTTGGGATGTTTGGGAAGTTATGATGAATCAATTGTTGCTATTATTATTATTATTAAAATAGAACCATAAAGTCCCATGGTGAACTGCAGGTGTTTCATAAGCAAAACAGCTTCTGATGGTGGGGAAAATGAGATAAGAAGATATTTAGTAGATAACATGGGCTGAGAAAATGGAATACTTTTGTTCACCCAGGGGTGATAGAGATGGAGATATGATAATTAGGGCATGAAAGCAACGAGAAATAGGGACAGGAAAATAGATTTGGGCAAATTCCTGGAGGGCATTAAAGTTGTTTACTGTGGATGTGGGAGGAGATGGAGACTCAGTATAATGATTTAAGGGAGTGGGCTGTGACATGATCCTAGCAACAGGGAAGAATTTTGAGATGTGACATCAGTTGTTTTTCTTGAGGCAAGAGGACAAACAGAAGAGATGATTAGAGCATGAACTAGAAATTTAATTCAGGGAAATAAAAGATCTGTTTAGATTTTTCTATTTCTGTGTCTGTTTCTAAACACCTAGAGCTGATGCACATAACTGTCATTATTGACTAAGTAGCAAAATGTGTAAGGGTGAAAAAATGTGGCAAAACTGCAGGTGAACTCATGACGTACATGTTCACACATCCTGGCGCCTCACGCTATCACCAGGCCCACTGTTTAAGGCAAATAGAGAAGACAGCACCAATTGGGTGGGGGGATTATTCCTGGAGTTTGTTGTATTTATGTTTTTGATGGGGCTTTTGAAGCCCTGTAAGAGCCTCTTGTGGCGCAGAGTGGTAAGGCAGCAGACATGCAGTCTGAAAGCTCTGCCCATGAGGCTGGGAGTTCAATCCCAGCAGCCAGCTCAAGGTTGATTCAGCCTTCCATCCTTCCGAGGTTGGTAAAATGAGTACCCAGCTTGCTGGAGGGTAAACGGTAATGACTGGGAAAGGCACTGGCAAACCACCCCGTATTGAGTCTGCCATGAAAAAGCTGGAGGGCATCACCCCAAGTGTCAGACATGACCCAGTGCTTGCACAGGGGATACCTTTACCCTTACCTTTTGTGGCCCTGTGCATTGACTGAAAGCACAGAGAGGGAAAGCCAACCCAGAGGTCTGCTAGCTTTGCCCACCTCTACGGAATTGCTGTCTTGTAAGCATGAAACCTGTGTGTAGAGGACATGTCTATATGTATGATCATCATCATAGGTATAATAAGAGATGCTGCTTTCCAAATGTTGATCACTTAGCTTGAGTGGATGCAAGGACATCGCCTCCACACATAGGCTCCATGTTCATGAGCTGGCTGACAGTCATGCAGAAATAGGAGCAGGGCAAGCACTGTCCCTTGGCACACTTTCAGTCAGTGCATAGAAGGGGAAAGAACTAGAGCTTCAAAAACACATCATCAACCTCATCAGTTATCAGTTTGGCTACTTCACTCTTTCTTAAAACGCTTTGATGCAATTAAGAAGCATTGAAGTTATTACTGATAAAAGAAAGATAGGATGTGATAATCAAATTGAAGGCGTTACTTAGAAACAGGGACTCTAAAGTAGCTTCCTTTGAGACCTAAATAAGACAGAAAACACAGAATTGTGTGGTAGGTATAAAAAAGACCCTAAATCAACTTCAAGTAAACTGCAGATGTGATTGACAGTTTTATATTCTTTTGTATTACAGTTCAAAACATTCAGAAGTTTTTCTAAATTCATAGATGAAATCAAAGGTGACTAAATGTCAGGCACACTGAAATAATGTGGCACCTGTAATTTGAGCCACTGCTGACACCCTAAAGTAAGATTTTAATTCTATGCTTGCACATTTGAAGACTGAAAGACCCTTCTCGAGTTTCTGCCTCCACTTTCAAGTGACCTGCTTTTATTTTTACAGCTATGCAGCGTGTGGAATAAAGTTCTTTCCCTCGTCTGTGCTTCACATGGTTTGTAATTTGCGGCAGCAAAAAATACAGGTTTCAGGAGAAGGGGAATGGACTCTGCTCAATTACAGAGCCATTTGCAGGTAAAAAGATGTGGGTGGCAAGTTGGAGAGATTTCAGCAACATTATTTTCCCTTCCCCCAATACTCAGGCAATCTTTCACTCTTTATGGTGGTTCCTCGAGAACAGGATTGCAACTCATTGGCAGGCCAGAACAACAAAGACATTTACTTCAACTAGCTATTTTAGGTTCCTTTTCTGTGTAAATATATGTATACATGGATTTGGATTTCATAACACAGAACTTAATATCATAAAACATTTCATGATGCCACAGAGGGGTTTAATTTTGCCATACTGAAATTTGTATCTAATCAAAGAACAGGAAGGTATTTAATCAAAGTGCCTGGTAAACACATGCATAGCCTTGTTATATTGATGTGTAGACTTTATGTATGTTTCCCCCCCCCCTCAGGAGGAAATTTTATTTGCCCCTCTTAATTGCTCCTTAGGACAGACTTTCCCAACCAGGGATTCATGGAACCCTGGGGTTTCTTGACAGCCCTGGAAGGGTTTTCTGAATGGGTGGGAGTTAATTATATATATGTACATACTATGCTTCCCAACCATATTCTGTACCATTGCACCACTTCTGGGGTTTCTCAAAGCCTGAAGAATGGTCCAGGGGTTTCTCAATGGTAGAAAGTTGAGAAAGGCTGCCTTATGAAATTGTCCCTCTAGTACAGGGGTCCCCAGGCACCTGGTGTCTGCTGATCTATTTCCTGGTATCCAGTAAGAGTCTTTAGAAAATGAGCTGAGCTATGTGAGACTTTTGCTCAGCAAGGCTTCTGATTGGCCCTTGGAAATCCAATTGGATATGCAGATACTAAGAGTCAGCATGGCTTTCTCAAGAACAAGTCATGTCAAACTAACCTTATCTCTTTTTTGAGAAAGTCACTACCTTGCTAGATCAGGGGGATGCTGAGGACATAGTTAATCTTGATTTCAGTAAGTCTTTTGATAAGGTTCCACATGATATTCTTATTGACAATTTGGTAAAATGTGGTATGGATACTATTACTGTTAGGTGGATCAAAAACTGGTTGACAGATCGTACTCCAAGCATGCTTGGAAATGGTTCATCATCTTCTTGGAGAGGAATGATGAGTATTGTGCCTCAGGGATCTGTCCTGGGCCCCGTGTTGTTCAAAATATTTATAAGTGATTTGGATGAAGGAATAGAGGGGGTACTAATTAAATTAGCAGATGATACTAAACTGGGAGGGATAGCAAACACATCAGAAGACAGAATCAGAATGCAGGACCATCTTGATAGGCTAGAAAGCTGGTGAAATGAATAAAATGAATTTCAATAGTGATAAATGCATCACTATAGGATGGGTTAGACTTGTCTTGGCAGTAGTATGTGTGAAAAGGATCTGGCGATCTTAGTAGACATGAGTCAGCAGTGTGACTTGGTGACTAAAAAGGCAAACAGGGTTTTGGGCTGTATTTTAAAAAGTATAGTGTCCAGATCATGCAAGGTAATGCTACTGCTTTACTCTGCTCTGGTAAAACCTCACTTGAAGTACTGTGTTCAGCACCATGACTGAAGAAAGATGTAGAGAAACTGGAGCATGTAGATCAGGGGTAGTCAAACTGCGGCCCTCCAGATGTCCATGGACTACAATTCCCATTTGCTGGCAGGGGCTCCTGGGAATTGTAGTCCATGGACATCTGGAGGGCCGCAGTTTGACTACCCCTGATGTAGATGTAGAGAAACCAGAGGAGGGCTATGAAGATGGTGAGGGGTTTGGAGACCAAGTCGTATGAGGAAAGGTTGAGGAAGCTTGATCTGTTTAGCCTGGAGTGAAGAAGACTAAGAGGTGATATAACCATCAAATACTTGAGGGGCTGTCATAGAGAAGATGGAGCAGATCTGTTTTCTGAAGTTCCAGAAGGCCAGACCCGAACCAGTGGGTTGAAATTAATTCAAAAGAATTTCTGGCTAAAAATCCGTAAGAAGTTCCTGACAGTTAGAGCAGTTCCTCAGTGGAACAGGCTTCCTCAGGATTATGTAGCTTCTCCTGCAAGGGGTTGGACTAGATAACTCTAGATGTCCCTTCCAACTCTATGATTCTATGTTTCTGTGCAGATTTTAATGATGCTTTGCCAGCACCTTCCACTACAACACAAGGATTTTCACTGCGTGACTTACAGTATGCTGCAGCAACTGTTTCATGACTGGCTCCTCCACTTGTGGTGGCTATTTTGTGACAGTCTATTTGCTGATGTGTCTACCACAATTTGTCAGAATTCCAAAGGTGCCAGCAGGTTCAAAAAGGTTGGGAACTCCTGGTCATCGTTACTACTACCTGGGGGAGGGGCATTCAGATGAATTAAAGTATGGTGTTCCCTCTAGTTAAAAGCTTAACACTCAATGCTTGAAACTTTCTAGAAAGAATCTAAAAAAAAAAACAACTAATGATGAGAAATTAAGGTACGATAACTATTTTACAAAGACATTTAAACACTTTTCTCTGGGGGAGACTAACATTTATAGAGAAAGATTCAAATGGGTAGCCGTGTTGGTCTGAAGTAGCACTAACAAAGATTTATTCAGGGTGTGAGCTTTCAAGTGAAAGCCTGAGGAAGAGTGCTTGCACTTGAAAGCTCATGCCCTGAGTAAATCTTTATTGGTCTTAAAGGTGCTACTGGACTCTGATTTTATTTATAGAGAAACTCACATGTTTTGATTCTTGTTGGTAAGATGTATAAAAGATCTGTGTCACAAAACACTATGAAGAAGATGCTTTTTGAACCACCACCACAAAAGAAACAGGAAGAATGTTCTTTTAAATTATTTTTGTACCTTTCTGATTTTTTGCACCTTTCTGATTTTGCCTTTGGCATTTTTTTCTCCTCGTTCTATAGATTATGGCTGTTCCTACAAATATATTCTTACTTCAGGGGGCAAAAGCAATGGAAAAGAGTAAAAAGCTTTGATAGAAATGCCTGTTATGCTTGCGACTAAAGATTTGTGTTTTGCTCAGAGAAAATATATAATGGTCTGCAGAGCTAATAAAATTAAGAAACCAGCAATCATTCTGCTTAACTGTAAATTGGAGGTGTGGGTTTGCCTCAGCTGTCATCTGTGCATAATGGGAATGGAATAAAATACAACTGAACAATTTGGCTGTCTTGAAAGCAAGGTTGGTTTTAAAGCAATAGCTGATACATTTTACGGTTAGACAAATAGTACCTTTTATATTTGTTCTAAAGAGGAGTCTCATAGTTTGACCTGTCTCTATCACTATTAAGTTGCATAATGTCTTCATTTTTTATTATATTTCTAACTTTTCTGTTTAGTATTTTTATGCCAATTTTAGAAAGTTGCTCACTCATTGTTAATTACTCAGAATATCACATTCTGAACAAAAATTTATAATGGGATCTAGCCTTAGATTTTTTTTAAAGGAACAGTAAAGTCCATTTGTCCTTTCAAACTCCACAAGCTTAAAGTGATACTATCTGAAAAGGGACATAAGAAAGTATATTCCTTTTGTTTTAAAACAACAGTACAATAGAATATGTTTTGCTTGTGTATCTCTAAAGGCAGTAACTTTACTGGAAACGCTTATTATCAAAATAATAACAACAACAACAGCCCATAGCAGAATACTCATGGTTGTAAGCTATGTGCATACACACTTAGAAGAGAGTAAATCCCATTGAACTGGAAAAATATTTAGGGTTATATATGGCACATGGGATATTTGGCCCCAGGCACTGTCATCCAGAAGAAAAAGTTTCACTTTGACCGTTTATGCACTGGGAACTTCACTACAGCAGCTCCCGTACAGGAGCACAACTCTGGGGCAGATGATGCACACCAGGCCAAATGCTCCCCCATGCGGGTGCAGGAAGAGGTGGGGCAACCTGCCACAACTAAAACTTCAGCCTGCAGCTTGGCATAAAACCTCCAGTGCATAAACGGTCTTTGCTACATTATTCCTGAATGTGGTTCTTGCTAATCCTACCTGATTGGTGAATGACTACAAAGAAAATGTGAAACTACTTTTTCTTGCCTCTTGTTCTTAGTTGGTGTTTTTAGTTGCTATTGTTTTTTTTTTAAATGAAGGGGATCAGCATAGAGTTGGGTGCTTCAGCTTCTGAAGCAGCCATTTGCACCTGAAGCAGCCAGTGCAGTGGGGGGAGGGGGGAAGATGCGGGTGCCAGCCAGCATGACCATAAGTGCACCTTCCCTCCCCACCATGGCGTGGGCTGCTTCGGGCACAAATGGCCACTTCGGATGCCAAAGCGCCCAACCCTAAGCAATGGTATTTTGTTCTGGATTCAGAAACACTCTTCCCTAATCTAGAAATCATTGCCAGTATCACCTTCTGGTCCATATGTGCAACTCATTCTTCATCATGGTGTTGAATATATGGTTTTTGAGATTAAATGCAGTGTCCCTTCAACCATGGACAAGTAGCAGCTAGCTGCAGTCCTCAGCAACTTCTGTTGGCTATTGTCATTATGATGTCCTTCATGTTTGAAAATCCTCTTAATGCCTTCACTTTTCTGCCCTTATGTTTATTAAGAAATCCAAATACCCATGGCTTTCTTTCTGCTTTTATTATGTTCTTTTATAATGGTGCATTTTCTGCAGAATATATAAAGTCAACCTTCTCACTTATGGTGGACAAAGTGTGGGTCTTTGTAACAATTGAATGGATTTATACAGTGCCTTGTCTCTCAGATTAGAAAGCCACTGGTTAATGCTAAATTAAGCAATCTGTTTATAACATTTCTTCAGATGTTTTGCATTGCTAATTCCATCTACCCATGTCATGTTAATCCCTGATGTTTAAGCATTTGGGAATGTTTCTTTTCATTTCTTAAAGTGGCTGTAATGTTCAGACAGATTTTTATAAATCACCTTCCTACTGAAAGGTTTGTTTTCCTGTTTGTTTTAAGCTGGCATTCATACATACAGGAAACATACACACTGCTTCCTGCCATGTTACTTTTGGCAAGCATTAAGTTATCTTTGTCGGAATGTGCCAACAGGCTTTCTTAGAGGGCAAGTAGAAGTAAAACAAGCATTTCTCAGACTAAACAGATCTCTCGCTTGAGTTGTACTGCAGGCCCTGCTTCATCAAGAATTTCCTTCCTATATACAACGAGGAAGATTCTCTGACCTTCGCTTTGTAATACTGAATGGGAATATAACATTTCTGGACATGATCCTTCCAAAGTTAAGCATATTTAAATTTTGCAGTCCTATGTCCATGAGGTTGGGAGTTCAATCCCAGCAGCTGGCTCAAGGTTGACTCAGCCTTCCATCCTTCCGAGGTTGGTAAAATGAGTACCCAACTTGCTGGGGGTTAAACGGTAATGACTGGGGAAGGCACTGGCAAACCACCCTGTATTGAGTCTGCCATGAAAATGCTGGAGGGCATCACCCCAAGGGTCAGACATGACTCAGGGCTTGCTTAGGGGATACTTTTACCTTTATGTATACTGACCTGGAAGCCATTCCCATTGAGCTTAATGAGCTTTACTTCTGAGTAGACTTGCATAAGAAGAGATTATATGTCCATTGAAGTCCGGGGACCTGGAAAAGGACAAATACCATTGCATTATCAGAAGCAAAAATAATATTTATTTTCTAAAATCTATCGTGCTTCTCAGATACTGTTTGCTTTCATACAAGTTGATTTTATCCTTGTGCACATGATATTGTGGGCAGTGTATGTAAACAGGGCACTAGCCATGGCAAAGTACTCTAACCAGGTTCGATTCTGCGCTCCCCCATATGCAACCAGCTGGGTGACCTTGGGCTCGCCACGGCACTGATAAAACTGTTCTGACTGGGCAGTGATATCAGCGCTCTCTCAGCCTCACCCACCACAGGGTGTCTGTTGTGGGGAGAGGAATGGGAAGGCGACTGTAAGCTGCTTTGAGCCTCCTTCGGGTAGGGAAAAGAGGCATATAAGAACAACGAACACATCATTGTTTATTTACTTTGTTGTGAATGAGCTATGATGTAGTGCAAAGTCTGTATAAGAATTTGCTTACCCAGCAACGAAAGTTGGACAATGAAAGTTACATGATAATCCATTTTGCTTGAAACCAAATATCCCCTTATTTATTTACACATGATGAACAGAGTCTTGTAAATAAATGAAGATCCCCATGCCCATATTGGTCCACTTCCACTTTTCTGGATTGCAGTAGGCAAAATCGGAATTCCCACACACCAGTGTATCACCATGAGAATGTCTGTTCCTTCTCTAAGCATCAGTTCATAGTCTGAGGAAGAGTGCTTGCACTTGAAAGCTCACACCTTGAATAAGTCTTTGTTGGTCTTAAAGGTGCCACTGGACTCTGATTTTGTTTTGTTGTGCTGCTTTAGACCAACACAGCTACCCACTTGAATATATTATCTCTTGGTTAGCTTTTCTCCAGGCTAAAAGGACTAAGCTCCCCCAAGCTTTCCTCATACATCTTAGTCTCCAAACTCCTCAACATTTTTGTTGCCCTCCTCAGGGCTTGCTCCAGTTTGTCTACATCCTTCTTCAATAGGTAAAGGTAAAGGTATCCCCTGTGCAAGCACCGAGTCATGTCTGACCCTTGGGGTGACGCCCTCTAGCGTTTTCATGGCAGACTCAATACGGGGTGGTTTGCCAGTGCCTTCCCCAGTCATGACCGTTTACCCCCCAGCAAGCTGGGTACTCATTTTACCGACCTCGGAAGGATGGAAGGCTGAGTCAACCTTGAGCCGGCTGCTGGGATTGAACTCCCAGCCTAATGGGCAAAGTTTTCAGGCGGCTGCCTTATCACTCTGCGCCACAAGAGGCTCTTCCTTCTTCAATAGTGGTGCCCAAAACAGAACATAGTACTCTTAAGTTAAATCTAACCAGAGCAGAGTAAAACGGTACCTTCACCTCGCATTATCTCATTTTTCTCTCCTATCCTAGAAAGGATAATTTATCCTTGTTTAGGACTTCAGTATTCTATAAAGTAATGAATAATGAAGTAGGCTTTTAGCGTCTCTGTCATAAGGTAAAATTCTTAATCACAGTAATATCGTTAGTGCTTTCAAGCATTTAATTTAGATCCTTGACAACATTTTCATGCTATCAATAAGAAACAAGTAAGTGTGGTTAAGTTCTAGTGAAGGATGAAATAGTATTAAAAACTTAAGTGATTAAATTTAAATATTTGATTGAAATCTGATACATAGCCAACTCTTGCATTCAACTAGTTGTGTGCATCCCATAAGAATTTTGGGATGCACATTTTAAAAATGCATCCAGACAGTATAGGTATCCACAGTATAGCCTCCTTCAGCATGCTTTCTGCTTAGTTGGTCTGGGGCAGTTATGTATAGGTACTGGTATGTGTACCTACCTTTTTTGGTATGTTTCCAGTATCTATTTTTCTCTAGCTCCTAGACATTAAACAGCTTTAAACAAAGTTGTACAAAGCACCCAAGAGTTGATTTTTAAAAAATTACCCGGGATTTAAAAAATTTTCAGCTAGACAGGTCAGAGAACCTCCCAGTTTTTGAAACAAAAATGAATGCGGTCTCTGAACTTATTTGATTGAGCTTGGGGCAGCTCCCGAACAACTGAGCTTTAGCTCAGTTATCTCTGTATACTGACTTTAAGCCAAGAGGAGTAACCAATCATAGTTATCTAGGAGAATGGAATTTTCTCAGGTTTGTTTAAACAGACTTATGGATTGCACAGAAATAATTTTGTTTTCATGCACTTTGCTTTGCTGTTCTTTGGGCATTCATGTTAACACAACAGTTAAAATTCACAAAAGTTTAGCTAAGCTTTAAGCATGATCCGTTTGAATAGCACTATTGATAGGAGTAGAGGATCAGTGAATAAATTATGTCCTAATTACAGTTTTGCTGAAAATGTAGGTTATTTTGTGGTACACGCCCAAATATTCAGAGATCACATTATCACAGAAGGCTGTATTCTTGCATGCCCATGTGCCATTGTTTGAACGTTTTTATTTCTTCCTCTCAATTTGAACCAGTAAGGAAATACTTTCACTTGACTTCTTCCATGAGCAGCTAAAATTCAGCATTTGTAGGCCTGAGGGAATTGTTTTATGATACTTGGACAACGTTTTGTAATGCATCTTCTCTCCTACTCTTTGTCTATAGGCCACAAAGCAAAGGACTGCAGTAATAAAACTACTAGTGGGTGTTTAATGGTAGGGTATTGAGGAAGTAGATAAAGGAAAATTGCTCCATTCACATCAGTAGGGAGCAAACTTTTTGAGAAGAAAAGGGGAAGATGAACTGCTGAGCTTGGGCCAGCTGAAAGTTAAACTTAGACATTTTGCCAGTGACAGCAGCCTCTTTATTTCACACCAAAGCACGGAATTCACCAGGAAGTATATTGTTGGAATGCATAATGAATGGAATTATTGTCTAGGTACTAAATAGCAGGTAGATAGGATGGGAATATTTTAGATTCTTGATCAGCATCTAGTTTTCATTGAAAGCCACTTTGTGAAGAAAGTGGGAGATGGTAGTTTACTATAACAATCTCTACAATCTAGAGCACATTTGGCTTATGAATTATGTAGCCAGAACTGCCACATTCTCCATGAACCATATCTCTTTTTTTAGGAAATAAATTATACCTCTTAGGAGGGTCTCTGTTGCTGAAAATTGTTATAAAGATTATACCATACATTCTTGCATCCCTAAGGCCTTTTATCCATGGCGGCAGCTACTGCGCTCTGCTGCCGTGTTGTTGTGGTGAAGCAGGATGCCCTGCCGTTCCCCGTGTATGCATGGGGGCGGGGCATGCTGGGCTGCCATGGCGTAGTGTGTGCATGTGCGCTTAACGCCGGGACCAGGAGGTAAACCAGCGCAGTGGGGGGGGGTTGGATGGCCCAGGGAGAGTGGGGGCCCCAGACCCCCTCTGAATGCCCAAGTGAGGGCAAGGGGTCACCCCTGCCAGCTCCGGGGCTCTGCAGATTCCACAGGGGCATGCGGTGTCCCTGCAGGGACACCGTAGGGTCAGGGCTGGGTGGGTCGACATGCCTGGCGCTGGCAATTATGCACAGGGCCGGCCTGCCGCAGCCCCGGCTTACCCAGGAAGCTACGGAAGATCCCACATTTGCTTCACGCAGGCCTTCCGTAGCCCTGCGCTGGGAGGCGCCCATGCTGGTGGCGCAGCAAGCATTATCGGTGATTTTCCCTGAAGCGCTGCTGCCACCAACGTGGGCATTATGGCCCGTGCATAACAGGCCTAAACTGCTCTGTGCATCATAGGCCTATTCTGCACTGGGAACTTTGTTGCTTTGGCCCCCGTATGGGAGCACAAATCCGGCATGGATGAGGTGCACCAGGTCAAATGCTCCCCCGTGCAGGAGAAAGAAGAGATGGGGCAACCTGCACCATCTCAAACTCCAGCCTGTAGCCTGGCAGGAAGTCTCCAGTGTGGAAACAGTCATAGTGGTATATGAGGAAAAGCCTGATGATGTTGAGGAGGGTTTGGACATGGGAATATGAAGTGGTAATGTTGGCTACTGTTAGCATACACCATGGATGTAAAGATCAAAGGCATGATAGTTGGTTGTATTATAGTATGGAAGGGTCTGGGCTGTCTTCTCAGCTCCTGCCATTCTTTCAAGACAACATGACATGAAGCCACCATAGTAGTAGAAAAGGTGGAGGGTGTGGGTGGTGATGTCACTCCACGGGGCATAACAGGAAGGCATGGCCAGCTGACATAACTTTCGGGGGTCCCTGAAGCTTGAAAATTTATTTCAGGGCCTCTTCCATAGTCAAAAGGTTGAAAAAGAGACAAATTGCAAAATAATTATTTTTCAGCATTGTTCTTCCCTCTACTTCAGTGGTTCTTAACCTTCCAAATGTTGCAACCCTTTAATACAATCGCTCATGTTGTGGTGGCTCCCAGTCATAAAATTATGCAAGTGTTCTTTCACAGAAATTAAGCTGAAACTGACCAATGGCATGAAGATCCATTGTTTATGATTGTATATAAATTGGTTTTTTCCTGGGGTTTCTCAACTCATTTCTGCCTCTTGTTCCACCATGCTGACCTTGCTCTTTTCCGCTGCTCCAGACAGACAAATGCTCTATCTTGGTTTTTGTGTGGATGGTGCCCCACCACCATGCCGCAACCCCTGCCACAACCCCCACAAAAGGGTCATTCAACCCCCAAAGGGGTCCCGACCCCCAGGTTGAGAAACACTGCTCCACTTCAATACGAATGGAGTATACTTTCCAAGCAAATTTGATGAGGCTAATTCTTCTCATGTATCAATTATAATTTAGGATGGAGTGCATGAGTGCCAATCTCAAATTGGCCACATTTGTCCCCTGCCCCCCATCCTCATAACAATTCTCTACCTGTAGAGATCTCTGATGGGTAGAAACTGATTTTTTGCGTTCCACCAACAATTACCTCAGTGATGCAAATACTTCAGCTTATGTGTTCATGTCAGAAAAAATCTACAAACTGTTCCTCCATGAGCTGCCACATAGTGCTTCAACTCTAAGATTTCAGTCTGACCTATTCACTAATTTTTAAGTCTAAAAGGTGGAGAAACTCCTAATTCATATTATTATGCCACAGTGTGCTAAAGAGAAAAACAGGATTTTTGAAGTGCATATTTGCCAATGATGGAATAATCACCAGTTCTGTCTATAGAATTCAAGTTGACCTGACATTACATACAAAAACTGTCTCAATCTTTGGCATTGCCTAGTTATTGTTTCCAGAATGTTGACATTCATCAAAGTATATGAGGGAAGAAAACAAGTCAATACAGTGCAGTTTTCATTGGACAATATTTTGCTGATAAGATCTGCAATCTCTGAGATTTAGAAATCTGTTCTAAACTTGAAATGCACATATATCCATGAGTTTCAGTATGTCTCTTCAGTATTTGTAGCTCTCTTCAGCATTTGCTTCAGATATGTCACGTGAAAGTGGAGGGGGGGGGGGAGGAAAAACCCATGATGAATTTTCTCTCAGAGATGGCTAGGATCAGAGTTGCTCAGAATATCCCTGTGAAAAATTATCCAGCTTGCCTTCAAGAGGCACTGATTATGCAAGTAACGTGGCTTTTGGGTCGAGTTGTTACTAATCTGCTTTTGCTGTATTCCAGAGTGGTGAATTATATTAATTTTGTTTACTTAAGCAAATGAATACAAAAATAATCTCTCCTTGAAGAAATCATCTCTTGTTCAAGGACTTAACTGGTTTATCTAACCAGGGCAGTTTCATTATACCAATACTAGCTTCCTCATATAAATAACTTGATGGAAGGTATTTGAATAGCTTCTATAGTATTTTATGTCATTCAGTGTATTTCATGCACATGAGGCACAGGGTGAGGGACAGACAGATGGGCAGATCTGTTGGTGGAGGGAGGAAAGCTCTAGAGTAATTTCTAACAGAGATGCCAAACTGTCAAGCAATAGATCAAGAAACAGTCTTCCTGACAGGCACAGTTCAGTCCAGAGAATTCCTTTTGTGACTACATCTGAGGTGCCTGCTGCCAAGACTCCTTCCCATCAGACCTGTCTGATATGGTCAAGTAGTTCTGAAGCTTTCATATCTAATTTTCTTTTTTTTCTTCTTTTTTTCTAGTGACATTTATTTATTTAGATATTTAAAATGCTGGTCCCATGACAGATTATTCAAATACAATAATGGCCATTGAGATTACAGATTTCTCTCAGTGTGGTATGTTTGTTCACATTATAATTTCACTTGAATGGTCTTAATAGATCTTCATTCTGCAGTTACTGTTCTCTCCCCCTTCCCCTCCCACCTTTGAAGCACCTGCATATTTCTAGGGTTTAAGGGACAAAGGAACAAATATATTCACTTTAGGAAGCTGTCTAATCTCTGGCCCTACAGAACAGCTTTTGCAGATAAGATTAAACCGTTCCTGAATGACCCCTTTTCAGCCACAGAGGGGACCCCCCCTTTTTTTTCATTTGTACCAGTGCTTGTCAATTGTGGCAGAATTTGATAACAGTTGGCTAGAGACGTGACCACACTGTAGCAGAACAACAAGGACAGGGCATCGTGGGTCATAAATCTTCAGTAAGCCCATTTCTCTGCCAGGACTATGAATCTGTTACTGTCATAGCCAAAGAGAGACGGTATTGTCCTTTGGCCTGTTAAATATCTGAAGTTCAGACACCAATGAAGAGACTTCAGGAAACAATCAGAGGTATCTATTGAGACTTTTCTCATTTATTCAATTGTTTGTTTTATCTTAACTTTCCATATTGCGCTCAAAAATGGAATATCTCTAATTTAGAGACCATGGGCCCCAAAGATTATGGGTTAAAAAAAATCACTGAAAATGATTCAGAAACAAGATGGGAAACATTAAAAGAGATTGTTTGCTAAGGATATAGTTAAAGTGTAGAGAAAGTAGCTTATCAGCCTCATCATTGACCACTATAATAAGTGCTCGTTATGACTTAAGCTCAAGAAATAAAATAGACAACTTGTGAGAACATGGTGAATAAACAAGGAAAAATAAAAGAATGGCAATTTGTCAAAAAGGAAGAAAGAATATACCCTGGCTAATTTACTGTCAGTCTCAAAACTGAAAAAAAAACCTTATGAAAGGAGGTCAGTTGAGAGGGGAAAAAACTGCTTATGACAAACTGATAACAAGTGATAACATTTGTTAGGTAAAATTTATAAACTGTTCTTTAGATGGCATACTGCTCCCAAAGATATAGCAAAATCTAATAAGATTTATAATGGGAAACGTTGGAATTGTCAGGATATATGCTACCAAATATATACTTTTAAATACTTTTAAATACTTTTAATGAACCTTCGGGGAGGGCGGTATATAAATCTAAATAAATAAATAAATAAATAAATATAAATGCATCATTTTACCTTATGTAATGTGCCTGTAAGAAAGCAAGGAGATTTTGGATTATGATTCATAATGGGATGCAATAGATATGAAAAACAGGTTTATATTAGATCTGAAATTCATGCTATTAAACATGGTACCAAATAATATTAAAATTTATAGTTAGCTTATTAAGTATATGATAATTGCTGTCAGGCTCTTATACGCACTCAGATGGAAAAAATAAATTTTACCAAATCTTACGGAATGGTCAAACAAAATAATTGAATATGTGACAACAGCAAAAATATTTGATGCACAATAGATCAATATTATACTTCAGAAGAAAATGGAGTTCAATTTTAGATTATATTGGTCAGTAAAAATGAAATGGAAAGAAATAACTGACTCATAAACTATATATGTAAAGTTTGGGGAAAATGTAGTTTGTGGTATGTAAAACATAGTTTTTCTCTCTCTCCCTTTTCCCAAGAAATTATCTCCCAGAATATGCCATGTTACTGGGTTTTTTTCCGTACTGTAAAATAGCAACTCAGTGTTTCTTTAAAAAAAAACACAAATTAATTATGTAATATGCAGTGTGTTTTAAATAAATTATTATGATTTAAACCAACAATGTAATTTTAAGTGTAGATTTTAATCTATTTTATAATATTAGTTGAATCATCCAGAGAGATATTATTATGTACTGCTTTTTCAGCAAAATTGTTGATAAAGATGGGTATTAAACTTTTTGTAGCAGTAGAAAAGAGTAAGAGTCCAGTAACACCTTAAAAGCCAACAAAATGTGTAGAAGAGTATGATTTTTTGAGTCACTTCTAACTTCTTCAAATACGGCTAGGATTGGGAAGCTGTCTTATTCTGATCAAGTTCTCAATAAAAAGTTGGTTGTGTTCTAAACATGTATGTATAATTGGAGTTCTCACTACTTACTATGGCAGTTAGAGTTCTCTATTCATCCTCCTTAACTAGATCTTTATCATTCACGCCAATAGGGAAGTTCTCTTTGTAGAAGAAGAAAAGTTGTTTTTTATAACCTACTATTCACTGCCCAAAGGAGTCTCAAAGTGGCTTACAGTTGCCTTCTTTCCCCCCACAGCAGAGGTAGATGGAGCTGAGAAAGCCTTGACAGGACTGCTGTGTGAGAACAGCTCTATCAGGACTGTGACTAGTCCAAGGTCATTCAGTTAACTGCATGTGGAGGAGCATGGAATTAAACCTGGCTCTCCAGATGAGAATTTGCTGTTCTTAACCACTATACCAAGCTGGATGTATTCTGTAGATTGTAGACAATATGTGTTGTGTAATGCCACTTTCTGTAGGAATACATTTAACAAAGAGACTTTTGTTTTGATTTGGTAGCATCTTATTTTATGAGTGTACTGGGAAATGCCATTTGCAAATGCTTGAGTGCATCCAACAAAAAAGTTAATTAAGCTGGAGAAAGGAACTGGGGGGATAAGGGTAGGATCCATCATAATAAACTTAAGAATTCTAGAGCTCATTCACAGTCCAGTACTGGCTTACATGAAAACAATAAGGCAAAAAGGACCAGAGATACAAATTTCAGGCCTTGTAGGCACTGTGGAAGGGGGACTGACAAGGGTGATGCCCCATCCCAAATTTCTCTGCCCCCTCATCAAACAGCCTTGGAACAGCATTCCTCATCAGTTGTACCAAGGGCAGGTGTAAATAATTAGAAGAGTGGAGCAGGACTTCTAATTATTTACACCTTCCCTTGGTACAACTGATGAAGAATGCTGTTCCAAGGCTGTTTGATGAGGGGGCAGAGAAATTTGGGATGGGGCATCACCCTTGTCAGTCCCCCTTCCACAGTGCCTACAGGCCTGAAATTTGTGGGGCAGGACTTCAGGAGTGCCTGGCACTGGGAAGACAGTGGTAACTGCAGAACAACCACAGAGGAACACAATTGGAATGGCTGAGCTAAGGTGCTTGCATGAGCAAATGAGCCCGTCATACGCATGTGCTGTTAAAGGCATTTTTGTGCTTCAAGATCAGCCTATCTTGGGTGCTGCCTGCCAGACACCAAACTCTCCCAGCTGGAAACATTTGTTCATTGACTTTGGCCTCCAGCAGCTGCTACACAAAAATGTCACAGCTCAACTAGGAAAATAGCAACTCCTGCCATTTTCTCAGCTCATCATGGGGACTGCATTCTGTCAGGCTGAAGTGCAAATGGGCCATTCCAGCCAGCACTGAGTGACCTTCCTTCTTCTCCTTAGGGAATGAGTTCTGTGAACAGCCTAGCAGGGTTATGGAATGCACCTGATGTTGGTGCCAATGGTTGATTGGCACCAACTGTGATGTACTCCACCCTGAGTCTGAAGATAAAGGGCAGTTAACAAGTATAATAATAAAAAATAATAATAATAATAATAATAACAATAATAATAATAACAATAATAATAATAATAATAATAATAATAGATTTCAGCTTATCTGTTTATATCCTAATTGTAACTTTTTAAAAAGAAGAGTTGCCCTTCTTATGAGTCATATAAAGATAAACAATCCTTTACATTGTACAACAATGCAAGTAAGTAGAGGCTGCATTCCTAAATATGAATGCTGAGAGGTCTACTTGGAAACAAGTCTCATTTTATTCAATAGGGCTTACTCCCAGGAAACAAGTCTTCAATTACATCCCCAGTAAGTCTAACCAGCCCAGAATTAAGCATACCACCCTCCTATTGATTTTAATAGGAAAGTGATTCCTTCTCTGTAGCCAGTGAGAGTTTAGAGTTCTTTTGGCTTGCCTTGATTATGTCTGAGGTTAAACCTTTAGCAGAGGTTTAACTAATTAAAAGGGACAGTGGAAGCTTCTCATGGTATTTCTTTAAATATTGGTATTTGCTGCAGATCCAGCTGATATTAAAGTGACAACTAGTGGTCCAGTTTAAAAGTTGGTGGTTCTAATGTCCATATTTAGGACTGAGTTGGAATGCTAGTAAGAGCCTCTTGTGGCGCAGAGTGGTAAGGCAGCCATCTGAAAGCTTTGCCCATGAGGCTAGGAGTTCAATCCCAGCAGCCGGCTCAAGGTTGACTCAGCCTTCCATCCTTCCGAGGTCGGTAAAATGAGTACCCAGCTTGCTGGGGGGTAAACGGTCATGACTGGGGAAGGCAATGGCAAACCACCCCGTATTGAGTCTGCCATGAAAACGCTGGAGGGTGTCACCCCAAGGGTCAGACATGACTCGGTGCTTGCACAGGGGATACCTTTACCTTTACCTTTACCTGGAATGCTAGTATCCATCAGAATCATGGACATCTAATATACATTAAAGTGTGCTTAGATTTCTGCATGTGTTTGCCATTCATAGTAGGATTAAGTCACTAAGGAAGGGGGGGGTGTTAAGAAAAATGATCAACTTCAGGTGGCAAATACACTACATATACCTCTGGGCAGCTTCATGTGCATTCATGCTGGGATTGCTTTCCTCTACAGTGGCTTTCCCAGAGGTGCATACAAATATATCTTTAAACTGCTTCTGTGTAAGAACAAATTGATGTTGTGGCATTTATGGGCATACTGCTTTAAGCTTATTCTCATGCCACTTGAAACACTTGTTGATTTCTTCAGCTAAAACTGCTATTAAAGGCAGGAAAGAAGACTGGAGTCTGTTTTTCCTGATCATTTGGCAACCTTGCTTCGAAGTGGTAGTGGATTTTGTTAGGCTACACTTGGTTCCTGCAAGTCCTTCCTATGGCCATGTTGCATTCAGAATATTTTGGAAACAATGGAGAAGATTCATGGTTGATCAATTTAGGATTAGTGTGGAACTCATGTAATATGTACCCCCTACCACATTTCTGGATTCTACCCCATCACTGATTACAGATGCTTAATTTCTGTGGTGAATGATAGCTTGCCCTTACTTGAAACCATATCTGTTTTTTCTAGTCTTCCCGGTAGGATAAACTAACAAAGAAACATGATGACTCAATGTATACTAGTGATGTCATCTGAGAACATTTCATTATTGTACCTTGCCAGAGTAGCTTAAAGAATGAAGCATGGGCACCAAGCCACTGAATGATTGTGATGCAAAAAGAAGGGAAGGGCTGTTAGACTCGGAGTTTTCAGCGTACAAATCAGTGCATGGGCAACATTTTAATATTTGTCTTTGGTATCAACATGCCTAAAGTTGGGCCTGTGATGAATGGCTTTAGTTAATGCCTCCAAAACATCTTATGTTGCATTTATGTACAAGGCAAATAATCTAGCCTTGTCTGGTACTTTGCCTTCCTTTGAGAGCTATTGTATAACATTTTCCTTCTTCTTTTCTTGGCAGCTCCATCACAGATTGCTGTGATCCAAGCAAAAGAAATAACAAGGCACAGCGTGGCACTGGCCTGGCTGGAACCTGACAGGCCAAATGGAGTCATCTTGGAGTATGAAGTAAAATATTATGAAAAGGTATTTTTCAGCCTGGACAACTGTCATTTCCAAAGAGGACTGAATAAGTTTACTGTTATCATTCATGCCAACACCCATAATGAAATCCTGATTTGTTTGCCTTTATTTTCAGTATTTTCAGTTTATTTTCAGTTTGTTGGTTCATGGATTCAAGAAGTTGCAGTGAGTTGCATGCTGCGCCTTGCTCTTGCTGTCTTGCAGTGGTGACATCCCCCCCCTTTCTCAGAACCATCCAATTCCATTGTGGGGCAATTTCTAATGAGAATCAATAAACCAAAGAAGTAGTGCAACATTAGCCTTATAACAGAGACTGTAGTGTAATAATGAAGTACATCATATTGTAATAATAATGAGCTCTGTATGAGCTGATAGCTTTGCCCAGAATGGTGGTGAGGTTTTGATAGATCTTAATAGAAAATATGAGAAAAGAAAATCACATTTTTCATCTCCTCCAAGTTATATGGAGGCATTATTTCTACAAATAATTTGTCACTCCTCCAATTCAGGACTATTGAAGAGCTATTTCCTCTCAAGGTTGTCTGCAAAATGAACAATTACTTTTTTTGGTTGCTCTATCCTTTTCTTTCACACTAAAAAAAGATAACTTTATTTGCTTCCCTATTAAAACCAGAAACAGGCTGATGATTTTCAGTAGAATAGGAGTGCTCTCTCTCTCTCGCTCTCTGTGTGTGTGTGTGTGTGTATATATATATATATATATATATATACACACACACATACATACATACACACACACACACACACACACACACACACACACACACACACGGGGTGACGCCCTCTAGTGTTTTCATGGCAGACTCAATACGGGGTGGTTTTGGTGCCTTCCCCAGTCATTTGGTGCCTTCCCCAGTCATTACCGTTTACAGTGAGCTGGGTACTCATTTTACCGACCTCAGAAGGATGGAAGGCTGAGTCAACCTTGAGCCGGCTGCTGGGATTGAACTCCCAGCCTCATAGGCAGAGCTTTCAGACAACATTTCTGCTGCCTTACCACTCTGCGCCACAAGAGGTTCTTACACACACAGATAGAGAGAGAGAGAGAGAGAGAGAGAGAGGTATATACATCTATATATATAGAGAGAGATATAGATATATATTCATTCTAAAAAAGAAAGCAGAATACAATTTTGTGACACAACTAGGATTATTTTTTAGCAAGTATCTCCTGAGGTTTTTTTAGGACCTATAGTTCTGAAATGCAACAGCAAAGGAGAGCGACACAGAGAGATGAGGAGAGCACATAAAGTGCTATGTGTTCATGAGAATTGTGACTGCTGTCTCAAAATATTTTTTTCTAAATAATACCACTCATGCATTATTTTTTTCAAACAGTCACCAATACCTGAACATATACCTCAATCATCTTTTATAGCTTCCCCAGAAAAAAAGAATGTTAAAATATAAAAGCTCACTGATCTCTTGTGTCACTGAAGATAACAGAAAAGCTTTCAGAGATCCTTTGAAATTTCTGTCTCCATTAGTAATATCTTCACCATAGATTTAGTAATGGGCAAAGGACCAGAATTTGTGGAACAGTAAGGGGCATGTTTATTTGTTCTGTTTTGTTAGGATCAAAATGAGCGCAGCTATCGCATTGTGAAAACGGCTGCCAGAAATACTGATATCAAAGGCTTGAACCCTTTGACTTCCTATGTCTTCCATGTGCGAGCAAGGACCGCAGCTGGGTATGGAGACTTCAGTGGGCCATTTGAATTCACAACCAACACAGGTAAATAGTGTGATAATAGTATAACATTAGGTGCTTCTTCCCTCATCATCTCTTGTCATTTCTAAACAACACAGCATTTTCTTTGAGTGAGTATAAATACATTTCTTTTCCGTTTGAAATTTTTTCCTTTGAAGCTGATGGCCTTAGTCAAACAGAGCTGCATTGGCCAGGCCAGTTCCATCACTGTTTCCCCAGTCCTGCTTCCTAATTAATCAGCTGTGTACTAAGAACAGAACTGGATGTGTGCTTTTCTGCCTAAGGCTGCTTCCAGCTAATGTGAGGAGGGGGAGTCAACAAAGAGCCTCTGTTTGTCCCTGGGCCTGTGCACAGAACAGAACAGTGAAACTGTCCCTGTTCAGTTCTCACTGTTACGTAGTTGAAACCTTGTCATGGACTTAGCTGCCAGTTAACAACTCCAGGGTTGAATTTCACCTCTTGCCCAGGTTCAGTAGAATGGGGTTTTTCCCTTCCTTGTGGAGATGCATTGGAAGAAAAGCAGCTGTTTTGATATGTCTTTAATTATAGTGACAACTACTTATAGTGTACAAGAACCTGCAGAAAGCAAGGGAGAAAATCCCATGGAGTTTATTTTGGGTGATGCTCCTAATAGGCTCATGATTGCACAATAGCCAGTAGTAGGAACCAGTTGCCAGTCAGCCTCTCCACTGGGGCACAAAATGTGTGGTTACTTACTAAATGTTAAAACATTTATATCCTGCCTTTTCCCTTGGTTCAAGGCAATTCACAACAATAATAATACCACATGCATATGTTGTACGTGCTGGATAAATATTTTAAAAGCAGGACTGCATCTTGAAGTAAGGACAGGAAAATGCTATAGCCATACTTTTTTATTTAATCCCCATTGCACAGTGCCATTTTAATCAGTTCAGGTTGGGTCTTTCAGTGTTAACATCCCTCAGGCAAGGCATGTGAAAATGTGAAGTGCACTACCCTACTGCAGACAGCTAAAAACATCTTGTTCTGTTTGAGTCACCTAGTTGCTCATAGTCAAGGAATGAGCATCTGTTCCATTTTAAATCAAATAAGAAGGGAAGCAGTTCAGTGGGCACTAAATCAGCCATTATACTCTCATAGTAGATGTGAAGGGGAGAGGAAGGGGAGTCCTTACTCTCAGAGTTTTCCCCAAACCATTATTGAGCATAATGCCTTTAACTAATTAAGGCCCTCCTGGAAAATTATGTCAAATGAATACCTAATGAAAGCCTGAGAAGGGGCTTTGAGTAGTACTGCAAACTGCCTCTGCACTTCAAACGCCAAAGGAAGCATGGCCCATTGTGATCCTGTGTTGTTTTTGACTGTAGCATAACCATGGAATGCTAACATACCTTTCCTGTTCCTAGTTCCGTCTCCCATCATCGGTGAAGGTACGAACCCCACCGTCCTTCTGGTCTCTGTGGCTGGCAGTGTTGTTCTTGTGGTCATTCTCATTGCTGCCTTTGTCATCAGCAGGAGGTAAGAATTTAAGTTCCCCTTCTTTCCCCACTCTCTTTTATGAGGAGGCTTTTTGTCTCCCCCAAACAAAGCTGAATTCTTTGATTAGCATCATAAACAGTACATTTGCATCACAAGTCCCGGCCTGTGTTGCTTTGATCTTCTCAACATCACTACCACAGCGGCACGTAAAGTAATGGTAATCGTTCTAGAGCTCTTGGCCCTTCAAATGCAAAGCTAAATTCTAGTAAGGGGGTGGGGGTGGGAGGTTTTAAGATGCCAGCCCACAACATGAGATCTGAAGGGATTGTAATTTGGTGGAGGGTTTAATGAATGCATCACTCTGAGCTCACTAGTTCTCAGCTAGAAGTGCCATGCAGAGTTGGGGGTGGGGGAGAAAAGAAAAGGAGTTTGTGAACTCCTGATTGGAGAAAATGATCCCTTCTTGATTTTCTGATTGTTTCTGCATTGGATGGTTGTCCCTTATGAGGAACACAAAAGAAAACATGTGAATGCTTTAGTTTTGTATGCACACCAAATGGGTTAAACCTTTCTGTCTTGTGCCTCCCCAACACCAGAAAACAAACTGTTTTTTTCTCAAGTGTAAATATGAAAAAGAATGTTTTGCCTTGCCAATATTTATTCCTGTCCCCATAGGCATTGAAAGAGAGGGGGAGAAGACAGTTCAAAAGCAGAAAAAGATCACAGGGTCCTAGGAGAAAAGAAGGAATAAATAAAATGTTGTCTCTTGAATCCCAAAGACTGCTCACAGACTGCAAGGAGGGTGGGGAAGAAAGAATTTGGTGAGATTTGGGGAGGGAAGGGACTTCAGTGGAGTATAATGACACAGGGTCCACTTTCCAAAGCAATCATTTTCTCCAGGTGATCTCCTTTGCCTGGATTTAAGTTGTAATCGAGGGCATTCTCCAGCCACCACCTGGAGGTTGTCAACCCAGCTGACATTTCATTCTCCTGGCTAATAAGTGCACAGTGACTGGGATACTGGAAAAGTTGAGTTGGGCATCAGTCCTTTAATGTTTGAGACAGGTTGCATGTTATTTAATTAAACAAATGCATTGTTAATTAAAAGACACATATTTGCATTTAGATTTTTGCTGTTTTTGCAACACACTCATTCTTTTCCCCTTCAACCCTCATACACCATATTTTTAAAAAGTTTTCAAAAGATAGCAAGCATATACTCTGCTCAATTATTTATTTCCACATCTTCTTATGTCCTACCCACCAAAAACTGTCTAGCAGTCAGAATCAATTAAATTTTGTTCAGCTGTGTTTAAAAACTGGTAGACGTTCATACTTCTTGTGCTTTCTTGAAATTATTTCTTAAGTAATGGAAAGGATATGTAACAAAATTATTGACTAGCAGGCTGGCAATTAAACCAATGAAGACACAACTCCTTGGTTTGGCAATGAAATGGCCACAGCCTTTATTACAACCCCCTCCCCCCCCACACACACACCAAGAGGGTTGGCCCAGCATGAAGGAAGCCTGACCCCCACAGCCATCCGGCTGCATTGTTAACCGGATCCCTCGACACTTTGGAACCCACTTCATCCCAGCTGAGACAGCGGCTCCTTTGTGTCAAGGCATCCTTTTCCTGGGAAATCCTTGGTATCCCCAGCTGCCTGGCTGTGAGCCCTGGGCCACCCTAGGCCGTGCCCAATCTTCAGCCCATCTCTTTAAGGAGACCCCCTACCCCAGGGAGTCCAGTACGCAAACTGGACTCCCTGCCAACAGGCTACTTACAGTGCCTAAACAACAGCTGTGATTTAATTATTACATAACAATAGCTTTTGAAGTACAACCAACAACTTTAACAAATAGGGGAGTGACAGAGGGTAGCTGTCCATGCGGCAAATGGCCCAGGGAGGCCGTGCAGGAGCATGTGGTGTCTTAAATAGGCACCAGGCCCTGCCTCCTCCGCATGCTGTCGAGCCGCCAGCCATCACGTGCTGTCACACTTCATCAGATGCCCGCCACGGTGTCAATCATGACCGCACTTAATCATGGCCACTAATTCTTTTCAAGCTGTTTTTGTTATTCACAAATTAGCTCCAAAGTATTTCTCACCTAATGTCAAGTGAACAGATTTTTGTTCCTCGTTTGGATTGCTATTTGGAAATAAACAAAAAAAGAAGTCCAGTGCCACTATTGGCCAGTAAGAAAGTAGAATTTGGTTGATAGGCTGAATTGGGACAGGATATTGTTCATAAATTCATCTTATCTATATTAACATATAGTATAGATAACAGAGATAACAGAGATTGTGGCCTTCTTCACCTACATATACAATGGGTGGAATGGCTTTTTTGTGGTAAAATATCAGATTGCTGTGATTTCTTTGTGAATCCTGCAACCAGAGGGTTGATGCCAATTGACTGAGCCTTTTTTCATCAGATGGCCATCCCGCCAGAATTGCAGCATAAAATGGCTGCCATGAGAAGTTTGTTTGAGCCAGATCATTATGGGTTGGATCCAATTTGTTTATACCAGTGAAAAATTCAAGAATGGGTCCTCCTTGATCACCATAATAGCTATGCTATGGACCATAAGGCCTGCATGAACCAAAGCCACATGGAATAAAGACTGTATTATGAGGAAAAAATGAAGGGGAAAATCATGGAATTGTCTTTTTCTGTTCTTTTTTTGGTAAAGTACAGTAATTTTAAGGCTTCTTTTGCCAAACTATCCAAGCTAGTGTCCTTTTAAATCACAAATGTTTTTCTTTCATTTTGAATTGCCATGGCCAAGAGCTTTTGTAGAGGTGCTATATATTATTCATGCATGCTGAGAAGCATATATTAAACATCGTAATAATTGTGAGTTGCCCCTTTTCATGATAGAAAGCACAGAATGCCTGTGTCTCCACTCCCTTCCTGCAATGAGAGGACCCTACAGTTACAGAACTCCTGCATCACTTGGAAGTATTGGATTAGGGTGTGATGTTAGTATTCAGCTCATGTCTTACTCAAAAATACTGTAGATATTTTTACCCAATTTTTCTTCCCAGTGTGCCCTGTGGCAGAACAGCCCATCCAATCCCCACACTCTGCTCAATCTTGAGCTTCCAAGGCATCTAGGCACCAGTGTTTGTCCCCTGTCTCCATCCACCACCATGCCACTCTCCTAGCCTGGTCCATCCTTATCTCTTTAGCATGATCTGCCACAGGGGGTTATCTCTGACCTGTTGGTCATTTGCAGAATTATGAACCAGGAGAACAAAAATCCACAGCTTCTCTTCCACATTGCCAGTTAGGCTCCACCTAGTGCATGCATGTCCTCTACCTAGGGACTAGTTGCCATGAGGATGCCTTACCAAACTTACATACTTTTAGGGAATTAGTGATCTAACAGCCAACTGCATCCCTTCTTCACATCCATTTTGAATAGAGTGAGCAACGCACGTCTATGTGGTATAGAACAGTGGTCCCCAACCTTTTTTAGCCTGGGGACCGGCAGGGCAACTGCCCCGCCCGCACATCGCGTATGCATGGCCATGCATGCGCGATGCGCGGGCGCGGCGAGAGGAGGAGGAGTGGGTAATGGGAGTTCGGCGTTCCTGCGATCCGCCATGGTGGAGGTGAGGCGCTCCTCTCAGCTGCTCCACCGCCTTGCCCACCCACCCTCCACGCTCACCTCCGCCGGCTCTGCGGCGCCGGGCTCTTTGTTCAGCATGTGCACGCCAGCTACCTGCCCTCCCGATCAGCGGCCGAGGCAGAGGAGGCGGCAGAGGCTGCGGGGTCGGGGCTCGCCAAGAGGGGCGGCACAAGGCAGCAACGCCCCCCGCTGCCGCAGCAGCAGCAGCCCTCGCGGCCGCCCAGCCTGAGCGAGCCCTCAGCGGCGCATCCAGGCGGAGCCCAGCCCAGCGCAGCCCTGATTCCCTCTCCCCCCCTCCCGAAGTAAGAAGCTTCCCTGGCCGCAAGCTTGCGGCCTGGGAAGTTTTTTACTGCGGGGGGGGGGGGGGGCGGGAGAGGGAACTGTGGCCCGGCGCCATGGCCTTCGCAGCCCGGCACCGGGCCACGGACCGCAGGTTGGGGACCACTGGTATAGAGCAGTGGTCCCCAACCTTTTTATCACCGGGGACAGGTAAATGCTTGACAATTTTACTGAGTCCCGGGGGGGGGTAGTCTTTTGCCAAGGGACATTGCCACCCCTACCTGAGCACCTGCTCCACTTGCTTTCCTACCAGCTCCCCTAACTTCCCATTGTCTGCTGGGGGGCGCTGCCAGCAGCAGCTGTGCAGTGCCACGCCGAGGAGGAGCCCCAGCCATGGCAGCCACTGGAGAGTACCAAAGGTGAGCTGGCGGCAGAGTGGCAGGGCAGCCTCCGAGGCAGTAATCAGGGAGAAGGATGAGGAGGAGCCATGGCCTGGTACCGACTGATCCACGGACTGGGGGTTGGGGACCACTGGTATAGAGAATTACCAGCATTTAAAGTAACAAAGAGCCTCTTGTGGCACAGAGTGGTAAGGCAGCCGCCTGAAAGCTTTGCTCATGAGGTTGGGAGTTCGATCCCAGCAGCCGGCTCAAGGTTGACTCAGCCTTCCATCCTTCCGAGGTTGGTAAAATGAGTACCCAGCTTGCTGCTGGGGGGTAAACGGTCATGACTGGGGAAGGCACTGGCAAACCACCCCGTATTGAGTCTGCCATGAAAACGCTGGAGGGCGTCACCCCAAGGGTCAGACATGACTCGGTGCTTGCACAGGGGATACCTTTACCTTTACCTTTAAAGTAACAAAGAATTTATGGAATGGAGAAAGTTCACACACATACTCTGCACAGCAAACTGAGGAAGGATTACAAATAAATGGTACAAAGACACAATCCTCTGTATCTCAACTGTATACATGCCCTAGCTGGTCTTATTCTAAGGTAGACTCTTTAACCTTAGAAGTTACAGTGATCTAAAAGGTTTGCATTACCCTGGAGTCTTTGTTCTGTCAGCCAGCCCTTTGTCTTCTCCCAGTGGCAAAGATGGCTATCAAGATAGAACTCCTTCCTTAGTGACAAGGGATTTTCTCTCTTTTTTATGCTCCATCTTCTGCTGGAAGGTCAAAACTTCTTCCTGGGATTCCTGGCATCCTGCCTTCTAAGTCTCTTGTCACCTTCTGGGTGTCAGATTCCATATAAGATGTTAGCTGGCCTTTTCATTGTCTTCATCCAGGAGATTTATTTGTATTTACAAAAGCTTGATGGTTGGGTTCTTTTCAGAACCAGTGACATGATGGGCAATACTTGAGAGTAATTGTCTTTTCCCTTCCTGTTTGTCTTCTGTTAACTGAGAAAACCCTTTAAAACCAAACCTCAGAACAAAAGGCATTTCTACACAGGTCCCAAAGCAGCTTTCACTCTTGTACTCCCCAACTCCATTTTATCCTTACAACAACAACCCTATGGAGTAACTTAGACTAAGCAAGAGCAAGTGGCTTAAGGTAACCCGGCAAGCATCCATGGCATAGTGAGGAGTCAGACCTGGGTCTCCTACCACCTCGTCTGATACATTAACCACTTTACCACACTGATTCAGTCACATTGATCTCTCTTATATTATCTTATTGAGGATGTCATTAAGCTTGATATCAAAATGCAGCTTCCACATTCAGAAATAGTATACTTCAGACTGAGAGCACAGACCATGATGGAAGGCTTCATGCCCTGCTTAGGGACTTCTGAGCTGACCCCTCCATAGACTCTTGGCCTGATTCAGCATGGGCTCTGTTCTGTGACTAGAGCAACATTCTTCCTCATTTACTCTCTTAGTTCAAATTGCTTTCTCATTAAAAAAAAACAGTTAAATCCATGTGGTTATAATATCTGATAGGTAGTCATTCACTACAATGGATTTCTGTGGGTATTCAGCTGGCTCTCCAGCCTCCATGCTGACAAGAAGAAAAATATATATATGAAAATGTAATACAGAGAGAAGTTTATTAAAAGCCATTGCAACAGAAAATAGCAACACTGAGCCCCATGACTTAAATTCCCCTCTGCTTTTATTGATCGCTTTATTATTTAAGGCAGGATTGATAGTGGGATGCATTGGATTTCTAATTACGAGTCACCACCTTGGAGAATTGTGCCTGTCGAATCACTCTGAGATGATTCCTACATTCCCCCCCAAAAAAAATGCCACTTCCCAAGGCTGATAAACACTGCCTGGTGATTGGTCTTCAATGGATCACTTTTTAGAAAATGAAATGTCAACCCCTTGCCCTCCTATTGATTCTCTTTAGTATCAGCCATAAAGCTGTCAACGGAAAGGCTGCTAGGAGCCAGGTAGCTGACAGGCCAGAGCTGATGTGTATCCTGCTAGCACTTCTTCTACCACAAGCTGTCTTCTTCGTTCTCTCTACCTAGAAAGGGTTCAAATTGGACAGAAAAAAAAATAGAATGAGGAAGTTCATAGTAAAAGTGGATGCTTGGTACCACCACTAATGGGAATGGCATACAGGAAAGAAAGCTGCAAAAGGTTCAAGGATGTTTCACTGGGCATCAGAAAGGAAAAGACAGAAAGTATATGAAATATTAACTTGTTGTTAAGCATTCTATCAGTTCTGAGTATCACAGTCTGTTTAAAGTTCTGCCCAGCAGCTCCATTAAGAAGGATAGTCTCAGAGAGTCTCCAAGGAAGTAACCAAATCCCAAATTGGAATCAAATCAAAGATGCTATTAGGAGTTTGTGTGCATACAATATATTCAGATTTTCTCGATTAAAATATGGATTTTAGTGCTGTCTGCACTGTAATGAAATGTCAACTCATTGAAATGTCACGAATGCTCAGGTCATATAATATTTTTGAAACCTTAAATAAAATGCTAAAGTATTATTAAAAAAATTCTAGTGAGAATCCTACTATCACAGGGTATGTGGAACACATACCTGCTGTGGGACTCCATGATCCTGGCCCCCTCCCTCTCTGACTCTCTCACCCCCCTCCTTCCCCTGTCTCCTCTTGCCTCACCCACCTACCTCTTCTTCCTGGTCCCTCCTCCTCAATCCCTCCCCCCACACCTTCCCTCACTTCCCCCTTGTCTCTCCCACTTACCTCTCCTTTCTGGTCCTTCCCCCCCACTCCCTTTCAGACACACACACACTCTTCCCTTCACCCTACTTACATGTCACAGCAGGAGTTCTGTGGCCACAGCATCTCCCCACTTCCCAGGCCAGCCCTGCTCTGTGGACAGGACCGGCCTTGGAAGCTAGGTGCCATAGCAGCAGAGCTTTCCCAGCCTGGCCCATTATGCGGAGGGTGGGACCAGCCTGGAAAGCCAGGTATTATGGCAGCAGAGCTTCCCCAATCTGCCCCACTCTGCAGAGGGTGGGATCAGACTGGGCTGTGGGACACCATGGCAGCGCAGCAGCCCTGGCTGCCTTCAGGGGCATGCTTTGACCTGCAGCTTTCCTGCGGGTCGCACAGCAGCCCAGCCAGCTTTAGGGGCCCCGCCTTGGCCTCCTCTGCTGGCGGTCTCCCCACTCCCTGGGGCGGGGCTATGGATATCATGTCTGTACCTATTTCCATCCCAGGGGGAGTGGTAGAAGTTGTGTTCCGCATCAATAATGCATGATCCTAATTGTGATGTGCTACAGAAACAACATATACTATGCTGTATACATGGATTTTCTTACCATTCAGAAGATATAATCTTTTCAAGTGGATCACCATTGGGAGGGGAAAGAGATGGCCATCATCAAATACCCACCCCTATGTGACCTGTACTTGTATAACTGACAGTATCTGACACTTCTTTGGTATTTCAGTTCAGATCTTGTTCACACTTGTTGCAACCCAAATGTAAATGCTTCATAAGTCTGTTTGAACTCCCTGTTGTAAACAGGAATTCTGGTTTGGATCCTCCTAGAATTTTTACAGGTGAAAGTAGACACTAACCAAATCCCCTCTTCCCGTTGAACCAAGAAGGCCCCTCCCAGGGCTCTTCCTGGTGGGGGGAAGAGGAAAGCAGACTTCCCCCATGAATAGGCTGAGAGGGAATCAGGTAGACTTGATGAAAAATAATCCCCTTTTTGCACCGGTGGAAATTCTAGGAGGGATTGAAGCGTGTATGTACTTATTTTCCAAGTTGTATGATAATTTTCTTTGCACATATACAGATCTCAGTGGTTACATGTAGCACTCATACAAAGCTCTCATGAATAGCTACCTCAGTGTGTGTAGAGCCAAGGATCTCAGATTTGGGCAGTGGCAAATGTGAACAAGACATCTGAGTTAGCATATTCTCATAATGTACTGAAATATCAGATCAAGCCTTTGTAGATTAAGGTAGTGCAATCAGCAGAGGATAGATAGTTTTTACTGTTTCTGATCAGCTTCCTTCAAGCATAGCTGCTTGAAAATGACATTTTTGCACACAACAAAATCATCCCAGAATTAAATGTGCTGCCTTCTGGATAAAGAGTGCCACCCATCTTACCTCTTGGTTATCTAATTACTTCTTCAGGAGACCTGATGTCTGTTCTTTCCACAAAGCAAAATGATTCAAAAATAGCTTTCAAAGAACATTCAGGCCAGAACAATGCTTTAGAGTGTTTTGAAAAAAGGAAGTGAACAGTGTGGGGTTTTGTTTTCGTATCTAATTGGATGATATTTAACTAAAGGGCATTTTAATTATCACAGATCAGTGAAATCAAAACGTTAAGTCAAAATACTTAGAATTAAGTGGCTGGAGTTCCATTGATGCTCCCCCGGGGTTGTATTTTAGCACACTGCCTTGGTCATGTCCTTGTTACTGCACTGAAGTCAGCAATTTCTCTAAGTCTTTGTTTTCCCCCTCTTGAAATGTGAATGCAAAAAGTGCCAGCTTCCATGGCTTGGCTAGAACAGAAGCATGTAAGAATCCTGCTGTTTTAGCACAATGCCTGTTAATACCCTTGGCTCCCTCATTGCCATTTGTGGAGCAAGCCTGTCAGGTTTAAACCCCACCTCTTCTTTATCTCAAAGTTCCACCTGTAGACTTGTCTTCATCCCTGACCCCTGCAGTTTCTCAAAGCTTCTGTGTTTCTTGCCTGCATCCCACCTCCCACTTATTCACTGTCATCCAAATCCCTGTAATTACGGAATTGAACACTGTGACAAAGGGCTCTTTCTGTCATTCAGGTGAGCTATCTGTGAATGTCAGTTTGTGTGAGACATTCCTCAGGCCTCCAAAGAACTTCCCATGCCCTAGTGACTACATAATGAGTCAAGGGGTGTGGAGCGCAGGGGGAAGGGAGTATCTTTTTCAGAGCAGTAGGCCCCAGCAGTTTTCCTCCCTAAGCAAAATCTCTACAGGTGACAAAGGTAATACAGCAACGAATAGTTGGTTTGGAAGCCTTTATTAGTAGCTAAATAGGCTGTAATTAGGGGGCTGGAAACTATTCTTTGTGCTTCTTTTTTGCTACTCCCTTCAAAACTTTGGGAAGCTTCCCCCACCCCCAGTGCTTTTGTATTAAAGCAAGAGGACTTTTAAAAGTTACTTTGGTGGAAGCACATCTTTTTTTTCTTTCTCCTTTTGGTCCTGTATATTCTGGCCAGGCAAATCTGAAATTCACTGTATGTGTATTCAAGTCAGTTGCAATAGACAGTCCTTTTACCTCATGGTGATTAAGTCAATGAAAATATGTAGCCTGTAGACTGACGGTAGGCTTAAATGTGTCCTAAATATTTGTCTGAGTGTTTCTGCCTATAGTGCAGAGCTTGTTAGGTGCTCATGAAATAATTGGAATCCTCTCCATTCATTTGCTGATATAGAATCAGGAATTAAGTGCACGTGTAATGGAGTCCGCACGGTGATCTTAATAAATAGGAACTGATAAATCTGATACAGAGTCAGAACAGGTGAGGAGATGACAGTAGCAATTGATAGATACATTGCCTACTGACTAATGCTAAATTTATACTGGTCATCACTCTCACCTTATGTTACTCACCAGACAAGTGGCCAGAAAACTTAATACCAAGCCTAGAAGGTACATGCTGAATTACTTGGCAAAATTAGGCAATAACAAATCACAATACATAATGAGGTTTCTTCACAGGTGTAGCATCAATTTTTAAAAAAAGGGGGGGGGAATCTTATAATACGTAACATGTCCAATAATAAATTTCTGTGTATTTTGAGGGCCACCTCCTCTTCTTCCATTTCAGTCAATATTGTACTGTACTGTTCCTGTTCCTTTAATGTCTAATGTGAACCGCGCTTAGCCTCCAAGGAGGGTAGTATATAAATGCAATAAATAAATAAATACCAATGCAAGAATTTAAATCCTGATACTTGTAGAGAGCCTGGATCAAATTTTGTTGTGATTTATTGGCCTTTATCCAACCACACAGTTTTGAAGACTTAATGGTCTAAAGCAGGAGTAGTCAAACTGTGGCCCTCCAGATGTCCATGGACTACAATTCCCACAAGCCCCTGCCAGCAAATGCTAGCAGGAGCTCATGGGAATTGTAGTGCGTGGACATCTGTAGGGCTGCAGTTTCACTACCCCTGGTCTAAAGTCTTCAAAAAGTGGGGGAGTAGTTGCCACAGATTTCCCTCTCCTCCTGCTCACCCTTACTTTGCACCTTATGGTGTTTCTGAGGGTCTACTGAGCCCAGGAACAAAATTAAAGCAGTCTTATTCCATAAGGATTGTGGATCGTTAGATACACAGTGCTGTGATCAAAGTGTTGTCCTTTAACTTCGGGATTTTAGGAATTATCATGAATCATATATCATGGTAGTGTTGGTGATTATTATTTCATCTTATTGGCAAAATTTACATAGTGGAGCCAGCAATCAAAACTTGCTTCTGAAGTCCAAGGAAGTTTTGATATTGGCATTAATATGAAAAGCCACAGGTTCCCAAAGGGATCAGGGTCCAAAACGAAGAAACAGTTCCCAATTAGGGAAACTAAATTATAATTGCTAATTGTGTTTTGAGAATTTCTTTGTCTGACTAATCTAAACCTTGGGATCCTGAGAATTTACAGAATCTGGAGCAAACTGAATTTAAGCAGTTCTTAGCTGTGTGAATAGGTCTCTTTTACCAAGAGCCTTCTTTATTAAATTCTTTTAGATCTATGCTCATATTGTTCCCAAAGACCTATTTTAAAATTAAAGTTATAAATATTAGGAGTATATCATACATTATAATAATGTGCAGGCTTACTATTAATCTCAAGGATAATATGTTATTAATATGCCCATGTGCAAAGTAAAAATAACTTGATTGGGTATATATTTGCAGTTAGCAATGAAACCACATTGGACTTGGAACCATCATTTATGCATGCTTTATAAATCCCACCATATACAAACTTTTAATTGTTCTCACAAAACTGAAGTAATAATTCCTGTTAAATCTGTTAAGAATTTTTTTTCTGCATTTAGGGACAAAATGCATTTGGGGGAGGGTAGTATACTGCCTTTTTCTAGAATGTGTGGCTATTTTCCTTGATAGTGACAACTACTGCAGGATTAGGAATGTGGCAACTCTTTGTGCTACAGGTAGATCTAAGCTAGTTCATCAGCCACAGTAGCAGAGAGAACAAGTTTTGTCAGGTACAGTAATTCAAGTCTTAGCAGGTCAAGAAGACTCTTGAGTTCACTAGGTAAGATATTTATTTTTATCTATAATGTTCTTTTTCATTCCAACAGACGCAGCAAATACAGTAAGGCCAAGCAAGAAGCAGATGAGGAGAAACATTTGAACCAAGGTAATAGGCAACAATGCGTGGTTTTCTGATCTGGTTCACAAAATCTGTTTTTTAGCCTGGGTTAGAGAAGGATGGGGAGAACCGATATCCCTTTAGAAGTGATTATCACTGGATTTCATTGATTTGCAGCTTTGGACCCTATTCATATGTAGCATTGTTTAGCTAAGTGTTGTGTGTACAGTTCATTGCCTTTTGCAAGGTATATACAAACGTTCAATCACTGACAACTTCTTATAAAAGCAGTACATAACTGTGTTGACAACACAATTGCTTGGATATTATCAGGGCCATTTTGCACGGGGATCTTTGTTGCAAATTGGTCACTGAATGAAAAATCGCCATTTAAAATAGTGGAATTCGTCGTTTTGCATACCTGGCTTTGTAGTGGAATCAGTTGCGTTTTTTAGCGTTTCCCACAGGCTTCCGGTCTCGGCAGAAATCGCTAGAAAGGAAGCGCTATTGCCAAGCTCGTCCCGCCCCTGGCCGTCAAGCAGCCAATGGGCAGCCGTTAGCATGCTCCCAAACAGCCCCTTTCCCTTTAAGAAAGGTTTAAAAAAAAAAAACACACCCATTGTAACGAATCTGAGTAGATTCGTTGCAATGGAGAGACCCATCCAGCTGCCTGGGGTGTTTGAGCTGTCGTTTGATTGTTTGATCGTTAACACGCTGGCTCCGTTTGATTGTTTGATCGTTAACACGCTGGCTCCGAGTGAAAAAAAAAAATCCCCCCCCCCTCTCACGGCCCGATTTTCGGCTGAATGGAATGTGTGAAACTGAAGGTCACTTAGTGACTGAAGGGGAGGGACTGAAGCCGGGGAAGCCTCTGTTTGAGCTGTCATTTGATCGTGGCCATGCTGCCTCCGAGTGGAAAAAAAAAATCCCCCCTCCCCCCCCCCCACGGGCGCGATTTTCAGCCGAAACAGTGTGAAAAATAAAGGGAAAATACATCAGCAAACGGGCTTCTGCGGGCTTCTTGTGCTTAGTGACTAAACTGCTCTGAGGAGGGACTGCAGCCTGGGAAGCCTCACTGGCTAAACGGAGGCTCGCCGGTGCGTTGATCTCCACTCGCTCAGGGAAAAAAAAATGGCGATCGCTTCGCCGGAAGTTTGGAGGACAGGCTCAGGAGGAGGGACTTTGAAGAACCCACAACAATGGTAACGCACAGGTCTTTATCGCTATTGTTGCAGATTGGTTGCAGGAGTGTATCGCTATCCGGAGGGTGAATCCACTTTTCTGGATTCCCCTGAAAGCGCCACAACGAAGCGCTTTTGGCGGGTCGGTTTCAGGATTGTTGCAGATTGTCTACGACGTCGTGGGTTATGGCAAATTAGTAGCGTTTCCAATTAGCAACCATTGTGCTATTTTGAAGCCGTGCGAAATGGCCCTCAGTCACCAGTAAAAAGCAGTGATGGCTCAGAACTTTCCCCGCCCTTCCTTCCCACCAGCACCATTTCCTGGGGTCTTGTGTATGCCAACAACTATGCTCATTGGGTAGATGTAGTGGGAATGGGGTGAAATGTTGCTCACCCCCCCCCCCCAAAAAAAAAAAAAAAGAGGAAAGGAGCAATTTTGTCCCTCTCCATTTCCACTTTAGCCAACTGGCTATAAGTACATGTAAGTCTCTTGAACCCAGTAATAAACTTTTCCAGGACTGGAAACAGCTCTGGGGGAGGGGAGAGTAGAGAAATGTGTGCAGTCATTGAACTTGGAAATTGCAGGATGGAACCCACTAACTGCACAGACATAATGAGGAGATAACCACTTCACTATGAAGCTTAGGGAATGTTGCTTTCATGGAACACAGATGGTATTACGTTCACATATCTTTTTCCAATATTGCATAATTATGTTTTTAATACATAATGCATGTGCGTGGGGTGTTAGGTTGTAAATCTGTCGGCCATGATCTAAAGAGACATTTTGCGTAATCACAAGAGTTGCATACCTGTGCCCTATTTTCCAGCTATTTCTTTTACGCTGGCTCCCTGAGATGCAATTTTTATTACTTGGAGCAATTTTTACAGAGGTTTGGAGTTCAGCAACAGGAGCCAAAGTGCCTGGAACAGTACCACTGCATGCACAAATCTGGCACATGGACACCTGCTAATCTCAGCCAGTATACGTAGACATATATATAAACACACATACACATTTCTCATAGCCAAGAAAGCACAGGCTGCTGGGCTGAACAGCTGTGTTGCTGCTCAAAAAATGCATAACACGTAAAATACTTCTTATCTATTTACTTGCTAGGTGCCATTACTGTATTGCTGTTCATACAACACGATGTGAGAAAGCTTCTTCTTTGCTGGAAAGTGATCAGCGTATTGCCTTTTTTTAGATGTGTTATGTGTGATTTCCAAGATATTCTTTTTTTCCCTTGTGGAAATCCTCATCCATCCTATGATTTGCTTTAGTATAGAAGTTACAAGAATCACTCATTCTGGATATTGCTTCTTGAGGCTTCTTCTGTATGGGCAGAATGAATCCAAAAGAAATGTTTATCCTGAATGTACTTACTCACTATAGTTCTAAAAGTATCCGGTTAAGAATTCAGGCTTACTGTGTAAAATCAAATAAATACAATATTCTTGTGGTTAGAGACCTTGCTTTTATTATGGAATGGCATTCATACTAGGATTAAAGTCTGGTTACCTGTTTGTAGGCATGGAAAGAGGGAAAGCCAAAGTGCCCAATCCTAAATACAGTACAGAGCCTGGGATCCCTCAGCCTATCTGGATACATAGCAAATATTTTACCATCTAATTATGTGGATAAGCAATTTTCAATAATGCTACTTTGCATTTATAGGTGTTAGAACATATGTGGACCCCTTTACATATGAGGACCCTAACCAAGCAGTGCGGGAATTTGCCAAAGAAATTGATGCATCCTGCATAAAGATTGAAAAAGTCATTGGTGTTGGTAAGTTTCAGGCCACTGTTGTGGAAGTAGATAATGGATTTTTAATGGTGTATACCTACTGGAGTATCTGATCTAGACTACTGATCTAGAATGAACCAGCTAATGGATTTAGTGGAACTGTTGTGCAGAGATTGGTATTTAAATGTTTTTTCATGGTTGGTCTTTTGAATTGTTTCTTTCTATGTAGGTGAATTTGGTGAGGTCTGCAGTGGGCGACTCAAGGTCCCAGGCAAGAGGGAGATCTGTGTTGCTATCAAGACTTTGAAAGCAGGATACACAGACAAACAAAGAAGGGACTTCTTGAGTGAAGCCAGCATTATGGGACAGTTTGACCATCCCAACATCATCCACTTGGAAGGGGTAGTTACTAAATGTAAGTAGGTCTGCCACCAAATGCATAACCATTCATTTGACTAGAACAGTTTTAAAGTCACTATGGAATTAAATCAGCATAAGGGTTTCTCTCTTCTTGCTGTGAAATGACTGATGGAGCAGATTCACCAATAGCTAATAGGAGGAAATCAGAGAAGGCCTAGCCATTAATCTTGTTGTCAGCTCTAAATGGTTTTATGGTTGCCACTGATACCCTATCTCCAAGGAACTTGTACATAATTTTACAAGAGAACATAATGCTACAAGGTTTTGGAGGGGAAGGGGAAATGTGATGGAAGGATGCTTTTCTGTGGAGGATTATTTCCCTTTTTATTGGTTTACCAGGTGGGTGTTTGTGAAAGCTGGTCTGAAATGCCTTTTGATACGATGGATCAAAGTGCCAAATGTATTTCATAACAGTCACAGTACAATAAACCACAATGCCATAGGCTTGAAGTCTTAAGGCATATTTTATTTATTTTTTATTTATTTAGGCCACCCCTCTCCAACAATAGTCTTGGTGCAGCTAACAATTAAAATTAAGTCTGCTAAATATAAAATAAGTGACATTTAAAGCAGTTGATTAAAAGAAACATTCTCCATTGCTAAAACCTTGGAAACAAATGGAATCAGAAAGTATACATCCCAGACTGGTTGGGGGGAAGAGAGCAGGGGGATCCTGTCAGCAAATGATAGTGGAAGAGTGTTGTTTTGCATGCCCTTCAGAACATTTGACAATTCCGAGACTGGCCCAGATCTGGCAACTCATTCCAGCAGGCTGAAGCCAGGGCCGAAGAGGCCCTGGTTCTGGTTGAGGCCATGTACCCTTTTTTGGGGCTGGAGATCACCAACTAGTTGGTACCAGCCAAAGTAGGAAAAAGGACTTTCAAAAGTAATCTTTGCCTTTGTCTGAGACTTGTTTGTGTGGCTCTTTTTTGTCTGCATCTTTGATACACTTGCTTTCATTTGAAGGAACATCTGTCAAGCTTATATCCTCTTCTCATCTCCTCCCCTTTGCATATCTCAATTAGAATTCATTAAATCAATGAATTTTGGTTCAAGTATGAATAATGTAGAACCCAACCACTATGGTTTTCAAGCAAGAACTGCCTCTAAAACTTGGGTTGGTCAGACCGAAAAAAGATCCTAGTCAAAAAATGCTGCAGAGAACTTCATTTAAAAAAACCTTGCTTCAGGAATATGGTTAAGTGTAGCTGTAGTATAGGCCACTGTTATTAACTGGGGGTGTTTAATTTTGTGTTTTTTTAAAACAATTAGGACTATGGCTCTTTATGGATTAATTGGTTTGTTCAGGGAAACATTTTATTGCAGATTTTATCCATTGGGAAATAGAATATATATCTGCATTTGACGCTATTGAATAAAGGATTATAGAAGTCAGAAAAATATTTAGGATCTCTTGTACATTGGTGCATTGTGCAAAAAGCTTACGACAGAGCCACTGGTTCTGTCTAAGTGCTGCATCTCTTTTGCATCTGCCAATACTAATAAACTGGTGGGGGATGTGCCACAAAAGAAAATCAGATGTCACAACCAAGCTCTGGCAGGCCCAAAAAAATGGCTTTTTTTTTTTTTTTTTGCTACTCTTACATACTTTGTCTTCTCTCAAACATGAGGAACTGTTGAGAACCTTGAAACTCCAATTTACGGTGATGCTTGAGTGCAGGCACCTGGGCAAATTTGTTTCCTTCCCACAGAGTAGTGGGATTTTAAACCATAGTTTAAACCCAGTTTAGAACCCCCATTTATAGGAAGGAAACAAAATCCAATTTGCCCAGATTCAAACATCACAGTAAATTAAAGCTGGAAGGCTTCCCCAAACAACGAAGTTTGGGATCTGTTCATGAATGCAAGAAGGGCAGTCGGAGGCAGACAATATGACACGAGCATGAAACAGACTGTATACATACCTGTCACAGACAGACAAGTTTGCCAAGGCATTTAAATACAGCAAATATCTTCAATGCATCAGAGACAAATGGTAGGTGCAGAAGTAAAACATGCTGCTAATGCAGTCCCTGCTGGAGAAGGCCATTCCAAAGTTCTCCCCAGTATTACTAATCAGTGAACAGGCTAAGGAAAAAGTTTTAATTAAAAAAAATGTTTTAAAAACTTATCCAGGAATCTAAAACAACCCTTTTATGATATGGCTCATTGTGTATATAACTGTAAGAAATTGATTAATGGATTACAGTGAGATGATTGTCTAAAACATTTAAATCAACTGACACTCATTGTTTTCATTATTTTATTACACATTATAAGTAGAGCCAGTTTGGTATAGTGGCTAAGAGCAGGGATCTATAATCTGGAGAACTGAGTTTGATTCTCCATCCCTCCAAATGAAGCTAGCTGGGTGACCTTGAGCCTGTTCTCTCTGAACTCTCTCAGTCCCACCTACTTCACAGGGTATCTTTTGTGGGGAGAGGAAGGGAAGGTGATTGTAAGACACTTTAAGACTCCAGGTAGTGAAAAAGCAGAGTACAAAAAAACAGTTCCTTGTCTTGTTTATGTCTAATTGCTGAAATTATGCACTGTTGAACCCTGTCTTTAAATACTTAAATAATGTGTCTTGTTCAGTTTGTTATAAGGATGGGAGGGGGGGTAAATCAGAATAGGTAAATGGATACACAGAAATCCATTGCAAACATTAAGGAAAACAAAGGAGGGGAAACCATTAATAAACTTCACAGTGAGTGCCCACAAAAACATTTTCAGTAACGGCTACTGTAATGGATTTTTAAAAAAACCCTTAGAGATTAACTATAAACACATGTCTGAGCATCTTTGAGAACATATGGGGCTGGGATCTTTTGGAATATGGAAAAATTATCGTGACCTTCAATGTTGCCCCAAATGTTGTGGATTTTAGTATTTTAGAGTTCGGTGTTTTGGGTTTCTAAAGACTTTTCTACCTTTAGTGTCTAGTTAATAATGTAGAGGTTGATGTTGCAGCTCATATGGAATTTAAAGGTAGGATAAAAATCTAGCAGTGCAATGTGGTTTCCCAGAAGTGAAACGCATTAATTTAAGACGGCAGTCTAAATTAAGACTACCATCCTAAACAGAGTTACGCCTGTCTAAGCCTATTCATTTTAATGTACATAGAAGGGTGTAAGACTGCACTGTTATTTTGGTTATTAATAACTAGAGTCAGATTTTTAAATGAGATTAACTTCTGCTAGGGAGTTGTAACTTCCTTTTAAATCTTTGGCTTGGCTCATGTGCCTGATTAACATCAGTATTTACTGCACAGGCGCTTTCAGTACACGCTGGCTCCTTGTTTCTTTTATATTGTGGCTTGTGAATAGTAAATGGGGTGATCATGTCTTCCAGTGTCTGTTTTTCGGGGGGTGGGGGAATGACCACTTACTGTAGCGTATTTTCTAGCCTATTCGTGAGACCAGACCATAGATACCAACAGGAGACCATTCATTCTTGGGCTTGCAGTGGAATCAAAACCCCAACATTACCTATACAAGTCTGCTCTCTTCTTCATGGCCGCCTTTACAAACTGAAAGTATTTCTAAAATTTGGATTATGTTCAGGCCAATCACTTCTGTTATCAGGAGGCAAATGGAAATGTGGAAGGAATTTGATAATTGTATTTGGGATTTATCCCATAATGTGAAGTTTGATGAAACTGTAGTAATATTCATTTGTGGATACATTGGGTGAATAGCTTCCTAAGACCTCAATTTAACCCCCCTCCCCCCATTTTTACACATGGAGTTGATAATGGAATCATAAATGAAAGATTCCTCAAAAATCACTCAGAATTGCTATCACTAAATTATCTTTCTGATTCTTGTAACAAGGGACAGGGGGACACAAGAAATCATAGGAAACATGGACAGTTTAGTACTCCAGCCCTCCAGCAGTCCCTAAGAGACAGGAAGACTGACCTCTCCTCACACACACCCCTTTTCCCTTCAATTGACATTCCTTTGCTGTCAGTATTCAGGCTTTTCTATAGTGTTTTCAGTCATCATCAAGCTATTTCCGCCCCTTTGGTCAATCTCTAAACTGCCTTTTTCTGCATACCTGGTGAGTCCCCTTGTATGTGGGTGTCCTGGTTTTGTGGCTTTGGCAATTTCTTCAGAGGCTGGCCTGTTTACTGTTAGGTATAAGTGATTTAAGCAGTTATATAGAATGTTCAAAGGACTTCCTTGTTGCAGTCTTTACAACAGACTTGTATTTATGTCAATTTAATTAAAAATATATTGTCAATGAGGGAATCAACTGATAAAAGTCTTGCTGAAGGCCACACCTAGTGACTTAACAGGAAATGAAAATTTCAAGCCAGGAACTTCCTGAGTCTTTTTCTTATTCTCTTGGCCACTATACTACCTGATTTTTATGGGATGTGTTCATTGCTAGGGAGTAAATATTATGATTAATATGCAGTAATCCCTCCCTTTGAGCATGTGCATCACACACATACAGACATACATTGTTAAAATCATGGACAGAATTAAAGGTCCGTGAGCACCAACTTTATCTGTATTTATTTATACTAATATTTTAGCTTTTATTAACTGCCAACTCCTGGACCATGCCAGCTCATGATAGATTACAATAAGATCCGTAAAACAATAAAATAACAGCAATAATGGTGGCACAATCCAATTATATAACCCCCCCACCCGCTCCATGCCCATCCTCCATACAGAAATTTCCCATTCCCTGCTGCTTCAAAATCAAATGTATTTAGAAGCATAAAGCAACATCTTGAATACATTTCAAATTTTGCCAGTTTTAAAAAAGCTGTTGAATTCCTTTGTACTTTTTTTGTCTGCAACAGACAGTGATCGCCATGAGTCCCATGGCACCTCAATTAAAAGAGACTAACCTCATGGGATTTTTCAGGTTTATTCCCTGCAAAAAAAAAAGTTGTTTATGTTTAGGTAGCAATGTGTTTGCCATACGTGGAGATTTTCATACTATCTTGGTAATGCAGAATCAGCAAAAGAATCTTTAAAATCAGAGTCCAGTAGCACCTTTAAGATTTATTCAAGGTGTGAGCTTTCGAGTGCAAGCAAGAATAAATCTTTGTTGGTCTTAAAGGTGCTACTGGACTCTGATTTTATTATGCTACTTCAGACCAACACGGCTACTCATTTGAATCTATCCTTACAAGAGAATCTTTGTATTGAAATCCCACTTTTTTTAGCCCCCAAGCTGTGCCAGCTGTAACAGTTATAAATGACTAGATAGCATTTGCATAATGTACTTGTCACTGCATTGAAATGATTTAAGATTCTCACCAGAAGGTGGGAGGCCAAACCAAATGTGTTTTGTTGCCCTTCTCTCTGTAGTTTGCTACAGACTAGCATAGGAACCTCCATACTGTCACCATTTGGTAAACAGGGTTATTTAAGCAGACATTCATCTCAATTTTTCCTCTAGATTTACTTGAGTCTTTGTGATAAATGGATGTATTTAATGTGCAGGAAATTACAACTCAGGATTGGCAACTGAGGACTGTCCTCTCTACGATGACCTAAGAAACAAATTTATTTGGGAGCTATTGCCCTGGGGCACTATAAAAACTGAGAACTTGATCTTTCTGTTGTCAGACAAAGATCCTTATGTTTCCACTAGAGTGGCACTTTTTGCACTGGCTGCCAGGAAAACTAGGGCCAATTTATGCAGAGCACTTGTGATGTCCAGTGGTCTTCTCTTAAAATGCCAATCTTATTTCTGTATTTTATTGATCACACTATTTTAGTTTTGACCATTTTATGCATACTGTTCCATACCATTTGTTGGGTTATGTCCTTTTTGTATGATCCTGTTTTCATATGATTGTGACGGCCCATGGCCAATACAATAAAATTTTAACCTGAAACCTTCATCCCAGGATAAATTGTGGTGATACATTTGTGCCTATATGTGTCTTTGCGTATGCATGGAAAATAAAAATTCATTATTAGTAATGAGTCAGACTTTGAGAACTTTCCCACTTTAGATTCTGTGGGGAAGTGTAGGCGGTGTTTCAGTTGGATCCCACAGATGATTTTCACAGAAGGAAGGTGGTTAATTCATGGACCTTAATTTTCTCCTCACCCACAGCATCCCAAAGTACCACCAGAAATACTCCTCCTCAGGGATAGTGGGGGCCCAGGAACAGCAGTGACGGGAGACAAAGGTCTGCAGCAGGACAGGGGAAATTGGCAAAAATCCTTTGTGGAATCCAAGTCATATATTTTCATTTTGTAGTCATTTTTTTAATAATCCACAGCATGGCAGTATCTATGGTAGCATCCACAAGAGATATAATCATCAATAAGTTGTATGCATAACATTTTCAGGAAGAAATATATTTCCTGCTTTTTAAAAAAGTGTTGGAATCAGAATGTATCAGACCTTGTGTCCTTCTAGGCTTATAGCATAACAAGAATCCCATTGTACTGAGTGCAGAAATCCAAGAGGATAAGACACTCCTTTATCTCTATGTCTCTAGACTAATTTCAGTATTACTTGGCCTAGGCATTACAGATAATGAAGTTATGCATTAATATATTCAAATGAAGAGTGTCTCCTTTTTCTTTAAGTAGACAAAGTACCATTTGATTGCAGAAGGTTAATTAAAACCCATTTAGAAATATTTGTTCCATCAAGTGACTTTAGTGACAGTTGCAAAAGGAGTAAATGAAATGAGGAAATATGTAGATTGCACCTGGGTAGGTTTCACTCTCATGAATACTGGAAAGTGTTGTGCCCATATATCAAGAAGATGGTTTTCTTCAGTGTTTGCCTTTAAGGATTTAAATTCTCAGCCGAAATTCTGAGCTTATGTTGATGCAGCTGGGTTTTATTTTTGTACATCTACACACACAATTCACCTTTATTCATGCAAATATGATAGATAAGGTTACAGCTCTCTGATTTCCATATCGCATTGAGACGGGTTGGCATGCACACATGGTGAATAATATCAAGACGGTGAAAATTCTGGCAGTGGCTGAAGTGGTGAGGAAATCAGGAACATAATATCTTCTCCATGGGCTGCCTAAAGCCAGCATCCCTAAACAAATTGAAAGGTGCAGCATTTACAGGCTATTAACACTCTTTAACATATTATTTTCTAATCAGAAAGGGTTACTTCTGAAATTGCGAGTGGAGCCAACCTGCTGAGTGAATAATGTGCAAATGTAGAGACAATTATAGGCACTTTTGAGTGTGAAAATATTTCACAGAGACCAAATTGTATTAGCCAAATATTTCAGCAGATCTTACTAGTGAACTTATTAGTGATTAAGGTGGGAAATCTTTCAGTTAATCAGTTAAGCAGCATATAACCCCATAAAAAAACATTATAATTCCCAGTTATAACACTGAGACAACTCCCTCCCCCTCCCTGCTCCTCAACAGACATCTGAAAAATAAGCCTCAGGGGAGATCTCCCTAAGGGGAGCCTGATGATCTCAATGAGGCTTATAATAATAGAGGTATCTGCATCTTGTTGAGTCATTGCTTTCTTGGACTTTTGTTTTATACCAAGACTAAGAAGTCAGTTTGCCAGTCTATGGTCAAGTGAGTTTGCCAGTGCATTTAATTATTAAAATTGAGTAATACAAAGTGGTCTGCTGTTGCTGATTGTTTTCCTGACCCATCTTGCTTTTTTTTTTGTCTACATAGTTTCTTTCTATGACCCATATGATCATTTCAGCAGCAACATTTGGACAAGAGCTGTCCAGACCTTTCTAAATTTAGTAGGATAGTTGGGCTGGTCAAAATGACTACAGATAAACAAAATGGAGGCAGGGTGGTCATGGCAACTCACCTTGTTAGTAAAAAAATAGTCTAAAAATGAGCATGTTTGTTGTGATATAAACTTTTGTAGATTATAATTCACTCTAGTCCAAGGAAGATTATGCCACAATAAATGTTGGTGTTGGATCCTATGAGCTGCACCTGCCTCTTCCCCTAGTAGCTTCTGAAGCTTCTAAAAGCAGCTGATGTTGAGGGTAGATAAGAGCTGTATAGACAAAATTCCTCAGGGCACATCGTAAAATGGAGTGGAGACACGGACAGTTCCTATTGATGAATATATCAAAGGATGATACTTAATAATAATGGATTTAATGTACTGTAGGAATGGGAATCAATACTAACAGAATAGTATCATCTGTGAGCTACTCAAGGTTAATGTTCAGATTTGTGTCATTAGCTTTCTGTATTGCATTTGCAGAACTGGGCATTGCTGTTCAATTTGACCCTGTCTGCATCAGAGTTCATTGACTAATTTGACCTCATCTGCTTCCGAGTGGAACAAATGGAGAGAACATATTTGTAAATAAATTGTGATGCCAAATAAAGGTCCCAGATTAAGTAGGAAGGAAATTGCTATTCATACAACACCTGAATCTGGTTACAACTGTCTATAATGTATCCCTCAAACAATAATTTCTATTTCTCAAATGCCTACAATCATACAAATTACCTAGCAAACAATGCAGTTATCTTTACATGAATCAGAATATAAATAGGCCTATTGGGTCTATTACTATCACCATTTTTTCTTTAATGAGCAATTGTGGATCCTTATATTCTCTACAGCAGTGGTTCTTAACCTGAGGTTGGGACCCCTTTTAAACGGCTCGCGGCAGGGGGAGCAGCTTGGCTGGGGGGATGCTGCCCCTGTTGCTGCTCCTCCTGCAGGTGCCTGCGCTCGGCTGCCAGCCGCTCCAGCAGTGCCCCCAGAAGAAAAACTATTTATATACAATAGTGAACAATGGATCTTCACGCCATTGGTCAGTTTCGGTTTAATTTCTCTGAAAGAACACTTGCATAATTTTATGACTGGGGGTCACCACAACATGAGGAACTGTATTAAAGGGTCGCAACATTAGGAAGGTTGGGAACCACTGCTCTAGGGACTCTAGGTGTACTGTAGTTAAAGATCTTGCCATTGAGTCAGTTAAAGTATTAATCTTCTGGAGCTCTTGAACACTTCATCTTTGTGTTGCCTCTTTTCTGGCTTACTGTAGTTGAGGATTAATTTAATTGTAATAATTTCCCACCAACTATTCATCCATGTATTGTTTTCTTTTGCCTAGGCAAACCAGTCATGATCATAACTGAATATATGGAGAATGGTTCTTTGGATGCTTTTCTCAGGGTACGTAATTCTGATTGAATAAATTAAAATGAAGAAACACGGTGATCTTTTTTTTATGTATGTCCTTTCTAATTGTGGGTGGGTGATGATGCAAAATTATGCTCCAGAGATGCTTGCTTGTCAGGTTTGCTACTTCAGCTAGTGGGAGGGGTGATGAGGCACCATAGAGGTGAAGCATAAAATAATAAGCTTTAAATAATCTGTGTTTAATCAGAAGGAGGTTTGATTAAAATGCTCATTAAAAGTCTCACATTGCTGTAGGTTAATTAAAACTGGGACAGTTCACACATCCCAGGAAGCTAGTACAAAAGCCACTGGACTATACTTGCCAATGAATTATAGGTCTAGAGAGAAGAGAATATGTCATAATACTAACACTTTGTATTAGACATCATTTGGGGAACACATAAGTAGTTTATGGGGAGAGACCACTGTGAAATTTAGGATTCTGAGCCAAGTGGAATTTTCCTCCCCTACCTGCCGCTAGGTAAATTGATATTCTCCTGGCAATAAACCCTAAATGATGTACACTGGATTTCCCTGGAAAGGAGCTGTTCTTGCTGCCAGTCACAATGTAAATTAGGAACACAGCTATCCAGAGATGCTGATTTGCTCTTGCACTTTCCAGTGTGTTTCTTTAACAGGATCAGACACCATTTTATACTCCTCTTTTAATGCCACTGAGATAATATTTATATGTGGAACAGGAGTCAAATTATGGGTCTCTAGAAAATAGAATAAGTTTAGAAGAGAAAGTCAAGTAAAAAAATGTCATTGAGGAACTTTTAATTATGACACCCAGATAAATGTTCTTTGTGAATTTTGCTGTGAATTTATATTTTTTTTTCTTGCAGAAGAATGATGGCAGATTCACTGTAATCCAGTTAGTAGGGATGCTTCGGGGTATTGGCTCTGGAATGAAGTACTTGTCTGACATGAGCTATGTGCATCGAGATCTTGCTGCTCGAAATATACTAGTCAACAGCAATTTGGTGTGCAAAGTTTCGGACTTTGGCATGTCTCGAGTTCTTGAAGATGACCCTGAAGCTGCCTATACTACTAGGGTAAGACAGAATTCCTTCCTCCTTCATTATTCCACGCACATGCCAAAAATCCTTCACCACAACAAATTTTGGCATTGCATCAGCTTTGTCTTTTTAAAACAGCTGACCTGTTCTTCATGCATTTGTAACCCTAGATTTTTTCCTGATCTTTTGTTTGCCTAGGTTTTTTACACGTGTCTGTGTCCTTTCAGTTAAACCATGTTGTGGTATTCACAGTTTTCTTTTGTACATCTGACATCTAGGGACATACATCAGGTTGCTTTGATACAATGGTTGTAGCCCTGAATCTACATGCAGATTCCACACATGCACTTAATGCATGTTCTCCACATTTTTCCCTAGTTGTATGGTTCTCCCATATAGCTGGGAATATAGTTTAAAATCTTTTGGCTCCTGGGCAGCCACATTGCCATGTATTATGTTCAAAAGCTGTGAGTTTATATTAAAGGCACGTACTTGCACATGATTCTATTTAGAACAAGTACCAAAATATGAAGAACAATAGAACTTTATAGGCATTGTTTTCCTGACTCTGCTAGATGGATTTTAGTCATCTGCATGTAAAATCTAATGAAGCAAACACTGCTGCTTGTAAAGCAATATCCTGATGATCACAAACAGCCTTGAAGTTTATACACATCAGGGGGGGAAAGAAGGTACAAGGTTTATAATGTAGATTTGTAAGTTGAATTCGATGTTTTGTTTTTAAATGCCTGCCATTCTCCATCTGTTCTCTCGATACAGAGGTTGTTAGCAAAACCCCAGTTTGTACCATTCAATTCTCACATTTCTCCTGTAATGAACATGCACTTCATTAAATTAGGAAGGAGAGACAAGAATGGAGTTTGCCTTGTGAGGTATTTAATGCTGTCCAGCCCTGCAATTTCCCACTAACAAGGGCAGTATGGTTTTGAGCCAAGGCAGATTTCTAGAGAGCTGTGTTCAAACACAGGAGCAGGAGGTAAACTATTGAAAAGGCTTCCTTTCAATTTTACAAGTGAAAATATAGTAAAGTGTTTTTCCTTCCAAGGGGACTGCAATGAATATCTATAATTTGCATCACAGTGTATTGTCTTGTTTTTGTTCTAGTATTCAGGATAATTTGGATGAATTCCACAGTTTGAGTTACCACATGGAATCTCAAATTATGATCATTCTTAAACATCCAGCAGATACAATTAAAAACTCTTATAATAAGCTATGTCAAAAATAAACATAGTGTGAGTCAGGAAAAAAATTAACTCATTGCCCTACTAAATGACGGAGGTATACATTGGACCATCATTTAAGGGCACTGACATTATGCATACAACAAATATGCTGGTGTACCAAAGGCTTTCTCAGTATTTTCTCAGAGAAGCTTTCAGAGTCAAAATGGCCAATCCACTTTTGAGCCATTCACATTTTGCCAAATTATGTTACAAGAACTTTATTATTTCAACAACAGAAGCTGCTGCAGCAAAGAAGATCATGTCATAGAGTCACAACCAACTCATGACAACCTCAGTCCCAGGGTGTTCCAGGCCAGAGAGGAGCAGAGATGGTTTGTCATTTTGCCTTCCTCTGCCCAATTTTGCATGGGCAGAAAAGGCCAAGAGGGCACTCATATGGAAGCTGGGCCAATCCCTGTTTCCACATGACACAGCTACTGGGCCTGCCACGGATCAGACCCTCATTTGCTCCAGCCTAAGGTAATGCAGGAGAATCTGCATTACCTTAGCCCACTGCAGGGGTCAGAGGGGGCAAAAAATGTTCCGGGCAGCTTTGTGGTACTTTGCTGCATGGCGGGGCGGATCAGGACATTTTTTAAATTTTTGCAGGAAGGTGGGATTGCATTCTACTTTCTTGCAAAATAAAAAACACTTCGGACCCCCCCCCATGGTAGAACCTATTGGCCGCTGCTGTGTTTCCCGGGGGGGGGGGGACACATTTCAGCAGGGCACCAGGTATTTTGCTGAAATGTCCCTCCTATGGAGACATTTCAGCACCAGAGCAGATCCAGCGCTGAAATGTGTGTCCCCCCCCCACTGGGTGCGGCTGCTGCTGTGCAGAATCGGCCTCTGAGTAGCAACCCCAGTCTTCCTTGGTAGTCTCCCATCTAAGTACTAACCATGGCCTACTCTGTTTGGCTTCTCAAGCTCCAGTTAGCTTAGATTAAGCTGAAAAACAAGGCTAAAACAAGATCACATGCAGATTTGTCACATGCAGTCCGCAGGACATTATTTTGCATGGTACAGAAAAGTCTTCATTTATTTATTTACAGGCTTCTTCTAGCTGGCCGTCAGTTCCCTAAGTGCAGATGTCTGCAACTAAACAATGAATTTTGTTTCCAGTGTTCTGGAATAAGCTTCCTGAGGCAATCCAGAGAACAGTTTTAGAAGATAATATGAGGCAGTTGCCCCGAACATGGACAGGCCAAGCTAGCCTGATTTTGTTAGATCTCAGAAGCCAAGTACGGTCAGCCCTAGCTAATATGTATGGGAGACCTTCAAGGAATACTAGGGTTCCGATGTTCAGGCAGACAATGGCAAACCCAAAGGGTCTCTTGCCTTGAAAACCCTATGGGGTCACCATAAATCAGCTGTGACTTGACAACAAAAACCAACAATAACATAAAGCCATTGTTTTTCAGATGACATTCTCTAGTTGATGTAATGTTGCAATCCAAAGTGTGGTAGAACCTACTCATGTTTGTGTGATTTTAAGGGTTTATTTTAATATATCCAGGTAGCCACCTGGCCTAACCTGTCATTCGGCCCTGGGGGGGAGGGTTTGGGGTACCCAGAGGACCCTTCGCCTCTCCCCACCTTCCTTCCCCCCCTGCCCAGTCCTCTTTACTCTCGCCTTCCTACCTTCCTTCATTTGTCTCTCAATCCCTTCTGTCTGTTTCTCTCTCTGTGCCGCGCTCTGACACCGCTTTCCCATCCCCAAACACCCAGCAACCCAGCCTTTTCTCCCCCAAACTCTTTCCCTGCCACCCCCCCTCGCAACTCAACCCCACCCTCCGCCACCGCTTTCCAGCCTCCAAACACCCAGCCACCCACCCTTCTCTTCGCTGAACTCTTTCCTCACCGCCCCCCTTGCAACTCAACCCCGTGCTCCGCTGCCGCTTTCCCACCCCCAAACACCCAGCCACCCACCCTTCTCTCCCCCAAACTCTTTCCCCACCGCCCCCCTTGCTACTCAACCCCATGCGCCACCGCCGCAGCTTTCCTACCCCCAAACACCCAGCCTCACACCCTTCTTTCCCCCACACTCTTCCCCCACCTCTCCCTCGCAACTCACTCCCCACACACTCGCCCAGCAGACCCTTCCCCCCTTCCTTCCCCTTCTACCCCACTGACCTTTCATTGCACCTACCTGCCTGCCTGCCTGCCTCCTTTCCTTCCTTCCTTCCTTCCTTCCTTCCTTCCTTCCTTCCTTCCTTCCTTCCTTCCTTCCTTCCTTCCTTCCTTCCTTTTTCTGCCTCTCTCTCTCTGCCTCTCACTTGCTCTCTTCCTGTCTTTCTGTCTTGCCTTTTTTCTTCCTTTCTTCCTTCCTTCTATCCATCCACCCAGCCCTTAATCTCCTTTCTCGCTCCCATCCATCCATTTCTCTCCTGCTTTTCTTTCTCCCATTGCTTACTCTCCTTTATCCCCTTCTCTCTCTCACTCACTTTCTCTCCCTCTCTCTCTCTTTCTCCCTTTCTCTATGCCTGCCTTCCTTCCTTCCCTCCCTCCCTCCCTCCCTGTGGGGCGAGGGGCCTGGGGAGTGGCGGACCTCCCACACCCACCCACTGCCCGCTACCGCTCACTGTACATCAGGCTTAATTTCTAGTATAGACATAAAACTCAAACTACAGATCTAGTTAGGTTAGCATTCTGTTTGCAACTATTGCTTACCTGATTCTTCCAGGAAGCCCATGAGCAGAATGTAAAACCTGCTCCTTAGCAACCACCATATGATGATTCATTAACTCAAAACTTAGTGTTTCGGTTCATATCTCATGGTTAACAGCTTGTGATAGGTCTATCTTTCATGACTCTATCAAAGGCATGTAAGTCAGTGGCTATTTCTTCAACACATGGCCACAAATTCTATAAACTAATTATGTGTTTTGCAAAGAACTTTCTTTGTCTCTCCAGCTGCTGTGAATCAGTGTCCCCACAATCTAGTCTTGTAAAACAGGGAGAAATATTTGTCCTATCTGCTTCCTGTACTCATTTCATCTTCTCCTTGGAAATATTCCCCCAATAGGAGATGGCCCTCAGCCAGGAAAATAAGTCAGTCTCAGAGCATGCACTACTGTCAGTAAGGTGCCCTGCACTCCTGGCACCTTTCAACTCAGAGGACATGGGCTGACCTTTGGGAGATGTGGGGGTGGATGGGAAAGAGGATAATTCCGGTTGTATTCCTGGGCACAACAGCTTTGCCTCTAGTCATTTTATAAACCTCTCCAGTGCCTCACCTGTAAAAAAAAAATCCCCAAGCTAAAAGGCTCTAATTACTTTAGGCTTTCTGATTGATAGAAAGATAAACCACTCTCTTATTTTATTATTATTATTATTATTATGGTTGTTCTTTTTTGGACCTTGGCCAGCTCTATGATACCCTTTTAAGATAGGCAGCCAGTTTATATATAAAAGCTTTCTGAAACTGACAGTTATATTTTAAACTATTTCCTGTTTATCACCAGAATGAAATTTGCCCTAGCAAGGCCAGCTCCTACTAGTTGGTGTTGTCATCATGTTACTCATTTGGACAGTTTTTCCTGGGAACTGACAACAAATGCAGGCTCAGTTCATAAATATGCAAAACTCCAATCCCCCTCCTCCTTCTCACAGCATCACTTACCCTAAATACCATTTTCTTGTTTATTATCTCCCAAGCAGAAGAAAACTTTTTGGAGGTCTTCATAGTTCCCATAGGTCAGTAGTTCTCAACCTTCCTAATGCCGCAACCCGATAATACAGTTCCTCATGTTTGGTGACTCCCCAACCATAAAATTATGCAAGTTTTCTTTCACAGAAATTAAACCGAAACTGACCAATGGCATGAAGAGCCATGGTTCACAATTGTATATAAATTGGTTTTTTTCCGGGGTTTCTCAGTTCAATTCTGCTTCTTGTCCCACCAGGCCAATCTCACTCTTTTCTGCTGCTCCAGACAGATGAACGCTCTATCTCAATCTACCCCTCAAGGCTGTTGTTTGTATGGTGCCCGCCAGCCAAGCTGCTTACCCTGCTGTGATCCCTGGGAAAGGGTCATTTGACCCCCAAAGAGGTCCCAACCCCCAGGTTGAGAACCACTGCCATAGGTTGTTCCTGTCAATAATTTGGTTTTGATGGGCTTCCTCATTGCTCCTTCTGAATGCTAAATAACATCCTTATCCATTGTTCCCCTTAATGTTAATGAAACAGTCTGGGGGGGGACATGTCCGGGGTGTGGCCAGCAAAGCTGGCCACACCCTGATTGGCTTTGCACCTACAGCTCCCGCCCTCCCTCCCTGGATGCTAGCCACTTTGCTCTCAGACGCGCCTCTCTGCAGGAGCCAGTGCATGGGAGAGAGACACAGAGAGCCCTGCCAAACTGCAAATGAGCTCTGACTCCCTGCTACAAGCTAGCCCTGACTACCTGCTATGGCTCCTGCTGTGAGGGAGAGAGAGACAGAGAGAGCCACTCCAAATTGCAAATGAGCTCCTGCTGTGATTGGGGGGGGGGGGGAGCAAGAGATCTGCACCTGCCGTTGTCCCCTGGGTCCTAACATCCATTGTATTCCTGGTTGCAATGGGCTTTCTTGCTAGTTGGTAATAATGAGGGAAGACTCATTGCTCCTTCTGAATGCTAAATAGGACTGCAGGAAGACTGCAGGAAAGATTACCAGTGAAGATATGAGTTTTTCACTCCCTAATTTCTAGGTTCTCCTCTTGTAATATCTGTCAGACTACTGTATTTATTAAGGATCAAGAACTACATTTCACCTTAAAATCAGGCTAGAACTTACATAAAATATTATTAGTGGTAGTGGCATTGATGGAGATTAATATGAACTTTAAGACCTTTACCAATTGCCATAGTGAAGCCAAAGCAGGCATAGAAAAAGAGGAAAAGGTAGGCAGAACTCAGATACTTTTCCATGTTGTGTTAGTTGCTGAAACCACAATAGAAGATGACATTACAGCAATTTTAGTGATTTGACTAGGTGTTACGGAACCATGTTTTTTCAGTCCTGCTTCCAAACATTTTAGATATATGTTTCTGTTGTAGAGTATGGCACAATATCAATATCATTTGATGAGTGTGGACTTCAAACATGTCTTTGTTTTGAAATTGGACAAACAAATCTGGCAGCAGGGAAGCAAGATTATTGTTATAAAGTAACAAGCATTAGTAACAAGTCTATAAATGTTAAGTTTGCTGTGATAATCCTGTGATTTGTAGTTTATAAACCCCTTAGCTAAATTAGTGTGGCCTTAAGCTACTTGTTTTTGAAATGATAAAAATGCACTGAACAATTACCTGGTTAGCATCTCTGTCACTAAAGAAAACAGATGGATGACATTCACTTCCATATCTGTACCATATGGCCAGGCTCGTGTGTTCTCTTAACTAAAATAAATAAACTCCATGTCAGGATAATCCAGATTCTATGTCCATGGATCTGAATTCTGTAATCTGGAATAAATTGTGCAATCAGCAATTACATATTCTTGTTTATGTACATATTATGCATCACTTATTTTGCCATTTGTGGTGAGACACTAAGAACTATATAAGACTTTGAAGCCCCAGTTCCACCTCTACCAGCCCTCCACTCTTGTATTTACCACATACCTTCAGCCTTGATGTTGCAATCACAAGGACAAGGAATTTGGTTTTGGTTTTGAAGATGACTTTTGAGTTGCTAAATTCTATTTATGGGCTAAAGAAAATAGCTGTCTATAATATTTTTGCCATTCTTAAGAGTACTGCATAGTGACTTAAATAATAAACTGTATTGACATAAATTCAAGCTATTATTTGTTTTATGTGTGTGTGTATATATATATATGTATAAGTGCCATTTGTTAATTCATCTGCAGGGTGGGAAGATTCCCATCAGGTGGACTGCACCAGAAGCAATTGCCTATCGTAAATTTACATCAGCCAGTGATGTCTGGAGTTATGGAATTGTCATGTGGGAAGTGATGTCCTATGGAGAGAGACCATATTGGGATATGTCCAATCAAGATGTGAGTGTTCTTCACCATCATGTGAATACTGTCATCATTATCCCTAGTTATTTTGCTGTGGAATTCCCATTTGCATAGAAGCTACTTGGCCATGATGTATTTCCAGGCAGGAAATAGTCCCGTATAGATGACACTGAAGATGAAAGTGGATTCAGTTTCAGTTTCCTTCAAATGTGTGTCTGTGTGTGAAAGGCTCTTAGCTCACCGTTAGACCATGTACTTTGCATGCCTAAGGTCCTAGAGTGAAATAACATCGCCAGTTAAAGGATTTTAAATAACAAAGCTGAAAAAGACCTTAGCACTTACAGCCAAGTAGGAAGTGTCAAGCTAGAAGAAGAAGAGTTGGTTCTTATATGCCGCTTTTCTCTACCCGAAGGAGGCTCAAAACGGCTTACAATCACCTTCCCTTTCCTCTCCCCATGACAGATACCCTGTGAGGTGGGTGAGGCTGAGAGAGCCCTGATATTACTGCTCAGTCAGAACAGTTTTATCAGTGCTGTGGTGAGCCCAAAGTCACCCAGCTGGCTGCATGTGGGGGAGTGCAGAACTGAACTTGGCATGCCAGATTAGAAGTCCGCACTCCTAACCACTACACCAAACTGGGTAGATGAACCAGTGGACTGGCTCTGCATAAATAGAAAATCACAGATAATTAGCATAAAATCAAAGATTCACTTGTATTTCAAAATGATGAGCATTCATTAGTAGGAATGGGCACAAACAAAATTTGGCATGAACTTTGCCCTGTTCAGAACTGCCTTCCTTGAACACTTACTGAATTTTTTGTCTAGTTCAGCTGTTTAGGCCATTTGAGCAGTACATGTCTGCCGGTGACCTGTTAGTTTAAACGTCTGGGAGACATTTCACTAGTTGGTTTCACTTCCCCCTGCTTCCATTTCACTGTGAGCCATTTCACCAGTTCAATGCAAAATGGACTGGTGACATGACTCTCAGCCATTGCAACCTAAAAGCTGACTGGCTGAAATGACTGCCAGCCATTTAAACTGAACAGTAATTTAAACTATTAGACCCATCTGTTTCACTCCCATCTGTTTTGCAAGCCATGACCAGGACAAAGGTAGATCCAAATTAGCCTGCTTGGTTCAGGGTTTGGTTCAGACAGGCTTTCTTAACCAGGATTTTGTGAAACCCTGGGGTTTCTTGAATAGGTGGATTTTAATTAATTTTAATATAGTCTTAAATTTGTTAAACATTTATTGGCTGATACAGGGCACTGTTCCCTCCTAAAACGGCCAGTGATGGGCGTGGAGGAGTTGGGAAGAGGAGGGACCCCCAGTTGGCTTGTACACAGCTATGCTTCTCAACCATATTCTACAAGGTTGTGCCAATTCTAGGGTTTCTTGAAACCTGAAGATTGTTTCAGGGGTTTTTCAATGGTAAAAACATTGAGAAAGGTTGGGTTAAGGGCTGCCCAAAACAGCAAACCAAACAGAAATTTTTGTTTGCTTCTATCCCTATTCATTAGCAGCACAGTAGAAATCAGAGAACTGAGGAAACAAGTTTCCTGATGTTGTTTATGGCCCCTAGTTCCAGTCAAGAAGAATACCCAGATTAATTGGGATAGTGATGTAGCTGTTGCTTTTTACCAGTGGAAGTAAAACAGATGCTCTGCAACTCACATCATGTAGATTATCACATCTATATAATGTGAGTTGCACGGCATCCATTTAGCCTCCACTGGTAAAAGGCACCATAACAACACCACTAGATAAAGAAAAACTTCAATGTGGTTGTGAGGAGGAAGTGTAATATAAATCTTTCCACTTGCAATTAAAATACAAATAAGGCTTAGAAAGTTATTAATTTTGTGACTGCAATTGAGAGGGTTGATAGCCTTCGAGACAACACTTCTCTCTGTTTACTAAACTGCCAATAGCAGTGGAAGTATGAATCCACATTGCTTGCCATTGTGTCTTCGCCACTCTTCTTGTGAAACCAGTTCTATGGTTGTGTGAATCAATGTGTGTGGCCAATCAATCTTTGTTCCTTCTGTAAAGACTACCAACAATACTGCCCAATAGTGGTGGGGTGAAAGGTTGTTAACTGGGTGCCTGGCTGTCAGGAACTAGATCTTGATTATGCATGATCTCATTCTGTGTAAAGTTGCCAAACAAGCAGTATGTGATAATGAGCCATATGTATCGAATGGTTTGTGGTGTCTTTTATATCAGTTTAGGACTGTTGGATACAGTTAATAATTACAGACTTCAAAAGGGCACAGTTTACAGACTTCAAAAGGGCACAGTAGCCTTGTTTGTAGTTGGTCATTATGGGTGCAGGATAGCTCAAGATAATTCCTCTTTTTGCATTTTGCAAAAGTCAGGCACATTTGGGGAAGAACAATTAGGAGCAGGTGTTACTTGTGGTAGACAAGCCCAACCATTACACAGGAAACAATGAAATAGCCTAGTCCAGTGGTTCTCAACCTGGGGGTCGGGACCACTTTGGGGGTCGAATGACCCTTTCACAGGGCTCATGGCACATAGAGCAGCTTGGCCAGGGGATGGGGGTTCCATCCGCACAACAGCCTTGTGGGATAGATCGAGTTAGAGCGTTCATCTCTCTGGAGCAGTGGAAAAGAGCAAGATCGGCATGGTGGGACAAGAGGCAGAACTGAACTAAGAAACCCCGGGAAAAAAGCAATTTATATACAATCATGAACAATAAATCTTTATGCCATTGGTCAGTTTCGGTTTAATTTCTGGGAGAGAACACTTGCATAATTTTATGGTTGGGGGTCATGAGGCACTGTATTAAAGGGTCGTGGCATTAGGAAAATTGAGAACCACTGGCCTAGTCCTTGGCATTCATATGGGAATTCTTGAGGAACACTAAAAGACACAGGGAAGATTATTTTGGTTTCACTTTCATCCTAAATGTCCAGCACATAGTAGATCAACAAACTATGATCCAGTGTTGCAAATTGCCAACAGCAGATCCACAGCCCACTATTTTCAAGTCTTAAAACACATTTCCTTCACTAACGCCTATTTTGATGGATGTTTACTGCTCCATCTAAGTGTGCAGAAGTATTTAGAAGGAAAGTGTAAGAGGAATAGCTTATACATTTTAGTCTAATTATAATTTTTAAATTAACTTTTAAGGCTATATCGCAATGTAGGCCATCTGTACTTTTAAAATTACTGCATCTTCTTTTAAAAAGTAATTGTGGCAGATTCTGAGGAGCGCAAGATAGAATTTTTAAAAACATAAATCAGTTACTTTTAATCACTGACCTGCAAAACAAAGCGAACATTGACAAATCCAGCAACAGTTGAAGTATGTGCTAAATTTGTAAGTGTTTTTATTTAAATGGTCAGTGGCTCCCATTCTTGAGCTCAGTCAAGGATATAAATAAATAAATATCCTATTTTATGAATCAACCTGCGTTTTATTATGTTATCCAGGTCACTTAAAATCTGGCTTTTTTGTTAGGTTATCAAAGCCATCGAAGAAGGGTATCGGCTGCCGCCCCCAATGGATTGCCCTATCGCTCTCCATCAACTGATGCTGGACTGCTGGCAGAAGGAACGCAGTGACAGGCCTAAATTTGGACAGATTGTCAACATGCTAGACAAACTCATCCGCAACCCCAACAGCTTGAAGAGGACAGGCTCAGAGAGCTCCAGGTCAGCTGTGCTTTCTTAATGGTGATGGATGAGGAAATAGATCGGTGGTGACAGGCAGCTGTAACTCACCCAAACTTCAGCACTGAAACTGAAGACTGCTTCATAGGCCTGGCCAGATTATTCAAGCTCCCCCCCCCCCTATTTTTATTCCTCCTTGAAAAAAATAGCTGCAGAGTATTTTCCATTCGAGTTAGACTGGCATTCCATTGAGCACAAGAATCCTTTGAGATTATTAACACAATATTTCAATAATTATAGTGGAAGGTTTTTTAACATGGTAATTTTAATAACATTTATAGACAGTTCTGCAAATGTTGAAGAGACTCCTTAAAATCAGGAGTAGAGGTAAATCAAGAGTTGTATGTAACAAAAGATTTTTCTTCCTCTGAGCATTATACTTACTTAGCAGTTTTTAAGGTCATATGCGAATCCAGTATTGCTTCAATTCAAAACAATGATCTATTTTAAATAGGCATTTTTCAAAGCACTCACTACCTGCTCACCATTAAGGACTGGGTTCAGTTCAAACCGCTTGTTTAAGATAATACTAGGAATGTAAAAGCTTATCTGAGAAGACATCACCCGGCGAATATGTAAAGTCAGCCAGTCAGTGGCACCTCCAAATCATTATTAATTACCCCTTTGAAGAAAGCAACATAAATCAAAATTGTAATATAGAAGAATGTGATACTTTTCCCTCATCAGAATCTTGAAAGAAGAAAGTCCCGCCTGGCTGAGCAGCTAATGTTTGTAGAGCCCATCACCTTTACTCTGAGTGTTACTCAACACCCTAGCATGAAGTAGCTACAGTAGTTCTGTAAACAGGTATAGCTGAGACCCAAACTACTGGAATTGTGTGATTAGCAATATGATCTAAAGAAGACTTGTCCCCTTCTAAGTCTATTGGTGTAATTCTGTTTAGGATTGCTGTATAGATCTCCCAAGGGCCTTGAATTTTGATGTTAGGATACAGGCCACTGGGTATCATCTAAAGGAGACAGGCTCCATGCAGACCGTTCAGTCAGGTACAAATGTTTTAGGGAGCAAAAAGGCAAGGATCTTACTGAGTCAAAACAACTGATCTCAGAGGAGCAGGAATGCAAGAACAAATTTTCAAGCATTGTGACAGCTCATTCATGAGTTTCCAGGAATAAGGTGTCATAGCTGACCGGAGGCAAGGTTTGGAGAAAGAAAACATCCTAAAAATGACACGCATTTCTAGGTGAAAGAATAATCATTCTATATTTCTTAAATTGGCCTTCTTGAACAAATTCTGCTGTTAAAGGTAACCAAACTACATAAGATGCAACTGCCGAACTCATGAGAAAAGTGTTTTTTCACATATAAATAACTATGCCCCTCTGTCACCTTTGCTTATCATTTTGTTACCAAAAATCAGCCATTAGCCCTCTGAGGAAACTATTACTCTGTTGGTTCCTAATAGTTTAACTGCCTTTCATGTCTGGCAAATGTTTTCCCCCTCTCTATGTTAAATTATTTAAGAGGGATGGATGCATTATACTGACAGTTTAATCTCCTCAAGTTGCATTTGATTCCAGTCTGCCCATAAACATAGATCAGCAGCATCCTTTAGTTATTCCTATAGTGTAGAATCTGTTATTCAGAATTAATTAAAATATTATAAGTGCCTTTTTTTGTTACCATAGAAGACAAGAGTATGGAAGGCTAAATATTGCAGCTCTAGGAAATAGGGTGGCGTAGCTGTTAAAAACTAGGGCATTTCTGCACATTAGTAAAAATAGCATCATGGCAGCAGAATGGCAAAATGCTAAATAATATCATGCCCCCAATCCCCTCCTCACCTTTTTGCTATCTTGCCCTTGTCTGCCTTCTTTTTGCATGCCTTACCGTCCTCACCTGCTGCCGGAAGAGGCGGAAGAGAGGAAGAGAGCAACGTGCTTTATACGCTTCACACTTCCACCTGTCAATCAATTCAGGCAACTAATTCCCTTCCTCCATATTCTGATGCAGTTTAAAGGTCCCACAATGCCCGCTATTTTTTTTTAAATCATATTTCTCCGTTGCAATGCCTGTGCATCTAATCATAGATGCAGAGTGCTTTTGAATGCCACTCCTTATGTAATCATGAGCTGGTTTGTGCACAAAGGGCCCAATTTGGCTGCTTTGGATTCGGTACCCATGGAAGTCAATGGTGCCATAGACTATAATGGGAATGTCGGTGTTCCTGCCTTTCCCAGGGCCTGGGGAGTGGAGGTTTTAGCTACAGCCTCCAAGCTTTCAGGATAGCTCTGGGAGACTCTTCCCTGACTCCCCTCCAAATTTCAAAATGCTTGGTCTAAGGGATCCACATCTAGGGCCCTCCGAAGAGGGTACCCCCATCCCTCCATTATATCCAGTGTAGTAAATGAATAAATTAGTTCCTGATTTTTGGGGGGAGGAGGAAGAAAACTTTTGAGAGGCATGCTTTGTTGAGTGAAATTTTCTTTTATTTCTGACATTGCCTACGTGCGTGTCGGCCTATTCATTGCTCCAGGAAGTTCACCATTTAAAAAAAGTAATTCTCATTCCCAGGAACAAGGGAGAGGGAGGTGGGAGCAAGGGTGGGATGCTGCAGATTACTTTAATACATTTGAGCTTCCATACCTGACTTATGCTGGTTGCCTGCTGGTTGCTCTCCATAAGCTAGCGTGTTTTACGATGGTGAATCCACTTTTTGGGATTCCTAGAGAAGCGCTTTAAAATGGAGGATATAGTGAGCAGTCAGTGAGCCAGACGCTGGATGTGGGCAACATTATGTGAAGGGGCCGGAACATTCAGCTTGCATTTGACTGACATAACGTTACTTTTAAAGGGTGCGGAAATAACATTCATTCAGGATGTGAGAAATCCCAGACAATAACCTGTAGGAAGCCTATAATACACCCAGTCTTGATGCTATGCATATTTAAAATAAACGAAGATGGTAGTCTATTTTTTAAATATTATTGATAGATCGTGGTACAGTAGCCTATGAAAACCAATAGTAATATGCAAAGGGAGTAAAATAATCAAGGGAGTGCCAATATTTGCTCTGTTCATGTTATTTTTAAAAAAATAATGATCATGAAGATGTCTGAAAAGGAACCTGAAGCAGGCATCCCACAAAGCAAAGATCAGACCCACCTTGGTACCTACATCAAGAGTGGATTAACTTCACACTGTCCCAACTTTGCAGGCATTTTGTTTCCTTGCAAACTTGTATAATATTGAAGCCTTTTCTAGGATCTGAGGTTCTAAACTAAGGAAGTGCATAGGTCCACCTATAAATATTATTGAATATTAACATTTGAGCTTCCAATGTAGACAGGAACTACACTAAGGAATCCTTCCAAGGTATACTACCTCCCTTGTTCGGAATGCTCACGATATAAAACAGATTTTCATGGCCTGCTTGGCATATTTTTAAAGCAAAATAAAGGAGTGGTATTGCTTATTTCAGGCAGTTCAGGAAGAGGCTGAATAGCATCTCTGGAATGGTTTTAAGAACATGTTATCCTACCTAGAAAATCACTATCTTTGAGATCCTTTTCAGCTTGTGTGCATTGAGTCCAGACAATAAATATGGGTTAATTTAATTTAACAGGTTAAACAGGTTAAAGTTTCATTTATGACCAATCAACATACCAGCATTTTTAAATTATTTTTTTAGTGTGGGTTACCACTAATGGACAGCATAACTAGCTGCCAGAATTTCTGGGCACTGTCACCTGGCTCCAGACTCAGCCAGCATTGCTTCTTGCCTTTGTTTATCCTGACAACACAGACTGTGCTGGGAAGAGCCAAGCCTCATCTTCTGTCACATGCCTTAAAGCAACTAAAGCTTTAGCGGATGCTGCTTAGGACCAAGGGTGTTCCTTCCACCTGGCCACAATGATTAGCCGTATTGGGAAACTCCACTCATCTTTAGATGTTTCAAGCTACCTACCATTGCCTTCATGCTAATAACCCACACTATTCCAGCCAGCCTCGTTAGAAGCTAACCAATCTAAGACCAAATCCATTTATTATAACTCATCACTGTCAATAATACGGATCAGATAAAAGAAAGAGCTCCAGTCTAAAGGAGACCCCCAGAATTGCAGCTCATCTCCAAAAGACTATAAGCAAATCCTACAGTATTCTTGTAATAGAGCCTCTTGTGGCGCAGAGTGGTAAGGCAGGATACATGCAGTCTGAAGCTCTGTCCATGAGGTTGGGAGTTCAATCCCAGCAGCTGGCTCAAGGTCAGCCTTCCATCGGTAAAATGGGTACCCAGCTTGCTGGGGGCTAAACGGTAATGACTGGGGAAGGCACTGGCAAACCACCCTGTATTGAGTCTGCCATGAAAACGCTAGAGGGCGTCACCCCAAGGGTCAGACATGACTTGGTGCTTGCGCAGGTGATACTTTTACCTTTATTCTTGTTAAGGTGGGTGAGTGAGACAGCAGCTGAAGAAAGCCTGCATGCTGGAGCTGGGAGTAGTCCTATGCTTTCCTTGATCAGTTGGACTACCCAAAACCTCTGGCTTAGCCTTGTACCTTTGGACCCTTGCATCCAGTTTTCTTCCTTGGCTTGGACCCTAACTTTTCTTTGTTTTAATGACACTCCTTTATAACTGGATCAATATGCATTTATGATACTTGCCAATTCTAGGTATCTGCACCTTTACTTTTGAAGTTCTGGGAGACATATTAAGTTATATAGATGAGTGCATCTTTGAGAACAGCAACACCTGCTATGGTGATAGTACAGTCATGTTATAGGCATATTAAGCTATCACAGATAGGCTGAACTGAAACCATATTCCTGCATGCTCCTTGGCAAAGACAGGTGGTAGTAATCATACGTTTTCACTTCAATGTCCCCACAAGAAAAGTTGTGCAATATATATATACTTTTAATTGAAATCTTAAGCTTTAAATTGGTACAAGGTAAATTTTTAAAAGCAAAAAATATACCATTAAATCTTACTGTAGTGATTTCAAGTATCTCTACTTGGTATGACGGTGCAGTTTAAATTGTTAGATATTTTGCATCCTGGTTCAATTGCTTGTTTGTTTTTGAGGCAAACCTCTTTCTCAACTCCACCCCTCTCTGTCTCTCTTTCTCTTTTTCTTTCCCCTCTAGGCCTAATACCGCTTTGCTGGATCCAAGTTCTCCTGAATTCTCAGCCGTCGTTTCTGTTGGTGATTGGCTCCAGGCTATTAAGATGGAGCGATACAAGGATAACTTCACAGCTGCCAGCTACACTACCTTAGAGGCTGTGGTGCATATGAACCAGGAGTAAGTACTCAGCGGTATAACAAAAAAACTGGTAAATCTGGATTTAATCGGCTTCTTTTGCTTTGTGCTGCATATCATTGCATTCATTATAGCATTGGAATGCCTTAGTCTTGCCTTCTGCAGTACCTTCAGACATTCAGTCAACATTTATATACAACCACCTTGCTTTGCACTCTTTATTTTTGTGTGCTTTTAAAAATGTGTTTGCTGGATTTGCCTCTAACATCAAATTCTCACCCTTTGGCATCTTTTTGCTTCATACAGTGACCTGGCAAGAATTGGAATTACTGCCATCGCACACCAGAATAAGATTCTGAGCAGCGTCCAGGCAATGAGGACCCAAATGCAACAAATGCACGGCAGAATGGTTCCTGTTTGAGCCAGTCCTGACAAACTCAAACTCTTGAAATTAGTTTACCTCATTCATGCACTTTAATTGAAGAACTGCACTTTTTTTTAACTTCTCCTCGCCGTTTGAAATAATAATAATAATTAAAAAAAGATTTGCAGCATTGATTGATATATAAAGATTGCTGAGAACGTTGCGGGGAGGGACCTGCAGAAATGACAACCGGTTATTTGAAAACAGGCCTGGAACAAATTGTTTCTCGGAATATACTTCTGTGTGGATCGACATTATATACATGTGTCTGTATAACATCACATACAGGTTCTGATGCTGTGTTTGCTGCCAGATACTGTGTGTATGTGAACGAAGGAAAGTACGGTTGTTCCCTCAACAGCCATTGGGATTACAATAATTGTGATTGTTTTGTGGAATAAACCACAGTTGGTCATCTTTTAGTGGAATGAAGAATCTTCCGCACCATGAAATGTTGGCATATTCTGGGCATCAATGGTACTTTGCAGGAACTTCAAAGGCAATCAACCTTTGGCTGATTAATGCCTGTCACTCAAAGATTTACCCACCTGCAAGCTGAGACAGTGAGCAACCTTTATGAATTACTGGATTTGGGGAGGTTGTGATATTGGCTCTTGTGATGCCACATGGAGTTTTATCTGTCTTCGTTTTTGAAAACATCAGCCAGCCATTCTTGGCTTTGGATCTTCCAGACATGCATTCTTTTGCCCTTGCAAGAGACATCTGCTTGTGCATCACTGAAAAGGTGAGTGGAAATATGGCTTCCCATCATGTCTATTTCTCTATCTCTATTAGTAATAATTAGTAATAATTAATTAGTAATAAAGTATATACGATGTGTATTTGCAAAATAATGATGCTTTTCTTTTTAATCTTTTAATGGTTTGTACCCTTAAGATCTCTATAGAATGGGTCTTGATAGATTCTGCATGTACAGTTCAAGGGCACGTACCCTCTAATATATGTAAGTCCAAACTATAAAACCTATGTGCTTCCTCATGTGGTAACTAATCGTATGCACATTGAATTCTATAGACATTAGCCTCTGAGCTAAGAAGCAATCCCAAAAGTAAATGTCAGGCTACACAAGGGGGTGGGAGACAGGGCCAGCTTTCCATTTCAAAAAGAAAATTAATTGCAGATAATCTATACATTGTAGATAACTGTCAATCCAAATCTGCACTAGGTTGTTAGTGTAAAATCTCCAACAGTACAATACACCCCATTATATTTTAGGAAGCTTAGTTCTCAGTGCTTCCATTCACTATGTATCAATTCAACAGGAACTGCATTAGAATAGGTTTTCCTCTACATTTATGAATAACTAATATAACAAATACATTAGTAGCTGATGACTGGATGGTAGACAGTTATATATAATCAGTCCAGTTTTCTTTAGCTCAGCCAACCAATTCATTACTTTCTTGCTAGTTACAGAATATGTGATATGACATCAGTTGTACTTTCACTGGTGCTGAGATAATCCAAGCTCTAATTTAAACTAGAACTATCTATTTCAAATACATAGAAGAAGATGTGGTGAACAAACATGTTCACAATATTATGTTTCTGTTTCTTGGCACCAGTACAAGTTAGGATGTACTCCAACATCATTTCAAAGATCTGCCGCTCTATTGTTTATCACATTTCTCCCTCTCTGCTACTCATAAGCATTACGGTTCTCATTCATTTTGAACTATCCAAAGGATCATAATGAAAAGGTTATATTTCATTTACAATTGTGCCATTAGCAGTCAAAAATGGTAGGCTGCCCAATACTAAGTATGTTTACTCAGAAGCTTCAGATGCCTGTTTTGGAAGCAGAGGAGCATACAAGGAAATAAAGGAAATGAGGGTCATTTATTATCTGGTGCAAAGAATATGAGTGTCATAAAATGAGGCCATTTCTTAGAAACTGCAACTTGATTTTTGATTTTGAGTTGGCATCACCAGATATCAGGTCTTCAGTTTTGATACTGCCCACCCCTCCCCCATTTCTGTCTACTCCTGACAGCAGCTGTGGCAAAAAGAAAGAAGCTGACACTTGAGATGGAGTTTATAAGAAAGCACAGAATATGTTTGGAAGCCTGGAGCACCAAATGAATTGAACAAGTCAAACTTGCCATATTCCCAGCGTCACTCATATCATTTTTGTCACTTAACAACAATGTACAGATTTTTTTTTAACCACGAGCCTCTCCTCTGAACTTGATTCTGAAAGCAAGTTGTTGAGAACATGAGGTGCTAAATTTGGATCCTGTCAGACTACGACAGCTTAGTAAAACCTTTTTGCAGAATTACCCAGAAAAGCTTTTCTGCTGGGAAGAATATGGGTATATTTTTAAATTGACTTCAGTCACATTTTAACACAGATTTGCTGGAAAATGTTTGGATTTGCTATTCACTGAAAATCTTGACATTATTACTTTTCCATAAAATACCTTCGCTTCCTAAATGCTGAGAAAGTTGGGTATTTCCACCTGCACTCAAACTCCTGTGGAAAATCTTGCTATTCTTTAACATACCCTTTCTGGATTATGGTTGTGCTTGCTGAAACAGGACACCATTTTCCCAAGCATACTAGAAGTTACCCAGCGATGTCCAAGTTTTGTGTATCCTTATACTGCAGAATCATAGAGTTGTGAGGGATCTCCAGGGTGATCTATTCCAACTCCCTGCAGAAGGCAGAAAATTCACTACTTGCATCTACATCATCCTATTTTCACCATCATTAATTGGACGTAAAACAGCCCTTGTTCTCTTCCCAGAGTGCTCAATGGGAGAGCTATGCTCGTGGAAGAACATCTGTTGTGCATGCTGAAAATCCAGTCAGAATTTACCCCAGATATTAAGCATCCTCAAGTGACAAATTTGGGAAAGTCCTCTTTCTGTCCAGAGAGCTATTATCAGTCAGAATAGGTAGTTCTGAACCAGATAGACCAGTGGTCTACTTCAGTACAAGAAGCTTGATAAGGCTATCCTGAAAGCTGCCCTAACAAAAGTCATGAATTAGGAAAACACATCAATACTGTGCTCATGTATTTCTGTATCAGAGCAGTGCTGTAAATGTACTCTTAGCCCCTGGAAGATCAACACAGGAACTCTGAGTTCCAAAAACAAAACCATGTATTTAAACCAGTGTATTTTAATTTAAAGTTGAATAATTAGTATGGTTGCTAAAACTGTGAGCAGATGAAATTTCCTACCTCTAAATTCAAGAATATTATCTAACCTGGATTAATCCTTATACAAAATAATGTAGAGAGTAATGTCATAGCCAGAGTGGAGCTCTTGGTTGGTGAAACTAAAATGTGCATTGATCCTGTTCATTGCACTGGGTCTTCAAAGTAACAGGGATTCTGACCTGTTGACCGTGTGACCAATATGAAGAAATAGCAATTGTCTGATATGTTATTTTTGTTTCTCCATTAGGGAAAATGGATCCTGCTTCCTTGGATGCAACACTTCTTGGTGCCCATGTTAACCTTGGAGAGGAAAAAAGACCAGAGTCAACGCTTTCCAGAATTCCCTTCCCTGGTTTCCTCAGCACGGACTGTAAACAAGATGGATTGAGGATAAGCTTCCTGAAGAACATATGCCCACTTTTCTTTTTCTTTCGGAATTATTTTATCAGCAACAAGAACAAAAGATGATGTGGCCCCAACACATTTTTTTGTCCACCACCACTTGAGGAATGTACTATAACAAAGCTCTGCAGACTTCTCTTTCCTCACTTGGTTTATTTTTTTAAAATTGGGCGTCTTCTTTACCGGCATGTCACTGCTGCTTTTGTTCAATGCAAGTGGTGGCATACAAGTCATGATCATGAACATTTGAGTTAGGTGCCATAGCACAGAACTCCATTTATAAAAGCATATGACAGTCAAGTGATACTTTACAAAAATCGTGCCATTGTGGTAATATTTTTTAATAGAATGGAAATAACTTATTATCTCTTCCAGGATGTGTGAGAGTATGTTTGGCCTTGGTGTGCATGTATGTGTGTGCGCATGCACATGTGCGTGCTTGTATGTTGCCTGTTGCACAGGATCACCTGTGAATATTCTGATAGCATCTCAAGATAGCTCAACAGGTTGTCACTGAGGTGTTGAGTTACTAGGCCAGTAGGTGAGCTATGCAACATGAGAGAAGACACACACACGTACTCCTGAATGTTACAATTCTGTATCTATTCATGTATTATATAGCTGCCACACTAACCTTAACAAATAGTTCTTCAGCCTAGAGCAGGGGCACTTTCACTTTAGTTGTGAAGTGATCCATAGTGAGTTCCATAATGGTGATCAAGAATTCCATTGATAACCATTAGTCTCATTGAGGCCTGTTCATTACTGAAGCAGCAGTACCTTACGGGAAAGTAGGTGAAGATGAAGTATTCATCCATCAGCAAGTTGTTTTGAACTGAACCATTAAATAGCTCCCCCCCCCTGAAAGAAACAGGCTTTGAAAGACTTTCTGAATGCAAACAGAAATATGCAATCCTTTTCCATTCACGGTAGTCAGTTCTTCAGTGTGCCATCTGCAAGGACTTTGGGCCTCATCCATGACTGTTGAGAAAGTTATTTTATTTTGTGCCCCAGTTAAAGAGTGCAGAAGACTTTGAAGGCCAGAAATAGGTGCAACAACAGTCATGTTCCTAGTATAGGTAAATAACTACACAAGAGTGTACTAAAATACAGTAATGAACAACTGGTCCTACCAAGGGAAGTTTACAGCATTAGGAGAGCTCACTGTTAATTTTCTGCGTATTGTTCTTAGAAGTGAGCTGCATCCTGGAGTCTAGGGAATGAACTGCCATTCCACATTTTGAACCCAACCATTGTTGGGCTCAACCCACTTTCTGGTTTCAGAGGACTCTTCTCTGCTGAGATAGCATACAGCACAGCAGACTGAAAGGACAGTCAAACCAACTTGCCTTTTGGGGCAGGAGAGAGAAGCAAGGAAAAGAATGTGAATAAATTGCATTAAAATGTTCAGCACGGAATAAGGCCCTAAAGCAGTGTTTCAGAATTGCAGATTACTCTTGCCTCCTCCATCCCCTTTCTCATTTTTAAGATTATAGTAATTGAACTGATCTGATGAACGATCAATATCCCCAGGCCTGTATAGTTGTGCTGATGGCAGGACATGGCAGTATCAAGAACCAGTAAGAACTGCTTGCCCGCTGAACCCAGCACACTCGGATTGCAGGGTAATGTACTAAACAGAGCTTGGATTTTTTTAAGGCACCTGAGAACAACAAATAAATGCAGGACTGGCCTCAGTTGCATTCTGGCTACAGAAGACACATCAACAGGACTCTCTAACACAGCAAACCTCTGTACACTAGGAAATCGTTCTGCTCACAACCCCACCGGTTGATGTTTGTCCAGGTTTCTTGCTGTATTAACTTTGTGATGGATCTATGTATTAAATATATATATATATAAATATATATATGTATAAAAATGCTGGTTTTTACCAGTAGATGGGACTTCAAAGCAGTATTTTTCTTTTACGTGACATTTTCATAACCAGAAAAAAAAAACATCCTGAATACTAATTAGACAGATTTTAAAAAGAAGAGTGCATTTATTTTTTTGTATCACTACAAGTATGTTGGAATATGCAAGGACTCTGGTTTTAAAAAAAAAATATTAGAATGTATGAGGCATATGATAATTTAGTCCATACTGGAAAAAAAAATCTTAACAGTGCATTGTTTGGTTCACAGAATTGAATGATCTCTTGATTAGAAATATAGATTTTTCTATTTTGTTTTAATTTGTAATTTTCCCCTCTCCATCAGTCTTAGGTACACATAACTTATGTCATTTATTTATGGTCTTTTATACCTAGTTTGTAAAATTGTAAAATAGCAAACTAAATGCAAATGTTTGCATTTGAAAATAATAAAGTAGTTGCTGTACAAATCTCTAATGTAGCACCTGCAATTAAATATTTTTAATATATTTTGTTATTTTCAAGTCTATGCAAAATGTAACCAACCCCTGAGTATCAGTCCCCAGTCCAGCCAAAGGTAGTCACAAGGTTGGTTTAGTTCACATAAATAGAAGATGGCATGATGAACTTAGTTCTGGACTGGACCACTTCATAGTGCGGGTAGAGCAGATTGATAGTTAAATCCTTTATAATGAACAAAACTACAATGCAACCATTGTCTTCCAGATACTTGCATATAAATATGCAAACATATATTGATTATGTCAAATGATATAAATTATAGTCATGCTCAGATGCCAGACAAGAGGGTTGTCAGAACAAAAACAAAAGGCAGCCCCTGTTGCTTATGAACTGATGTCCACAATTCAAAGATATCCTGTATTATAATAAACAGAACTGCTCAGTATGACGGAAAGGCATTTCTGCTATTGATGTATCTGGGCCATGATGCCTTAAAATAATGGCACAATGGGAATACAAAAGAGAAAAAAAGAAAGCTACGGTGGGAAAGATGAAAGGCAGCAACCTGTGAACAAATTAGAAAAAAAAATATCCCATGTAATCTGCACAGATGCATGAAAGTATTGTGATCACTATAAGAACACAAAACAGACAGTCCCTGTTCTCTATGTACATGCACCAATGCTTCTCTGTGAGTTATAATCTCCCATTCCTCAGACACAAGTCATAAATGTCTTACAATGTACTGTGAGGAAATATACAGCAATTAAATGAACTGTTGTAATATGGCTGGAAGATTGTAAAGTTTAAAGGTTGCAACACAGGCATCGGCCAGAACTTATACAAGGAATGCATGCACTTCTAATGATCACTGGCAGTCTTCAAGCAAAGGTTGGATACACACTTTTCTTGGATGCTTTAGGATGCTTAGGGCTGATCCTGCGTTGAACAGGGGGTTGGACTAGATGGCCTGTATGGCCCCTTCCAACTCTATGATTCTATGATCATGGCCACAGATTATTCTCACATAAGCATACAAAGAATATGGGCCATAACCCTTATTTTTACCACAGACTAAAAGTATGTTAATGGGGATTAAAATATGTTAAGGGATAATTAAGCTTCCATCAAAGACCCAGGTCAAGATTCCTGGACTGGGTGAATTAAGTGTTCCCATGTGTACCAGGTTCAGCGTTCCTTCTTATTCCACTTGACCATGCATGAGAGTGGCAAAAGAGCTCTTTGGGTTCCTGATATGCCCCAGGAAGAAATCCAGGAGGTAAACAGTATGTGGAACATGTTTGGAATTGTTCCATGTCCCCCAATGTTATTGATCAATTTCATTACTAAAGTTAAAGTGAATGAAAGGGAAGTTGTTCTAGTGGGAGTCTCATTAATGCTTCCTCAAAAAGAGGAGTAGTCACCACAACTGTTTCTGGGGCGTGTGTTCATGTATATAAGGAGGCCAGCCTCATATTCTGGGAGATGTCGCAGGAGTTCAGAGAGTTGGATGGGGTTCCTAGGCTCGGAAGCAACACAAGCGATCAAACTGAGCCACCAGGCTAACAACAATTTAAGTGTTCCAAGCACAGAATAAGAGGAGCAGAAGGTTATCACTTCAGTTGCTCTTTGAGCCCTAATCACTTGCCTAAAATCTACATAGTGAAGTCAAATAATTGAAGGATTCTGGCTAAGTGTGTGAATTAAGCTCATCAACAACAGCTATGGTCTTCAACAATACCTTTTGGATCAGAAAACACACTAAAATGTTTTGCTATAGTGTTCCATGCGAAGTCTGGTGATGTTTGGTTGTGTGATCTAGAAACAATAAGGAATAATTAAAGCTGTAGTTGCCCTTCATTATGGAGTAGGATTAGCTCCTTACAAAGTTTATACCTTCAGTATTCTTCAAAGGCGAACAGTTTTTGCCAGGTTTTCAGAGAAGCTGTAGGCACGGGGCCTTGGGGTTCTTCACATTACTGCCAGTTTGTGACCGAGTTTTTATTGCTGGCCAAGGGGGTGAGCTTGGCTGCTAGGGTGAGGTGTTTGTGGTAAGGTTGATTGTGGTGGCAGTCAGCTGCTTACATGTGGGTATTGGACATAGCTAGCAGCATCCCCCCCCCCTTCCATTGGGCTTTAGAAGGAGTCTGCTTGATTTCCTATTGGGGTTTCATGCTAACCTGCTGTTGCTGGAAAAAAATGTTATTATCTTTATCATTCAGTCTAAAAGGTCAAGTTGTGATCCTGCCTGAGTGCCTGGTTACTTTTATTATGCCTCGGGCTTATTCTCTGCCAGGTGGTCCACTACATCTTTTTACAATTTGGTCTCATCAACCATTGTATAGTCCATCACTGGTTTACTATCTCATTATTCTAGCTTGGCCCTCACTGCTGGGTATCCAAGCTCAATTTACATGTTGTTGGATATCAGCATCAGTTGGTTATTTTAGTGCATAGCCTTTAATACAGAGTTGTATCAAGACTGATTAAGTCATTCATTGGTTGCAGTTAACAAAGCAGTTGCTATTTAAGAAAAATGGTGTCGCTGTAATTTCCTAATTTTGAGCAAGCTACTTAGAATACATTGTATTGACTATCACCCGATTTAGAGTAGAAGAAGAAGAGTTGGTTCTTATATGCCGCTTTTCACTACCTGAAGGAGTCTCAAAGTGGCTTACATTCACCTTCCCTTTCCTCTCTCCACAACAGACACCCTGTGAGGTGGGTGAGGCTGAGAGAGCCCTGATATTACTGCTCATTCAGAACAGCTTTATCTATGCTGTGGAGAGCCCAAGGTCACCCAGCTGGCTGCATGTGGGGGAGCGGGAAATCAAACCTGGCCTGCCAGATTAGAAGTCAGTGCTCCTAACTGCTACACCAAGCTTGGTAGTTACTTCATATCTTCACATCAAGCTTTCCAAATGGGTTGGAAACAAAGGCAAAGATTATGCAGGTCCTCCAATAAGGGTGCAGCAGAGGTCCAACATGGCTCCTACTGCTTGTAGCTCCTCCAAAATTGCTGCTTTCTGGAACTTCCACTACACCTAAGCCTTCCAAAATAACTCCCCAGGAAACTTCCTCTAAAATAACAGCAAACACCAGGGGCCCTGTGCAGCAGCCCAAAGATACGCAGGGTCCCACTAGAGGAGCAGCTAGCAACAGTCTGGCTCCCCCTCCAGTTTTAGTGTGGGACAATTCAGTCACCCTTGTAGGGATGGTTCAGACATAGGATTCAAACATTTTCAGCTGGGTTCAAACAATGCAGCCCTGGAGCCTCCTGCTGTCTCTCCCAGACCAAGGAGCAGGGGTAGGGTCCCCCTCTCCCTGGCAGATGGGCAGTAAGATGTTTTGGGGTGGTGGTGCTTGCCCAAACATGGTTTGGGGTTCTAAGCAACCAGGCTCTACCAGGAGTTCTGCAACGTGTAACAACTTTGATTACCCCCCCCCCAGGCATCCACCTCCCACACACTGATTCAGTTGGAAAGGGAAGAGGGGCCACATCCTGACAAAAAAGTGTGTAGCTGACATTATTTTAAAAAAAATTAAATGTTGGGCTATGTGGCTTTCATGGGTGTAGTCCAAGCTGCATACTCAGAGCAGGGTTGGCACCGAACCATTCGCATGTCTGATGTGTTGAAGGCTTGTTCCTTAGCTGGTGAATCCGCCACAACTGATTACAATGAGACATTTTGCAAGTGGGCCTCCCATAGTTAGATTGCCAGGTAAGGCCTCATTAATAATAAGATATGGCTTATAAAGGTTGGCTATCATATGCATCTAGGCCTGACCCACCCAGGAGCAAGGTGTTCCTTAGGCGTGATACTCCCCACTGGGTTTTCTGGGGAGATGTAACCATGTGAAATGCAAATTCAAGACAAATTGTGATGTGTGTTTTGGTCCCTGCCCCAGTCTGTCTCGCCTGCCTAGAGTTCGGCAAACCTTTCAGACTGCCGATCCTCCAACAATGCTGGCACCAAAAATGAGGGCGGACCGGGCACCGCTCCTACCTCTGTCTCACTAAAATAGTTTGGACATTTCAGGGAACATAGACTTGGGCTTAGCTCACATACCCAATTGTACAATTGTTCTTAATAAAGGTGCTTCCACAGTTCTTTGGAAGGAGGGGTTATTTGTGGGTTTTGTATCTCCTTTTCTGGTTCCCATGTTGCCATGAATTGCAGAAACCTCAAATCACCTAGGGATTTACCTGGGATTGTCATGTGTAAAGTAGCCAAGCAATATGCTGCGGGTAGGCTGCAGGCTCCTTCATGTCACTTCCCTTGATGGTTTCCCCTTTAGGAGTTGTCCCTAACAAAATCCTGGGCGAGTATAGGCTGATTCCTCACCTGCCATACTCTAAAGCAGTGCTTCAACCTGGGGGTCGTGACCCCCCAAGGGATCATTTGGCCTTTCCTGGGAGGTCACAGCAGTGATGTTGGAGCTCACTGAGGCGGCACAGAGGAGGCCAGCACCATGCCGCCACTCCAGATGTTACTGACGCCTCTCCTGTCACACTGGCCTCCTCAGCGCTACCTCGGCAAGCTCCAAGGTGGTGCAGAGAAGGCCAGCACCATGCTGACGCTGCTCCACCCTACAGTGGGAGCAATGGTGGCATGGCAGCATGTGCACATGCATGCCGTTGCATGAGCATGCATGCATATATATGAGCACACATGTTGCCATTGCCACCACCGCCCTTGCTGTAGGGGTCGCGGAGTGGTGGTGGTTGAGAACCGCTGCTCTAAAGGTTCCTTGGTGAATTATGTTATTCCCCTTGAATTTTGCTCTTTAAGATATGCTATTTTTCTACCAAGAAGTATGCCTTGTAAAATCATGCAACCCAGGCACCATCATGGCCAAGTGTGATATCCAGTCAACCTTTTGCCTATCCACTGAGCTGACTTTTATCCTCTGGGTTTTTAAGTCAATGGCCATTGGTGGGTTGATAAATCCATGGGCATTAACTGGACTATTTCCTATTCATCAGGCCAGCTGGGTCTCCTGATTGCATTAACCATTTGTCCCCATTTTAAAAGTTGGCATCTGAGTTGGGGGTCCCATGACCCAAAACAAAACTGAGGGCTCCGCCATCCAGCTCACTTACTTGGGCTTTTCACGTAACTCTGAGCAAGATATTTCTCACCTGCCTGATGATAAACTGCACTCAGAGAAAAATGCACACTTAAGGAGATTCAGGATTACTTGGTTCACTTCACTTTTGTTCATAGAGTGATCATAGCTGGACATGCATTTTTTCCCCAGGTAAACTGTCACACTACCCGCATATCTACCCCTCACCACCACATTAGAATCACCCACGGTATTAGGGAGGATTTGCACATTTCTGTTACATTCCTGGAAAAGTTTAACAGAGTTGTTATCTTGCAGTCATCCTTTCCCCTGGTGAGATGTTACATGTTCACTCTGATGCAGCAGGTAGCTTGGCGTTTGAGGTCTAGTTTGAGGGGCATTGGTACATGCAGCACTGGCCTTCTCACTGAGCTGAAACTAGCATCTTCATGTATCTTACATTCATAATGCTTTCCCTTTATTAGTGCCAATGGTCATTTGAAGTGTCCATTTTCATAATAAATGTGTTGTGTGCTGGCGGGATAATCAGGCCATTGTTAGCATTATCAGCCACCAGTCACCTTGTTCTGTGGGTCATGCACCTTATACAAAGGTTTCTTATTGCTTGCCTTGTGAGTAATACCTCTTTTTTCAATGGGTTATGTTGCAGGTACCAGGAACCCCAAAAGGTCAAAACAAGGGGAATGAATTCAAGCCTATGTAGTGTCAAACACAACTTTAAAATTAAGTACTAATATTTATTAAAATTTAAAACCCAAGGCTTTTCTCATAGCCTCAATAAAATCAGTGTATACATGTCATACCAATGCCTTCACTGACCAGACGCCTTCAGCCTTTCTGCCTTTATCAATGGTCAGGCATGAAATAAAAACAGCATATATAAAATACAACAATTACAAAGATTTTTATATACAGAGTTAGCTCCTATATATAAAATTATATCATATATTCAGGACACTATGGACCTTAATCAATTCTGTGGACCAGAAGGCCATATTAAACAACCTTCATCTAAAGTATCCTGCATGACTCTTAATGGACACTGAGATTGCTTACCTTGACCAGGGCCTGCTTTGGAAATATTAGATGCCTCAATTTGTTTTATCTGGACAGAGTATATAATATCATTTTATGTGTCCAGAGTATATAATATCATTTTATGTGTCCAGAGTATATATCATTTTATGTATAGGAGCTAACTCTGTATATAACAATCTCATTCAGCTCTTATATCCACATTCCTTACAATCTCTTCTTTTTATTTTATTCAGGACAGTGCGACTGTAATGTGAGGTAAGTAGTTTGTAATGTAATTCAGAGAGGAGTAAAATGCAAATGGCTTCCTGCTGTCAAACACAGGATGGTAAATCTCGCATTTGCAGCCCTCCTCGTGGGGAGACCCCTCCTGCATTTTCTCTGAGTCTCCTGATGAGGCTGCAAGGGACAAAAAAAACCAAACTTCCCCCTCTGTTCCTTGGCTTGTCAATCACAGCAAGTCACCAAATCACAGCACAGCAGATCTTTTGTGGACTGAAACTTTTTTCCCCCCAAGCCATGAAATTAATTTATTTTTTAAAAGCACTTCTGCGTTGCTATGCAGTAATGCCATAACACAGATGCATCTTTAATAAAATCAACACTGCCCTGTTGCTATGGAGAAACACCAGAATGATAAAGCATTCCCCCTCCCTTTCTTGAATTCTAGTGTTTTCTGCAAAAGTAGCGAGGTCCCCCCCCTGCTCTTTTGGAGGTTTGGCCATTGGGACATCCATTTTGTATAGGCTGGGCCTGTGTGACCTCCTCCTTTGGTTAAGGACTCCGTTAAGGGATCATGGTAGTAGAGCATGTCCAGATCAGGGGCTATTGTCTGTCTCTCAGGCAACAAAGGAACCATGCAGTACCTGACACCCATGTGGTCTCCACTGGAATTCATCCCCAAGCTGCACCAATGTTCTTTGGTTTGTTCTCAATAATCACGTGGCCATTTTCTTCCATAAAATGTCTGGAGGTGTTTTCTTCCACACACCCTCTCCTCAACAGGCCATGGTCCCACAACTGATTATGCAAAGGCCATTCTCTAAAACGGGTAGTCAAACTGCGCCCCTCCAGATGTCCATGGACTACAATTCCCAGGAGCCCCTGCCAGGAAACGCTGGCAGGGGCTCCTGGGAATTGTAGTCCATGGACATATGGAGGGCCGCAGTTTGACTATCTCTGCTCTAAAAGAACACTTTTCCCAGGCTCAGAACAGGGTGAAGGACAGCATCCAAAATAAGAAAGTGAGGGCAGTGCCCCCTCCCTCCAATGTACATGTATTTGTTGTGGCATCAGAAAGCAAGCCAAGGTCCAAGGCTGTGTCAACAATAATTGACCCTCTCTTCCTGCATCTGCACTCACTGCTTTATCCCTGAGACCAAGCGGTTTCAATTGATTTACTTTGGTAGCATAAACTTGTTACAGTAGTACAATGGTAACTGAGATCCAAGAGCCTATGCCCCTGGTTATACTTCAGTCATCAAGCTTGGTTTTTGCTGTATGCAGTCTTGAGGTCTGTGCAGCAAAGGAGGTGGGAGGAAGTGTGCCTTATCTTGAGATCTCAAACCATTCTCCTCATGTCAGAGAAGCTAAATGAATTTTGACAATTACAAAAAAAAATGCCTGGTATACTCTAAATCAACAATGTGATTGAGTTCCAGCTACATTTGGGGCCTCAGCCTCAGTTATTTTGCCCTTTCCCATTTAAGGAAGTACCCTTGGGCCATTTTACTGATTCTCGATTGAATGGGTAATAGACCTCTGACATATCTTATTTCTGGCTGCAGCCCTGAACATAATTCTTTGTTTACAGCAGCCGCCAAGAGACTTCTATGAATATGTAAATGTTTCTCTTAAAAAAAAATGGAAACCTAAAGCATTCTGTTCCAATCATCCTCTGTAAGGCATGGATGGGAAATTAACTTCCCAAAGACACGAGGATAACATGCTTGGGTACCAGTATGTATTTGCTAGGTAGTACTAACATGCATAAATGCACAAATATTCAATATTCAGCCATATTACAATCTCTTAGAGTTTCCTAGTTTTAAGGCCTTGATAGTGTGCTTTTCGTGTAGATATTTACTTTTCATTTGGGATTGTGTGTGCATCAAAACATGCTATAAAATGCCTCTAGATGCTTAGAAGCAGAATTTTGTGGCTTTGTTTTGTTCTAAGGATTCTTCCCTGTGTCTTCATCAGCTAGACCTTGGTGAAAATTATTTTTTGCCTCACTTAATTTAGCATGATTTCAAATAAAAAGTTAGATTCTAAAAAAAATGTATGTCAAAGAACCTAAATACAAATAAGATTGTAGCCTCTGTATTTCAAGTCCTGGAGCACCTCAAGGAACCTGCAAGCACATACATGGCAGATGGAGAGCCCATTCATAGGCCAATGCTGATCAGTCTTGCTGGAATGTATTTCCATGTTTGTGAAATCCCAGCTTCTGAATGAGCCAAATGATGCATTTCCAACAAGAATGGGTTACAATCCCATTGAGCTGTGAGGTTTAAACGGCTGTCAATCTGTCTCACTCCCACCCCCAAACAGAGAGAAGTGAAAGGGACTCCTTGCTTACATCCCAGCCTTACAGCAGGGCAGGGGCACCCACATCCAGGAGCCTTTGCTTCCCTCCATTTCACAAGGATGGATTGAAACCAAGATTTTAAATGGTTGCCAGCCATTTAGAGCTCATTAGCTGGTAGGCAGGGTTAGTATAGTGGAATATCCCCAAATAAATGTTGGGAAATTTAGGCTTTTATTCAGGTCAGTTAAACCAATAGCCAAGACAGGTTCTCTATATCCAGGCCCTGATAGAATTGCCTAAATTCCACAGGGCCTGCAAAATGATGCTCATCTGCCAGGCTTTTGGTTGATGCCAGAGCAAGCAATTAGCTAAATTAGACAATAAAAGCTACGGGCCTCCTTACATTCATCTCCTGGGTATTCCCACCATTAAAATGAAAGATGATATTATATGCTGTCTGTAAAGGGGATAAAGAGATGGACTGACACAGTAACAGGCAAGAAAACAAGAGTGCTACAATATTTTATCCCCTGTTTTAACTATGATCTTATAATAAGAAGTATATGAAATGTATGATGTGAACCACACTGAGCCTGCTTGCAGAGAGGGGTGGTCTATAAAACCAATAAATAAATAGAAGACAGTCCGTTGAAACTGCAAACACATGAAAGCTGTCCCACATGGAAAGCTCTTCATGTAAGCAGCTTCCTACACAGTGCTGCATGACTGCAAAGCTCATTTTTTTTAAAGGCAGGATTGAAATAGCAGAGTGAAAATCACAAGGGCCTGGGGACCACTTCACATGCTTCACTTGCCAGGTGACTGGGCCACTGATTGTGTCAATCAAGCATACTTCAGATGCTTGATTTAAGGAAGCTCGCCAGGGCTATATTTGTACATCCCTGCCTAAATATCAATATGCCCAAGATATACCAAGAGCAAGAATTTGCAAATTAATTCCCCCAAGACTGGTTGATACTAAAACAACTCTATTTTACCTGATTTTACAGGATTTTACTGGAGTGTTTTTTTTTATATTGGAAAGTACATTCATTTCTGCTGAATCTGACAACTCTATTCCTTTAAAAAGGATCCAGTGTGTTTATCAAACACAGAAAACTGATAGTCCACATGTGTACAAACTGCTGTACTCACTGCTCACTTGATGCTTGAAAGAACAAAAAAAATAAATAAAGCCCTGCTTCTCAAGTGAGAAGAAGCAAGAGAAGCATCTGGATTCATTTTGGATTAATCTCTCCTTTGTAGCACTGAAGAGTTTCTCACATTCTCAACCAATTTTTAGATGGGAGGACAGGAACCAGGGCTGAGATCCTCAGGCACCACCTTTCTTCTGCTCTGGCTATGTCTCACGGGTTCTCTTCAAAGCACCTTTGTGAAAGGTAGCAAATCTGATAGCTGATAGCCGCCCTCAGAGACTTGCTGACTGAAGGGCGTGGTTTATTTCCCTGCACAGATAGATTCTAGGACAGGGGTAGTCAAACTGCGGCCCTCCAGATGTCCATGGACTACAATTCCCAGGAGTCCCCTGCCAGCATATGCTGGCAGGGGGCTCCTGGGAATTGTAGTCCATGGACATCTGGAGGGCCGCAGTTTGACTACCCCTGTTCTAGGATGTGGGCAATAGAATTGAAGGAAGTCCCATCAAAGCCAATATAATTCTAAGTCTTTTGACAATTAATGCTCCAAAGAGCCTCCATGGGATTTTCTTTTTCTTCTTCTTTTTTTGTTTCTTTGTCTGCTCCCTCTGCCCCAATTCATATAAGCACTGAAGTTTGCCAACTGTGCTAAGCATTTTAACTTTGCATTTAAATGCAGGTTTTTCATGTTACATGGTCATTTATTTTTAAAAGGAAAGACCTCCAAAATGAGAAGTTAAAAAGAAAAAAATGAGAGATTTGACTTTCTATCTTTCTCATAGGAATATTTAGAGACACTCTGTGCTGCAAAAGACAAGTAGAAGTGTTAAGAGTTACTGCTAGATAGTAATTACCAACAGCTCAATCCATTTAAGAAGTATTGGCAAGGATTCCATACCGGCAAGGAGGAAACAGAGAGCGGTGGACAGAAACAGGGCTGTAACCAGTGCAGGATCAGCACTGCCTTATTTGAAGAACTGATTCCTTTGCCCCAAAAGGGGACAGAGATGGATCACAGAGTGGAAAGCACTCCCCGCTCCATCAAGGGCTCTTCTATGCAGCACATGCACTGTTTCCCACATTGTTCTTGGGGTTTCCATAATCTTTGAGAGCAGCTTATCAGATGGCCTGGTGCAGAAAACAGAAGTGGGAAGATGAAAAAGGCCGAGAATTACCGCGGCTGCCCTTTGACACCACGGCAGCACCCGGGAAAGAGCAACATACTGCTGGGCCCAGTTTTTTAAATTATTGACATTTCCAATTAAAGATTCTACATTTCTATTTGTTACAGGAACATTGCTAATAAAAAAAAACCCATAGTTCCTAGTGCTTTACCCCTAAGTGTTAGTACTCCAAGCTCCAGCCCCTTGGCATGCACAGAACTGAGTAAAGATACCTTGTTTGTTCACAAGCACAGCTACCCTCGCCACATTTGAGGGTTCCTTAAAACAAACAAATGTTCTTTCAGCTACTATGACTGGGAAGCATAACTGCTTGTTTTATAGGGACAGAAGGAAGTTACTTCTAGAAGCTCAGAAACTGCTTCTGAACTTAAAACAACTGTCCTTATAAACCGTCCTTATTGAGAGCCAGCTTCGTGTAGTGGTTAAGAGCTGAGGTTCCTGATATGGTAAGCTGAATTTTATCCCCCACTCCTTCATGTGCAGCCAGCTGGGTGACCTTGGGTTAGTCACAGTTCTGATAGTGCTGTTTTCACAAAGCAATTTCTGTCAGAGCTCTCTCAGCCCCACCTACCTTACAGGTTATCTGTTGTGAGAAAAGAACAGGAAGCTGCTTTGAGACTCCTTCTGGTAGTGAAAAGCAGAGTATAAAACCAACTTCTTCCATATTTTCTACACTAACCATTAACAGACACTAGAATATACATAGACATTTGGGTTTGTTGAGAGGGTTGTTCTTTCTGTGGAAATCACTTATTTACTATTAATTGCTTTGAAGCCCTACCTGGAAAAATGGTGGCTCCACCCAGCCCAAACAGCTGGCTCTGAACCTGCTTTGGTCACCTGCATCCAGAGAGCCAGCATGGTGTAGTGGTTAGGAGTGTGGACTTCTAATCTGGCGAACCAGGTTTGATTCTCCACTCCTCCACATGCAGCCAGCTGGGTGACCTTGGGCTTGTCACAGCACTGATAAAGCTGTTCTGACTGAGCAGGAATATCAGGGCTCTCTCAGCCTCACCCACCACATAGGGTGTCTATTGTGGGGAGAGGAGGGAAGGCGTCTATAAGCCACTTTGAGACTCCTAGAGAAAAGTGGTATATAAGAACCAACTCTTTTTCTTTTTCTTCCAAAACCAGACTTCTGTGTTTTTTCCTAGCAAACAATTCCAGCTATGAAAACTGAAGCTGACTGCCTGTGAAAGGTAATTATAGTGATATTGGGACTAAGTCCAAGATTTGCTGATTTGTGGAATCTTCCTAATCCCATTCCTAAATGCTCCCTTCTGATTCCCTATCTCAGTCCTGCTGCATATAGCCCTTATGCTGAAATCTGTCTAGAGCCTTAAACTAGTCCCATATTGAAGAACAATGCAGCCAAATCCCCATATTTGTAGCTGCGTCAGGAACATATGTTTTACCAATGCCTGCTTTTTACAATCCTTCTTCTCTAAAAATTAATCTCCTCATCTTCAGTACAGAAGGATTATGTGCTCCCTCCCACCAGACAAATGAAACAAAACAATGCTACAGATTGCTGGCACAAGCCAAGAGACGCATGGGAGGAAATGTGCAATGTCGTTCAAACATCCGTTCTTCATTTTGGCTCATATCTAGAGGCTTCATCATCACAGAAACAGTTCATACTTTAACAAGCAACAGACCCCCTCCTAGTTTTATGATTTTTTTATGCAGAGGCAATTAGGTACTACAGATAATAATTGCCTTCATTTTATTGGTCAGAGAGGAAAAGATCTGAATATTACTAAAATGGGAATGCATCATTGTAACAAGAAGGATGAGAAAGAGTCTTCAAAGTGAATCTTTCCAGATTCTGTTGCATTGTCACTTTTAATTATCTCTGAAATGTCTTGGATGACTTCTTTTTTCACTTCTTTCCTCCTATTTTATGTTTGCCTTAATATGTCACTGGAACTGAATTTGAGCTTCTGACTCTGATTAGTCTCAAGTTGAACATCTATATGTCCAAAAAATATAAGGGTTTGGGAAACAAAAGTAAAGGCTGATCTGAGAATTGTGATGGCCTTTTTCACTCAAATGGCAGATAAGATGCTAAAACTGCTGGCAGATTAAAACACAGCTATAGCAGCTGGTATAGCTTGCTGTGATTCTCAAGACCTATGCCTTTTAGAAATATCCCCTTATTGTCCTCTCCTAGAAATAGGAGAATTATTATGATAGAATGTGATATCCTCCATGATCCTTAAATTATTCCATTGGCATAAAGTATTCTGGAGGAAGGAACGATTTTGAATTGAGGGCTAACTGTGGGAGACTATTGTCAGCTTATAAAATCCAGGATGAGTATTTGCATGTCTCCTGCTGCAGGTACTTAAGGCTTGGAGTGCAAGTCCTTGGGGTCACCCTGGGGTCACCCATCAAAGGGCTCACCTTAGCCCAAGAGACAATGTCTAGAAGTACCAGGGAGGTTCCCTGGCAGACAAGATGGGAGGAGGAGGTAAGAGAGAGAGGTAAGGGACATTTACCACACCTGTGGCACCACGATGGGCTGCCACCAGGTGTTTGTGATGGGGAAGTTTGCCCCGCCACTTCCTGTGTGGTGCACCCTGCCCACCCTGGATTTCTGCCTCTGGACCAGGCAGTCGGTGTGGAAAGGTACCACCATACATGGGGCGGGGGATGGGGGTGGTGATAGTGGGGACAATTTTTTTTCTTTGTAGGAATGTGACAGCAATACTGTCTTCCTAAACAACAAAAAATGCCCCAGGCAGTTCAGTGGTGCTGCACAGTGCTGTGGAGCCAGGTGGAGCTTTTTTTTTGGGGGGGGGGCTTGCCTTCTGGGACAACGTTGTCCAGGGAGGAGCCGGGCCTGGATGGCCAGCCCCGACTAAAGCTCTGTTGCTGGCTGAGGCAAAAAAGGGAATGTGGATATATCTACATTCCCTTGCTGTGTGGCAACAGATGTCCTGAGTCGGGCCCTGCCCGGGACAGACCTGACCCACCACTGATGCCATGCGGAACCAGGAATTAGCCCCACCATCCGACAAATGGTAAGTGAGGGCTAATTTCCAGTGTGGTAACAGTCAGAGAGTTGCATTAGCATCTTTCAGAGCCAGGTTTGAATCCCTACTCTGCCATGGAACTTCACTAGCTCAGTTTCCACACAATAGCCAGCCCCCACATTGGCATTCTTGAAGAATCTAACAACTTTCCATCTAAAATTTTGGCTCCTCAGGAGTAGATCTCCTAGTCATACCTTGTGACTATGGAGGATCCAGCCTTTTTATACTGTTATGATGTTATAAGACCAGGATATATGCAAAAGAAAAAAAAGAAAAAAAGAGGTCCTATTACTGAAGAGGTACATGAGGCACATTTAGCATGCTTCATAATTATTGAATGGATCTCCAGCCACTTTATCTATTTGTTTGTTTGTTTGTTTATAAATAAGGCTCAGGGTAGTTTACATGAAACAACAAAATGGTACAGGTAACATAATTCTGGTAACAGTGAGGTGGTAACAATAAAATTAACATAATAACAATAATAATTAAAAGATGGTGAAACTGCAAAGAGCTTTAGCTCAATTCATACTGAGCCCTAGGGGTTGGGTGACCAATTGATGGCTTCCGGGAAAGGCCACATTTGGCCAAGGAGAACCTAAGATGGAAACCCACCCAGAGACCTCCCTCCAATGCAGGGATTTTCTCCAGGGGAGCTGATCTTTGTCTGCTGGAGGTGGGTTGCAATTTTGGCACAGCTCCAGGACCCACCTGGAAGTTGAGAACCCTGGTAAGCTGCCTCATTTAATCTCTGAACAAATAAACACCATTGTTTTGGGGTGCAATGAGGTTAATAGGGGGCCCGGAGGGGCTGAATTCTGCCTGCTTATGCCTCATTCTGAGATTCAGGTGTCTTCTCAGTGCAGCACTGAGGCTGCCAGTTGGTGTCCACAGTTTGCCCAGCAGAGAAGGAAACTTTTGAAATGCTAGGTTGTGAAGATGCAGCAAGCCTCCCACTGCCAGTGGGAGAAACCACAAGGGCCCACCAATCACATCAGGAGGTGACTGGCAGCGGGGGCAGAGCATTACTGGTGTGGCCACACCTCCTGTCATCAGCCTTCAATCTCGCATAGACACCAGACCAGGAGGAACAAATGGCACAGGGGCAAATGTCACTGAGAGAGTTCTGCCTTGAGGGATGGGATACACACCAGGGAGCCCTACAGGTGGTGCTTTGCATATCCACCTGTAGTACTCTTTTGCAAAGTAGCTGTACAGGGAAAGAACACGGCTCTTCCAGCCACACCACCTGTGCCCCATCATTTGGCAGAGGCAGCCGCAGTGCAACGCCCAGTTTTCCGTCCTGCACTGGGGTTGGGGTGGGAGGAATGGCATCCTTCTGCCCTCCACAGGACAACACAACAAGGAGACACACCTGGGCGCAATCACAGGAGGCATGGGCTCAGGACCCACTAAGGGCAATGGTCTACAATAATACAAAGCTGCCCTTTGGGTGGCTGGAAGGTCCAGAAGGGAGTCCCAGAGGGGATCTAATGGGATGACTCCTTCATGCTGATTGGATGTGGGGTTGCCAGGGTCCAGACTCCAGAGAGCAGCTTGTGTGCAAGAACTGGCTGCTTTGGAGGGTGGATTCTATGTATGTACTGCTTCTTCCCACTGCCAACCTCTATCACCCGTTGTATTCCTGGATACAACGGGCTTTGCCCCTAGTATATAATACAAGCAACAAGTTTATATTGTTCATACCAGGGGTAGTCAAATTGCGGCCCTCCAGATGTCCATGGACTACAATTCCTAGGAGCCCCTGCCAGCGTTCACTGGCAGGGGCTACTGGGAATTGTAGTCCATGGACATCTGGAGGGCCGCAGTTTGACTACCCCTGGTTTATACTGTTATATTGTTATATGGTTACAACTATTAGTTATTATTATTGTATGGTTATTCACATGTTATAGACTGTTTCATGTACTGTTCTTATGTTCTTATGTAAACCACCCTGAGCCTCCGGGGAGGGTGGTATATAAATATAATAAATAAATAAATAAGTCACACATTTAACAATTTCTAAAGAACTAAGTTTCCTTTGTAGCATACTAGGGAGCCAACTTTCCCCAGTGGTTTCAGTATAAAGGGGAAGCATAATGGGGTATAAACGGGGTTGTTCACTAATGAACAAGCCCAAAATAATGCAGGAGAAAATATTAAATATTGTTGAACTTGACTGAGAAAGACGGAAAAGAGTTCCAAAGCTGTTTTTATTCATACACTCATCAACTCTCTCCCTCCCTCTCTTTCTTTCTCTCTCCCATTCTCTTTTTGTGTGTTCAACAACTGCATCCTTCTTACCAACGCCTATGGACAAATTCCATGACTCACCATAATATCATCTTCTTTTTCTTTTGTTATTGTCCTACAATTGAAACAGTGCTCTGTTTTTCATTTATTTTTTTTAAATCAGTGTTTGCATCTTCTTTGCATGCTATAGTTATGTTTGTATGCCTCTCATTATAACAAACGTGAACCAATCAAGGCCTGTAAACAGTTTGGAGCAGTAAGTATATAATTTCATTACTTCAGGATGTGTGAAAATGTAAAATTCCAGCCCAGTGGCAATTCACTGATTTGTTTTGTTTTAAAAGGCATGGTAGATATCAGTTTGTAAGACAATGGAGATAGAATTCAGACTGAGTTGGATTAAAACAAGAATAAGAGAAATTGGCATTGCCTTCACTCATCAGCTTGGTACTGCATTTGAATCATTTCACTATTGTTTCATCTGCCATGGTTAGAAAACAAATGGCAAATGCAGACATATTAGTGACCATTCATATATCCCACTTAGCCCGAGATGGGGAAATATGTCTTTAATCCAAGCACTCAATTTTAAAGGGTTTCTGGATCAGATACTCTGGGCCATTCCGCACTCGTTCAAAATTGCACAATGGTTGCAAATTGAAATCGCTACTGATTTGCTGTTATGCACAACGTCGTTGACAATGTGCAACACTCCTGAAACCGATCCGCAGGACTTCGTTGTAGTGCTTTCAGGGAAATCCCAAAAAGTGGATTCACCCTCCAGAAAGTGCTACACTCTTGCAACCAATCTGCAACACTAGCGGGAAAGTTCTGTGCATTACCATTGTTGCGGTTTCTGCCAAGTCCCTCCCCCTGGCTCTCTCCTCTGATCTTCCAGCGAAGCGATCGCCATTTTTTTTTCTTGGAGTGAGCAGAGATCAATGCACCGGCGAGCCTTTGTTTACCCAGCGAAGCTTCCCTGGCTGCAGTCCCTCCCAAGAGCTGTTTTAAGTCACCAAGCACCAAGCAACACACAGCCCCGTTTGCTGGTTTATTTTCCCTTTATTTTTCACTCTATTTTCGGCCGAAAATCGCACCTGTGCAGGGGGACGTATTTTTTTTCCACTCGGAGGGAGTGTGGCAATGATGAAACAGCAACTCAAACACCACCTGCTAGCTAGATGGGTCTCTCCCTTGCTACGAATCAATGCAGATTTGTTGCAGTGTGTGTGTGTTTTTTTTAAACCTTCCTTAAAGGGAAAGGGGCTTTTTGGGAGCATGATAATGGCCGCCCATTGGCTGCTTGACAATCAGGGGTGGGACAAAGATCAGCAATATCCCATCCTGGACAGGAAACCTGTGGGAAATGATAGAAACACAACTGGATTCTACTACAAATGCAGGTATGTATAACGATGAATTCCACTATTTAAAATGGTGTTTTTTCCTTCCGCAACCAATTTGCTACATAGATCCTGGTGCGGAATGGCCCTCTGTGTTACCCAGAGTATAATGTTGCTTGAGGTATGATGCTTTCATCTATGCACCAAAATGTAAATATTGGAAAGGCTACATGGTTACCTTAATGTTTATTATTTTTGTCTGTCCTAAACCTACTGCTCATCAGCTTTATTGGATGCTCTTGAGTTCTAGTATTTTGGGACCTTCTCCATACCTCAGTATTGCTGCTGTTCTCCCCTTCTGCAAAATGGAATTTATTTGGGGACTTGAAAACCAGGAGCTATAGGGGAAGAGAAGTGCATGTGTGTGTGTGCGGGGGGAGGGAGAATGAAGAAACAATACAAGTGCATGGCATCAAAACCTACCCCCCCCCCAATAAACAAGAAAAACAAGAAAGGGAAGGAGCTTCATGGATGAGTAGTTGCACAGAGAAGGCTACATGAAACACCACCTGCTTTGTCCCCATGTTATAATGTAGCTATTTTATCATGAGAAAAAAATCGAGTTGTAACAAAATCAACTTTAGGCTTACAAAAATGATTGGATTGCTGGGAGCAGTGGTTCTCAACCTGGGGGTCAGGACCCCTTTGGGGATCAAACGGCCCTTTCACAGGGGTCACATCAGGGTGAGCAGCATGGCTGGGGGGGGTGCTGCCACTGTTGCCACTCCTCCTGCAGGCACCTACGCTCGGCTGCCGGCTATTCCAGTGCCTCCAGTGCAGCGCAGCACAGTCTCCCACCAGGTACTCCAGGTGTCAGTGCAGCGGCCTCAGGCTCCAGGCGGCAGCAGTGCAGCTCCTGCAGTTGTGCGCTCAGTCTCTCCAGCAGCCCACTCACCGTGCAGCATATCCCGCTCCAGCGCCATCTCCCCACAGGCCTGGCTCAGCTCAGCCACTGCCAACCACAGCTCAGCCACCTCCTCCACCATGAGCTAAACACGACAAGAAGTTCTGCTCTTGGGACTGCCTATGTTGCCTTTCCCAAATCATGGGTTTTCTTGGCTTCTCTCCCACTCTTCTCTCCAAGGGGGATGCAAGGTGGCCCATATCCCTTTAGTGATGTCTCCAAATCAATTTTGTCTGAGGGAGGCTGCCTGCACATGAAAGCTGAATAAATCTTTGTTGGTCTTAAATTGCTCCATAGAGGCAGAACAAAACAAATTCCCACCCACCAATTGGTGCACAAAGCCTCTCAACTCCCCCCCCCCCCAAAAAAAATCACGGGAAAAATGATCAAGTATCATAATTCAAGTATAATTCCAAAACGGGGTGGAATTAAACTATGCACTATGCATCGATGATTATATGCACAGGCACAGCAATGGAGAAGTTTAACTTAAAAAAAAAAAGATCACTTGCCCTTTAAAGCTGGGAGAAAGGTGATTGGCTGGCTGCCATGATTGACAGGTGGGGGGAGACTCTTGGGCATAGCAAGCCCCTCTCCTATGCCATTTTAATCAGCTGTGTGGAGTGTCAGGAAACATCAGAAAGTGTGAGAAAGATCCGAGGAGGAGGTGAGAAATGGCAGGGGCACAATTTTTTAATAGTGTTAAACAGTTGTGGTTGCTTAATGCTATGTTTTTAGAGGTGCAGAATGGCCCTCAATGTCTGCTACCCACTCTTCTGTAAGAAGGATGAGCTGCGAAATCTTTTGTGCTTCAGTTACATTGGGAAATGTGATTCTGTTGAATGGACTCACACAACTATGTCCCACTTAGCTTGTTGACATTTTATCATCACTTCACAGTGGAAATGCACCTCAAATAAATTCAGATAATTAGAATAGCTTCCAAAAGTGCTTATCTGTTTCATTATCTGTCCAATATATATTGAATTTGGTCAGAAGACTCTGGTTCACAAGAATATCTGTCAGGAGCTGACTAAAAATATTGACATTATGGATGGAAACAACAAACTGTATGACTTCCCCCATATTTATTTTCACAGAACCAAGATCAAGTCATTCCTGTGAGAGAAAGTGGAAGTTATAATTGCAATTTTACACACATGAAAGTGAGGGTGCAAAGGGATTAGGCAAAAGGTGAGCAGGGACATGAACACATATCTTGGTTCTTTCTCCACCAAATCCCTTGATAACTGTTTCATTTTTAATTTACTATTTATTAAAAACATTTGTGAGCTACCTTTCTATCCAGCTTAAGGTCCTCAAGGTTCCACCTTCTCATCCTCATCCTCCTAAGAGCTCCAGTTAGTCCCTGGACCCTCCATTTTATTGTCACAACAACCTCATGAGGTTTGTTAGGCAGAGGCACAATGACCTTTATGGCACAGTAAATATTTGAACCCAGGTCTCACAGTACACTAATGTGCCACTGCAGCATGATAGCATATACATCATACAAATTTGGCCACTCACTCCTCCATGCTCAGTGCTCAATGGTGGCAAGAATGTGCCCTTCATCACAACCTTCTCATAAGCATGATACAACTTTTTTGTCTCTTCATCTGAAAAACTGGTGGATGTTAAAGGACTCCTTTAAAGTCCAGTTGACTATTTTCCATGTGTATCAATAATGTATGTTGTTCTTATACAATACTGTGTTACTTCTGATATTTTTGTGGCTAACCACTCTTAGTTATAGCCAAGTATTCTTACTCTTTGCATCCTGGGAAGGGCTGTGCAGGAGGCAGCTCAAAGCAAAGTTGTTTGCAGTTAGATGAAGAGCGTCACCGGCAGAAAAAGATTAATGATGTGAGTTCCACGTAAAATCCATATTACGCATTTCTCCTTGGTCTGCTGACAGCCTAAACAAGTCCTCAACAGCACAGACAAATGACTCTATTCCATCTTAGGCACTATGGCAAGTCTCATGTGCAGGAACCATGGAGTGATGGCATGTGCTTATGAGGACGGGAAATGTTTTCCATTAGCTTCATCTCCCTCTCATGTGAACAACCAGGAATTGTTCCAGTTGGTTCTACAGCAATTACCTTTAGAGAAGAGAGAGGTAATGGAGGCAGGATAGATTTTCATAAACACTACAACAGTGACCTCAAAACCTCTCCCTCCCCGCTTTCAATTAAAACACGCTTAGTTCTGTGGGTTTAAAAAAAAACACAAAGTTAGCATGATTTTTCAAGTGTTTCTCATTTATGTAATGACTGTTTGATGTTTGTTTCTTTGTAAATAAAGCAGTAAGGGGGGGGGTCTTTGATTAGGTAAGATCCAAACACAGCAATCATGAAAGCACCGACAGAATGACAGATCAGGTTTACATCACATACTGGCAGTGAGCAAATTGAACAGGGGAGCAAAGAAGGAAAATTCCCCCCTGGGGCTTTTGTCAGCTCTTTTCTTAGATCATTAGAATAAGGCCAACAGGTGGTAGTAACCAAGACACAGACCAAGTATGCAGGCCAAATGACTCTGTACTCCTTGCAGGTCAATATAGTTAGTGATTCCCTAGAGATGGTCTTGACTCCTGATATAGAAAATCCATTTGCCTCACCCACAAAGGTCTCTAGACCTCCTTTTACCACTATAATACGATACACTTCAATTTAGAATTAACTGACTACTGTGACATCAAACTTGGGCAGAGGGCTTTACAGTCCAAGGCGATGAAGGGTATCTGGGTCCATCAGTAATCCATGGACTTTTAAATAACTTACTGAAACCAATTGGTTGTGCAATTTGGATCCCTTGGATTGAACTCTGTGACCATGGGGGGTGAGGGGCTGCTATCAAGTTTTACAATACGATAACATTTATTGCATATAGCCAAAGGCCATTACAAAACATAATTAAAAACAATATGGTACAAATATGAATAAAACAATACTTCTCCAATATTGCGTACATAAAATTGTAAACGAGGGCTACTGAGTTACAATAAGAAAAATATGGTGTATCAAGGTGGGGACTCCTATTAAAAAAGCTTTGGCTCAGATCTTCCTGGTGGCCAGAGCAAAAAGTACCACCCTATATGAAATATAGGGGTCTACGTCTAATAACAGATAGGTGACTTTGTCAAAATCAGAAGTGGGGTATGAGTTCGGTAGTAACTTGGCAACGAATTTGCCTCTGGGTTCGGAGTACAGGGGACAAGCCAAAACATAGTGGGGCAGGTCCTCTGCAGATGCATTTCCACATATCCACAGGCGTTGGGCTGTGGGTATTTCGAGATATCGCCCAGAGAGCATGGCTGATGGCATCACTTCAAACCACAAAGATGTTAGGGCCATTCTAAGATTGTGTGTTGTTATGTTTACTAAATATGATGCTCTAGAGCAGGGTTAGTCAACCCCTGATCTAGAGTCGTCTTTTTAAATTGTTTTCTACCATGGGCTGATTGTGATAGCAGAACTGAAGAGTGATCAATGAGTGAATCAGCTTTGAATCAAGTCGTTTGGGATAGCCCTGCTACAGGAACCCTCCCCAATCTTTGGCATTCCTACTCGTGGCTGCCTTTGGTTCCCACACTACAGATCTTCTGAAGATAATTAAGAACATTTATTTAATTTCACAGGGCCCTTTAAAAGTAATCTCTGTCCTGTTTTAAAATTGTGGATTTATTTACCTTTACATTTTCCACATTTCACTTTAGTAGAATCACACAAGGCTTCCCCAACCTTCTGTGACATCAGAGTTGATACATTAATAGGGATGGTGGAATGCTGTCCCTGAAACAGCATTCAGACTTAGTTAATAGTTAGGACACAGGACACTTTGTTCAAAAATTTGTTAGACAAGATCTTTTTTTTTTCCAGAATAAGATCTGCTCCAACTAAATTTCCTAAAAAAAACAAATGAGGGCTCCTGTTTTCCCCCTATAAGCATCTAAACAGATTTTTTTAAAAATCCCCTATGAAGATTACCTCTATGGTATGTATTTTCATAAAATTATTTGGAAGGCATCTGTTTGCTTTCTGAGTCCTTTGAACACTTTTCTGACATAGTTTGAGAAACAGTCTTACTTTTGAGGGGCCAAATAGCAGGACAACAGGCATATGTGTTTGTGTAACAGTCATCAAATAGTTCTCAAGCTACTTCCCATGGAAGGAAGTTGTTTTCTGAAATTTACTTCACAAGGCATTACAGAAATCCCTTCCTTGTTACTGGGGAAAGAGCTGTGGTCATTTGATACGATTTATGCAGACATGTCCCTGGGGACAGTAAGGCAGAACCAGCGGCAGCCATTCCAAAAAGAAAGGCAACCAGCAGCAGTAACACACAGCTGAAGTTGCCAAGATGTTCAGGCAATTGTTGTCAGCTTTAATATGGACTTGCAAACAGTGAGAGTCAAAAGGCTGTCAGAGAGGGCAGCTGGGCACGTTGATATTTCTCACAGCTCCCCCCACCCTTACCTGGCTCTGAAGAAGGTGATTGCCAAATGCTGCTGAGATTGTTCTAGCTCAAGATGCCAATAAATAGCTGAAATCGACTTGATTCTGCTTCAGCACTGGGAAGCGTATTCCACCACATCACGCTGAGATTTCTCTGTAAGCTACATGGAGACACTCCATAAATCCGCCTGCTTCTCAGCACTCTTATCTGAATTGTAATGCAGTTCTTAAACAAATTGTAAGTCTAATTCGTATCTCTCTTTAATACTTAAAAAACAGGCACAATATAAAGCTTAATAAAATCTGAATACTCCAAAACCCCTCTTAGAACTGAAAATATGACTACTTCAAAAGTCTTTACAAGGGCAGGATTTTAATGGCTGAATAATATGCTGGAACGGAGCAGTAATTTCTTCTTGAATGTTGGGATGAATTATTTATGCTTTGACAACATTATGTGTCTCCAAAGCAGCTTTTAGTTAGTCGCCTATTCGAGGCTACAGCTGATCTTGCGGCCCGCTCTTGTAATTACATTAACCTCTTGACACAACATGACAAGCTTTTCCTGTGAACTGCGATCAATAGCCCATAACTGCTACCTATTTAAACCTGGGCGATGGTTACACTTCAAGATTCTAATTAGTTCTTTCCACCCCCATTCTACCCACCCCTTCATTTTAGTAGACCCTGGGAAAAGAAATAAATGGCATCACAAGGTTTATTTAAAAATAAATAAAGGCAGCAAATATCAAGCTTTGAGAAAGGGGAGGTGGAAGGGAGGGAGGTTTCTAGGCATCCGATCAAAATGTGCAGCCTTTATATTAGACCACATCTGCATTTAAATGGAATTGAAGGCCTTGGCCAGGAACATTTCAGGGAATCAATTACCAGAGTGCTGGCACAGGTGGGCAAGGCTGTGACTCGATACCATTGAAGTACTCGTGTATAATAGAATGAAATTTAGATTGTTTGGTTTTTTTCTCCACTGTTTTCATGTAAGTTTAGTCACAGCAGACTGTACTCCAGCAGAGAAGAGCCCAGTCAAAATGAGTGATCAACTAGAGGTGTCCCTCCCTCCCCCGAAATCAAAGAATTTTACTCATTGTGCAGAACATAAGGAAAGCTAGATTTGATTTAGATGCAGGTGGAGCGAACACTGGGTGGATGGTACATTAACAATTGACACCCCATTACTGGCAGAAAATAGTGCAGACTTGAAATGTGTATTGAAGAAGCTTAAAGGAGAAAGTACCAAAGCAGGATAACAGCTAGACATCAAAAAGACAAGAGTAATGACCACTCAGGAATTGCATAACTGTAAGGCTGAGAATAACAAAATGAAAACTGGTCAAGATTTTCTGTTGCATGGCTCAATCAACCAAAAAATGCAACCAAGAAATCTGAAAAAGACTGGGATTGGGAAGGGCAGCCATGATGGAGCTTAAAAGATTCTTAAAGTTGTTGCTAGAGACCAATATCAAGATACAGTAATATTCCCCCATTGCTATAGATTAGGATGTATACTAATGATGTTTTATGTAAACTGCTCTGAGCCTTATAGGAGGGTGATATAGAAATGCAAGAAAATAAAATAGATAAATAAATATACATGTGTGTGAAAGTTGGACAATGAAGAAAGCTGGCAGAAAGGAAGGTGATTTGAAATGTGATGTTGGAGGAGAATTGTAGAAGAAGAAGAAGCAGAAGCAGAAGCAGAAGCAGAAGAAGAAGAGCTGGTTCTTATATGCCACTTTTCACTACCCAAAGGAGACTCAAAGCGGCTTACAGTGGCCTTCCCTTTCCTCTCCCCACAACAGACACCCTGTGAGGTGGGTGAGGCAGAGAGAACCCTGATATCACTGCTTGGTCGGAACAGTTTTATCAACGCCATGGGGAACTCAAGGTTACCCAGCTGGCTGCATGTGGAGAAGTGCAGAATCAAACCCGGCATGCCAGATTAGAAGTCTGTACTCCTAACCACTACACCAAACTGGTACATTTACTAAGGACTGCCAAAAAAGCAAATAAGTGGGTTCTACATGAAATCAAGCTTGAACTCTCCCTAGTAGACTGAATGACTGCACTCATAATATACTTTGGCCATATTATGAGGATGCAAGACTCACTGGAGAAGACATTAATGCTAAGAAAAGTTGAAGACAGTAGGAAAAGAGGAAAACCTGACATGAGATAGATTTACTCAGTAATGGGAGCCACAGCCCTCAGTCTGCAAAACATAGGCAAGGCTGTTAATGATGGGATGTTTTGGAGTAGCCGAACCATCAATTCCTCCAAGTAGGATGTTTTGGAGGTCATTAATTCATAGGGTTGCCATAAATTGAAAGACACTTCAGGGCACTTGGCATGCATATATTCATTGGGGTTCCTCTTGATATATGAAATACATTTACCTCCCATTTGTATATCTCATCACAAATATCTACGCAAAACAAAAACAAAACAGCTGCTTATATGGTGCTATCAGACAGGACTTTATGTAGATGATGTTCATGGTGATCTACCACTGTGACCTTCAAGCAACAGGGATTTGTGTTTACGCATTTCAGTATGCTTGTTTGATCTGAATGCTGATGCACATTGTTTGTACATTTGTATCCACATCAAGGTATCCATCTAGGCCCTACTGAGCTAGCTTTTTCTGAGGAGGAGGAGGCACAATCCCATCCCAATCTTTCAGGAACTTAGGTGTGCCTGACATGCACTGTAGTTGGCCACATGTATTTACTTCTAACATTGTTTAAAGAGCCAAAGTTCTATTGAAAACCCAAAATGTTTCCCTTACTATTTAAAGAAATGAGTTTGTCCCCCCCCCCATTGTATTGGATTACATTATGTTCGTTACATGGGCTAAACGTTAATGAGAAATAAGAAATTAAATTGGAAGCCTTATCAGCGATCTGGAGTAATTATCTCTCCAACAGTCTCTGAAACAGTTCTCGCAATGTCGAGGACGATTTCACAACTAGCTGCTCGTTCAATATGCACAAACAGCCCTCTGCAAAGCCATCACTGAAAAGTTTACGTTCCTTAGTCCATTAGGTCTGTTTGATGAGCTTTCATGCACCACTCAACAGAATGGTACTGGGATGCTAAAGATATGCAAGTGAACAGGTTTTTGTGGTCTATGTTACTTAGGTAAGTAGGTACGCATAAGAATGTAAAATAAGGTCTAACTAGCATGGTACCTAATTACACAGAGTAAGATTTCCTGTTATATTATTAGTTACAAGTATCTGAGGAAAGTAATCATACTTTCCCACTAAGTATGTTGCATATTTGCTGTGGGTTGTTTCAGGAAAAACTGAGTGAAGTGGGGGAAAATGAAATAATATCAAGTGGATAAACTTACTCTTTTTTTTCATTCATTCATTTTATAGTTCGTGATTAAAGTGTTGTATGAGCATTACTGAATGGGCTCATCACAGCCGTGATAAAGCTATTCTGATCAAGCAGTAATATCAGGGCTTTCTTAGCCTCACCTATCTCACGGGGTGTCTGTTGTGGGGAGAGGAAAGGGAAGGTGAATGTAAGCAATTTTGAGACTGGTCACTAATTTTGAGAACCAACCCTTCTTCTTCTTCTTCTTCTTCTTCTTCTTCTTCTTCTTCTTCTTCTTCTTCTTCCAAAAAGAAATTTGAGAAACGTGTTGTACAGACAACATTCATGTCCATAAACTAAATCCAAAACAAAAAAGAAAAATATCCTGAACCATACCAAAATAAAGAACCTAAAAAGGGTAATGTACTAAAGCCTCTAAACTACAGCTATAGCTATGCTGTAACCACTGGGTTTTTTACTTCAATAAACGTTAATACTAAATTTAAAAATTGTGTACTATGCTATAGAGGCTTTTGTTCTTTCCCCTTATTTTGACCATTTTAGGTTCATAAACTAAACCATTCATTCACATGATTGGGGAAGAAGAAGAAGACCTATTTCTTGTACCCCACTTTTTTACCCAGCAGAGTCTAAAAAGAAATTTCAACCATAAAATCATTAGAAAACATCATTTTATAACAGTAGATCAAGTAAAATGAGGGTCTCAAAAGGAAAGGAAAGATAAGAAAATGCCGTATGTTCATTTTTCTCTTACACATTTTACTGAGTTTTGATTTAAAAAAAATTAAATAATTTATATGCAGTCTATGTGTTCAGGCTGTTAAATGTTGACATTTCTTTCTGTTTAAAACAGGGTAATTAGGGGCTTTTCGCACACCTTCAAAATCGCACAATGGTTGCCAATTGAAAACGCTACTGATTTGCCATTATGCACAACGTCGTTGACAATCTGCCACACACCTGAAACCGATCCGCAAAAAGCGCTTCCTTGTAGCGCTTTCAGGGAAATCCCCAAAAGTGGATTCACCCTCCGGAAAGCGCTACACTCCTGCAACCAATCTGCAACACTAGCGGGAAAGTTCTGTGCGTTACCATTGTTGTGGTTTCTACAAAGTCCCTCCCCCTGGCTCTCTCCTCTGATCTTCCAGCGAAGCGATCGCCATTTTTTTTTCTCCGAGCGAGCGGAGTTCAACCCACCAGCAAGCCTGTTTAGAGGCTTCCCCGGCTTCAGTCCCTCCCCAGAGCTGTTTAGTCACTAAGCACAAACAACAGAGAAGCCCGTTTGCTGATGTATTTTCCCTTTATTTTTTGCACTGTTTTCGGCCGAAAATCAGGCCCGTGAGGGGGGGGATTTTTTTTTTCACTTGGGGGGAGCGTGGCAACAATGAAACAACAGCTCAAACACACCTGCCAGCTGATGAGTCTCTCCGTTGCAACGAATCAACACATATTCGTTGCAATGTGTGTGTGTGTTTTTTTTTTTTTTAAAAAAACCTTTCTTAAAGGGAAAGGGGCTGTTTGGGAGCATGCTAACGGCTGCCCATTGGCTGCTTGACGGCCAGGGGCGGGACGAGCTCGGCAATAGCGCTTCCTTTCTAGCAATTTTTGCTGAGACCGGAAGCTTGTGGGAAACAATAGAAACGCAACTGGATTCCACTACAAAGTCAGGTATGCATAATGACGAATTGCACTATTTTAAATGGCGATTTTTCGTTCAGCAAACAATTTGCTACAAGGATCCCGGTGCGGAAAGCCCCTTAGTATCCCCAGCCCAGCACACTTTTCTTAAAAGGAGAGGGGATGTGGGTTCCAAATACACTCACGAAGTGATCCTTGGGGTTATATAGCAACGTTATTCAGTGGGGCTTACTTATGCCTGCCTCTGGAGAATATGCTTTGCTCCCACATGTAATGACTGACTCAGCTTCTGGACCCCTTTTCAGCTGAACCCCTTCTCAATTCCTTCTCCGAAATTCTTTCTTGAAGTCTAGCACTTCCTTTCTGCACTCCGCACCATGTACACTGACATGAAATGCTGATTGAACTAGGATTAGTGATCTGCATAATCATTCATGCTCCCCTCCCTTTTAGCGCAAGTAGCAAGTTGTGGGCAGTCTCTGATGGCTGATTCCAGTTGGGCAAAGCCTTCACAGCAACTATGGATGCTTTGAACTTTGAAGCAAACAGGTCCGGCAGGTATGCATATTGTGTTTGACAGCTGCACTCACTCGTAAGCCGAACCTCTGATAGCCTCGCCTCACTGGCATCCACTCTGGCCAGCTGCCAAACCTCCCTAAGCCTGCACAGTAGTTGGGGTGGTCCCATTTCCTTCTGCTTCTCAAGTCACTTTTGCTCCTATGCAGTAGGTGAAATCAATTCTCCACTAGGATCATGGTCAGGTAATTTAATGTCCTGGGGGTGTTTTAAAATTCCTATAAGACTGTGTGAAAATGCTCATGCATGAAATAACCTTCTTGGTAACATGGATAAGCCTTTCAAAACACACATAAGGAAAATAGTCACAAATTGGCTCAACTTGCTTACTTGTTTATTAAAGCATTTGTCCACCAAGCACTTAGTAGCACCAACTGGTCTCAGATGCATGCGTCTTAATATTAAACGTGCATTAAGCTTGTCTCCTTTCCGTGTATCTTTTGGGTGTGTCTGTGTGTCAATCAGGTGAAGAAGTGCATCAGAACAATGCTGCCACCTCCTCCATCGCCTCCCTTGTACTTGACATTTACACAGCAGTGCTCCAGACTGCCCCCATTGGCTGCTGCTTCTGTGCCCCTGTTGTTTGAAAACAGCCTCTCTTCTTTCTGTGAAAAGCAGCGAAGGATCAAGCCCTTTTGAAACACACAGACTGTGGCCGGGCAGAGGCATGCAGTGCGTAGCATGTCAGGAGGTATCAAGAGCTCTTCATTCTCTGCACTTGCTTTCTTTAGAACACCATGGCCCTGAGTCAATATTCCTTGGATGGCCTTGTGACTGTTTGAAGAATGGACACAATTTTCCATTCCTGTGTTCAACTTCCTTTGGGACAAATCTCTCTTTAAAAAAAAAACCAATAACTTCCTGAAAAAATGATAATTGGCAATGTCTATTTTTAAAAACGAAATCAATACAGGGTTTTAAAGGGCCGGAAGGGAATAGGAAAAGAGGCAAGGAGTTAATGGTAATAATAAATGTGCATTTTGAAGATGTAGGAGGGATTCAGAAACCAGCTTGTCAGTGCTGGAGTGCAACGTTCCTTCCTCCTGTGAGTGCAGTGAAGTGGGACAGATCCCTTTTGACAACCCTGTAGGGTGGTGGCCATTAGCAACACTTCATTAACAAAAGCAGTTACTTCAGCTAAAAGGCCAGCAAAATGTTATTCCATTTTAAAATGTTTATGAGTAACTTTCTGGGGGTTGGGTAGGGTTTCAGAAATGAAGCCTTAATATCATGTTTGTTATTGACAGAGTACTAAATCCAGGCCTTTCTTATCTCTCTTAAAAGGGGACTTGGGCATGTGCCTGAGAAAGGGCAATATCTTTCATAGACCTCCAAAGATTCCTAGACTTGAATTTACTGATGCACCAGAAGTCAGTGAGTCTTGAATTGAGAGAAAGTGACCAAGTGACGAGACAGCTGAGGCCTGGAAGTATCTTGGAGAGAACACAGATGACACAGACAGAAACAATTAAGCTGGGTGAAACGGTTGAAACCATCAATGAATGAATGCTTGCAATTGTCCTGTGGAGGATGGCAATTTTCTGTATCTACAGGACATCACACTGGTTCAGTGGTGCTGTGCTTCCCATCCCCCATCCATGCAACCCACTCAACAGGGGGAAAAATAGCTTTCCCCAAATGCTTTCCTTAGTTCTCCCAAGTGGTGGTAGAGAACTGCAAAGGTTGTCTCTCCAGTATTCTGGCCTTGCCCATTTTGTTTCCATGGTGACCAAAGCCAAACACATTCATGGAGTGTTCTAAACTGGATCACTGACACTTGGAGCTCTATTTCAGTCCAGTAGGGCCTCAGCATGTGCTAGCATGATGAATGTGGCCAACTGACGAATGTCATCTACTGTACAGGCACAGAAGCAGCACATTTGAAATATAGCTGATAAATGATGCATGACCTGGGACCCATGTAAGCCCAGCAGCATCATAATGAACATGTGCCAACCATGACTGCTACCTGGTTGACCAACATGCTGAATTACACATTATCAATGTGAGATAAACAGTTTGGGAGAAAATTAGGTTGTGACCAAGCTAAGTTCAACTTTCAAATTCTTTGTTTGCAAATATCAAACCAGCTTCTATACATGCCACAGTGATGGACATATCAGTCCTGCAAATATAGTTGTCGGGGAGAAATCATATCAGTTAAAAAGGTATGAAGACATATAAGATTGGTGCAGGTATGCCCTAGACTTGTATTCAATGTAAGGAAGAAAGACAGATAGAAAGAAAGAAAGATAGAAATAAAAAAAGAGAAAGGGTTCAGGCCTGACCTGAAATATACTTTAAATCTCTGATCTGAAAACTAACCCCTGATGTGTTTGTGCTGGTCTAGATGACTAATAGTTACACGGAAGAACTCTATAAAGCTTCTCTATTCTGAGAGTTATTTCACATGGGTCAAAACTCAGCTTTTGCATTCAAACAGGACTGTATGTAAGTAAAATAAAGCTTTATAAGACATTGCTTTAACCAAAAATTGAAGCACACTTCTAACTATAACTATTTTCTGTAATCAAATTAAGCAGGTTGCATGTAGACAGATCTGCTCAAATTACCGTATCATTAGTTTACTTATTTCTTTATGTTTCGATTTGTAGGTAGCCCCTCTCCTCACAGGGTGGTTAATTTCACACAGAAGGAAAATTCAGGGTGTGGGGGGGGGAATAAAGGTAATCTTTTCCTGGATGACGGAGAAATGTCAAGAGGGAGTGAATGTGTTTAACTCCTCCCCATTACTTTTTAAGAAGAGATACATGGATTCCTTTCAAGAATATCAAAATTATCTCCTTTTTTTATCCTCATTTTAACATCATAAACATATTGTGGTTTGTTGCCTCCATGGCTGGAAACTCACTTTCCATTGACACCCTAAGCAAGTTACACATAGAGTGGTGTACCCAATTAGGATGGCATTGCTAAAAATCTGTAGTATTTGGTTGCGCAAAACATACAACCATACTGGGGTGGCAGGGAATGATTTAGGTACTGTGTGCAGTGAATGCCCTATTTTATATTGCTACCCCAGTTTCTTAAAAACACATCATACCACATTATTTCGCAAAACAATATATATTATGTGGAATGTGCTCTCAGGTTCTGATCTGAGCCTTGCCTCAATGGTATATGCTTGGTTACATTTTTTTAAATTCTGGATTAATCTATCCTGCTATCTGGTCCCAGAAATCTGTACATGAACTGTACATGAACTCACTGAAATAAGTTCTTCTGTTGGTTACTTAAGAAATATTGAATTTCACATTGATAATTCATCTACCAATAGTGCAACATCATCAGTATTCAGTATGAAATCAGAACCACATAGTTCTCCATTGTAGAATACCACTCAGTATTTATTTAACAGGAGCTAACTTGTTCTCTTTTTGATGGCAAATGTTTTAAATGGACTTTAGTAACCTAGATCAGTGGTCCCCAACCTTTTTATCACCAGGGACCACTCAATGCCGGGGACCACTCAACGCCTTTTACTGAGGCCCAGTGGGGGGGGGGGTTGCTCCTCTATTCTCAACTACTGCCCTAACACTCTCTGATCGTTATGGTAATGTTTAAACATCCCGGGGGGGGGGAGAGAAGGCGTCCTTCGGGGCCCACCTCCAATTAGTCGAAGGACCACATATGGTCCGCGGCCCACAGGTTGGGGATCGCTAACCTAGATGACAACCTGTGTGAGTGAAGCAGAATCTGGAGTTTACTAGCATCTTGAATGTTGTATTTATATCTGATAGGCAAACTTGATTTCATTCCATAATTATAATTTAAAAGAGCAACAGTTTGTCAGTGTTAAAGTGACAGAAATGTGATTTCGAGACTCCTCTACCCCATCTCCTACAGGCACTGCAGTTATCGAACCAACTTCTTTACAAACATCTAGAATCTACAGAAACAAATAAAAGCATTCAAGATTAAACCCTTCATCATCTTAGTTTCCAATTAAGAATATAGTAAAATGTTCAGATTGATAGAATTTAGTTACACTTAGATTTGTTTCAGCTCCAAAATAAGGAAAAGCTTATTCATCAAAGTACTCAAATGTTTCTGAAATTATAGAAGAGAAAACATGGCTATTGTGAAGATGCATGTTAGTCACCATTAAGATTTTTAATTGCAACAATTATTTTCCTAATGCATATAATATATAAAATTTTGAGAGCTTAAAATGGGGAAGCCTGTAAAAGAAAAAAGACCTATTCTAAATTAATGAAATAGCAATTAGTAGTTTAATTCACTTGAGAGTTTTATTGGGATGCCATTTAAGACAATAAATAAACAGTTCCTTATTTCTCCCCCCTCCCCAGTCTCCTCAAATGTCTATAAATCATTTAGCAATGATCATCTAAAAGCTGCATTAAAACTGATATCCTGTGTCCCCTTTGAGATTATCCTGTGCTCGGGTTCTGTTTCAATATATACTTCCTATAATGGACAGATGTGTTCTCCAGCCATATCCAGTAACCTTTTAAAACCAAATAATGGTAACAGGAGCTCCTATATACAACGCTATGCAGGGTGCAGCTAATGTGGCATATATGAGCCTCTTTTAAAAAAGTTACATCCAACTCTGCAACACTGTAGTTCTTGTTTTACAGCCCTACTTACAGCATTCAATTTTTAGAAGATCAGAAACATACAAGATTACCAAATAACGTAACAACAGACTTGTGACTTTTAGACAGCTATAGATCAGTAGCTTTTTCAAGATCTGTTTTATAGTGCTTACTTTACAATGCCCCCTTAACAGGGAAGGAAAACAAATCTGTAACTTTTTGTTTTAAAGAGAATAGCAAAGTGAAAGTGAAAAACAATGCTCAGCATACCTATATAGTTTTGTACATGACTTTTATTCATTTAGAAGTTCAGAGCTACAGTCCAAGTGGATATTTTCTAGCATATTTCTTTTAAAAATCAATTTCACAAATGGCATAGCTGGTACCAAATGCTACAGCTCAGTTATTATTGGGAGTTTATGGAGTATGCATATTGCATGTATTCTGCAGTCACTCCACTGGCAACTGAACAGTTCAAGGTAGTGGTTTCTCATGTCCTTTGTGATCTTGAGCCCTCATATCTGTAGGACCACCTCTCCTATATGCTCCCCATGGCAGAGCAAAGCCTTTTGAAGGTGCCACCCTCCAAATTGGTAAAAACAACAGCAGCTCATGTCAGAGGTTTCTCGCCCCCCCCCCCGCCCTGTGGAATGGCCTGCCTGAGGGGCTCAAAGAGGCACCCACACTTTTGCCATTCTAAAGGCTGAGTAAAGAAGAAATCTTCAGGAAGGCACTTTAATGAAGGAAATAGGGCTGCAGTTTAAATGGAATGGGTCAACAAGATGCTTTTATAAAGGGAGTAGGATTGTGGTCAATTGCACAGTTTATTGTACTGTTATCTGAGTTCTGCTGCTTTTTCTTCTGCTTTCATAACCTGTTTTCTGCATTGTGGATGGTCTATTATGTCTTGGAATTTTTTGGTCTGCACAATCTTCCAGTTTTGTAATCCTAATCCTCTTTATATGTTAATGGGACATTTCATGTTCTCCATTTAATCTTTCAAAATATATCTTATAATTTGCATTTTGTCTCAGCAATAAAGTTGGGCTGTCTATGAAGTATGTAAACCAATAGCAAATAAAATTAAAATTCCCTGAGTTTTCAGAAGAAGTCTGTCTCATGGAAAGTGGCTATGTTCAGAATGTTTTTAAGTTGGGAGATCTAAAGTGACCCCCCTGACTCTAACATGCCCATTGTGGCCATATAATACCAGACAATATTTAATGTAATATACATTCATAAGCCTTGAAACTCAAACATTTAACTTCATTTTAATATCATAACTGTATTATGATTAACATTTTATGATTCCCCCAAATAGCTGTAGGACTAAAGCCCCCAAAAGTTCAGTAGAAAACATTACTTACACTGCTTACGTAGATTGACAACAGCTGCTAGATTTGGGGTTCTGTTTAATACCCATTACACTTGGACGGATCTGCTAAAATAAGCAGCCATTGGTGCGAAGCCTGGAGAGTACAATAAATGCATCCTAGCTGGAATTCCTGAAAGTTATTCCCTTTGCTAGAGGATTCACACTAACACATTAGCAGCTATGGTAACTACTTCTGTTTCAGACACCTGCTAGGAGTTAAGAGAACAGAAATCAAATTAAGCCACTGATGCAAAAGCGACAGTGATGTAAGAGACTGGCACGTCTAAAGGACTGCACTAGCTACATGTGTGCTAATGTTCAAATAACAACGGGATGGATAATAAAGCCAAGACTGGAAAAGGAATGGGTCTGTGCTATACATCCAGCCATTGTTTTATAAAATATTATCAGGAATCAGCCTGATATTGAAGCTTAAATCACAATGTTCTCTGAATTTAGTAGGGAAATACTAAGTCTGTTATCCAATTAAATGCACAAGTGAGACTCCAATTAAATGTACCGTGGGACTCTGGAGTTTTGCCACATGAGCAGCCAGTTTTCATTCCATGGGAACGTAGTCTGGATTTGGTATCCGGAGACAGGAAACAAGGATCTGGGGCGTCTGGGAGTTCTATGTGTTTGCTGTCATGGGCCACTCACTATCTGGTATGGTTTAGGCTAAATTGAGATGCCACAGCTCTAGAAAAAGATGATAAGATGATTTTCTGACATTTTGTGAGGGATTTTCTATTTTCTAGTATGGTTGCCAGTTGCATCACAGAATTTTTTTGGGGGTGGGGGCGGGGGAGTGCTGCAGGTTGTGAATGTGATTGATCGCATGTTCCGTCTTCCATGTACTCAGGGACATCAAGCCCAACTTTTCTTGTGAAGAAACAGGGGCATGAAGCCCCTGGGCCAATAACTTATAGTGAGATGGCGGAAAAACTCTGGCTGAGTCTGACTGAGCACAAGCAAGAATTCATCTCAGAGTCTGCTCTGTGGAGGTGATGATGGCCAAGAAAACCAGCTTACTCAGTCTAAGCCCTTTTGAACAAAGCATGCTATGGACAAGTTGCTAAACTCTTTGCAGATAAAACCACCCATGCCAGTCCATACATTAACTACAAGAATCTTGAATGTTCCTGAGGATTCTGTTCTTCATGTTTCTATGGAGACTGTAATAGTTACAACAGTGTCACGATATCTTTCCAGTAGTACAATCTGAAAAAGATGACAGCCCTAAAATCAAACACATGTTTCCTAGACCATGTCCCTCCTGGCTAATATGATCTGCCAGTGTTACTTTTCCTAAGTGAATGATGATAATTCTCAGTGTGTCAGTGAGTGAAGATCTGTACCTTCAAGGTTAAAGAAGGCAGTGTGTAGGTCTTTTCTGGGGGGGGGGGTGATTAATTTACCCCACCATTCTAGTAATCTTCAGAGGCCCTGCTTCAAGTGCTCCTGCTATCTGGCAACAGCAGAATAGGCCTTTTTGAACAGGCACACAAACTTTGGAACTCTCTTCCCAGGGAGATTTGTTGGTCTCCTATCATTTTCTTCTCCTAGACCTTTTCTGTATCGGGAATTTGTCCCATCTCACTGCTTGTCCGGTGACAGGGCAAATTCCTGATACAACATGACATGTTGGCCATCCCAGGCCTGGCCCAACTCAGGTCCTTGTTTGCCCTGTGGCAAGGGAATGAGGATAATTCCACAGAACATTCCATGTTCCCTTTTTTGCACTGGGTGTTGACAGGAACTATGGGGCCTGCCATAGGGAAGGGAAGAGTTGGGCCATCCTGGCCCAGTTCCTCCCCATCCATGGTCATGACTATGGCATTCTAGAAGGGACAAAAACGCCCCAGGCAGCTTCAGTGTGCTGTGCAGCATGGTGGAGCCACCTAGGTCATTTTAAAAAAGAATAGGATATTGCCACCACCAAGAGAAGGCTGTCTCAGGGATACTAGTAGTGCAAGGGCATGTAACAGGAGATTTTTGGTGGGGGAGATCACTTGGGAATAAAATTGGGGCCACTGTAGTTAGGCAGGTAGTTGTGAGTCCCTGCATGATACAAGGGGTTGGACTAGATAACCCTGGAGGTCCCTTCCAACTCTGTGATTCTATGATTCTATAGTATCTGACTTGACATTTGCTTCTTTATGGCAGCCAGGCTACAAGCCAAGTCATATTTGCTTGCGAGGGTAAACTAGAAAGGATGTGTGCAATGCCATAAGGGCTTCTTTAATATGACTTGAGCAAAAGGCACTGGAGCTGTAAGCTTACTAGCTCTAAGCCAAACAGAGCCAAAATGATCTTTGTTTCATTGTGGACGGCTTCGATGCTCCATTTTCTTCCTTAAAATGCTTTCCTAAATGACACAGGGCTACAACTGTATTGTGAACAAGTGTTCCTTGACAATTTGTGGTCCTCTGACCAAATAGACCAGAATTTAAACTGACAACTCACAAACTTAATTCTTCTCATAGCTTGTTTAAGGTGTATCTTAGATAGACATTCGTCTGACATAGGTATTCACATGTAAATTTGGTATGGATGATCATTATGATAATCAGACAGGTAGCAACTGCTAATAAAGCGTCCTGGCTGGGTACGAGGTAATTTGTGGCTGCTACTGATCAGCAAGCAAAGGCGTAGGCTGGCCACACCCTTGTTGGTAAGCACTGCAAGGTGATAGTGGAGATGGGACAGCTGGTCCAGCACTGTGCAATGAGGATGCAGACCAAGAGCTTGGATTCAGCTAAGGTCAGTAGACTCTGCTGATCACTTAGAAGCCATTAACTTGCCTGGCTGCCTCCTCCCAACAGTAAGATCAAGTCAGGTCAAATCCTCCTCCCCCCTTTTGCCCCCTCCCCCCTTTTGCCACAAGCTATAGCCAACATTGTGACTATGAATGGTTTTCAAGGCAAAAGATGCTCAGAGGTGGTATGCAATTGCCTAGCTCTGCGTAGCAACCCTGGACTTCCTTGGCAATGTCCCATTAAAATACTAAGCAGGAGTGACCCCGCTTAACTTCCAAGATCTGATGAGATGAGACTAGCTTTACTGGGACTTTATTCAGTGCTACTACATCTCACCAGCAGTTCATGGCCAGCAGATTTTGACCAACTTGATTTGATCCTGAGTAAAGTTCTATAGAAGGAGGTTTTAAAAACAACAGAACCATCAAGTAAAGTTTATCTTTAAAAAAATGCCACAGGTGTAGTTCAAAGGCAGTATATCACATTTACAGTGCAATGCCCTTGGTGCAATCATTAAGAACAGTGACCTCTAATTTGGAGAACTGGGTTTGATTCCCTACTCCTCCTCCACACGCAGCCAGCTGGGTGACCTTGAGCCAGTCAAAGTTCTCTCAGAGCTCTCTTGGCCTCATCTACCTCACAGGTTGTCTGTTCTGGGGAGAGGAAAGTATAAGTGATTGTAAACTGCTTTGGCACAAAAAACAAACAAACAAAAACCCAGCTCATTTCCTTTAGCTACCACTTTCTAGTCTAACCTGCACAAATGTTGCCCCTTTATATTGTATAAACTTATTTATATTGCATTTATTATTGTATAAACTTATTTAGTATATACCTGGCTGGGCTTAGTTCATGTTATTTTCTTTAAACAAAAAGATATGCTAACTGTACCAAATGCACAATCATCCTATCTAACCAAAGGAGGAAAAAGAGGCTCAGCTAATTGGGCAATGATCTGACATGAGTAATTCACCATGAGCCAGCAAGCTGTAGCTTTATTGTCCTTGTGTTCTGTCGCCTGGTGGCCGCTGCTTTGCTTTAAGAGATATTTATTGTAAAACTACAACTGCTGGGCTGTTTTCTGTGCCTCACGTCTTGGGCAGTACACACTACAGTAAAGGCCAGCAGCAGAGGAAATAACAGTGCAGTTAACCTCTTGAACACTGATAATAAATTAGCACTAATAAGATAGGTGCTGGGGTAGCAATGTCGTTGACATAATGAAGTGAACAATCTTACACAAGTGGAAGCTGCCTGGGATAGTGTGCCTCACAGTGAGGAACCTGGACAGGCATTAGATTTCCTTGGTAATGTATGAGTCAGGCTTCTCAGGAGTCAGGCTCCTATTTAAATGCCTATAAGTGTCACATCAGGCCAGATTTCCCAGGTTGTTCCTTAGGAATTGCCTACTGAAGATCTGAAATCAAATATGGAGGTTGTAAATCCATGATTGAGGTCACCATCAGGACCACGTTAAGTCCAGATTGTCAGCTGTTTTAATCTACAGCAGCAAAACAAAACAGTAGATTTGTGTCATGTTCTGATTGCTTGAACTGATGGGATATTGTGAGCTGAGATGAAAAGTGAGTGTTGCTGATAGAACTCAAATTCACTGTTATAAAAGGAGAAGCTATGCTGAACAGAATAAGGAGATGCAGGCAAAGACATCCATGTGAAGCAGTGAAGTTAAGGACAGAGATCTGAGAGCAAACATTAAACAAAAAGTTGTTTGCCCAAAGGAAGGGTAGCTGGAGGGTTGAAAGAGCCAACCTGAGAGTGACTAGAATGTCAAAGAAATCCAGATTCTATTCTGCCATGAGGCTGGTCACTTTCTCTCAGCCTAAACTATCTCCCAGCCTAGTTTTGAGTGGAGAACCATATACAGTGAGGAACAGTAAGTTAAAAAAGAAAGTTGTGCTAATAAGTTTCCATTATGAAAACTAACAAGGCTTTGAGAATAAGCTGTATACTTTTATCAGACACCAGGAAAAGGTGAGAGTGCTGAAGAAATAGTCCAAAGAACCAAAGGAAGCAAGACAAAGCAAGGAGAGGTAATAGACACTGAGGGCCAAACTGGAGTATGTTTTGCCATAAGTTTGTTTGGGATTCCCCTTCAGGGATGGACTTAATGATTCTAGGGTGAAGGGCCACTATGGGGCTTCAGAATCAGTGATCCCTTAATTCCCCACACATGAGAGGTTGATATGAGCCACCATTGCTGCCAGAAGCTTGCTGCCTAAGGCCCAGATGGGGAGGGTGGGAGGGGCAATCTGCTCTCCATTGGGGTGAAGAGTTGTGTCTGGAACTGTTGTTCCAGTTGTTCATTGGCTGTTTCCCTGAGCTGACTCTGATGTTCTCCCAGTCAGATGATAGCTCTTGGGAACTCTAGGTCTTGATTTGGATTGGGACCATGAAATCAGGATAAGAGAAGCTTCACCTTTCCTCTGTACCATGTTTACAATGCAAAATGACTCTGGTGCCATTTTTAACCCTACAGAGCTGAACATATAGTTTGCTTTCTCCTACATCACATCACTAGAACAAGAAAGAAAAACAATCTAGTGAATGAGAAGCACAGAGACTTTTCCTGGGCCTTGATTTAAAAAAAACTCTTTGGGAACAGGGGGTGAGAAACAAATGTCTTAATTTGAACACCACAGTCAATAGGAGTTCAAGGGTTTTATAGTCACAGGCACCCCAGAATGCACTATATGAAAACAAGGAATTAGAACACTGTGTAGGCAAGTAGACCCTCCTGTTAAATGGAATAATAATTTTGTTTTGGAGAAGACCATTGCTACCACTGCTTAAGGTGGTGTCTGATCCTATCAAAGAGTCTGTCTCCCTTGATCAAATGTTTAGTCCACAGATGGCCCAAAATAGTGACTTCAGGGGGATTTGAAGTGGCAGAGAAATTTGACAATTGTGGGAATCAGCAAGAATACTTCTCTAGAAGTTTGGACATGCAAAAGATATGCAACAATTGACATGCTTGGTCATTATTTGGTACTGCCATTTCTGGATTCTACCAACCTGATCACATGTTCTGCATGCTGTCTTCACATCGGAAAGTCCTATCCTGTGCAAAGCCAACATGTTAAGGGAAGTCTAGGACAGAACGGTTGTCCCTGAAGGACAGTTTTATAAAGCCAATGACTTTTTGTTGGAGCATCCAACCTACTTCACACCCATGCCTTGAATGCCCAGCAAACTTTATGAACAGGGCAGTCATTAGCATTAGAAATCTTGAGGAGCTGCTAGGCCATTCTTTCACCAGCGTGTTTAATGGATATGTGGAAAGAAAGCTCCCAATCTGGAATTGTATTGGATTGATGTTCCAGTGTATTGTTTTAACTATTACTTGTAAGCCACCTTGAGCGACATGGAATGGCAGGATATATGCATTTTAATAAGTAAATAGTTCTGAAGGTGTAGTTTTGCTCTTTGAGAGCCATCACGGCATAGTGCTTAAGAATAGGGGACGCTAATTTGGAGATCGGGGTTTGATTCCCCACTCTTCCACATGCAGCCAGCTGGGCCGTCTTGGGCTAGACACAGATCTCTTGGTGCTGTTCTTGTAGAGCAGTTCTATTAGAGCGCTCAGCCTCACCTACCTAATAGGGTATCTGTTGTGGGGAGAAGAAGGAAAAGGTGTTTGTAAGCTGCTTTGGGACTCTTTTGGGCAGTGATAAGCAGGGTATAACCCCCAGCACTTCTATATGTTGTGAGTAGCCATTAGTTCTTTTCTGGCTGTACATTAAAAAAAATCTACTGTGACAAGAACTGCAGTCATTAATTTGGTCTCCTGTGGCTGAAGAACGTCTCTCCATCTCATTGTGCTGACAAGATATCCTGACAACTCCAGACAGTAAACACACACTGTGTGAGTGAAAGGATTGCTGTCTTGTAAAACATTTCCCTAAACAGAGTGTTGCATAAAGACATAAACCAAAGCAGCTACGTCCTTCCACCCCCCCTCCCACCCCCAATCCGCTTAACTATCTTACAGCTTGGCTCAACTTCACTTTTCATGGTGCTTCCATTTAAGTGAGCATCAACAAACGAATACGGCAGTAATTAATATTTTCACATGTTAAGCTGCTCCTCGTTATTATTAATTAGATTATCATAACCTATAAATGCTGTGCAAGGATATGGTTTGTGAGTCATGACTAAGTCTCAGTGATTGTGCTAATTTATTATGCTTTTGGAGACTGAAATGCAAATTGGTAAGCTGCGGGGCTCATTATGACAGCAGTTTTTTGTCTCCTGCTTCCTCTTGGCCCTTTTGTGCTTCTGCTTCAGTACTGCTGGGGAGAGCCTAATAATGCAGAGGACGGGGAGGAGGGGGAGGAGGCACCATTGTCTCGTATCTGCTTAATGTTGCAGGCAAATTGGGACAATACAGGAGCACTGCCTCCTAGCAGGTTCCCCTCTGAAGTTCCCTCTTTTGTGGTTTGTCGAACTTTTCAGGTTTTTCCTCATCGCTTGGTTGCAAGAACATCTGGTTTGGCTTTTGAGAAATATTTGCAGCCATTGCACATCAGGTTTTAATTACTGCCCCTGAAACATTAATGGGCACCATACTGTACTAATAGATTTTATCTCCACCGCCTTATATCTATGAAGTGTAACTGACAAATGGGAGCCTTGTTTAGCAGGGACTTTAATAACAGCAGCTATTTACTGATGAACTATGTGCCGAGTGAGTTCAAATGATGGGCAACCCTCAAAGGACTGGGATTTGGTACTGAACTTGCAAACAGACCTAGCAATTGGGGACCATTTGAGCCTTGCACTTGGAGCACAGGCTGTTGAATGCCAAGTCTCTCTCTGTTGTCCAAAGCTGTTATGTGGAACTGAGATATTGATGATGATGATGTTATCCATTCAGTTGTGTCTGATCCTTGGCGATTCTATAGGAAAGTCTTCACCATGCATCCCTGTCTCTGACTGCTTCTTTTAATTGAGATATTACAGATGCTTTAGTGACTTTGAGTCATGGTTCATCCCAGTCCAAAAATCATATTGCAGACATAATATACTCATGTGATCAGGCACCGGCAGTAAGAGTAGGGGCATCATCTTCTCTTTCTTTAAAAGATCAACCCCTTTGTGCAGTATCTTATTATTCCTTGCTGGTCTCTTTATTACTGTTCTTTAGAAATATTAGCAGGAAGGTCCTGAGGATTTGATTGACTTTGCTCTCTGATCAAACAGAATGGGAGTTACCTTAGGTAAGTAGAATGGGGGTTCCTCCTCTCCCATTCATAATGATACAATTTACAGTAAAGACAATGAGAAAGTCTTTACTTAGCCAGAGCACAGTATGTGTATAGGATTTTAGTGAGGGATTAGAAGGTGGACAGAACTATTCATCACATTATGTAATCTAAGAGCTGAGAGCCAGCCTGGTGTATTTGTTAGGAGTGCGGACTTCTAATCTGGCGAGCTGGATTTGATTCCACACTCCCCCACATGTAGCCATAACAACTATGGCTCAAACTCTGGAGAGATGTGGATGGCAGATGCATATCCAAAAATAATGTCTTTAGATGTGGCTAGGGTATAGTGTTTTGGAGTGGCTCATTGTTGTGTGATCAGTTGATCCTGGCTAACTTTTTCCTCTGAGTTTGTGCATACAGAGTCAGAAAGATCAAGCAAAATGAAGGAAAAAAAGAGAGAGCTGTCTTTGGGTTTAGGTCATTGATGGTTTCTTTCCCTCCTCCCCCGAAGTTTATGAACTATTTCTTGAAAGTATATCTGAGTTAAGAATTATGTTTGAATATAGCGTTCTCTCTCATTTTGTCAGTTGAGCCATACTTTGTGTGCATGTTTGTGTGTGTGTGTGTGTGGGGGGGGATAATTTGTATTCACAGAAGCACCTTTTTACCCCTTTCTTTCTTTTGGAAGTTAATGCATTGCAGAGGCTTTGTGATAGATTGAATTCCAAAGGCGTTTGCAAAGCTTTGACCCTCATGCAAGGACTATTCCAGCACTCTGATCCTGACCCAAAAATCCTCCTCCAGTCCCTTTCTGTGCCAAGGAACTCAAATAACATCTCATTCATTAGATAAACTAGCTGGTCGGAAAATGGGCATGCAAAATACCCTAGATTACTCTGCTTGAGAGTACAGTAACCAGCCTCCCCGGAGAAGCACAAATAACTCAATCCTTGAACCTCAAAGAAAATCTGACTTTTGTGGGGGGCAGCCTGACAGCTTGCAAATGAATGTATCCCAGTGTGAACAACGAACTGTAGGTTAGACACAACAGTGTTTGTTATAGCATCAAATGCCAGACCCACAGTATTATATTTTTTAAAACTCAGAAGATTACTGGCTTCTACCACACTTACAAATGTCAAAATGTACCATTCACAGCCTATTTGATATAGGCAAATACAGACCAAACCACAGCTCTGTTGATTCCATGGAATATGAGGGAGATTATATCTTAAATTGAAGACCATTTTGCTGTTCTATGTAGCGGGGAGGGGCTCCACAGAAGCAGCAATTTATGCATTACCATTTGAAGGCATTTATCCAACATTTGTGTACTTACCTACATTCAATCATAGAATCATAGAATCATAGAGTTGGAAGGGGCCATACAGGCCATCTAGTCCAGCCCCCTGCTCAACGCAGGATCAGCCCAAAGTTCTTCTATGTTCTTCCCCCCAATATGGATGGCCCAAAGTAGTCTGTTCTTATCAGATATTGAAAGTTGGGTCGGTTCGCCCTGGTTGGTATTTGGATGGGAGACTTCCAAAGACATCCAGGATTGCTACACAAAGGGAGGAAATGGCAAACCACCTCTGAATTGCCTTGAAAATCCTATGGGCATCCATCACTCTGCTGGAACATGATGGTGTTTTACGCCACCACTACCACCTATGCTCTCTAATAATAAAACTAAAACCCTCTTTCCAAACACCAATAGGAGATAATGACCCCAAATCACACTGAAATTAAGCAAAATAATAAAAGAAAGAAACTATATTAGAGGACTAGAATGGGGAAAAAAACAATTAGGTCACAGCAAGGCTAGCTTTATTTTCATGTATACCCATGAAATGCTGTAGAACACAGATGTAGAATTCATGTTGAGGTCAGAGGCCTGGCACTGTTGCTGCATCTGGAGTTTTCAGGATATACAATGTGGGGAACAATAAACACAACAATAAGTATAGAGTTAAGGTCTACAAGGGGGTCAAAGTTCCAGTCCAAGGGTCAGAGAAAGGAAGGTCAAGGTTCCAGGGCTGGGATTCATAGTCTGGGCCCAGGACATATGGGCAAGCACAGATTACCAGTAACAAGATACAAGGCAGAAAGCCAGGACAGAGATGTGGCAAGCAAGATTGCCTCTGTGCTGAGCTTTTACCTGCCTCCTTTGCTGACTCATCCTTCAAGGCCCAGGTGGCACTCCTTACAGTTGTGTTCCCCTTTCTACAGGTGCAGGACTTTACCGTTTCCCTGTCAGCCTCTCTCAGCCTGGTCCCTTGAGGCCTCTGTTCCGGGAATGAACATTGATCATTGAGGAGCAATCAAGTGGGTGCTTCATCTTCTCCTCTCCCCCAACCTCCTGTTCCCTTTCTCACACCAGTTGCTTGTGGGCTGGATAGGAACCCTTGATGAACTGGGTCAAATCTGCACTTTGATTTTTATCCTCTCCCGTCCCAAATGAACCCCTCCCTTCTACACTGTATTCGGTTTCCATTTTGATTTGGGGTTCTTTAAATTTTCCTTCTGCAACATCCCCACAATAGAAGTCACTATATTTGAAGCCCTGGCTTTGAAAGCCCCCAGTATAAGTGTAGATCTCTGCACATTGCCGGATTAATACTGACCAACAGGCAAGAGTTGGTGGATGAGGTGAAGGAGGTGGGGACCCTAGGGGGAAGTGACCATGTCCTCATAGAATTCCTTTTGAGATGGGGAGCCAAGGAAGCTTGTAGCCAGATGCGGATGTTGGATTTTCGTAGGGCAAACTTTAATAAACTAAGAGACATGATGAGTGTCATACCATGGACAAGAATGCTGGAAGGGAAGGGAGCATGTGAAGGGTGGGCGCTACTCAAACAGGAGCTATTGCATGCTCAATCAATTACTATCCCAGAAAGACGAAAACACTGCAGGAGCTCTAAGAAGCCTATTTGGATGAACAGAGAACTTCAAGAGGAACTAAGAAAGAAAAGGAAAATGTTCAGGAAATGGAGGGAAGGACAGAGCTCTAAAGAAGAGTACCTACAGGTTACTAGGCAATGTAGATCAATCATAAGAAAGGCCAAAGCTGAGAGTGAGCTAAGATTGGCCAGGGAAGCCCATTGTAACAAGAAAAGATTTTTCAGTTATGTGAGGAGCAAACGTAAAGTAAAGGAGGCAATAGGCCCGCTGTTGGGTGCGGATGGACAAACTCTAACGGAAGATGCAGAGAAAGCAGAAAGGCTTAGTGCCTATTTTACATCTGTTTTTTCCCCACAGATCAAAGTGTTTAGTCACATCTAGAGATGGCCATAGCCAAAGGACAGTGTCTGGGTGGCAGGTTAACATGGTTAGAGAGGTTGTCGAGAGGCATTTAGCTGCACTGGATGAGTTCAAATCCCCTGGTGTGGATGAAATGCACCCGAGAGTACTCAAAGAACTTTCCAGAGAACTTGAACAGCCCTTGTCCATCATCTTCGGAACCTCTTTAAGGACTGGAGATGTCCCGGAGGACTGGAAGTGAGCAAATGTTATTCCGATCTTCAAAAAAGGGAGGAAGGATGACCCGGGAAACTACAGACCAGTGAGTCTGACCTCTGTTGTGGGGAAGATAATGGAGCAGATATTAAAGGGAGCAATCTGCAAACATCTGGAGGACAATTTGGTGATCCAAGGAAGTCAGCATGGATTTGTCTCCAACAGGTCCTGCCAGACCAACCTGGTTTCCTTTTTTGACCAAGTAACAGGTTTGCTTGATCGGGGAAATTCGGTTGATGTCATTTACTTGGATTTTAGTAAAGCTTTTGACAAGGTTCCCCATGATGTTCTGATGGATAAGTTGAAGGACTGCAATCTGGATTTTCAGATAGTCAGGTGGATAGGGATTGGTTAGAGAACCGCACTCAAAGAGTTGTTGTCAATGGTGTTTCATCAGACTGGAGAGAGGTGAGTAGCGGGGTACCTCAGGGCTCGGTGTTCGGCCCGGTACTTTTTAACATATTTATTAATGATCTAGATGAGGGGGTGGAGGGACTACTCATCAAGTTTGCAGATGACACCAAATTGGGAGGACTGGCAAATACTCCAGAAGATAGAGACAGAGTTCAACGAGATCTGAACACAATGGAAAGATGGGCAAATGAGAACAAGATGCAATTTAATAAAGATAAGTGTAAAGTTCTGCATCTGGGTCAGAAAAATGAAAAGCATGCCTACTGGATGGGGGATACGCTTCTAGGTAGCACTGTGTGTGAACGAGACCTTGGGGTACTTGTGGACTGTAAACTAAACATGAGCAGGCAGTGTGATTCAGCGGTAAAAAAGGCAAATGCCATTTTGGGCTGTATCAACAGGGGCATCACATCAAAATCACAAGATGTCATAGTCCCATTGTATACGGCACTGGTCAGACCACACCTGGAGTACTGTGTGCAGTTCTGGAGGCCTCACTTCAAGAAGGACGTTGATAAAATTGAAAGGGTACAGAGGAGAGCAACGAAGATGATCTGGGGCCAAGGGACCAAGCCCTATGAAGATAGCTTGAGGGACTTGGGAATGTTCAGCCTGGAGAAAAGGAGGTTGAGAGGGGACATGATAGCCCTCTTTGAGTATTTGAAAGGTTGTCACTTGGAGGAGGGCAGGATGCTGTTTCTGCTGGCTGCAGAGGAGAGGACACGCAGTAATGGGTTTAAACTTCAAGTACAACGATATAGGCTAGATATCAGGAAAAAGTTTTTCACAGTCAGAGTAGTTCAGCAGTGGAATAGGCTGCCTAAGGAGGTGGTGAGCTCCCCCTCACTGGAAGTCTTCAAGCAAAGGTTGGATACACACTTTTCTTGGATGCTTTAGGATGCTTAGGGCTAGTCCTGCGTTGAGCAGGGGGTTGGACTAGATGGCATGTATGGCCCCTTCCAACTCAATGATTCTATGATTCTATGATTAACTTCCTGCTCTGTGCTTCCAATGCTGATGTTGCATAGCAGTCTGTCCCTGAATGTTTAAATGTTTCCTGGTTGCAAGACTTCCCTCCCAGTACTTATTTTTGCCCTCATTTTGGGCTTTGTTTTAAAATGACTGTGCTCCAGAAGCCCACATACATCTCTCAGCAGAGATTATTCTCTTGGATTTATTTTTCTTTGTGAGGCTTCTGCTGCCTCCCACCCTCCCCTCCCCTCCCCACTCTGAGCTTCCCCAATCAAGGGCAGAGCACTTTCTGTTTCAATCTGGGAGAAAGGAAGCAGGAAGACCTGGGTTCAAATAGATCTGAATTCAGCAGGATCGACAACTGAAAAAACAAAGTAAGTGCAGAACCAGCCCTGGTTCAGGCCCAGAGGCCATATGTTTGACACTCCTGCTATAGAGGACTCATAGCTGCCTTGTTGAGTTTTAAAGTGAGCTGTTCAAGATACAACTGCTTCCATAAACTCCTAACTCCATTTAGTCTACTTGATTTTATGGACTTCCCTGATCTTTTCTAATCTATGATCAACATAGTCTAGCAGTTATCCCAACATTTCCCCATAATTTTACCTTCTCCATAATAGATGGAAGAAGATGGCAGTGAAGAATGGGTAGAAGGACTGTAAAATAGGCAAGCAAGCAGCCCATATGTGACTGGTGGGACAAAGAGAAAAATATACGCTTTTATTTCCCCCCCCCCCCTTAAAATTCAGAAATGATAAATGGGTGCCAGTATATAGCCATGGGGTTCTATCCAGAAATAATACAGTTCTTGTGCTGCAGAAAATTAGTGCAGCTCAGAAGTAACCAGGGGGGATTGCCGTCTTTGTGTTCCTGCAGTGTTGCTTGTGTGCATGTGAGAGAAGGTGTGTATTTGTCTTATGACATAATGCCGCCTCAGCCCCTCTTGTCACATAACTTTTCAGATACGTACAGAAAACCTCAGAAATACTGCTGTGTATCCAACTATTTTGAAACTTCTGTTCTGAAGCCTGCAACTCCCTGCTGTTTTCAGGCTTCCCTGTGACGTTTCTGTTTCAGACTCCAATTTCACCCAGAGACTGGAATGCATGTCCATTATTAAGAAATAAAAAGGCGGGCGAAGTGTAATGTGGTATGCTCGGTCTCAGGAAGAGGACGGAAGAAGAAATGCATTTCAGCCATTTGCATGCATTTGCTATCTCGCTTTCTGAAGCACGAGACGTACCAGCTACAGACTGTCACATGGTTAAAGATACTTTCCCATTCATAGCAGCACTGGCTTTCAAAAATGCTGCGTTACGTGGCACTGTTGTTGATGTCAAGAAGGTTTTTTACGTGACATTGAAGTGCAGCACTGCAGCATTCAGTAGGTGATTGGAATTGTCTTTGTGCTGAAGTGGTGTAGTGTGGCAGGTAGGCGTCATCCAGGAGACAGGAATTCCCAGATGCAGTAAACCCCATACAGAAGACACATGGAGAGAAAAGCCAATATGCACACAGGGTAAACCTTACAAGTGCAGCTGGGGAGAGCCAGTTTGGTGTAGCATTTAAGAGCAGCAGCCTCTTATCTGGGGGGCTTGATTCCCCACTCCTCCACATGCAGCCAGCTGGGTGACCATGGGCCAGTCACAGTTCTCAGAGCTCTCTCAGTCTCACCGGCCTCACAGGGTGTCTGTTGTGGGAAGAGGAAGGGAAGGCGATTGTAAGCTGCTTTTGACACTTCTTCAGGTAGTGAAAAGCAGGGTACCAAATATATATCTCCTAAACATATTCACTTGTGGCTGCCCTTACATACATTACAGGGCTTATGAAACCTAGGAAGCCCCCTTTGCTCACTATCTCTCTGTTCTGCAACTGTATGGGGTTAGGTCTGTCTCATATGTTTTGATTTAAGTTTTTATTGCACCCTTTCTCAAAAAGTCTCAGGGCAGATGAGGGAAAGCCATATTTTTCAGACTTGCTCAATCTGGAAATTTAGAGAGATGGCATTGGGTTCTGCCAAAAAAAAAAAAAAAAAAGACAGAGAAAATGGCTGCTGTGGGAGATGGAGCCAATGCAAACCAAGGTGCTTCCCTCTTTGCAGATACACTGTCAAATGGCTCTTCTGAAGTTCCTCTGGTATCAAGAGGTGTAAGGAAAGTCAGGACCAGATCTTTGCTTTAAGAAAGAGATGTAATTGGGGTTTCAGTTTTCAAAGAAAGGGGACTGCATCCATTCCCATAGACATAAGAAAGTCTGCCTCTATGACCAAGCCAAAGGTGCATGGCTCTCACACACCTGCACAAAGTACTTTGCTACTAGCAGAGAGCAATTCAAAGATCCTTTTCCTGTATTTTTCGGATTTTATTCCAAGGACACAAGAAGCAACTGGGTACTAGAAAACACATTGCCAAGTGCTCCTTTGAGGATCATTATTGTAACAATTAATGCCATGTATTAATGTATGTGAAATATTAAGAACACTCAAATAAGTATCTTGTAGCTACTAAGAACATTAGTATTTGTAAACGGCTGTGGAAAACCATTTTATTTAATTTGAGTTACAAATGAAACAGAGATGAGCCCTGTCAACTTTGTACATGATTCATTTGATACTCTGTAAATAAAAGGCTTTAAGAATTCATCCGCATGAAAATTCTCTTATTGTTTTATGAATTGTTAAGTGTAATCATGTTTTACAAAATCTGGCCTACCCAGACTATCATGGGACAGACCCCCATTATTCCAAATGAAGGAGGACCATGGCAAATAAGTGTTATATATTTGTGTAGTTGAAGGTGTCAAATTTTCCAAAGTTTTCAGGCAACTCTCCACATATTCTAACTTGGCACAGAACCATGAGAAATTTCCACAGAAATCCACCCTGAGCTATTGGGGAGGGTGATGAACATATAAAAGTGTGTTCTTTTCATCTTTCACTGTCTGAGCTCTTTGCAAATCTTTCTCCTCTCTTTTTCTTTGCTTTGCTAACCCAGTAGCAATAGCTCCGGAGTCTGGTTCTGACTACAGCTCTGTGGGGCTGGGATTATGATTTGGAGTTGGCTGAATAAGCATTTGTTACACAGATTCCTAAAGCCACCAAACAGTTTTCTTTTCCTTAATTAAAAAAACTCCAGCCAAAACTTTCAAGTCTTTTCTGTCACACCCCAGGAATTTCCTTCTAAAGGGTTCGCTGAAGAGGAATATGCGACAGAGTTTTTCTCCATCCCACTTTAATTAGCTTGATCTCCCTTAAAAACTTAACATTTTTACAAGTGTTTATTTTCTGAGCCAAACCAGATCGAGAGTTTTCAGGTTCATACTTGATAATGTTCAATTTGTTTGAGTTCATACTTAATAAACAGTGTAGGAAAAAATTAAACCAATGTTAAAACAACTCACACTATTCCACAGCCATTTACTGTAGAAAGATTATGGTGGGGGGTCCCAATCTTGTTCAGTTATTAGGTAGTTTTGAAGAGCTGAGAATGGGGAAGTTAAGGGTGTCCACAAAAATAGCTGCAAAATAGCTGCAACTGTTTCTGAAGGGTCACCTACTTGCAAGCACACATTTGGATTTGGGTCTGGATTCTTGTGAAGCACCTCCAGCTCCAATGAGATGGAAGAAGAAGAAGAAGGGAGGAGGGGAGGAGGAGGAGGAGTTCTTATATGCTGCTTTTTCTCTACCAGAAAGAGTTTCAAAGCAGCTTACAATCACCTTCCTTTTTCTCTCCCCACAACGGACACCCTGTGAGGGAGGTGAGGCTGAGAAAGTTAGTACTGGCCATTTGTTTTGGGGAAGTGATACTTTTAACAAGTAAATGAAAAAAACCTATCTGAAGAAACCACAATGCCCCATGAGTACTATTATTAGAATATATGGTTTTATTTTACCACACTCCTCATCTAGTGGCAGGATGTTCTTTAGGCATAAGGAACCGTTTCTGACACAACAGGGTCACCTCTGGCATCAGAGCATGTCTGCCAATATAATGGGAATATTATTTTAGGCCTGTATGCCACAGAACACTTGCAAAACAGTTACAACTATGGTAAAGTATTATAATCAGTAGATGACAGAAACACACACAAGCAAAGGACTAAACTAGCATGTTTATTACATAAAGAATAATCCATAAAATATATACATATTTTGCATTTCCAACCATCAAACAACCTTTTTGGAAACTAGTGAGCTATATAGTGAGCTATTTGCATATATAAAGTTAAATTAAGACTGTTTCCACACTAGAGGTTTCACACTGGGCTGCAGGCTACAGTTTGAGCTGGGGCAGGTTTTCCCACCTCTTCCTACCCCCACATGGGGGAGCACTTGGCCCAGTGCGCTTCATCTGCCCCAGATTTCTGCTCCCACGTGGGAGCCAGGGCAGCAAAGTTCCCAGTATCAAACTGAGACTGGAGGAGCTTGATTTCAAATCTAGGGGAAATCAATTTCCAAACTAAATCCCAGGTGCAAAAATGTTCAAATATGCAAAGCTTTAAATAGCTGACTGTTGCAAACATTTGGGGCCCTGACACGATCAACTAAACTGTCACCAGACAACTGAGTAGGTAGACAGCGCAGACTGGGGTAGGAACATTCAACAAAGAAAATCTATGTAAAAGGATAGTCATGCAAACTGAAGAACAGAAAATAGGAGAGCCTACCCTTACAATAACAATAAAGAGTCCCTAGTTACAGAAACTGCTTAATTTTTATTTTATAAAGCTCCATATATTTCCTACTGTTTGTCAAAGGCAGTATCAAAAACCATCATGTGTACCATCTCAGAAACTAAGCAGGGTCAGTCAGGTTTAGCATTCTCATCAGAGACCACCAAGGAAGTCCCAGATTGCTACATAGGTGCAGACAATGCAAACTACCCCTGAATGTCTCTTGTCTTGACAATCCTATGGATTTGTCATAAATTGACTTTGGCTGGACAGGACATTCCACCATCATTTTCCAGTTTTGGACATGAAGAAAGTGAGATGTCTACTTATGCGGTTGTATTATTCCCCATCCCCACCACCAATTTTTTTATAGAATCATAGAATCATAGAGTTGGAAGGGGCCATACAGACCATCTAGTCCAACCCCCTGCTCAATGCAGGATCAGCCCTAAGCATCCTAAAGCAATCAAACTTTTCCTTTGACACTTTTTAGTCTATCAGATTTTTATCCTACCATTCTTTCAAGGAGTTGTATTCAGATCTGGTCATATCAGATATCAGCCTCCCAGATCACATGTTGTTGACTTTGTTGATCACAAGAGTAGGAACCCCAGAGGCCTTCCCACAGTGACATTCTAGCAAGGCCAATGATACAGCAGGCTAGTCTGCCTGTGGTTTCATCAGATCTGTAATTCTCATGCAATAATAAAACCCCAGGACTTTATTAATTCAGCTGCTTTGGTTGCTGAGGAGACGATATTAGAGCACTGCCATTAATTCATCATTTTACCTACTAATATATTACTGTCTAGTGGGATTCATTGTTTCACTCCTCAAAGTGAATTAGCCTATGGCATATTGTAAAGGCTTCTGCCCAATTAAATCAGTCCAAGGTCATCCAGAGCTACTGGCACAGCAAAAATACAATCATTCAGAGGGATAAGAGATGTGCCATTTTATCCTTCATATCTTGTTAATAAAGCAGACTGAGTGCTAGAAAGTGAAAATATGCTGTCTTCACAGAGATCACAGACCTTCAAAAGTTGCCCAAACATTTACAGTAGTTAATATAGGAATCTGGTCTTTCATTACCCAGCTTATTGAGAAAGACAGTTCTTTCTAGGTACCATTCATGCAAGGCAGAAAATAAATACAGGAGCAATATATGTAGCTCTTAATCAATGACTTCTTACCATGCATTTTGCTTGAAATGAACCTGCCAAACTAGGGGGGCATAGAAGAAATCATAAATGAATTGTATTTCCTCATAAGTATTACATGGAAGAAAGAGGAATCACTGAAAATCCTGAACAATCACAAAGGAAGAAATGTTAAGCAGTGGGGGATGGCTCCTAAAGTGGAAATGGGGTTGTGCAATTGGAAGGAAGTCATATGATTTATGCCAAGGTGTGGGAGGTTAAAGCTTTCAGCATGCCTCAGTAACTTTCTTTCCACTTTAGGCATTGGAGATTATTTCTCCAGTTTGGCTGAATTATGGTATGAAAGATCCTTTCGTTTAGTGTTAGAGTGTCAAAATTTCATTAAAAAGTTACAGCCAGAAATCTGTTTTCTATTGAACTAATGGAAACAAATAATAATAATAAAGAAAAATAATAATGTATTTACTCAGAAGGAAGAGTGTAGAATGAACAACCTTCCCTCAGCTAATGTTATACACCCAGAAATAAAAAATGTATTATGGGATATAACTGTAACTTGTGTGCAAATATAAGATGGTCTTGTTTGTTGATGTGATGTGTCATGACCTTCCCCCAGTGGTTGATACAATAAGGCAAATTGGCCATCTTCAGGTGAGGCCATTGATAGCTTCATGAGACTTTCACAAACCAATGTGGATAAGTAGCTAGCTACCTTTGATGAGACTAACCACTTGTCCCCTTGACCTCTGTCCCTCATCACTCCTGAAGATTGGGAGGCCCCTTTAGGATATAATAAATCTGTCCCTGTCTTCAAGGACTTTCCTGGGAAGGGTGAAGGAGGCAGTATTCCAACCTCTATTGAAGAATACATCATTGGACCCACAGGACCCTGCCAGGTACTGCCCTGTTTCTGGGGAAGGTGGTTGAGCAGCTGGCTGCAGACCAATTAAAGAAGAAGAAGAAGAAGAAGAAGAAGAAGAAGAAGAAGAAGAAGAAGAGTTGGTTCTTACATGCCATTTTTCTTTACCCAAAGGAGTCACAAAGAGGCCTACATTCCCCTTTCCAATCCTCACAATAGACACCCTGATAGGTGGGTAAGGCTGAGAGAGCCCTGATATTACTGCTTGGTCAGAACAGCTTTATCAGTGCTGTGGTGAGCCCACGGTCATCCAGCTGGTTGCATGCGGGGGAGCACAGAATCAAACTCGGTTTGCCAGATTAGAAGTCTGCAATCCTAACCACTACATCAAGATGGCTCACCAAGGCATTCCTAAATGAAGCTTGATCCATTTCAAGTTCAGCTTTTGACCCAGTCACTGGGTATAAACAGTGTTTGTTTCCACAGCACTTGGTGCCATCATTAAATGGACCTGCACCTTCACTTTCCATCTGGATTTTGGGGATTATAATTTTAATTTAGACTTGCTTAACTCCAGATTTATAGGTAGTTTCTGTGATTGAGTGGTCTGTCTCACCTTTTAAAGGATTTTAAAAGTAATTTGTAACTGGTTTTATAGAATTTAGGAATACCTGTATTCAATTTTAATGTTGTTAGTCACCCTGAGACCATTGTTGGAGAGGGGTGGCCTAAAAATCTCATAAATAAATAAATCCAGTATACACTTTTGAAACTAGGAGGTAAAATATTCTCTGGGTAAAGGGTAAAAGTAGAACAAATTGGTTTAAGTTACAGGAAGGTAGATTTCAGATGAACACTGGCAATTTCCTAATGATTAATGCAGTTCCCTGACAGAACCAATTATCTGGGATGAGACTAGATGTTCACTGGATGTTTTTGAGCAGAGCCTGGACAGTCATCTGTGAGGAATGCTCTAGCTGTGCATTTTGCATCCTGAGTTTGAAAATTACAGCCTTTGGCAATATCACTCCTTTTAATCTGCAAAATTATTTGTAGTTTTCTGGCAAAAAACCAATACCCAAACCACAGCACTGGGGCTAAAACCCTAAAGACATTTTGCTAGGTGTAGGCCCCACTGAACAACAAAGGGCTTATTTCTAGGAACAGCTGCTTGAGATTGTTTCTGTTGTGTACATTGGTGAGGATGCCATGTGTTGGAACATGGAAGTATATGTACAACATATATCAGCCAGGAATGCAACTTGTGTTTCTGTAGAATGAGGATGATGATGTTGTGACCGCAAAACTCTATGAATGGTAAATTCCCACAAGTGATAAAATATCCTAAAATATATTACCTTGTGATAGAGGGCATATTCACTATCAGGAGCTCAGTCCTCCAAATCATTGCTTGATTATGGAAAGAGCAATTTTTCTTCTCATTGATTTAGAACGGATAGCCTTTAATTTTTTTTCCCGGGTGTGCCTTGAAATATTCTTTTTCAATGTTTCTAGATGTTTCTGCACTGCAGCCTGCAGGATATCTGCAAATCCTTCGGTGAAAACTATATTAATCCAAATGTCTTTATCTCAGCCCTGAAGGCAAGTCCCTAAAAATAAAAATAAAAACTGATTTCTTCACTTCTTGCTTATAGTCAGGCATGCTTTTGAAATTTATAAAGAATGAATGAGACACAAGGCATGATTGGCTCATTGGCTGAAAAGGGAAATGTAGGAGCCCCGCACCTTTGGACAACGGAAGGAGGTTCTTTTTCTCGGCACAGTGAAAATCATTGTGTGCCTGTATTCAGATTAAAGGTTTGTGAACTACCGTCATGGCAACTCAGATTTCTTTCTCTCTTTTTTGCTCCTGTATGTGCAATACGTATAAGTATCAATTACAAGGTTTGTATAAATTATAGGGGTGATGAATTTCTGAATTGCTACAGTGTGTTTAAACTGTCTGTAAGAAAGATACTAAGGAGCCTGCAAACCTGCTGTAGGAAATCGCAGACACATTTCTAGATAATTAATACAGTGTGTGGAAACTTGAAATCAACACTGAGCGTGTTTCTTCTGAGCCAGTAATTTAAATCTGCTTTATAGGAACACATTAAGCTAACAGTTATTAGATAAGGAAATGTTAAGATTATTAAGATAATAAAACAATTAGTGTCGCTGTTCAAGAGAAAGGATAGGAAATCTTCAGCACAAGAGAGACTATAGACTCAGTAATGCAGCGGTTTTGTCAGGAGTTATAATTAGCTTGTTCAGTTCTCTGATCTTTATGTATTTGGGGGGAGGGAGGTTGTTTTAATGGGAAAAGTGGAGAAGTTCCCCCACCAAGAACTCCATAACTCTCACACCAAATGCTTATTCAATATTTTCCCTTAATGATCTAAACTACTATATTTACTTTGTAATTTAAATCAGATTATAGGGAATTGTGTACAAAAAGTGCTGGGATTTAAATAGAAAAATATACACATGGCATGGGTATTTGTGAACAGCACATGCCCATCTAAAAATTCGACTAGCTGAGACATTGGGATCATCCAAGCATCTTTAAAGCTTCCTTGCATGTGTGCATGACCCTAATTCAGAGAGGAGTTTAACTCTTTCACCCTTGCCATACTGCTATTAGCCCTGGAAGGGGGACAAAGAAGAATAATTGTCTTTTTTCCTTCTGAGACAGTTTAAGAAGAATTCATAGTGCTTTGCTGAATAACATATGCCACCATAAAATCTGAGTCCAGTAGCACCTTTAAGACCACCAAAGTTTTATTCAAGTTATAAGCTTTAGTCTGCATGCACACTTCCTCAGATACAGTGAAATAGAATATCCTCAACCATTACATATAGATCGAAAAAGGGTGGTGTGTGTGTTAATTGCCAAGAAGGGCAGGCTAGAGTGAAGTCACATAAGAATTTGGGTGATAATAGCTGAGCCCAAAATTGGATTAAGGCAGTAATCAAGATCAGTGAATAGTATAACTACACATACAAATACAAGAGTTAACAAACTGAAAACAGAAAATGATATGAGGTCATTGTAAGTCAGCTGTGGCTTGATGGTGATTTATTTGTTTGTTTGTTTAGATTTATATACAGCCCTCCCTTGCAGTTCGGGGCAGTTCAAACAAATACATAGTATATGATATAAAATAACAAACAAATTTGTTTGGGCTATGATTCTGCTACTCAGTGCAGGGCCATCTTAACAGCATCCCAGAGAAAGCAATGCACTGGTACCCTACCTACTCACAGGAATAAAAATGTAAATTATTGATAAAATTCAACATATTAATCAGTCAGTGTTTAAGCACAAAACCAGCACTTAAACACTTAAAAACATGCTGTACAGCAAAGATTAATCAACACAAAAGTTTGGACAATATAACACAAGCCATGGACTTGGAAAATTTCAACATATAAAAGGAACTCAGTTGGCAAATCATACAGACGGAGATGGCACAGTATGATATTACTATGAATTATTTATTATTAATCAAGTTTTCAACACAAACATTTGCAGAATTTCTTTGCAGAGAATTGCTTTATAATTGGCTTGCAGTCAGTGATCTTCAGGATGTCATTTTCCATACGCATGAGTGAAAGCCAGTTCAAATGCTGCTGCCCCATTAAGCTGCAAAGCTGATTTTTTATAAGATTCAGTCTTGAAAATAAATGTTCTCCTGCATGGGGCCCCTATGATGGATTAAGACATGCATTAAGTCAGCCCTGATTCAGTAGGTTTCCCAGGGAATACTCACCAGTCTAGAAGTTCAAATACAAGAAGGATATGAAAATCTGTGTAGGACACAGTGGCACAAGAAGGGTATGAAAATCTGTGTAGGAACAGAGTGCATGGCAGGAAAATGAGATCAGATGTAAGAAGATTTAGTGATGGACTTGATTGCATAGGCAAGGACTGTCAAAGAATGATGAGATTATGTTTTTGCCATTTGAAGGACCAGGGAAAAACAACTGTGAGATTTATTTAATTAATGGAATTCCCTAGACACTAAATGGATGTATGTTTCAGGAGAAATTACAAAGCTTCTTTATATATGCAGAAATGGAACTTTGCCTTTATTTCTAGAACTGTCCCCCAGCCTACAAAGACATACATTATACCCAAGCCCTTTTCACACAATAGCTATGTGTTGAATTAATATAGAGAGGGGATGACCTTGGCACATTGACCTTAGAGTTATAACAGAGCAGAAGCTTGTGCCAATTGTACGCACTTAATGTCTATACTGCTTCGGAATCCTGAGTTCAAAAGATGCCTCAAAGATGACACTGAGCTTGAGATTTTATTAAGCACCAATTTGCCTGTAAGATGTCCATTACTATATATGATAATTATCAGATTCACACTTGTCATACAGATTAGAATAATAGAATCATAGAGTTGGAAGGAGCCATATAGGCCATCTAGTCTAACCCACTGCTCAACGCAGGATCAACCTAAAACATCTGTAATATAAATAAAGCCTGACTGGGATGATGGGAGGAGTTGGGACTCATTGCCTACCTGATTGGCTGTCCATGAAATGAACGGCCAATCAGTTAGGCTGTCCTGCTCCTGGCTTCATCCCCCTCCAATTTCTTTCACATAGAAGAAGTGCCAGCCCACTCTACTGGAATAACTGTGAAAGGTAAGCCAGCCAGTGAGTGGGAGCTGGGAGGGAGTGGGGAGGGCCTGGGACTGTGGGCCCAGGTTGGAGGGGAGGGAGACTCTGCCAGCACTCGCCCCAACCCCAAGCAACCCCGCCACAGCCTTGCCAGACCTGGGTCATCTGGAGGGGAGGAAAGCTAGTGCCCATTGTATTTTTTCTACAATGGACTTTTCTGCTAGTCTATGATAAGTATGTGTCCAGTTGCTGCTTAAAGCCATGGGGAGCTCACCACTTCCTTAGGCAGCCTCTGAACTAGCCTTATTGACATAACAATATAAACAAGGAACTTAAAGCGTCCTTATTCTTTTTGGTATTCAACATTTTGAAAGCCATTGTGAACTGTATGGAACATTTATTGCTTCATGTTGCTGATCTCATTCAGTTCTTTTTTGAGCATGCAGTGTATACCGCCTACTTTTGTCATTTGTACTTTTGCCCATATAGACAGCATTTTGCTGATATTTGTTCCCTAGTGACATTGTCTGTTGGTTGTGCTTTTTATTGGAAGGATGCAATATGCTTTTGGAGTCAGTGTCATTCATAAAAACAAAAACTGTAAGACCCATGTTTTCAGGAGATAGCCATCCATCTTTTTATCTTCCTTTCTTTAAAAGTTCAGAGAGGGCAAAATTTTTGATTGGCAAAATCATGCTTGTGTAGAATATTTAAATCCTCTCCACACCCTGTGTTTTGTAATGACATAAGAAGAACACCCCTGGATCAGACCAGTAGTCCATCTATATCTATATACATCTATATAGCTGGGGAAGATCAGAAAATCTGACAGCGTGCAACTTTACTCACCATCAAGATCCTTTATGCAACTATCAATGGAGGCACAGGTCAAAAAGGTATCTTTACCATCTGCACGAGGCAAAACCACTAGCACCCTATCTGGCCCCAAGTGACTTAGTCACAGTGATCCATACAATGGTCTCCTCCAGGATGGATTACTGTTACTCGCTTTATATGGGGCTACTCCTGGCACTGATTATTGCTGGTGCAGAATGAAGCTGCATGGATCTTTATGGGGACAATGTGGAGGGCCCATATTCAACCTGCCCTCCAACAGCTGCACTGGCTACAGGTGGAGTTCTGGATAAGGTTCAAGGTTATGGTATTGATCTTTAAGGCTCTACATGGTCTATGCCCTGTGTATCTGAGGGATCAGTTCTCCCAATATGTTCCCCGGAGAGCACAGCACTCTCCAACACCAATTTGTGGGTGACCCCTGGCCCTATAGATGTCTGCTTGGTCTTGACCTGAGCCTTGGCTCCAACCTGGTGAAATTAGTTGCTAGTTGAAATCTGGGCCCTGGCAGAGTTGTCAAAGGTCCCTGAGGCCTGCAAAACAGCATTCTTCTTCTGGGCTTATGACTGAGACCATGATGAACTGAAATTCGAGGGCCCTTCTCCTTGTCTCTTCCCCCAGCATTCTACAGCATCTGCAGTCTAGATAGCCTGCAGAGGATTTTTTAGGTGAAGGGAAGGGGATCCTTCCTGGCTGTTCTGGGTTCTTTGTCTATATTAAGAGTTTAAAACTGGTTTTAAAGTGTGTTTTATAACAGTATTGTGTTATTGTAAACCATCCTGAGCCCACTTGCAGGGAGGATAGTACAAAAACCAGATAAATAAATAGCCTGCATTCTATTTTCCACAGTAGTTAACCAGTTGTCTTGGAGCCAATACAGGTACTGCATTATTATTATATTATATATTATATATATATATGTATGCATGGGAAATTGGTGGGCGCTTCACCAGGGTTGCTAGCTTTCACATGGAATGAAGAAGAAAAGGACTGAAACTGCTGTACAATAAATTCAATTTTTTTCCAGTATGCTTGTTTCTTTATAAATGTGGCAATCAGGTTAAAATGCCAAAATTAGATTCCGGATTAGAAGATACACATTTTCAGATTCTTCATCAGTGGTGTTGCCTAAGTTTTAGCGTTTTAACCCAATTGCCACACTTATGAACAAGCATATTGGAAACAAATTGAATTTATTGCACAGCAGTTTCAGTCCTTCTCTTCTTCATTGCACATTGTTGGACTGTTAGGATTTCATTTGGGAGCTTCCAAATGGAGCCTGGAGATGTCCCTGAATTACAACTGCTTTCCAGCCTACAGGGATCAGATTTTCTAGAGAAAATGGCAACTTTCGACAGTGGACACTACGGCATCCCATCTCTGATGATCTCCTTCACTAAACTGTGCCCACCCCAGGGTCTGACTCCAAGTCGCCAGGAATTTCCCAACCCAGAAAGAGAAGCCACCTTCTTCAGGCATTCATTCTGCAATGGCAGCACACAGTTGTTTTGGTTGTGCTTTAAGCAGTCAGCCACATGGATGCTGAGCTGTGACTCCCTCAGCAGCATGTTCCTTTAAAATCCCTAGGAATGCCACAGATACTTTTCATAAAGTTCTCTTTTGTTTCTCAGCAGAACATTTATTTGATTTACACATATCCAGTAAGAAGAGATCAGGGCATCAAAAAACACCTGTGAAACATTTCTAAAATCGAGAAACAAAGAATGGTATTCCCCAGAAAGGCAATGAATAGTGCAAGTCCACCCCCCCTGTGGTTAGGACCAGAATGCAATGCTCTAGTAAATTTCACATATTTTTCTTATACTCCAGAGTCCTGTAAAGGTCTAGTTTATGAGCGTGTAATAAATCACTGTAATATGATGCCTTGGTCAAAAGTCAGAACTATCTTCTCTGAAAATTTAAGTTTCATGGTACTGTTGCCATGTTGGTAAAACAATATGAACAAGGTAAACCCCTTTTATTGGACTAACGTGCTGGCAAAATAACAAATCTGATCAAAGCAATTTCTTCTGTTCTCATCACAATCCTTGTAGCAGAGATAGCTAGAACAAATATGCTTTTGGATTTTTGCAATGGCAGTTTTATCCTGAAGAAGAATGGCGTCAACTTGCAATCTCTCTCCCTCTCTCTCCCCCCCTCTCCTCCCCCCCTCTCTCTCCTTCATTTTGTTTCATTTTGAATTTCTATGAACGGCTGCAATATAATCTCTACCTATTCTTTCTCTCTCTAAAAAATATCCAGATTAAATGCTCACTTTCTCTCCTTGAAAATACCTTTCATCTTCCTCAACGAAAATATCTTTCCTGCATCCCAATCTTAGCTGAATAAGAATTTATATTTTGATATGTTCAGAGATCTTGATTTTACAAGAATGTCCTTAAAGTTGGCACATCAGGCTTTCTGATCTCTCTGTATAATGAAGCTATTGTAAGATCCCAGGGACAAAGTCGGACAATCTTATTGTGCCTTAGGAGTGAGCAAACTTTAAAGGAGACCTTTATATTTTATGTAATTTTTGGATTCCTTACCCCCTATTTGCTAAAATATGTGAAGTATTTATCATCCTGAAAGACAGATTTAAAGCTCAAAAGAATCCATTGTAATTCTCAGCATCAACTAGCTCTAAAGACGTAATAATTGTGTCCCAAACTTTCAGGCATACCAGCAACTTTATCTCTGCAAGAGAGAGAGAGAGCTCTGAAAGAATGATGGGCAGTAAATCCCGAAAGGGGGATTCAGTTCAGGATTACAGTGTAGATAATTGAGACAAGACCAATGTTTCTGCCTAAATTGGATAATACAAGTGTGAAAATATCTCATGAAGCTATTGATGTGGATACTTCGTTGCTTAACTACAGAAAATCTCAGAGCATGGAGCCCAGTGATGCACTGATGTGTTAAATATCGATATATGATCCATATAAGTCTGACAAAATTTCCATGAGTGAACAAAAACACACTAAGGTCTCTTGCTAAAATCCATTAGATTCATACATATTAAAATGCTGAATTCTTCTGAATTGCACCAGATGATAACATAAGAATTATTGCCATAATTAAATCAGTGCACAGATTAGCGATGTTACTAAATTTCATTATGATTAGGAAACTCCAGTTTATGATACTATTTTCCCTGCTTGGAAGGATGCTGCAATAGTTTTTTTTAATTGTTAATTAATATCTTTTCCATAACAAAAAATCATACAAAGAAACAACCAGCTGATACTTATACAAATAAATATATTTGCTTTAATATTTATTGTACTATGAACAAATCTTTAGTTACATATACTCACCACCCTTTCTAAATAACAAAATAAAGGCATACAACTTTAGTAATTTTTCCTGTTGTAAAATAGATATTTTTATAATATTACTACATCATAAATTCCCTTTTAGAAGATGCCCTTTATAGTCTTCCAGAACCTCATATATACTGTCCGTGCTACTACTAAGATACATTAAATGAATTTTTGATGAAATTCTGGAATACTTCTCACATTATTCAAAAGAAGAAAAAAAATCTCATGTTAATGGGCACTCATCTTCTGAATGTTTGCATGAATTCTATATATTATTTTCAAAATAAGTCTTGCCATACAATGATCTTATGTGACCATACTAACAACATTTGATATAATTATTATTAATTTACATCTCACAGCACAAAGTGTTTATTTATTTGTTTGTTTGTTTGTTTGTTTGTTTGTTTATGATTATATGTTTTTATACTGCCACTCCCAGCACAGCCAGCTCATGGTTGTTTAAAATAAAATCACAGCACGTATATTGGGAGATATTTTGGGAAAAAGTTAAAATGAAATCTTCTGTATAGTAATGCCACCAAGTAAATTAACAGAATTCACCAGCTGGCATGCGAATAATAGGGTTCTAATCTGGTCTCTATTTTGTTTAATATCAGCAGTCTACTGTCATCTGAGGTTTTGAACTCAAAGTTCCATCAGTATTCAAATCACACCCAGATCTCTTTCTCTTTCAAGACCTACCAACTGCAGCTTGAGAAATTCCTGGCTCTATGGGGAGTGAAACCTGGATAGGGCTGGGTTCAGGGAGGGGAGGAGTTTCAGTAATGATGTAGAGTCCATCATTGAAAACTGCCATTTTCTCCTGGGGAACTGATCTCTGTAATGTGGAGATCAATTTTAATCCTGGGAGATCTCCGTACCATCTGGACATGGACAACTCTAAAACAGATTATGCATGGGCAGGAAAGGCCAGGCCGGCACCTGCATGATCCCTGCTTATGCATGAAATTGGTGCTGGCCCAACCCCTTCCATCCCTGGCCCGCTTTAGGGCCTCTGATGGCCTGTGGCAAGATTTTGATTTCCAGCTTTTCCTCTCTTGTTGCAGCTGCAATCAGTGGCCAGGCTAGTCCAGGCCTGGGCACAGAGGAAGCCTTCCAAGCCCGGCTCCTTCCAAGACTACAGTGGCTGGGAGGAAACTCAAAATGCACAACTTGGCTCTGTGGCGCTTTGCAGCACCATGGGGTTGAAAGGAATTTGTTTTTGTTATTTACAGGAAGATGGGATAGACTTCTCATGCAATCCTACCTTCCTGCAAAACTCCACCGCTGAAATGTGCCCCTATGGGGATGCAAGAAATGGCAGAGTATGCTGTTCCACTGCAGTGCATAAGCAGTGGCCCAGCGCAGCCACTGCTGTGCATAACTGGCCTAACTGATATGTTGTGGACACAAGTGACTTTATTGCTAACTATATGTTGTGGATTGTTTGGGGGTGGTTTTTTTTTTTTGTCTTTTTGTTTTACTGGGTCTTTAATTGCTCCACTGCATGGTTTATGTGGAACACATATTCTGGCACACCTCCAAGGATGCAAAACCAAAACCAAAAAAGGAACACAACCCAGCCTTAACAGGTAGGAACTCAGAAGTTGAGTTGTATAATAAAATAATGTAAAATTTGTTAATTATTTATTATAGTGCACAATTAGAAAGAGGATAAAAACTTCATAAAAACTATACAGAACTAACAGCACATGACCAAACCTGTATCGACTCTACATATAGCTTTTTTTCTGACACACATGAGATACACTCTCAGCACAGAATTATATAATAGCGAAGAGTGGCGACCCTAGGAGGTGTCATAGGAGGTGGTCTGCAAAAAGGATAAAATTTACATATATTGGTTGGAGCCATAATTTACAGATCCCATTCAACCACTCAGCTACACTTTATAATGAGTTTAATATAGATATTTTATATAGAGTGTATTATCACATTTCTGAACACTGAGGAAGACCTGAAACGCGTTTGGTCTTATGTGCTGTTAGTTCTGTATAGTTTTTATGAAGTTTTTAATTGTGCACTATAATAAATAATCAACAAGATTTACATTATTTTATTGTACAGCTCAACTTCTGAGTTCTCACACCTCCTAGGATGGAAATGGGTATGGATGTGATGCCCGTAGTCCTGCCCCAGGGAGTGGCCCAGAAGAGGCAGAGAGGTGGCTGACAGGGTAGGGCAAAGAGGCTGAGGCAACAGCTGTGCTGACCCAGAGGTCCAGGCAGTGGCTACGCAGCTGTGGCTGTTTTCCAAGGTCAGTCCCATCCTCAGGAGAGTGAGACTAGCCTTGGAAGAAAGCTAGCAGTGGTGGCGGCAGAGCAGCAGGGTCCAGTGCTGAGTCTTGCTCGGTGGTCTGCCTCCACCACCCAGGGCTCACCTCACTTCACATAATGTGGTGCCACCCCAGCTTCACCATGGTGAAATGGCCCTTGCCCAGCATGCTCTCAATCAATAGAAACCAATGCAGAAAGGGCCCAGACCTCCGTGGGATGAGGATGGTGGCAGCTGCAGGAGCACAGTGGGGGGGGGGGGGAGATGCCAGAACTCAGCCATCACCATGCTGCCAGGATGAGCAGCTCCCTTCCAGTCTTGGCATAGCTCTGCCCTCTGGAGCAGTGGCAGCAGAGGAGGTGGAGGTGCCATCTTGGGTGCCAGCAAGTGCACTGCTGTCCCAACTGCCACTGACCTCACCCTCTTGGTCCATGAATGCTCCGCAAATGCTACAACAGTTGCCACTGGTGTCCCTTGTGTGTATGTGTGTGTGCGGGGGGTATGTTCCTGCTAAAAGCCAGGCAGTGGGTAAGGAGAAACCTCTCCATCAGCCCCCCTGCCACACTGGAGGGGCTTCCCTTGCCACCCTCTCACCCTGCACTGGAAAGCAGTGCCTCACTCATTCAGTCAGGAGTAAAAGGCTAATACTTTGTACAATGGAGTCGGGATGCTCTGTAAGTGAGAACAGGAGTCGAGTCATTATTTGTCTATGACACTGACTTCTGCAGATCTTTGAATGCCTCTGAAATAGGCAAAAGTTGATGATTGCCTCAGAAAGAAAACCAGCTTCTAAAACATTACAGATCTTTTGCTTGCCTTCTTGATTTGTAGTGTCTGAAACAATTAATTCCTGGCAGTCATTTGGGATGCAGAATTTGCTTGGATGGTTGCAAAACTGTTCCCAGTTATCAGGCAGAACTAAGCCCGAGATGGTTTTGGAGGGATTAAGACAGTCTGAGCATGGGAAACAAGAGCCAATATTGCACAATGGGGATTTTAATGAAAAATAATGTCAAAAAAAAAAAAAGAATCTTGGCGTATTAAACATGCGTCATTTGTACCAACTTTAAAAACCTTAAAATAGGTAGTGATTCAAGTAACGTGTTTTGCTTAAAAAAATAAATAAATAAAAGCACATCACTCATTCTTCATGATGTGAATTTACCCACATAGAAGTTAAGATGAGTGCTTCAGAGGAAGGTTTAGTAGTTCTTTTTAAGCTAGGGGTTTAAAAAAATGGGCAGCCAGCGGGGCTCAGCACGAGCCTTCACCAGCCACCACCTTGGCTATTATATGGAATGTGTTCCACATGATGGCCAAGAAGCTGCTGGTTGGAAAACTTATTTTTAATTATTGGCTGCTGCTACTTGGCTTGTTTGCAGTTTATAATTTTTATTACATGTTATACTTTAAAATTTTTAATGCAACCCTAAATGCCATTTCTTAAATAGAGAAGCAGGACATAAAATGAAACAAAGCATAAACAAACACTTATTTTCTTCAGTTAGGCAACACAAGATGTCCGGCACTTATTCATATTCTTAAACTTTGGTGTTCTTGCCTGCCATTTGAGATAACTATCTGAATCCTTGCTCTACCTGTGTCCATTTTCAGAGGGCAGTTGGGCGAGCAGCAGAGACAAGACCTTTTTAGGTAGAGTTGCTAGTTTCCCAGTGGGGCATGGAGATCTCCAATCTCCAGACAACAGAGATTCATACCCTTAGTGTAAATTATTGCTCTGGACTGCATGGCAGAATTCCTTGTTGAGTTTCCCCATTCCCAAACCTCCTCCTTGGGTTCCCCAAGAAATCTCCAAGAAATTCCCAGTTTAGAGTTGGCAATCCTATTTTCAGGAGTAACCCCAATCCTTAAGTTATGTCATTCCTTCTCTACACAAGCTTCCCACATTTATCATCTCCGATGCCAATTTACCATGTTTCTAAAATTCCCATTTGAAAAAAAGCAAACAAAACGTTTCTCCTCTTTGGGTTTGCATTAGCCTTCCTGTTTTTATTTCAATGTGTTTTCTCTCTGTTACTTTTAGGGAATTGTAAAGACAAGATCCAAATTTCCATCAAATGCTATTCTAATTCTTTTTATTTGCATACATTGCTCCCTTTGTTCTGCTGCTGTTCTTTTTGTTCTTTGTTTATTATCTCCTGTAAGCAGATAGTTCTAACAAGGGGTAGGCATAAAACAAATTTCCTTTTACTGAGTCAGAGCAGTGGCTCATCTGTCTTACTAAGGTGACTCTGAATAAAAGTGGCTTAGCAGTTTCTGAGGCAAAGGTTTTACCTACTCATGCTACCTTTTATTAGAAAAAAATCAGCAATTGAACATAGAACCTTCTCTGTGTGTTCTCTTGCTAAGCTGTGGAAAGGGCTTTGTTAATCATGTTAACTGGAATTCTGCAATCTGTTCATTAGGAGGAACACTAGTACAGCTCTGCTCTGTTGACACAAACCCTTGCAATAAGGAGATTTGTAAGGTATGATGCAGGAGCAGATACCTGACCACTTGCTGCCCCCAGAAATACAGTATTAGCATTATGTTACAAAAGAAAGAGCCATTCTGCACCCAAGAAATAAAGTGAAATGCTTACTTTATGCAGACACCATATTGTTGGCATTTTACATTTATAAAGGTAAAGGTAAAGGTATCCCCTGTGCAAGCACCAAGTCATGTCTGACTCATGGGGTGACGCCCTCCAGCTTTTTCATGGCAGACTCAATACGGGGTGGTTTGCCAGTGCCTTCCCCAGTCAGTACCGTTTACCCCCCAGCAGCAAGCTGGGTACTCATTTTACCGACCTCGGAAGGATGGAAGGCTGAGTCAACCTTCAGCCGGCTGCTGGGATCGAACTCCCAGCCTCATGGGCAAAGCTTTCAGACGGCTGCCTTACCACTCTGCACCACAAGAGGCTCTTTTTACATTTATAGATGTTAGCAAACTGATAGCTACATCCTCCATTTTAAAGTGCTAGCTGGGGAATCTCATAAAGTAGATTCCCCAAACTATGTAGCACTAGCCAGAGGAGAGCAACTAGCAAGCCACACACTAAGGAAAGATGTGGAGCTGAAGTAGCCCTTCTCTGCCAGCAGTGCCTGCCCTCTCATCCACCTCCCTCTCCCTTCTCCTGGGGATGGGTTTGTTTGTTTGTTTTGAAGGACTCTGCCTGGAGCAACAAACAGGCATTAAATCGTGTAGGCAAAGCAACAAAAAAAAAATAGTCCCCCCCAGTTAGAACAAAGCATGCCTTTCTAAAGTCCCCCCCCCCCAAAAAAAACAACAACAAACAAACTTGGGAACAAGATTAATTTTTAAACGCTTTGAGGCTCATGCTTCCAAAAAGGGTGGCATTAAAAAAACACACTATGCATCTATGATAGCCAGCATTGTGGGCCCTTTAAAACATGGAGAAAGGTGATTGGCTGCCTGACTTGACTGACAGGCGGAGAAGAGTTGTGTGTCAACCGCATTGCTCTCTTCCACCATTTCTAGCAGATGTGCAAAGTGCTAAGAAGTGCGAGAAGGTGGCAGAGGAAAGCAAGAAATCCAGAAGGTGAGACATGGCCAGAAGCACGTTATTTTTTAGTGTTATGCCATTTCACTGGCATAACGCTATTTTTTAAAATGTGCAGAATTCCCCAAAGAAAAATACCTAGACATTTTCAGAGATAAACTGAACCTCCATTACCTTTATAAAACAGGTCCTACTGAAGAGTTCCATTGTACCAAAGGAAAAAAATAGAAAATACTTAGCTCAAAAGATTTGAATCAAGAAATTTAAAAAGATGAATATGAAGCCTGATATTTAAAGCAATGGTCCCCAACCCGCGGGCCGCGACCCGGTGCCGGGCCATGAAGGCCTTGGCGCCCGGCCATGGCTCCTTCTTCCCTCCCCCCTGAAGCGAGAAGCTCGCCAGGCCGCCAGCAAATCAGCCGCCAAAGTGGCCGATTAGCTTGCGGCCCGGCAAGCTTCTTGTTTCGGGAGGGGAGGGAAGAGAAGCTTGCCGAGCTGCAAGCTAATTGGCCGCTTTAGTGGCCAATTTGCTGGCGGCCCGGAGGGGCCGGGAGGAGAAGCCACGGCCGCCGGCATGGCGGCGGCGCAAACGCGCATGCACGGACTGCCGCGCTTGCGGACCGCTGATTTAAAGTACAATACATTAAAATGAAAAAAATTACAATATACAATATACAAAAATATATGTATTAATTTATAATGAAAATTAAAACAATATATGTCCCCAATAAAGGCACCAGTACAAAATCAACTCTCAGTTTTAAAATTCACAATCATGGACCAAATTGTCTAGACCAAACGCGTTTTGGCTCATAGCCTTCCTAACTGGTCAGACATATATTATTACAGAAATATACAAAAATTGTGAAATACACAGGCTCCAGACATATACAGTGATATTATCAAATAATAAAAAGGAAACAGTAAAAATTGCCAAAAAGGATGAGAAAAAAAAGTGTTTAATCATGTGCATAATTATATTGTATACTAATTGCAAAGCCTATTTTAAAAACGGGCACAGAACACCACAGGCCACCTGAGCAGCTGGGACAGCATGCTCTCCAGGAGCCCTGGCAGCCACTGCACTCTTGTGTGGCACAGAACGGTTGCCAGGGGACGAGGGCTGGATGGGCAGTCTGAGGAGGAGAATAATGTCTGCTCGAAGGGGTATGAGGGTGTATGGAGGGTGAAAGGGAAGGGCTCCTGCAGAGCATGGCAGGTGAGCTGAGTGGCCAGGTAGGTTTCCTCTGCAGGAGCCCTCCCAGCACCCACCCTGCTAGGCATCAACATAGGTATGGGCAATGCAGTCTTTTGATATTCAGACTGCAGCTAGTTGTTATCTATTGTCCTAGATGAAGGCAGGATTGTGGGGAATGTGGGGTGGTGAGGTGGCCACTCTTGCCCTGGTGGGAAGCAGGCTCATGGGGAGTGTGGTGACACAGCACACACCTAGGCAGGCTCCTTCTGCCTCTCCATCAGCATCCTGGAAGGCAGGAGTGCAGGGAACATGGTATGCTTTGATGGAGCATGCCCAGGTGGCTTCCGGGAAGTGAAAGCACATGGGGAGGCTGTGGTGGGGCATGCCCAGCCAGGTTCCCTCTCTAAATATAATGTGTATGCATGTATTGTATGCAGAGGAATGTAGTGAAATGTAGAAACAACCAGGCCTCACAGCCGTTCTCCAAGAAGAAATAATAAAAATGCGAGTGCTTCCTGATTCAGCAGGCAGATCATGCTATGAAGTGGAAGCCTGAGCTACAACAGAGGATATCCACCCACGCACAATCTGCCTAAATTAACAGAATCAGCATTTCTGTCACATGGCTATCTAGCTTCTACTTTTAAAACTTCCAAAGGAGAACCCACCACTTCCTGAGGAAGCCTGTTCCACTGGGGAACTGCTCTAACTGTCAGTAACTTCTGGATGTTTGGCCAAAAACTCCTTTGAATTAATTTCAACCCATTAGTTCTTGTCTGACCCTCTGGGGCAACAGAAAACAACTCTGCTCCATCCTCTATGTCAGTGGTCCCCAACCTTTTTATCACCGGGGACCGGTCAACGCTTGATGATTTTACTGAGGCTCGGAGGGGGGGAGTCTTTTACTTAGGGACGTCACCGACATTGCTTTCCCACTGGCACCCTTGACTTTCTGCCACCCGTTAGGGGGCTCTGCCAGCAGCAGCTGTGCAATGCCACATCGAGGGGAGCCCCAGCCATGGTGGCCACTGGAGGGCACCAAAGGTGAGCCGGTGGCAGGGCAGCCCCCAAGGCAGCAGCTGGGGAGGAGAATGAGGAGGAGCTGCAGCCCAGTACTGACTGATCCACGGACTGGTACCGGTCTCTGGACCGGGGGTTGGGGATCACTGCTCTATGTGACAGCTGGCTATCATATCATCTCTTCTCTCCAGGCTAAAGAGAACGAGCTCCTTCGACCTTTCCTCATATGTTTTGGTCTCCAAGGCCCTCAACATTTTTGTTGCCCTCCTTGAGACACGCTCCAGTTTGTCTGCATTCTTCTTCAATTCTGGTGCCTAAAACTGAACACAGTACTCTAAGTGAGGTCTAACCAGAGCAGAGTAAAGTGGTGTCATCTCCTTGCACTATCTGAACATTATGTTTCTTTTGATACAGCCCCAAACCCTATTTGCCTTTTTAGCCACCGAGTCACACTGCTGAATCTACTAAGACCTCTAGATCCTTTTTGCACATAATACTGCCAAGTCTCCCCCATCCTATAATGATGCATTTGATTTTTCCCACCTAAATGCACAACTTTACATTTATTAGCATTAAAATGCATTTCATTCATTTTTGCCCAGTTTTCCAGTCTGTCAAATTCCTAAACAATTAAAATATGATCCCAAACAATTAAAATAATTTTAGAGATCCCAGTTCTTTCCAGTATAACAATATCAAATATGTCTTCCAGATCTAGCCAGCTTGGTATAGTGGTTAGGAGTGCAGACTTCTAATCTGGCGATCCGGATTTGATTCCCCACTACTCCCCCACATGCAACCAGCTGGGTGACCTTGGGCTCACCACAGCACTGATAAAGCTGTTCTGACAAGCAGTGATATCAGGGCTCTCTCACCCTTACCCACCTCACAGGGTGTCTGTTGTGGGGAGAGGAAAGGAAAGGCAACTGTAAGCTACTTTGAGCCTCCTTTGGGTAGGCAAAAGTGGCATATAAGAACCAACTCTTCTTCTTCTAGGCTTTTGTTCCCTTTGGTTCCATAATAAACACTTGCATTGATAACATGTGATTTTTTAAAAAAAGCTATTTTCAGGAAAGTGTTCGATAATGCTAATGGTTAATATTATTTTAGGATTACCAATGGCTGACTCTTAAGTATGTTTCAAGCTTGCAAGCTGTGAATTCTGGTAACAGCTGGAAATCCCTAATTATAGTTCACAGGTAGCACATTCATCTGGCAAAATCTGTAAACAAATCCTGAAAAGCAAATATTCCACTTACATAGTTAATTTTTGAGTGCTACAGGCCCAATTACCAAGGGGATAGGAGAATGATATTGCTCTGCTACTTTTCTGTATGCCAAGAGATGAAAACATCCAGCAGTCACAAGGTTAAGAAGGGATTATGATATCAGTGTTTATGAGATTCACAGCAGCTCTGCACTCTCTCAGAAAATAAAACGGATTGCAAAATGTTCAAAGATAAAGGGTATGTAATTGTTGTACTGATTTTGTGACACGGAGAAATAATTAGGGAAATTAGTGGTAGCTATCATTGCTACCAACAGAATTTATCCGGCCTGGCATTTAGAATAGCAGCACAATCTGGCAGGGATGTCTTCAGCCCAAGCACCTGCTGAAATGAATGGGCCCCGCTGTTCTTCTTTATTTCAATGGCGCTTGTGCAGGAAAAAGGCCTTGGTAGATTTTGTCCCTGATCCAATTGTGAATGAGCACATCCTGGTCGCATAAAAGCCCATCATATGAGGCAACTGATTTGAATACAGCTAGTCATCTGGCAGGGGTACAAACACTCATCCTACAGCTGTGGGATACGGAAGAAGACACATATGCCTTTCTGCCATGTACAGTAACAACATTAATAAAGGATTTACAAGGCAAATGCATGGGTTTCCTTAGGGATACAATCCCCTTCAGTAAATATAAGTTTAGTTCACGAACCAGTTTAGCTAAGGCTGTACCTGCTTATTTCTGTGTATCCTTAAGTGCAAAATGTTACTTGACAAGAAAGCACATCCTGACCAAATGTAGTGATCCACCATCTTGGGTACAGCTCTGGCCCACTCTTACCTAATACCCCAGTCCTGGAAATAGAGGATAACTTAGCTTAATGTTTACATTTTCATATTCCAGATACATTCAAGTGTAAACAAAATTAACAAAAAGTAAACAAAATTAAGCAACAAGAAAAAATAGAATTTGCCGAAATGTGTCACAGATATGGCTTATAGGAATTAGTCATTTAAATTCTGGAAGTATCAGCAGATATAATGGCTGATCATTATAAATTCCAGAAAATGCAGGCCATTTCCACGTGAGGACAGCCTTCACATGTTGACAGCATATAGAGCCCCCTCCACATGGCGTTGCCAACATCCCAAGGCTGTCCAGTAGCTGGGTCAAGATTTGGACATTTTTAAATCGCGATTTTGGACAACCAGAGTCCATTTCCACACAGAGGGTTAAAATGCAAGTGGCTTCCTGCAGGCAAACATGGGATGGTAAATCTCGCATTTGCAGCTCTCCTCAGGGGAGACCCCTCCCGCGTTTTCCCTCTGTCCTGTCAAGGATTTTTGCCTCCTGAAGAGGTTGCAAGGGAAAACAAACCAAACTTCCCCACCACTCCTTGGCTTGTCAATCATAGCAAGCTACCAATCACAGCACAGCAGTTCTCTCATGCAAAGAAACTTCCCCCCAGCCCCCAATTTTTTTTAAAGGCATTTCCATGTTTCTGTTTGGTAATGGCATAATAGGGATACATCTTTACTAAAATTAACATTCCCTCATTACTATGGAGAAAGGCTAGAATAATACAGTATTGCCCCCCCCTCCTGGAATTATAGTGTTTTTTGCAGTTAATTTCTGTCTGAGTGGATTTCTGAGCCACTGAACACTGTCCCTGGAGTCCAAGAAGACCTTTTGTGCTAATGGTTGGCTTTAAATCAAACTGCTCAGACCCTTGTATGATTGGGAGGCACCATCCTGATCACAGCCCCCCCCCCCACGCCTTTCCCAGCTCATTTCTCACTGCCAGAAAACACAAACGAAGCTATTTTTGGATGCCCGAGTTCTTAGAAGGCTGGATAGGTAACTGAAGCCCAAAAAGACATTTTGTGCTAATGGGTGGCTTTACATCAAGCTGCTCAGACCCCTGTATGATCAGGAGGAGGCTACCAGATCACCCCCACACCTTTCCCAGCTCATTTCCCATCCACAGAAAACAGAAATGGAGCTGTATTTTGCCTGCCTGATCTCAAGAATACGGTGGACACTTTAAAGAAGATTTCATTTCACCATGGATAATATAGATTTGCGGCCGCAGTGCAACATGGGCCACACCATTAAAAAAAATTACTCAGAGCAGGAAATGGAAGGGGGATAGTGGGAGTGAGGGCAGGACAAAGCCAACAAGATTATCATGCATTTCCCCCTCCATATGGTCTTATCCCTGGTTGCTCACCTGTGGTCTGAACTTGTTTTCCCAGGGAGATCATGGCCATGATGGAACCTGAGCAGTTCCACAGGGACTGCAAGATGGAGCGTTTCCACCAAGCTTATGGTTGAGGTCAGCAGAACTCAAACCACGATAGCATCTGATCAGGGCCTCCCTCATTCCCCTATTCTCCCCCCATGGCTCTAGTAGTTCAAATTTTTAACTTATTTCAATTAAAATATTTTAAATATATTATTCGATTTCTATCGGAATCGTATTTTGGGAGGTTTATATCTATTGTCTTATAAATGCCAGTGTTGTTTGCTGCCCCAATCGCGAAGGAGTGGTATAGATTTGTCTAATTGCGAAGGAGTGGTATAGAAGTCATACTAATGACATAAAAAAATAAATAAAGTTGCTATGTGCGTGCACACTGAAAAAGTATGCATGCACCTGAAAGCTTCTACCCAGAAGCTGAAGAAGAGTGTGTGCTCACCAAACTGTGAACCGTTGGTCTTCGTGCTGCCACTGGACTCAGACTTGTTCTGCTGCCCATCTGAATCATTCTTCAATATACTTTTATGGCCCCCAAGAGGTTACTTAACGATCAAAAGAAAAGGGGAAAACCCATGCTGATTTGAAGGAAAAATCTACCACAGCACAACAGGTCTGTATATTTTGCATAAGACAACAAGTTTCATGATATATGTAGATTGATTTTCAGAAGGACTTAAGATGGGTGAATGTTATTTATCAGCATCTGGGCTGTTGCTTTAATTCATGAATGTTAGATCCGTTCACATTCAGGCACTTAGGACTAACAGCAATATTGCATACCCTTAAAAAAATGAACCAAGCTTTTTTTAAAATTCACACCCTTAAAAACATCAAAGTTGCATGTTGTAGAATTCTACATATGCTGCAGAAGCTCTTGTTCCTGGCAACAGATATGAGTAATTCCTGTGAACCAGGCACGGTCTCTTAATTATTTATGGAGTTACAGGAAGGAGTAATGGATTGGGAAATGGTCCTTTTGACAGGAAAGCAGCCCACCTGTCTCTCATAGGTAATAACCTTATGCAGCCTATGCTGCATATGTATGTGTGAGTTCAATACCATTAACATAGAGTTCGGTGTAGAATGCCAAGCTCGGGAAGGGAAAATTGTCATTCAGAGCAAGGGAAAGAGGCTTTCAAAGCTGTTTTCTGTTTTCTCATTCCTCTCCTTTTTTTCTGAATTCGATTACACTACCAAAGAAAATTACAATGAGAATAAGAGGAAAACAAGATACTGTGCAGATACCTGCCCATTAGAATGCTCCACTTTTTTTCTTTTTCTTTTCTTTTTTCTTTTTTTTGATGTTTCACTCCCGTTTCTTTAACAGCACCCTGGTATGGATATGAAGGGTTTTTTTTCTTCTTGGTAGCATGGAGGCAAACATTTAAAAAGAACAAAAAACGTCAGCCTAGTCAATAACCCTCTGTGACCATGATTCCCTCCAGCACGTAACAGAAAATAAAAGACCTTTTAGGCAATGTGATATTATAAGAGGCAGGAAAGATACCAATTGATACTGACTTTTGTTTAATGCACATATGATAGCCATTGAAGAAGACTTGTGATTTTTTGAAAACGAGGTATACCAGATCTCGTTCTGGCATACTGTAAAACTGAATAAACTTCAGCCATTCACAGCCAGCTTGTCTTTGCTTCATTTCTGCCAGAATCTTTGGCTGGCTGGTTCTCTAAAATCTGTATTAAAGAAAGAGGAGCAAGGACAGTAAGCGGCAGCAATCCTACTCTCCATATTGGCTCACAGTCCTGCTTTTGTATAAAATTTGGAACATTACATTGGAACAATCTTGTATTGACACTGGAGTAATTCAGGTTAACATTTCCCCTGATGCCTCTTAGGGAAAAGAAACAATTTTCATGACAGGGCCTACTAAACATGAGTCAGGACTCAAGGCCTGAGGCATTTGTGCTGTTGCACAAGGGCCCCATTCTCCCCCTAACAATAAGGAAATCTGTGTTTAGAGTTGCTAGTCCTGGGTAAGGAAATTCCTGAAGGTTTGGGGCTGGAGCCTGGAGAAAGTAGGGTCTCTAGACAGGAGGGGTACCAGTAGGGTATAATACCATAGAGTCCATCCTCCAAAGCAGCCATTTTCTCCTGGGAAGTGAATTTAAGTCATCTGAATGTCAGTTGTAATTCTAGGAGATCTCCAGGCTTCACCTGGAAATTGAACAAACAATAAAGGGAACACAAACCATGCATTTTATCAGTTTCAGAAAGGACAGTGTGAAATAGGTTAACATACCGTTGGCAGGATGTTCCTCATGTGAACAAGTATCATAGAATCATAGAGTTGGAAGGGATCTCCAGGGTGATCTAGTCCAACCCACTGCAGAATGAAGGAAATTCAGACTACCTGCTCACCACAGTAACACCAATTCCATGCCCAGATGATGCCCCTTCCCCCCCCCACCCCCCAAAAAAACCCTAGCCAGTCTGGCCTGGAGAAAATCATCTCCTGAGCCCAAAGTGGTGATTGGCATTTCCCTGGGCATGCAAGAAAGGGCCACAAGAGCCAAGCATGGACACAATCCCTTCTGCCCACCCACTTACAATCTGCCTAAATTCACAGAATCAGCATTTCTTTGGTGGCTATCTAGCCTCAGTTTTAAAACTCCTAAGGAAGGTGAACCCAACAGGAAGCCTGTTCCACTGAGGAACTGCTCTAACTAACTAAACGTCTTCTGGATGTTTAGCCGATAATTCTTTTGAATTAATTTCATCCCACTGATTCTCGTTCTACCCTCTGGGACAACAGAAAACAACTCTGCTCCATCCTCTACGTGACAGAACTTCAAGTACTTGAAGATGGCTATCAAATCCCTGCTTAGTCATCTTCTCTCCAGGCTAAACAAACCAAGATCTCTCAACCTTTCCTCAGACATCATACATCCTCACTGCCTGCCTCTGAGACAGGGTCAGGGGGGCAGCCATTCTGGTCCTTCATCTTCTTTGGGTTCACTTTGTCTTCGGCCTTCTGTCACCACCAATCCTGTAGAGTGGGAACAGGTCCCAGGGGGGCTATTGGCTGAGGTTTGAGACTCACATAGTAGAGGTGGCTTTCCCTTGCAGAATTTCACTTGCAGGTTTTAACAGATAGTCCTCTGGTGCATCATCTACTGCTGTGTCAGGCCCTCTCTGGTCCTGATGGTTCTCCTCAGCTGGTGGTCTTGTTTCCCTGTTAGAGGAGATCATAACATATATATTGGGAAGGAGACGAGGCTCTGGTTGGACCCTTAGCATTGCATCCTGGTGGCAGAAAGACCAAAGAAACAAAAGATAGCTGGCACACATCTATACCCATGATTTTTAGCAGCAAGGATAATTTCCTCTTGGGGGGGGGGGGGGGCGGGGAGTTGAACAGGCACCACTTGCTGCTACCATCCATGTTTTCACAGTTGAAAATAGGGATACTTTTAGATACTTAAAATACCCTTATTTTCACATTACTTCCTGAGGTCCCACACCCCATTAACTGACACTGACAAAGTCTTATCAACCTCCTGTATCGATTCCATTCATTTCCTCTAACACCTGTATTCATTTATAATGATTTAAAATCAAAGAGGGCATTGTTTTCTTTTAGCAAGAAAACATAGTTTTTCAGCAAGCGTTCCAAATGAGTCTCAACAGCAGAAGCTTCGGATGTGGCTGGCTGCGCACTACATGATGCTGCCTTAATGGTCATTCAGACATTTTTGCATGAATGTGCATTTGAGCTGAGCTGCATGTTCTGTACAGTTAGAGATGCAACTTCTGAAGTCCCGAGACAAGAAGTAGAATCTTGACAGAGCCATTCTAGCAGGTTACACTAACACCATTTTTAAAAGGAGATTCTCAAAGGCCAAAAAAAGGTTTAGTAGGGGCTGTCCTTAATAAATAGGCCCTGTCAAAGTATTGGCTGGCTGGCCTTGCCTGGTTTGCTGGGCATCATTTGCTAGGCTCCTTTAACTGCAACAGCCCCTGGCAATAGAAATTGCGGTTTATGACACCGCAGCTGAAGCAGACTCTAAAGGTTCAGGTTGTTTAATCTATGCCCCTGGCTATGGATGAGTACAAATTTAGTGAAATAATAAACCCAAATGCCTGCTGCTTACAAGATCCTGGCTCATCAGGGAATGTCTGAATGGCAAGCATACAAAAAATATATGCTGTGCTCTGTTGTTAGCCATTTCTGCTCCATGTGCTATTTGCAGAAGTGCTGAAGGAAGCAGTGAATTAATCTATTTAATTTCAGATCCAGATCAGGAATTCTCTTAAATAATTCTGTCCAATGTGGGAAAGGGACAACGAACTCTGTTTGAAAGCAAACTGCGACTACAGGCTGTATACTATGGAAATGATGGGAAACCACATCATGCTGGTTTCCAAGTGAGTCTTTTAGGTCTTTATCAACATTCTGCCAGGAGATATCCATATTTTTTTAGAGGGAGGCAGAGAGCAGTGTTAATGTGCCTTGTGCCACAATATTGCTGCTTGTGGGATGAAGGAAGATGGACATATCAATGTGTACCTGCAGGCAGAATAAAAACAGGCCACACACATACCCACGAAACACTACAAATTGTGAACTGTAGTTCAAAAGGAAATCATCAAAGTACAGAACACATAGAAACATTTGTCTTGAAAGAAAAGTGACAGTTTGCTCTCCTCTAATTTCCAGACATAATAAATGCACCTTGAAAGCGATATACTGATGGATATTGGGGCAAGCTACATTTAAGGTTTCTGTTGTCTCAGGAAAATACAAAGAAATGTTGAATTATAACAAAATTCAATACATGGTGGTATTTCATATATTGGATCCAGTTTATTGAAAAAAGAGTTTATTGAAAATATAGTTTGGGTTGAAACTGCTCCAGATTTTACTATTCTAGAAAACATAGTGCAATCCTAAGCATGTATACTCAGAATTTAGGTCCACTGAGTTAAAAGGACACATTCCTTATTAAGTGTGCTTTGGGCTGCAGCCATAGAGTAGACTTTTAAACATTATACTACATTGTTTGTGTAAGTAGGTCATTCACCTGAGCAGTTAAATATACACATAGTCTGATGTAACCCAATAATATTCACAGATAGCAGAAAAATATCCCTACCACATTCCTTATATAGATCCTCCTTGTTCTGGTACTACACTCCACTGAACATCAGTGACAATTTTTCTGTATGTAAAATGAAGTTAGATTCATTTCAGCTGCAGAAATCACCTTAAGGTAGAGAAAACCTGTAGCCAATTATTTTCTGTCTCCTGTGAACTTTGATGTGGGAAAAGGAGGAATGAAGAGAAGCTGTTATTTCAGAGAAAGTCAGGCAGCTGAAGCAAATCAATGTAGATCAGTTTTTGAAATAAAGAGTGAGCAGGGAGCAGGAATAGGAAGGATGAACTGATTATGTTAAAATTTGGTGAAAATAAATAATTTTCAGGTAAATTAATTAATTTATTCCAAGTTAGTTAATTAAAAGAAAACAGGATTAAGTATTCCAAGGGAAAACATTTCCATTGTTTCCAAGCTCTCACAGGCTTAAATATATCAGGAACAGGAAACTAGACAGGAAGGCCATTAGATAAGAATGAAATAAAAGGATTGCTAAACTAAATTGGGGACATGGAAGAGAAGCTGAATGACTTTTTTGCATGTGTTCTTTGTGAGAAGTGTGCAGCAGGTTCTGATGGGTAAACTGGAGGACTGCAGACTGGATTTTTGGATGACCAGGTGGATTGGGATCTAGTTAGAACACCGCACCCGAAGAGTAGTTGTCAATTGTATTTCATTGGATTGGAGGGAGGTGAACAGTAGGGTGCCACAGAGCTCAGTACAGGGTCCCATATTCTTCAACATTTTTATCAATGATCTGGATGAAGGGGTGGAGGGATTACTCACTACACTTGCAGATGGCATTGAATTGGAATGAGTAGCAAACATCCCAGAAAACAAAATTCAGTGAGATCCGAACATGGTGGGAAAGTGGGCCAATGAGAACAAGATACAATTCAATAAGGAGAAGTGCAGAGTTTTACATCTGGGTCACAAGAATGAGAAGCTTGCATACTGGATGGGTGATGTACTTATAGACAGCAGTGTGTGTGAACAACAGCTTGGGATTGTAAGGCAAATATGAGCAGACAATATGATGGGGGAGTAAAACAAGAGAATGCAAACTTGGGCAGCATCAACAGAGGCATCACATCAAAATCAAAAAATGCCATAGCCCCATTGTATACCACATTGGTCAGACCGCACCTGGAGTACTGTGTGCAGTTTTGGAGGTCTCACATTTTAAAAGAATGTGGACAAAATTGAGAGGGTACAGAGGAGAGAGATGTGGGTGATCTGGGGCCTGGGGACCAAGCCCAATGAGGAAAGGCTGAGGGACTTGGGAATGTTCAGCCAGAGAAGAAGAGATTGCTGTCCTTAAATATTTGAAAGAGAAGGGCAGGGACCAGTTCCTGTTGGCAGTAAATGATAGGGCTGAGGTTGAGGTAAGGGGGTAGAATCTAGCTCCTTTACTCCTTTGCTCATGCACTTTAGACTTCCCCACCACCACTTGAGTCTTCCACGAAAGAAGCAGCTTGCAAGAAGCAGCTTGCAAAGCAGATACAGACATTGGTCTGCTTTGCAAGTGAGAATTTTGATTTCCTATAGAAAAGAAATGCTTCCTCCTATCTGCCTGATTCAGAATAAAGAAATATGTCATTTTACTGAGACAGATTATGTAATATCAGATTTATTAATTAATGGATTTGTTTATAGTCTTGCTGAGGCTGGATGCAGATTTCAACCAAAAGTAATACCATGATAAAAGCTAGTCATGTTAAGTAAACGATCTTATAGTTGGTTCCATCCATTTCAATGGGAAACACATTTCTCAGGAACGACGATCCTCACCCAAGGAATTCCCCCTTCCCAAACTGCAGGCAGATAGAAGGAAGCATTTCTTTTCTACAGGAAATCAAAGTTCAGACTAGCAAAGCAGGTTCGTACATTAATTATGAACAACCTCCCCAGGATGAAGCATGTGTGCAGCTGGGAGGTCCTCAGAGGAAGGATAAGATTATAAATATGATAGATCAATGCATATAATAACAAGTTGATTTTTTATCATACTTTGTTATTTCTTATTCACATGCAAATGTTAGTAGAATATAGATGTTCAAATATTGTCACAAAAGTTCCATTCAAGCCAAGGGAACAAATTGGTTGGGACTCACTTAAGTCACATTGCTTTAGCAGAAATTTACCTTAGATGGATTAAACCCCTAAGATAATACCTGTTGCTCACCTTTCATTGCACTAACCAAGTTTGCATCTTTGTTTCCTTCATCTGACCATTCCTTAGACCTGTTGATGTTTTTCAGAAACATTTTCAGGGATACTCACATGTAGGAACATTGATTTTTCAGTGGCTGAAAGGGGAAGCTGCCTCCATGAAAATGAACAGGAAAGCCTTCTCATGCACAGCAGAAACCATGTGAGGTCATTTTCAAACCGCCTTTGTATTCCATTTTAGTAACTGGCTGCTAGCCAAATGTTTTTACCAGCATCAGGTTAGCAAAGCGTGGCTGAGCCCCTTTTGAGGGAGACTGCTTTCTGCCAGTTAACACCTCTTTGCTGCACTTCTGAATCACTAGTGCGCTGTTTAAAATGTCTATAGCGCTTTCTGCAACGCTGATTTTTTCCTGCCCTTTTTTCACCACATGTTTAATGTTCTAAATGGTACCATTATAGCGCTAAGCCAACATAGCACTTCAGATGCCTTAATTCCAGAGGCAAGACATCTTGGTGGTGCCACTATAGTACTACTGAAGTGATATACTGCCTTAGCGCTACAACGACACCATTTAGAACATTAGCAAAAACTCCAAGGAAGATCACATGGGGAGAAAGGGCTGGGTAAAAGTGCAGCACTGTTTGTAATGACCATAGTGGTTCAGAGACAGATCATTAATGAAGAGAAGTTCACTGTAGGAGATCCATGTCCTTGTATCACTTTACTCGAAATCAGGTCAACAACAAATAACATCCGGTTTAGAACGGCAGTGTGAAAATCTTAATTGATGTTTCAGTGAATGAAAGGGGAAGCTGCCTCTGGAAAAATGAAAGGGAAAGGCCTTTCATGCACAGCAGACACTGTGTGAGGGTCTGACTCCATGGAAGTGCTAGCAAAGGTGTTGAGCTGACAGGCAGTTTTTGGCATGTACAAATGAGCTTAGTTGGAAGCTGTCCAAAACTCAACATTCCTTCAGATAGGTTGGGCCCTCCACCTTAAGCTGTGCTTGAACACTCAATGTAAAAGACCATATCCTGTTTCTAAACACCTGAACCACACAAAAGCTGGTTTTATTTTGCTGTAAAAGCTTGAAGCTAAATAGCCACGCATCACAAATGATACATCCTGACAGACTTAAAGGAGAGTTAAAGGAAAAAGCATAACTAGTTAAAATAACATCATCTTTGTCATGAAAAAGGAAAAAGCAAAACAGATGAAACTGTCATCTTGGTCATGCATCAAGCTGTTTCCAGTCTATTAAAGGAACAAGGGCGGGGGGAACCTTTTCTGAGCATCAAATATTTTAAAAGTTAGTAATGGTAAGAATTTGGTACCCAGAGTGGCAAAATGAGGAGAAAAGAATTACGGGGAATGGACTTTTAATTTATGATGACAAATATGCACAGAGATGCATGAACTGGACCCAAATGCATTTCAACTTATGTCAGCACAGCCTGCTGACAGTGGCTTCATAGCACACTCGGGTGTTAAAAGGGGTCTTCTATTGCTCAGTATAAAAGAGCTGTGGTTTGAAGAAAAGGAAACATCAGAGCAAGATTGTTGGAGTGGTCCACAAGAACCATCTGCAAAACAGCTCACTTCTTCAGAAATCTTTCCAGACTCCCAATTCTTCACAGACTTAGTCCTTCCCTTAGTCACAACTGAAGAAAATGAGCCAGTTTGGCACAATATACAGTTTATTTTAGAACTGTTTGGAGCCACAAGAAAGGGAAAGATCTTATGTTTCCCTCTAGTAGAGTCTGCATTCTTGACATCAATGAGAAAGCTTGGTGAAGTCACAGAATGAGAGAAGTGGAACCTGTTCATTTTCTGTTGCTTTCTGATTCATTGTGATGAAGAGGCATGGCTGTCAGAGAAGAGATTAAATGGGATTAAATGATGTTCTGTGGCATAATTTATTGCAATCTGTTGCATACTTTCTGGTAATTTACACAGGGAGAGTTGCTGAGGTGAATGAACAATAGTTTGTGTGTGTACTGCTCTAAATGATTACAGAGATTCTATTTGACAAAACTACTGCATATATGTAGTGGGAGATAAAGCACTGTGGTTATTCTCTCTGCTCTGGGTAAAACTGGCCTATGAGTTTGTTTTAGAGGATTATTTAGTGCAAACTTCCTATTACCTACCCTTTAAGCTCTCCAAAGGCAACCTTGTTATAAGTACCTTGGTTCTGGCAGGAAAGAGCTGCTCCCTTATGGAGCAGGACTTCTGTCATGCAACACCTGGTATTCTGGAATTCTGTCCTTAGGCAAACTCAGCTAAGGTCCTCTCTGATATTTTTAAGGAAACTGACACACTCCTATGTTGATGGGTTTTAGGATTTTACACTCTGAGATTTTAATATAATGTGAATGTTTATTGACTGTAAATGGGACACAGTTTCTTTTATTAAAAACCATTCAGGAACAAATTTAGTAAATTTGGATTTTGTGGCACCATTTTATAGAAAGCTGCAGATTTCTTCCCCAGTGGAATAGCAAATATGCACTACAATACTGATTGACAGTTTAATCATATGTGATTAAACACAGTCATTTCTCCTGGAAGAGACCATCATAGGTACTAAATAACCTTTTTGATCTTTATTATTATATGTGGGAGTTTAGGCAGATAATGCAGCCCAATGTATAGGAGGAAAGGGGCAAGGGAACTTGATAAAATGAATAGAAATTCAATTGTAGCATGGTGCCAGCTTTTTAATTTTCAAGATTTCTTTTTGCTCTGTCTCTTGGGTGCTTAAACACACACACACACACACACACACACACACACACATACTAGCAAAGAGTCAAGTCAATTTGTGGATGAGCTGGAAGTAGAAAAGGAAGTACAGGGGGAAAAACAGAGAGGGAAGGCAACTGACATTTTAAGTGAGAGAAGCTCTCTACAGAAAACAGATTTCGCTTTGCAATCAAGATAACTTAACAACCATAAACACATTGTCAGAGGGAAAAATTACATTTTTTCTGTAGCACAGGCCACATACAGATGACTGATTTCTCTTTCAAGTTCAAGAGCACAAAAGAGTTGTTTATACATTTCCGCAACTGACCCAGGCTGGCATGACAATCTTCAAGATCCGAGCAAGGATGGCTAAAGGGCTTTCAAATTCTTCTTGGCAAGGAACACAGGATAACAATCAGAGGATGTATAAATAGCTCAACATGTTGATAAGGAAAAAAATGAAGTTGCTGCTACAGATAATTTCCAATATTTGTCTGCTTAGAGAGATGCAATCAAAGTTTTGTTTTTAGTTGTATTACGTGATCTTGCAGTACAGCTACTTTACATGCAACGTAGAATCATAGAGTTGGAAGGAACCATACAGGCCATCTAGACCAATCCCCTACTCAGTGGATGATCAGCCTAAAGCATCCATGATAAGAATCCATCCAACTGCTGCTTGAAGACCACCAGTGAGGGGGAGCTCACAAATGCCTTTTCCACTTTTGAAGTATTCTGACTGTGAATCCCCCCCCCCCGATCCAGCTGATACCATTCTATACATTACTGTGGGTTCTATCCCCTGCCTTCCTCCAAGTGACAACCCTGAGAACCAGCTTGGCGTAGTGGTTAGGAGTGCAAACTTCTAATCTGGTGAGCCAGGTTTGATTCTGCACTCCTCCACATGCAGCCAGCTAGGTGACCTTGGCCTTGCCACGGCACTGATAAACTGTTTTGACCGAACAGTGATATCAGGACTCTCTCAGCCTCACCCACTCCACAGGGTGTTTGCTATGGGGAGAGGAAAGGGAAGGTGACTGTAAGCTGCTTTGAGACTCCTTCGGGCAGAGAAAAGCAGCATATAAGAACCAACTCTTCTTCTTCTTCTTCTTTCAGACAGAGAACAATCATGTATGGTCTTTCATGCTTGGAATATAATTCCTATGAATACCTGTGCATGCTCAATTACAGGGACAACTCTGTAAATGACTATTACATTCAGAACACTTTGGAGAAGGGGGGAGGCAATCAAGGGTACAGAATGGTGGGATTAAGGGGCATCATTTTGCAAAAAAGCCACACATTTTTTGGAAAAGGGGAAGAGAACAAAGCATGATGGGAGGCTGCCTCCATCTAACTCAGTGCGGAAAGCATATTGTGAATTTAGCCAGGGGAATGAGGGGAGGAAAGCCCAAATGTGGAAAGGCTAGAGTCAACTCGCAGCATCCAAAGAAAATCCAAATTGAGGCTAACACAAGGCAAAATGGTAGATGAATCAGCCTTGCAAAATGGCAGGTGATTTCCTTCTTGTTCTAGGAAAAGAAAGGAAGGAAAGGAATGGTCATTGGGGTTCCCTTGAATGACTGGACAGAGGTTTTTCCCTCTTCCTTTGAAAAGTGAGATGAAGAACAAGCAGTAGAAAATTTGTACCTGAGGCCTTTGAGTCTTTTCTGGCCACAGTAACCAGCTAAGAAGATTGTGGAGCACTGTCAAGTAACACATCCTTATTAGAATCCTGATCTTTTCAGCCTCACACTGACCCATTATGCACGGGGGTTTTAGCGCACATTCGGGGTGGAATGGCGGCGACTAAAATCACCGATAACGCACAGAGCCAGCTGCAACCGGCTGCAGCTTCGGTGCATGCTGCCGAAAAAGCCGCGTAAGTGAAATGCGGAAGAAAGCGCAGCTTCCGGGTGACCGGGGCGCAACCAGAAGCAGCGCCCGGATCGGCGCGTGAATAATCGGTTACTCTGGGTTTTGCTGCCATCGCGCCCCGCCCCGTGTATAACCGGTGTGCGTCGCGTCTTCCCCCTCCGCGTTTTCCATGTGACCCGAAATCGCCGTTTCGGCGGCCGTGCATAATGGGCCATACAGTTGGAATTTGATGGGGGAGCTGCAAACACAGCAACATATTCAACTAATTCTTTGCATTTTCTGTGTAAAATTAATATGGCCTGCTCAGTTGAAACTAAAATGCTAAACATGTGCAGCCTGAGGGCTTATGCAATTCTGTTCAAGGAAGACAAGGCTGTATTGCTTTACATAGAATCATAGAATCATATACTCATAGAATAATAGAGTTGGAAGGGACCTCATGGGTCATCCAACTCTGATTCTATGATTCTATTATTCTAACCCCCTGCACTATGCAGGACACTCACATCCCAATAGCTCATCTACTGTAACCTGCCACCCCTTTGCCTTCAAGGAATCAGCCTCTCCGTCAGAGAGAGACATCATTCCAGGTATCTCCCCTGCATATTTTAGTCCTGGTCTCGAAGAGTTCCTAGGATGCTTCTGATGGCATTTGTTTCCTGGACAGTGACAGTGGCTGTGAATCTTATGTCCTAGAGTAAGAAATTATTTCTGCTAGGTGCTCAGGAAACTCTTTAAAAATATATGGAAAGGCACACAGAATATATAGCTAAGAACTGCGTGAACAAGTCAAGACTTCACAGGGGTGGGGAAACCCTTCAGGGCTCTTATGTGACAAGAAGACCAGTCCTTTCTTCCTCACCCAGCAACTAGGAATTGCAGTGACAACTACACCCTGATTTAACCTGAAATACTTGATGTTCACGTTTGGCATCTGTCTCGCTCCTTACACTAGTCTGTGTTGTACACCAGAATAATGGCATGATTTTTTTCCTTAAAAAAAAAGACTTTAACAATACATGACTGTTCACAGGCATATTCTGGCATCTGTGGCAGTTTCTATGAGTAACCATTCAGCTAGGCGGTATATCTGGAAAGGTCAAACATGTTGTATTTGGACATATCCAGTCAGTGATACCACACCTGACTGAGGAAGTGTTTGAAGTAACAATGAACATATTTCCCAAGCTGTTCTGTGGGTTGGCTACACCCTCTATTCTACTGCTGCGCCTTTCAATTTAACATTGAACATTTCTAAAATGCATTCATTTCTTGAATGGTGTTGACAGACTTCAACTATGCAAAGAGATGCTGAGCACCAAGCTGGTTAAAAAGGGAAAATAGTTTTGTTGAGAAAGAGAAAGAAACTTTGTGTGGAAAGAAGAGAGACCCAACTGTCTAACTGTTCCTCTGCATTCATTCAGTCTGTTCTGGAGGCAAGCAGGGAGGAAATGTGGCTAAAGGAGCAGGAATTTGCCAAATGAAGCAATCAGGACATAGGAGGAGATTATTTGACCCTTATCGCATGGGAGGCACTGCACCGTGCTGCCACCTGGTTTCTGGCTCTGGGAATGTCTCCCTGCTCCTGCGTGACGGAGCGTTTGGACTGCTATCCCCCGTCCACCCTGGATTCATGCTCCTGCATTAGGCAGCCAGGGTGGTGAGTTTCCCCCATGCTGCAGGACGGTGTGGGCCATTTTAAAATGTTTTAAAGAATGCGTGCTGTGTCATTATGCAGTATCACACTTCTAAAAATAAATATATATGCCCCAGGTGGCTCTGCCATGCAGCACAGCAGAGACACCTGGGACATTTATTTTTATTTTTAGAAATGCAGTACTGTGGATTGGGGAGGGAGCCTGATTTCCCCCCTTCCAGATGGGCCAGGCTTGATATAGGCCCCGATGAGGCCCGTGGCAACAAGGAAACACAGGGCCATTCTGCACAACTGCCAATGTAGCTAAATCTGAGTGCCATCGAAAAGCACTGCAATGAATAGCGGCATGTCTCAATAATGCATACAGCCATTTTTCTCGGAAAAAAGGCTCTCCCACTAGCACTGTTTTCATAATGCACAAGTTTCCAGTCTCGCCAGAATTGCCGGTCTCGCCAGAATTGCAACAAAGGAGGCAATATTTTACCATGCTTCCTCCCGCCACTGGCCGTCAATCAAACAGAACAGCCAATTAACTGTTGTGTTCATACTTCCCTTTAAAAACTGGTTTTTTTAAACAGAAAACAACTGTAGCAACGCATATTTGTTCATTCAATGTATTGGAAAGACCTTTTTTGCTAGCATAGGAACTGGTGCTTAATCATTTACACGCTCTTAAAGTTAAAAAACATCCCTCCCCCTGGTGCAATTTCTAGCCAAAATTACGGACAGTGTCGAACAGCGGGCTGTATTGTGCTTGGAAACTTTACAGACAATTGCTTGTGGAGGGATTTCAACCAAAGAAGCATCGCTTATTCGTTGCTTTTGCCGGTTTAAGGGGGGAAAATGGTGATCGTGACGATGGAAGCTCAGGTGCAAGAGCTTAGGGAGGGACATTCTTGCTCCCACTATATTGAGAATGCACATGTCTTTTTCAGATGTGTTGCAGGTTGTTCTCAAGAGTCAAGTGGTTTTTTTTAGGGGGAATCCACTTTTGTGGATTCACTTTTGTGGATTACCTGAAAAGCACTACAACGAAGCGATTTTTGCGGGTGTTGCAGGAATGCTGCGTTTTGTGTATGATGTCATGCCTAATGTTTAAAAAATAGCATTACACAATGGTAAGACTTCAGCAACATTAACGCTGTGCGGAATGGACTCCAGATTTATCCTCATTCCCTTGCCACAGGTTGTTGGGGGCCTGAGCTGGGCCAGGCCTAGGACACCCCAGACCGGCACAAACCTCATGCAGAAGTGGGAATTAGTGCCATGATTGGATGAGCTGAGATGAATTCTGTGTGCAGAAATGGTCTTTGAAAAATATAAGTTCCTAATCTACTCCCTGTAGGATATTCTTCATATGTTTTTGAATCATGCAGAGTACAAATTTTGTATATCTCAACAATCAGTTCACACTATTACTTATGTGTCTTGCTAAAATGAAGACAGAAAAAAAATAAAAACAAAGGGAAAATATGGAAAGCTCATTCAAATCGGGATACTCAAATGGAAGAATAGCAGCTAGCCAGCTGATGCATCCCTGTTATTCCGTCAAAAAACCCAGACAATTTGTATCCCCCAAATCTAGGGAAATGTTTGTGTGAAAAAAATTCATTAATTTCCTTAATTTAAATCACCAAGCTAAAGCAGTAGTTCCATTCTGAAATGCCTGTATAGGTGGAGAGAGTTTAACATAATTCTTCTTCCCTTCTTCAGCTCCTTCAGCCTGCATACTGTTCACACACATACCACCCACTTCTAGCTATCTGAACCTGGAACAAGCAGCAAAAGTTCATCCATTATCTCTTATCATCTTGAAAGTACCTGAGCGTGCTGACTTAGTATGCCTAGCTTTCACTTATGCCACTTCTTGAAATGCCCTTAATACCTTTACTGTAGGCCTTCTTTTAAAAGCTGTTAAACACCTTTTTCCAAATGTCTTCCAAAATCAGTGGTATCTGTAATTGGTAATGCTGAAAAAGAAACTCAGTCTAAGTAAATAAACATCAACGTGTTTCACAAGCATTTCAGATTTCCCTAAGGGTAGTGACCAGGCTGCCTGGAGAAAAAGGGTCCTGTTCTTTTAATAGATTCTGAATGGGATGTTATGTACTAGGTGATGTGGTGCCATGAAATGGTGCAGCTGCCCATTCTCACCCATCAAACCTTTCTTAAAGAGGCAGGCCATGATACTACACAGTCTTCTTGGCAACCTTAAACTTTTTGCAAAGTATACCAACCTACTTTGCATGAAAAACACTTGTAAGCTAGTCATGACATTCCCATAAGGTATGTTAGCAAGTACAACTTGTGCTAGATGAGAAGAGCCTGGGGGAAGTTAAAAATGGTCACGCTACAGATGGAGGTCTTGTGGGTCCCCCACTTGTTATATATGCAGTGTCAGCAATATACAGAGCACTTCAGTAACCAATATTTTTAAAATGTTGCTGTCCCAGAGGAGTTGATAGTTTACATTTCCTCAGCAGGGAAGACATGGGGCCTAACATGTGCACCCCTCCCCCAACAACTTTTTAATAATATGCAGCCTGGAAGGAGTGTTTAAAATGGAGAAGTGGTGGGATGGAGTAACCCTTTTTCCTCTCTGTCATTTCTTTTTTCTGACTCCATTCTGGCTTTCTCCCCATCAGATTCAAAACGTGTTTGAATTATCTTATACATGGCTGGTGTGTTGGACTAGTGGCTCTTCAGATGTTCATGTACTATAATTATCATCAGCCCCTGGAGAGCCACAGTTTGGTCACCCTTGGACTAGCCTATGTTATAAAGCTTCCTGGATGACTTTGAGCCAGTCATTTTGTTTTAGTCCAGCCTACTTCAGGGATTGTCATGATGAGGACAAAAAAGAGGAGGGGAAGAAAATGTACATAGTCTTGCTGAACTCTTTGGAGTAAGGACAGGATAAAATGCACTAAATAAACAAACAACAGATAAATAGCAGATAACATATTAATGATGTCTTCAGTTTCATGGCTGTGTGGTGGATTCCCTTCTGTACTTTATAATATCTAGTCATTGTAAACTTTGACCATTTCTGCATGAGGAATCTGCCCCTGGACAGCCTTTGAATGTCAGTGGGTTTTAGAGCCCCTTCCACATGATGTCACCTGCATTCTGAGGCTGTCAAGGTGCTGGGCTGAGTTTGGGGCATTTAAAACTCGTGATGAGGGATTTACCACCCTCAATTATGCATCCCATTGGTGAGCAACCAGTGAGCAACCAGTTAGCAACCAGGGGAAAAGATGCAGCATTGTCCCACCTTGAATGGAGGGGAAAAGATACAGCATTGTCCCACCTTTGCACCCGCTGTCCCCTCTCCATTTCCTGCTCCAAGTAATGATTTTTTAATGGTGTGGTAGTGTTGCGGTGTGACTGCAAACCTACATTGTCAAATTTAAAATAAAATCTTCTGCAAAGTGCCCATGGCCTTTTTGGGATCAAACAGCTTTCTGTTTTCTGGAGATAGGGAATGAGCTGGGAAGAGGGGAGGGTGATCAAGCATCCTTCTCCCAATCATACAGGGGTCTGAGTACCTTGATTTTAAGACAACCACTTACACAGCTTGGCTTTTAAGCCAATTATTGGAGTGCAGGAAGCTACTCACATTTTACCCATCCATGCAGAAATAGTCTTCTTGTCTGAATCTAGATATGGCAGATATATAGCAGTGTAATTATCTACGACAGTTCTCGCCACGAGTTGGAAGAGAAGTAGGGCTCAGAAGTACAACAAAGAACATTACAAAAACACATTTTGGTTCTGGACATGAGAACCTATCTCTGAATGACTCTTGAGGACAAGAATTGAAGCATACATTGACTGGGAGCTCAGTACAACAATTAATTGCTTTATGTGGCAAAGATAAGAGCCAGTTTGGTGTAGTGGTTAGGAGTGCGGACTTCTAATCTGGCATGCTGGGTTCGATTCTGCGCTCCCCCACATGCAACCAGCTGGGTGACCTTGGGCTCGCCACGGCGCTGATAAAACTGTTCTGACCGAGCAGGAATATCAGGGCTCTCTCAGCCTCACCTACCCCACAGGGTGTCTGTTGTGGGGAGAGGAATGGGAAGGCGACTGTAAGCCGCTTTGAGCCTCCTTCGGGTAGGGAAAAGCGGCATATAAGAACCAACTCTTCTTCTTCTTCTTCTTCATAATCCCAGATACCATAATACTGAACTTAATTGCAAAACTTTTTTTTAAACTTAATATTCTCACAATAGCTTTATATCTTACACACAGATACTCAAATCAATCACGCCTACCTAAACTCCCACTTACACATCATGACAAAGAATTTCCCTTCACATTCAGGTGCCTCATTCCTACTGGCAAAGCCCATAAGAGAAGGGCGTTTACTTTTGTCATTTGTCATTGTTATTAATCCTTTTGATCACTTTGGAGTCACTCAAGTTTGTTTTAATAATGAGGAGCATAGATCTGCTTCATTGCCAAACTAAATATTCTATTGTTGAATAGGAGGATACGGAGTTTCAGACAAGAGACAAGACAACTTAAATTTGCTAGGCTGTGTCAACCCTTCAGTGTTGAGTGTTAAATATAATCCTAGTTTCTTGGCTTCTTTCCCAAGATATCTCCAGCATTAATCTATGTCAAAACTGTTCCTCAAAATTTTAAGGAAATCATGTTGTGTAAGTTGATGTTGACACCATGATTCCTAAGAATGAAAGAAAATATTCCATTGTAATTCAGCTTTGACACTGGTTTGTGGCTTCTCTGTATAAAATGAGTCATACTGGCACAATGTTTGAGGATAATATTGTTGCAACATCTGTAAAACCTTTTGAAGTTTGTAGAAGGTAGCATGCCCCAACATGAGAGATGAATGTTCCAGGAGTTTCCAATTATAGTTATTTGCATTTTTCCTCTCTTTAAAGGTAAAGGTATCCCCTGTGCAAGCACCGAGTCATGTCTGACCCTTGGGGTGACGCCCTCCAGTGTTTTCATGGCAGACTCAATATGGGGTGGTTTGCCAGTGCCTTCCCCAGTCATTACCGTTTACCCCCCAGCAAGCTGGGTACTCATTTTACCGACCTCGGAAGGGTGGAAGGCTGAGTCAACCTTGAGCCGGCTGCTGGGATTGAACTCCCAGCCTCATGGGCAAAGCTTTCAGACGGCTGCCTTACCACTCTGCGCCACAATTTCCTATGCAAGGATACCATCCTAGATTTATGGTATAAGACTAATCATGTTTACCTGGAATGATCATGTTCATCAGACTGAACTCTTAGTAGGCTTTGTTTCATATTTTCTTTTAAAAAAACAAAAACAAAAAAATAGGCATTTGCCATCTATGGTGGTTTTGACAACTCTGTCCCTTTAATCTGGTCCACTGTTTTAGACTGGCCAGAACTGGTGTCTGCAGAAACAGGGAGAAAGGAAGCTGTCATTACAGGTGCACACACAGAAATAACCTGAGTTATTAAATTGTGTTCCTGGTTAAAACTATACTGTCTCCTTAAGAACACCAACCAGCTGTAAAACATACTTCTGTTTTCTTCTCCAGCTGTAATTAAACTACAAAGTCCAGCTGCAATTAAACTCCAGCTTTAGAAATTTGTATAGAATTTGATAGTGACAAAAGTTAATACAGCTTACTTAACCTCGTAGCTTCAGTGCCTGTTATATACTTTAGCCATACAAAATACTAACAACTGCAGTTCTGCCCATTGTGTTGCATGTCCTGCTTATGTTCAGATCACACTTCTATAATGTACTCTACATGGGGCTGCCCTTGAAAAGTGTTTGGAAACTTCAATTGATGCAGAATGCTGCTAAGTTGAGTCATTTGCATGGACCACATCACTTCAGTTTTGGCCCATCTACACTCCCAATCTGTTTTTAAGCCCAATTCAAAGCCCAATTTAAGCTCTTGAAAGCTTGTGACTAGCATATAGGAAGGGCCCTTAGGAACCTTCCTGGCCATTATGGTCAACTTCCAAGGCCCTGCTTTGAGTGCCCTACCTGATCCTTCTTGGCCATGGCACCAAAGAGATTCACTTGTCACCTACTGTAGTTGTCTTCCACCAATAGGTAAAAAACTTTTTTTTGTTTTATCTGGCATTCCCTCAGTGATCTCTCCTGCCTACCCTGTGTTTTAATTATTATTATTATATTTGTATATGTGTGTGTATATAAATATATAATAAATATTTTGTATATGTTGTTGTTGTTAGTTGCAAAGTCGTGTCTGACAAATCGCAACCCCATGGACATTGATCCTCCAGGCCTTCCTGTCCTCTACCATTCCCCGGAGTCTATTTAAGCTTCCACTAGCTGCTTCAGTGACTCCATCCAGCCACCTCATTCTCTGTCGTCCCCTTCTTTTGCCCTCAGTCGCTCCCAGCATTAGGCTCTTCTCCAGGGAGTCCTTCCTTCTCATGAGGTGGACAAGTATTTGAGTTTCATATTTAAGTTCTGGCCTTCTAAAGAGCAGATAGGGCTGATCGGTTTGTTCGCCTTGCAGTCCAAGGGACTTGCAAGTGTCTTCTCCAGCAACAGAGCCTCAATTCTTTGACGCTCAGCCTTTCTTATGGTTCAACTTTCACAGCCATACATTGCAACTGGGAATACCATAGCCTTGACTAGATGCACTTTTGTTGGCAGGGTGATGTCTCTGCTTTTTAGGATGCTGTATATAGCTTTGTTTTTAATTGTTTTGAAGCTTTATTTTTAAAAGTTGTGTTGGTTTTTAATATATAACTTTGTAGTCTTTTAGCTGCCTCGGTGGCCCTCATGAGGGCAGAAAGGTGGAGAGGTATACATTATGTAAATGAATAAATTAATAATAAAAAGATCATCTCTCTGTTGGGCAAACATAACAATGGTCAGGTTCAGATAATCACAGATAAGACTTTTCCCATCCCCCTCACCACCTCCCTCTTCTCTTTCTCTTTCTCTTTCTTTCCCAAGGGTTATGTTTCATTTCCTGCTAAAATGTAGCAACTTTTGGATTCTTTCTTAAGGGTGCCAGTACATATATTATATATCCTTGGAAGGGTTTTGTTGCTTAAAATATCCACAAGTCCAGGTGGTCTCAGAAATATCCATATGGTGCAGAACATGTGGACTAGATAATTTCCCTGGAGATGGCACACATACTCTCGCTCCAAGATGTCTGGTACCTAATTCTTCTTCAAGGTCTTGGTACATTTTCACATTCAGCAGCAAATTAGAGTAAATTAAAAAAAAAGAATTGCAAGATAAATCATTTGCTTGTTCATCAAGCTCTTACAATAATGCAATTTACAATTATTTGGGAGTAAGGCTACTGACCTCAGAAGAATGTATTTTTCAGTACGCCAGAACAGGATTGGGTGGTTCATCTTCATTGTACATGAGAAGAAGTAAGGTAGAGCTATTCCTGTATTTGTTTTTTTCAAAGAGAAAATGAACTATGAAGCTAGTTAAATGCTCATCATATCATATATGAAACTGCATATTATCGAAAATCATTTCACTTAGATGGGAAGGAACATGAAACAATCAAATAATGTGATCTAGCCTACATATGTATCTTTTTAATTTAGGAGACAGCATTTTCAGAAGGAAAACTGTGTATAATCAAGATAAATAAGACCTAATGAGAGCTATTTTATCACATAGCAGCATAATCCCAACAAACAATAGTTTTGAAATAGCTATAGAGGTAGGAATGGTTATGTGCAATTAGGTAATTCAATAGGAGATTAAATTTTTAACCTATTCTAATGCAGTTGTTTCTTTTCATAACACTGGTTTTAAACCATGCTGGCTCTGATAAAGTTACCAATTTGGACAGAATGGTTCGAATTATTTGTTCCAGTGCTTCAATTTAGTGACATTCTCTAATTTTGGGACAGTAGATTGCAATAACAATCAAAGTCTGTTCATGAATCTTGGTTGATCTGCTTCCAAGTAGCTGCAACACTGTGCCCAAAGCAGGGTGGTAAACAGGGAGGACATGGGAAGGCACTGTTGGCAATTGTGTGACATCACTTCCCGGGAAACCCATAAGTGATTTCAGTCCTCTCTAAGAATTGCTGGAAACATTAGGAATCTCCAGAAACTCTGTGGTTTTATCTTAGAGAGGACTGGTGTCCCTTTTGAGTCTTCCCTGGAAATGACATCACACTATCAACTTTGTTTCTTTTCCCTGCTGCCATTTGGACCAATGACAGGACATGGGAACTGAATGTGTGTGTGTGTGTGGGGGGGTGCACTGTCCCCAGCTGCAGCTTGGCAGCCCTACCCCCTGTGGCCATGCTACTGAACAAAATGGATTGAATCATGATTAAGCTAAGATTCACACATTTATTTTGCTAAAGACTTTATTCTGATGGATCTATGGGAACAATGCAGGATTTGGAGGCAGCCAGGTTTGGGGGGAGAATAGATGCTTTCAAATTATGGTTTTGTAGACGAATGCTGTGAATACCATGGACAGCCAAAGTTGCCAACAAGATAGTTTTAGAGAGGAGCAAACCAACTATGTCATTAGAAGGCAAGATATTACGACTAAAGCTCACTTACTGTGGACACATCATGCGATCAAACTCGCCAGAAAAATCATTAATCCTCGGCATGGTCAGCAGTAAAAGGAAATGTGGTCTCCAAAGGATCTGCTGGCTCGACACCGTCAAAGCTGATACAGGGATGACCATGAACCAATTAAAACAAGCAGTCAGAAACAAGGACGCATGGCAAAGACTTTCCTATAGAATCGCTGAGGGTTGGACATGACTGAACGGATAGGTCCTCATCATGTTTGTGGGTATCACAAGAGGCCAGATCGAAATTGTTTCATATCCTGAGAGTGAAACAGTAAAGGTCACTGGGGGTTAGCTAAAGAGTTTTTGATGTGCTGAAAGAAGCCACACCTTCAGAGCACAGATTAGGCCTGCCGCCGCTGATATAACTGGGGAGAGGAGGGTTAACTATAGCTTGCTTGGCTTTGTGTGTATATATGTATTTGGCTGGCTGAAGAACATGCTTGCCATATATAGTCCCATCCATTCCATCAAGAAGGGGATGCCAAGTAAACTTTGTACTGAGGTTAGTTAGAATCCTTCTGTTTTAATTTACCATAGGTGCTGTTACCCTCACTGTAGCTGGCTGGGCTGGTAAGAAGAGGTGAATAAAGCTTTTCTCTGGATAAACTTGACACTCTCTACTGCTTGTTGGCTTCTTGCAAGGAACATGAGGAGAGAGAGGGATCTCCACAGAGCTAGGACATTTCACTACCAACCAGAGTTTGTGGCATGGCCATATTCATATCTCACCCACTGAATCAGAACTTAATTGAATTATAATGATTTATAAACCATAGTTTAGTAATACAATTCTTAATGGAAGTAATCCTCCCTCCCTTCACATTTTTGGGGGGCATTCAGAATTTGAGGAAGAAAATTGGAGGTATTCAGGATTTTAGGCAGTTGAAAAGGCTTCTGGCAGCCTAACACGGGTTACCCTTTCCTAGGGATAAAATCCAGATCCTAGATGTTTCCTTCAGGGCCTTGAACAAGGAGCACAAAAACAAACAGTAATCACAAACAGTAATTTTAAGGAGTTGACTGATAGCCATGGATGCATACAACATTAATATACAGATATATAAATATAGTTGCCTTGTATCAAGTGCTTTTTTATATCCTACTATTCCATTTGCACCAGCAGGGGTTGGGGGGGGGGTGGAGGCATTTGGGTAGCCAGTGGTAGATTAAAGGTTGAGAGCTATTGGCTAACTTGATGTCTGAATGAAGGCAAAAATGATTAAGCGCCAGCTCCTACACCTGCGGAAAAGGTCTTTCTGATACATTGAAGGAACGAATATGCGTTGCTACAGGTGTTTTGGGGTTTTTAAAAAACAGTTCTTAAAGGGAAACATGAACACAACAGTTGATTGGCTGTTTAGGGGTGGGAGGAAGCGTGGAAAAATATCACCTCCCCTATTGCGATTTCGGTGAGACCGGAAACTAGTGCGTTACGAGAACAGTGCTAGTGGGAGAGCCTTTTTTCGCTAGTAATGGCTGTGTGCATCTGCCGCTTTTGCCTGCAGCGCTTTTCAATAGTACACAGATTTAGCCACATTGCCCTTTGTGTAGAATGGCCCCCAGTCACTGTAAAGAAGAAAATGAGACGAAGAGGCCAGCGTATGCCACATTGAGATTTTCAGAGGAAAGATGGGATTAAAAATGGTTATTCAATTGGCTCAAACAAAGAAAATGTTCAAAGATTATTCACATTTTAATCCTATATTGATATTTTACTCTCTTTTATTTTCTTTTGCAGAACAAAAGTATTGTCTCAGCAGAAGCACGACGCCACATGATCTATTTTTCAGTGAATTTGAAGAAATCACCTTTCAAGACTCATGCCCAATGCTCTTCAAAAGGTGGAAGCCAAGTCAGCAGCTAGGCTCTTTTGAAAAGGGGGAAAAACATCTTAACACTGTCAGTGATAGTTTAGATAAAGGATAAACACTGAACTCATCCCTAGTGATGTAATTGGAACTGATGATCTGAATTAAGACCATGGTAACATCTGCCACTAGGAGAATATGACAATGTTGCACTGCTTTAACTAGAGAAGAATATGACCTGACATATTAGATACAGAAGTAATGAGGGGGAATATAAGTTGCTTGCATAAGTATATGGGATTCATAGCAGAGAGAGTGAGCACTGGTGGTGCTTTGTAAAATCAAAGCCACAGGTGCCCTTCAAAAACAAATGTTGTATTTTCCTTCCCTGAGCTACAGATGCAATCCAGAGAAGCAGAGGTGGGCAGTGCTGACAGCTCCGTTTCAGTGTCTGCTTCTTCAGCTTCAGCTGTCTGAGTCTAACAGTGCAACCCCACGAACATTTCCCTGGGAGTAAGCCTCCCTGATTAGTCCTGAGTAGGATTCAGAGCAGAGTTACTTAGGATTCTTCTTACCTGTGTGACCTTAAGCAGAGTTACAGTCAAATCCATTGCTGTTCATTGTAGTCCATGGACTTATAGAGATTTAGCACTGCTTAGGACTGCGCTGCTAGTTGCTGTGAAATACACTGGGCTCTGAAAATGTCTATCTCATGATGCTCCAGATGTAAACATTGATAGCACTGAGAAAATTTAATGTGTGAAGTTGTTGAAGGCAATTTGAATTCTGAATGTGAAATTCTGCTTCAGAAGGCTGTTTCCACATTTGTTGCCATTTCTTGACTAAGCTTGTTTGGGGCAGGTGTCAGATACGAAGTGTTAGCTACTGTCAGGTCTCCAGTATTGACAAATGCTAAATGTGGTTTCATATCATCCATCAAATACTCTCAAATGCCAATTATAATTAATTTACAAATAATGTCTAACACTAATTGCTAAACTATTGCGTGAAAACTGTCAGATATAGTAACTAGCGCTGAATATTAGATGATCAGTTTCCATTCCAAAATTACATTGTAATTTCTTTTCCTTCCTTCCTTCCTTCCTTCCTTCCTTCCTTCCTTCCTTCCTTCCTTCCTTCCTTCCTTCCTTCCTTCCTTCCTTCCTTCCTTCCTTCCTTCCTTCCTTAATGGTTGCTGTGTATCAGATTCATTTGCAGATGTAAGGTCTCAAATGTGCCTGGTCTCTTGCTATCCAGCATCTGGTCTCCAGCTTTGTGTGCTTGTGCACCACAAAGATGCTCATTTTAAATTAATACGTATGTTGTACAGAAAACAGCTATCAGCATTAAAAGTTGTAATCTTTTATTTAAGAAAATGTCCTCATGCATAATCTCAGCAGAGCAACAGATTGATCCAGAGATCCAGTGAAATTGTGTAAACACGTAATTTCTCTGTCTTTCTCTTTGTCCATAGCTGATATTAGCCTAGGGCAGCTCCTGAAGCTTAAAACCTACAGTGGCTCTAAAGGATTCTAATTACCTTGGAGCTTCTGTTAGTGCCTGCAGATCCGCAAATGATAATGGCTGCCTTCAGCAGGAGTTCAAGTAGAAAAATTTTAGCCAGCCCTTCCCAAGAGTCTATAGACCTGGCTCTTCATGGGAAGGAGTTTAACATTCCTGTTTGCCCATACCCAGGCCAGAGTTTTCAGCTTCCAAAATGCTGTTCTCTATTCGATGTCACCTTTCTAGTGGGGGAGGAGCTTGACCATCACATTACTTCTCACTGTACCTATCAGTACTTCTAATCTAAAGGATGCCTGAGGGGAGGCCTGAAAGAGAGAGAAAGATTCCCATACAGGGGTCTGTGGGCGTTCCGGAGGGGTCTGTGGACTTTTCCCTCCTCCCTTAATGGACTTGGCCACAAGTTAGGGAGCCAGCCACTTCCATTGCTTCCCCCCCCCCCCAGCATGAGTGAGTTGCCTCATGGTTTCTGCACCTGAGAAGCAGTTGCACCTGCATTCCTATTCCCAGGACCTCCTGTCCTCCTCACGCCTGTATGTTAATGCAGGTGGTGATGTCACTTCCAGTGACATGTCAATTCCAGGGGGCATGGTAGGGAGGTGCAGCCTCCTGACACTCCTTCTGGGGCTCCTCAAAGCCTGAAAGGCATGAAAAATGATTTCAGACCCACCTTCATGATCAAAAGATTGAAAAAGGCTGCTCTAAAGTATATTAGAATATGAAATAAGAAGACAACCAAGGGCTCCATCTAATCAAGCATTCTATTCCCACAGTGGTCAACCAGCTATCTCTGTGAAATCCACAAACAGGATGATCACAACAGCATATCCCCACCAGTGTTCCCCAGCAACTGATTTTCCTGCACTGAGCAGGGGGTTGGACTAGATTATCTGCATGGCCTCTTCCAACTATTCTATGATCTAAAGAGGCACAGTACCTCTGGAACTTCAGGGAGAGTAGTCATCCATAGCTCAATTCTCCATAAATTGGTCTATCCCCCTTTAAAAGCCTTCTAAACCAGCATGGTATAGTGGTTAAGACCAGCAGAATCTAATCTGGAGAACCGGATTTAATTTCCTGATTCTCCACAAGCAGCTAGCCTGGTGACCTTGGGCTAATCACAGTTCTCCTAGAGCAGTTCTTGCAGATCAGTTCTGGTAGAACTCTCTCAGTCATACCTACCTCTCAGACTGTCTGTTGTGGGGAGAGGAAGGAAAAGGTATTTGTAAGTAGCTTTGGGTCTCCTTCAGGTAGCAAAAAATATTATACAAAACCAGCTCTTGTTCTTCTCTTCTAAGTTGGTGGCCATGACCATATCCTGTGGCAACAAGTGCCACAAGTTAACTGTATGCTGTGTAAATGAATACTTCCTTTTGTCTGTCCCCATTCTCCCACCCTTCAGCTTCAGTGGGTTACTCCAGGTTTTACTATTATGTTGTTAGTATTACGTGTGTGTGTGTGTTTGTGTGTAGCTAAATAAAACAGACAAAACACAAATTCATCTTGACATGTCACCTTATTCTTAAGCTTCTACATCGAAAGTAGAAGTCTTTCCTAAAACAACATGCATATTATTGGTCCATGTGCAAATGAAGTCAAATTGCTTTGATTTGAAAAAAAAAAACCAGGATCTGCAGCCTTGGCTTGAGGCAGTGGGTCTCAAATGTGGAAGTTTATTTGGCACCTTAGAAAAATGAAACGAGAAAGGAAAACAATAACACCCATTTCCCCAGCACCAAGTGAGTATTTTGACTCAAGACGAACTGCCATTCTCCACTGGCATCCTGCTCACTTGATTTCTCTTGCTATTCTTAATACCAAAGACCCAACGATGCAGCTGCACTTTACAAGAGGAGAGTATTTTTGTTAACCCCGTAGATTTTCAGTCCCCTATAACCCAAGCACAGGACAATATTCTGCGCAGTAATTTGCTGATAATTGTTGCCATTGGTAGGTACATATAACCCTTTGCTAACGTTAATCAATATGTATCTCACTACTAAAGAATTGTATGTTTGAATAGAAAGTGACTATTCCAATGTAAGTGTAATTAGGCAGACTGAGCGACATAATGCTACTCATTCACATTCACAAGTTTGAAACAGCACAGTTCTTTCCCTGATATTATATCAGCAAGCTTCTCACAGTTCGGCACCAAAGCAATATACATTTCATCCATGCTAAGGAACTATCTGCAGGGAATAAGCGTAGGTGAGTAGTGCACATGCAGTTAAATTGAGAGAGAAACTTTAAACAGATATTTTTAATAGGCTATAATTATTGGGGCATTGTCAGATCTGAAAAGCACTAAATTGCATGGTAGCAAATTGTGAAATATTTGCCCTACATGAAGAGTAACGAAGAAAAAAAAAAACCAAATTTGCACAAGGTTCCCCCCTCCTTTCCCAAGCTATTAATAAAAACTCATATATACGGGTGATATAGAAATTGTGAAGGTTAGTAATTGGCCCTGTGCCCCTCCTTGTCTTGCTTGAAACCGCTGGTTAACTGTTGTTCATGGGAAACAAATTTTCTATTCTGAATCCATGCCAGTTTCCAAGACCTTGGATTTCAGAGGGGGATTTCTTTACTGAATTTTGTGCAGCCTGTTGCTATGAATGTTTATGTGCATGAACTGCCTCTAAGTTCAATGGATCTCTCTCCTAAGTAAGTGTGCATGGGATTACAGCATTCGTTTCTTTGTTCCTTGGGAGTGCTGCTGAATTCAATTTTCAGGATGGCCAGTTCCAACACCATGTTCTGTTGTCTGGGGGATCATTTATCTCACACAATTTCTGTTCCTAGTGACAGCAGTACCTGGCAGCTATCCATCATGATTCCTGATAATACAATCCATGAGCAAAGCAGAGTTGGGTAGCATATTAGGGCAGTGTCATATACTGCTGTTTTAATGGGTAAACAGTATGTGTAAATTAGGCCCATAGCAGCAAGTGTGCCTGTTAAATATCTGACTCCCAGCAACACAGCGGCCTCAATGAACCACAGAATGGGACTTTCCCCACCTTCCCCATTTTGTAGCTACTGAACCCTCCAAAATTCTGTTCTGGGGTTTGAGGGCCCCTTGTGAACAGCACAAGCCATCTGGTCCAATTCCCTGCTCAATCCAGCATCAGCCTAAAGCCTCCATTATAAGTATCTATCAAGCCACTGCTTAAAGACTGCCAGTGAGGGGGACTTTCTTAGGCAGCCGATTCCACTGCTGATCTACTTGGACTGTGAATTTGTTTTTCCTGATACCTTGCCAGTATCATTCTATATGTAGTTTAAATCCATTATTGTGGGACCTATCTTCTGCTGCCAATACAAACCTTCTCTGCCCTCCTCTAAGTGACAACCTTTCAAATACAGCAGTCATGCCCCCCTCCTCTTCTCCAGGCTAAATATTTCCAAGTTCCTTAGCTTTTCATTATAGGGCTAGGTCCCCAGGCCCTGGGTCATCGTCACTCTCCTCTGTATCCTCTCCATTTTGTCATAAAATCATAGAATAATAGAGTTGGAAGGGACTTCCAGGTCATCAACCCCCTGCAGAATGCAGGAAATTCATAACTACTTGCCCATCCACAGTGACCCCAATTCCATGTACAGATGATGCCCTCCCCCCCAAAAAAACAGAATCCCTGGCCAGTCTAGCCTGAAGGAAATTTGATTCCTGACCCCAAATTGGTAAACACAAAGGAAAAATAGATACTGAGCCCTTCTGCTTTCTCTCTGTCCTCTGTCAGAGTCTCTTATTCTTCACACAGCGGTGGGCCTACTGCCTGATTTGCGTTACATTCCTAATATACAAAGAGTTATATATAACCAGATGGCTTGCCAATTTCCTACATATCCAATTGGTGAGTTGGATTTTGCTAGAATGGTATCAATCTGTACACAGCCCGTGGCGCCACGGGCGCCACGGACTGTATAAAGGAGTAAGGGGTGGTGGGGAGGAGTTAGGGCGGGACCGGTCTGGGATAAAAACTCGGAGGGGTCCAATCAGGAGCCGCGAAGCGGCTCCTGATTGGCCCCTCCAAGTGTCCATCCCGGCCCAAGCAGGCAATGGGGAGCCGCACGAAGCGCGGCTCCCCATTCCCTGCTTCACTGGCAAGGGAGCACCCGCCAGCCGCGCATAGCGCGGCTGGCGGGTGCTCCCTGCCTGGCGGACTGACGCGGCTGCCGGGGACTCCCATCCGTTCTTCTGACGGACCTCTCAAAATGGCCGCCGCCCCCGACAGCCAGCAGCCGCCTCCGCTGCCGCCAGCTGGCCGCCGCCGAAAATGGCCGCCGCAGCCGCAGCTCCAAGCCGGCACGCCCACGAGAGCCAGCAGGAAAAAAAACCCTGTAGGAGCCTTTCGCAGCTCCAAGCCGAGAGGCAGCAGAAAAAAAACCCCTGTAGGAGCCTTTCGCAGCTCCAAGCCGAGAGCCAGCAGAAAAAAAACCCTGTAGGAGCCTTTCCCAGCTCCAAGCCGAGAGCCAGCAGAAAAAAAAACCCTGTAGGAGCCTTTCCCAGCTCCAAGCCGAGAGCCAGCAGAAAAAAAACCCTGTAGGAGCCTTTCCCAGCTCCAAGCCGAGAGCCAGCAGAAAGAAAAACCCTGTAGGAGCCTTTCGCAGCTCCAAGCCGCCACGCCCACGAGAGCCAGCAGAAAAGCATTAACCCTATAGGAGCCTTTCGCAGCTCCAAGCCGAGAGGCAGCAGAAAAAAAAAACCCCTGGAGGAGCCTTTCGCAGCTCCAAGCCGAGAGCCAGCAGAAAGAAAAACCCTGTAGGAGCCTTTCCCAGCTCCAAGCCGAGAGCCAGCAGTAAAAAAAAACCCTGTAGGAGCCTTTCCCAGCTCCAAGCCGAGAGCCAGCAGAAAAAAAAACCCTGTAGGAGCCTTTCCCAGCTCCAAGCCGAGAGGCAGCAGAAAAAAAAACCCTGTAGGAGCCTTTCCCAGCTCCAAGCCGAGAGCCAGCAGAAAAAAAAACCCTGTAGGAGCCTTTCGCAGCTCCAAGCCGAGAGGCAGCAGAAAAAAAAACCCTGTAGGAGCCTTTCGCAGCTCCAAGCCGAGAGCCAGCAGAAAAAAAAACCCTGTAGGAGCCTTTCGCAGCTCCAAGCCGAGAGCCAGCAGAAAAAAAAACCCTGTAGGAGCCTTTCGCAGCTCCAAGCCGAGAGCCAGCAGAAAAAAAAACCCTGTAGGAGCCTTTCGCAGCTCCAAGCCGAGAGGCAGCAGAAAAAAAAACCCTGTAGGAGTCTTTCGCAGCTCCAAGCCGAGAGCCAGCAGAAAGAAAAACCCTGTAGGAGCCTTTCCCAGCTCCAAGCCGAGAGCCAGCAGTAAAAAAAACCCTGTAGGAGCCTTTCCCAGCTCCAAGCCGAGAGCCAGCAGAAAAACATTAACCCTGTAGGAGCCTTTCCCAGCTCCAAGCCGAGAGCCAGCAGAAAGAAAAACCCTGTAGGAGCCTTTCCCAGCTCCAAGCCGAGAGCCAGCAGAAAGAAAAACCCTGTAGGAGCCTTTCCCAGCTCCAAGCCGAGAGCCAGCAGAAAGAAAAACCCTGTAGGAGCCTTTCGCAGCTCCAAGCCGCCACGCCCACGAGAGCCAGCAGAAAAGCATTAACCCTGTAGGAGCCTTTCGCAGCTCCAAGCCGAGAGCCAGCAGAAAAAAAAACCCTGTAGGAGTCTTTCGCTGCTCCAAGCCGAGAGCCAGCAGAAAAAAAAACCCTGTAGGAGCCTTTCGCAGCTCCAAGCCGAGAGCCAGCAGAAAAAAAAACCCTGTAGGAGCCTTTCGCAGCTCCAAGCCGAGAGCCAGCAGAAAAAAAAACCCTGTAGGAGTCTTTCGCAGCTCCAAGCCGAGAGCCAGCAGAAAGAAAAACCCTGTAGGAGCCTTTCCCAGCTCCAAGCCGAGAGCCAGCAGTAAAAAAAACCCTGTAGGAGCCTTTCCCAGCTCCAAGCCGAGAGCCAGCAGAAAAACATTAACCCTGTAGGAGCCTTTCCCAGCTCCAAGCCGAGAGCCAGCAGAAAGAAAAACCCTGTAGGAGCCATTCCCAGCTCCAAGCCGAGAGCCAGCAGAAAAAAAAACCCTGTAGGAGCCTTTCCCAGCTCCAAGCCGAGAGCCAGCAGAAAGAAAAACCCTGTAGGAGCCTTTCGCAGCTCCAAGCCGCCACGCCCACGAGAGCCAGCAGAAAAGCATTAACCCTATAGGAGCCTTTCGCAGCTCCAAGCCGAGAGGCAGCAGAAAAAAAAAACCCCTGGAGGAGCCTTTCGCCGCTTCAAGCCGGCGCCCTGGGAGCCCCGGCAGCCGCCCACAGCACAGCTGCTGGGTGCTCCCTGCCCTCACGGCCCCAGAACACAATGGAGCCGCCGGGAAAGCCGCAGAAGAACAAAAAAATGCAGAGGAGCCGCCACAGCCCAGCGCACCACACCTGGGACTCCCCGGCAAAAACTACGAGACGCCGAGGAGCCGCCGCCCGCCTCCTCTTTCAGGTAGCCTGTCCCTCGCTCTGTCCCTCGCCTGCCGCTCGCTCTGGTCCCCACCTGCTAGCGCCCATTGTCTTCTTCATACAATGGGCTTTTTTACTAGTATGTTATGTTGGGATAATATGAGACCTTTACTTTGTAATTTTTATTGCATAGTAATTCTGTATGCACACTGAAGACGTTTTTGGAAAAAAAGACATATACCAGTTCTTGATTGTGCTTTAGCTGCTGTGACAACTGCAAACAAGTTTTTCTCCAAACAGTAAAGTTGGACTTCATTTTCCTTTTTAAACTGTAGATTATTGTGTCGGCAGACACCTACCATGAAGATACAAGACAATGTTTGTTTATGTAAATATTTATTTTGTAGGAACCAGTAGCACTTAGAAAGAATTCAGAGCTTCCATCCATAAACAATGGACGCGTAGCTTACAGAATGGAGGAAAGATTCAAGACTGGAGGAAAATTAAATCTCTTCTCTCATTATGAAATATCACCTCTGAGGTACAAGCAAAACTTTTCAGAAGAACCAAACTAGAAATAATAGCTAAAAACCCAACAGGATTGTCTATTGGGAACTGGAGAAATGTTTCCTTTTTGCTAGCTACCAGATGGTGTTGATATGAACACCTTTGCCAAAGAGCCTGATAGCTTGTAAGAGGAAGTAGAGAGAGGCTGGAGGGGGAGAAGATCAAAGGAGGCAAGTAATAATGAAGAAAAAGGTCTGCTGGCTCCCTACTAGCTGGGCAGTGATAAGATTGATTGTTGTTCTAATGCTGTCCATTGCCCAAATAGCATATGGGCTGCTATTTAAGAGGAGTTAACTCTTTCCAACAGGAAACCTCAAAACTAATGCCTTCAATATACAGCTGGTATTTCACGACTGAAGAGTTACGATGGCATTTGATATAAAGAACGGAACTCAGGCCTAGTTCTCACAAAAGAAAAACAGAATGTGAAGCAGTATCCAGCTGCATTATTTCAAGCTATATATAGGGCTCACATAGGTAGACGCTCCTTCATGCAAAAACCGATCATGCCTCTGTATACAGCAAAGCAGTTATCAAAGTGGCATGTGCTGCTTCTCCTCCTTCATGACATGTTGGTTTTCTGTGTTTAGGGTTTTTTTTTTGGGGGGGGGAGCACTTTCCATTCATCTCCTCTTTTTGCTTGCACTGTCAGATGGCCCTTTAAAATTTACACGACCAATACTGGATACATTGTAATGCCTGCTTTTTATACATGCCCTATCAGCAATGGAGATGTGCACTTAGATATAACCAGTCTAAGTCTATATCCCCCCCCCAAAAAAAAAAAAACCATACAGATATGTTCAGGAATCTGGATCAATATTCAGCATTATTGGAAAGACTGGTATCCAGATCCTGTACATTTCCAGAAATATGAATGAATATTTTTTTATTTGGGCTAGCATTTTAAGAATCTTGTCTTCCCTCCCCCTTTAACAGGTTTCCCAGGCAGTAGTATTCCTTCTGCTTGAAGATGGCACAAGTCTCATACTTCCTGGGGATGCCAGCTTCTGGCAGGTATGAGTCTCACTCAGCCTAGGGATGGCACCTTGTGACCAGTATGAGTCTTGCCTGGCCCAATGAAGGTAGGTCTTGGCTGGTGCAAGCCAAGTGCAAGGTTTGGCAGAGCCTCCCTCTTTTGTAGGGGTGGGCCCCTTTTTAAGGGCTGTTTTGCCTCTCCTAGTCCACATCAGCAAGAAGGGTGTCAGGGAGCACCTTGTACAGGGCCCCATAGAATAAAACTCCTTGCTTCAATTTACTTGAAATTTCAGGGGGCAGTCTTTAGTGGACTGGAGGCACTAGCTCTCTTGCAATTTTGGTCTCATTTGGTTAAGATGAGACCTCATGTAGTGCATAGAGAATCCTAGTAAAATCAGAACTGGAATCCTGGAACAGCATCAGGGAACCTGAATACCACTGGATTCCGGTATTTATTTATTTAATTAATTTACAAAGTTGACTTTCTGTCATGTGTGCCCTTTCCAAAATCTGGATCAAAAATGTTGTTTGTTTTTCAGGCATACATCCCTCATCATCAGCAACTATTTGACACTTGAATGAAGGTGAGAGAAGTTTCGTTAGCATACATGGAGATACTAACTAGTAAGTCTCAGTTCAAAAAAAAAATCTCAAATTGATTTTTTCCCATTTTTCTATATGGCCTAGTAGAAATTGGAGGAGACATCAACAGCAAATGAGTGATGGGTGGGGATGGCTCTGTCAAGAAATTCTAATCATGTGAAAAAAAAAGTGTAATCACGCAGACAGACACACCCAGATTCATTTGGATGCAACTGAACAGTTCACTGAACAATTTACTCCTTGCTTCAAATCATGAATGTGATGTCAGCCAAACTGGTGGTGTTTCAGTATGCATAATACTCATCTCAGTTGATCTGAATGGACAGGATCCAGCTCCCTTCTTTACTGCTGCTCCACTCCACATGCCTTTCTGTACACATGGATCCCATGATCCCTCATACAGCCTTCTTAGAGAGTTAGAGGAACTTTCCTCTATTTTTTCCTAGATCTTTGAAATCAGAGGGGAGAGTCAAACAAATGAAAGATGGCTTCCCAGCCAACTTTCAGTTCTTTGTAGACATGGATAGGAACCACATGTTTTTGAATGTTCTAGTTTGGAATTTATACCCTCCATTAAAGCTTTGGTAATTTACCGAAGCTACAGCAAATTATGAGTCTTTCTAAATCTATGCTCATTTTACAAAATAGAATGAGATTTTTTTTTTTTAGTATTTGTATACCAACCCCTACCTAGCAAACACTTGATCAGACAGGATCTTTAGTTAACCAGCTTGTAGAAAATGGATAAGCTGTTCAGGAGCTAATGTTTTTTGTCAGGACACATTGTAGGATACATCTTATAACCACGGCTGTATGTCTTTTAGAATAGGGGTAGTCAACCTGTGGTCCTCCAGATGTTCATGGACTACAATTCCCATGAGCCCCTGCCATCATTTTCTGGCAGGAGCTCATGGGAATTGTAGTCCATGAACCACAGGTTGACTACCCCTGTTTTAGAAGACTAATTCTGAGTATTTTGAGATGCATGTCTATAGTATGGTATATCAGTTCTTGTGAGAATCTTTTCAAAACTTTACTATAACCATTATTGTCTCAACATGATACCATGTATAATTAAAAATGAAGTGTTATGATTGAAATACACAGTTTTCATGGAATGAGTGAAAGCCTCATTCATTTTAATTTGGAACAGGATAAATCAGAACTGCATTCTGCCAACACTGCCATCAAAATGTGTCTTTATGTATATCTCTATTTACCTCTTATAATGTGGTTTGTGACTATGATTTGTCCAATGCCCATTTGTCACACAAAACTAAAACATGCCACACTTTATTTTTATAACTTGATTGTAATCAAGTTATAAACATCTGTAAACAAAATTGCTCTTTGTGTAGTTGTATCTTAGCTACAAGTAGAAGAAAGGGGCCATCTCTTGCTTGGATTACAGTCTGCAGCCCTCAGTTTGAGGCATAAACATAGCCCAATCAAGTTGATGTGAACAAATGCCATTTGAAATGGGTTAAAATGCTTCTCCTTTTCCTTTGTGGTGAAAGGAGAAATGTAAACACATCTTCAATATCAGTAGACTTTCTTGGTGAAATGAAATATGATCTCCATCTTGGAGAAATGATGTTAAATTTAAAATAAGGATAACTAATTTTTATCACAAAACTCACACACAACCTGGATGCTGGAACAATGAAATATTTGCAGATTTGCAGTAAAACCCATCTATGAAACAGGTACAGCATGACTGAGGAGGAAATGCTACTGAAAGAGCAGAAGTTACTTTCTAAGAACAGTTAGTTCAACGAATAGTTCCTATTAATACTTCTGAATAAATTTGCCAAAAGCTAAAAAGTATATTTCTTTCTAAGACTGTGCTTATTGCATAAAATACCTGCAATCTGTATTATTTGGATACCAATACCTAACTTGCAATTACTTTTACTCTTAATTTTGGAGAATGTTCATAGTGCCTTCTCTCTCCTCTAGAATAACAAGGTACTTGGTGCAAGATGTTGATCCTTACATTTTTGCCTTAACTACTAATAGAACTAGGTAACATTGCTTTATACAAAAATATGGATAGCAACATGATTTACATTCAACCCTAGGATTAAAATTAGCAATACACAATGTATTCTAGTTTAAGAGGTATAAATTGGAATGCTATTTTTGACTTCTTAGATTTTAAAATAGAATATATTATATACATTATAAGTATTGAGTACTTTAAAAAGTACTACATACTCAATATCATTTGAATTGGAATAATGGTACCAGCGCTTACCACTGCAATGTTAAGTATAGCAACCTGTTGACTCTTTGACTCTTAATAAGTAAAACCAGACACTGAAGTGGCCCAGCCTATCATTTTCATCGTGGTAGGACCATTGCATCCATAGCAAGGTCATAAGGCTGGGGATATGAACTCAACACTTGAAGGGACAGGGCTTAGATCCTAAGTGAAAGTCCCTCTCTTTATGTGAATGGGAATGTCTTCTAGAATCTACTAGTTAGAACTGAGTTGTTGGGACTCCAGCAGCTGTTGTTAAGTCTATGCTGTTCCCTGCCCTGCTGTTCTGCACACTAAAGAAGATTTTGAAAACTTCCTGCCTGCCATGTCTCCCTGGCCTTAGGGCAGATCGTTGACCCATCTCTACAGTGCGTGAATTTTACACAGGAGTCAAACACCACATGGTTTCAGCAGTAGATCTGCTCCTTTGTCAAGTCAGATGCAGATCTTCCAGAGCTTGTGGTTTCTGTTCAAACCAGTAAGATGCAGTCTTTCAAGCCTCCATCTGAGTTGGCCTTTACTGGCAATTTGGGGGAGAACTGGAGGAAATGGTTGTAAAAGCATCTGCACTTCACAGTAGCCAATACATTAAATGAACTAGAAGAGTGTAAGACTACTGTGTGACGTTGGAGGTCAATGCACAGCAGCCTGCAAGAGTATGGTCTGGAGCAATGTACTTTAGTCTTTAATTTTTCCCCTCCTTCTTTTGGCCATTCCATCTCATCATTATATAGCTGGAGCTTATCTGGAGCTTGCTGTATGTATCAGAAGCAAACTTTCTGGTATCAGTTTAGCAGCCAATAGTATGTAAATAGCATCTTAAATGCCATCTTAAATAGCATCTTAAATGCCATGAAATGCCTGTTGGTGCCGCAAAAAACTAATTTTCAAATCAAGCAAGGTTAAATCCAACTGCTTGGATTTGTTTAGAGTCTCCTGCACTAGATAGGGCATAAATCCCAAGCTGTCTTTTCACTTGTAAAAGAGATCTTTGCCATATCCCCTTTACAAGCTCTCTTCTTACCAACATGAGTGCAAAGTCTGAAATTAACACATCTTTTCCAAGGATCCCAACTACCTCAACAGCCTCTTAGAAGAGAGGAGCAGTAGCAACTTCTATAGAGAAGGAACTTATGTGCCCTGGTGTACCCTGGGAAAAAAATAGTAACCAAATCCAATTTTAGCAAACATGAAAAAGGCACTATGATTATCGGCTAGTGGTTATACTTGGATGTTAACACATTTATGGCCAGGAAAGAGATAATCCTGGCAGATTTAGTGAGAAGGGGAAGAATGACAAGATATAATGTGAGTTTTAAACATTATATTAGATGCTGGCACTGCTTTCAAAGGACTTTTTGAATTCCTACCTGGCTCTGGATGAATAAAAAACTACCACTGCCCCTTTCTTGGGTTGAGTTAGTGGGAAATGATCAAACGATGACATCATGACAAGCACTGGGAGAAGGGGAGGTCAGGACAAGTTAAGTCCGTTAACAGATCTAAAGCTCACATTCCACACACCACAACTCTTGTACTCTAGCGATATATACATGGATCTCAATTTGAGGCTTATGACTGAGAAGAATCCAGAAAGTGCCTGATTCATTTCTATTGAGCATTGAATGCAGCTTCATCAGCCTTGCCTCATTTGGTATCATATGCAACAAGGGTCACCACAGGGCTTTTATTTAATGCCAGCTACTTCTGAATCATGAACAATATCCAGAGTTACCTCCCCTTATCACCTTCTACATTACCAAAGCAGAACAGAGAAAAATCCTATGAATCAAAAGGTTGGTTTTTTTTGTAATTAAAGAGCATAGAGCAGCTCTTCTCTGGGGTCTTCTAGGGGGACGTATAAGCTACTTTGCAATGGACAGTAAGCTATTGGTGGCTCACAAGCTACCTGTTGGACCACTGATTTACATATGGTCCCAGCTCCTTCTGGAATGATGGCATGAGACAACCAACTATGGGTTTAATAAGTTTATCTAAATGGGTGTTCTCTCACTTTAGGACTGAGTGCAGTGAGGCAATCCAATGGCTACTTTCATTGGGCAACTCCAACCTAGCTTCAAACTTGGAAATTATTTCTTGCCTTGTTTACCTAGCAGGAGGACATGCAAAGAAGCTGGAAACATGGTGGGCAGCCTCCTTTGTAGGTTTAGCCACGCCCCCTAACAACATGCAGCCGTCTGAATACAAAGTGGGTGCTCCTCACCCACCCGATGTGCCACATGTTGCTACCAGCTGCCCGCATCCTCCTCAGTGGCCAGCACTCTGCCATGGCAACAGGGTGGCCTCTTAGTGCTTGGCCACTTTTATCCTTGCCTATCAAGTCAACATCTCTCCTCAGCATGCTGCACAGACATCTTAGGACTTGGTTGATGATGGTCAATACCAAGACTGTTCCCTTCTTATACACCCTACCGTACAACAAATATGTCGGCTGAGTTTAAATATGCAAAGAACTGAGCATCAGGTTGCTTAAAAGAATAAAATTATTTTATTAAGAAGAGAAACAACTTTTTATAGAAAGTTATCTGTTCTGGAAGCAAGCAGGGTGGAAGTAAGATTGGGTGCTCCAACCTGAAGCAGCTGCCTTGGTGCTGGATGAGGCCCACTTCAGTAACAGATTGGTTTGGGGCAGTCCAAGTTGTCCCCCCCCCCCACCAGAAAAGCCGGAGATGGAGTGGCCTGCTTCAATGCCTTGATGCTGAGGCTGCTGCTTCAGAGTGGCAATCATGGCAATACATACCTGCAGCAGGCCCAGCTGCCCCGCCACAGCTGTCCCACCTCACCCCACTATGGTGCACCAGTGCAATGTCCCACCACCGCACTGTTCTAGCACAGATGTCATTCAATGAACTTAAACATTGGTTTAAAGAGACATTCTCAGATAAAATAATTGCAAACTTTCCAAAAGCATAAGGTTTGGGGGCCCTTTTTGAGGGGATAAGTTAGCATTCAAAAAGTGCAGTGTTTGCTGTTTATTGTAATGAACAGAATGAACTTGTAGATGTACAGTTTCTCTCAGAGCACTTATATGAAGAGACTATTCTATCCCTTTTTGGAAGATAGCCATCCTACTTCCTAGAGCAAAAAAAGTACATGCCACTGATACCTGCCACACACAGAAACATGTGAAGCATCTATAACAGAGAACTGTCAGTTAATTGGTACAATTTAAAAACATTTTTCTTCATTGACATAAACATGGGAAAGAGGATGGAGGACATGCCTTACAAGTTAGAGTCATACTTTCTACCTCATCCCCACCAACACCAATTTTGTTCATTTATATACTTAGGTTGGCTTTCGACCTTTCTGTTTCTCACTTAAATCATACTGTACAACATCATGTAATAGATAATTTTCCATCAGGGTAAGCATACAGGCTGTGCCAGGAGAGAGAATTCAGCCAGAGGAAGGTGTGTGGTCATGACATTCCCAAGCATCATAGACCCAAACTGAAACTCAGAGCTCTTTGCTGAAATGAAAAGTATATATGGAGGTCTAAAAAGATTCTCACTAGCACAAGATGTATGCTCTGGCTCATGTTGCCAAGGATGCCCCTTAAGTTCTGATCTCTTTCCCACCAGCTGGGTGAAACAAGAGGAGGCTGTGGGTCCTGCAGTGTCAGAGTACTCTCAAGAACGATAAGACAGCAAGGATGCCATTCATTGACTAAAAATCATACTTATTTCTTCCAAGCATTTACAGGACAATGACATTCAGGAATTTATGCATGCCATCTTTAAGAGAATGAGTCAATAAAAATAGTTCTTTCATTATAGAAATACCATCATGTTGGGACTTGATGCTTAAATACCTTTGGAGTAAAAGAACACATTCCACTATAACTATGAAATTAGATGTCTGTAAGAAAACCATATATTATTTTACCCCCCACCCACCCCTCAAAAAAAAAACAAGCAAACTTTTTTTTTTAGTTGAACAGTGAAGCAACTTCTTTCGCTGTGTACTAACTTTGTTGGAGGCACACATCTATATATTTCCCCCCTACTTTGTTGATGACAGGATTATCACCTTATTAAAAAAAATCAGAGTTGATGCACAATTGTTTTGGATCTGATAGACCCATTATGCACGGGGGGAATAGCGCACATTCGGGGTGGAATGGCGGTGACTAAAATCACCGATAATGCACGGTGCCGGCTGCAACTGGCTGCAGATTCGATGCACACCACCGAATAAGCCACGTTAGCAAAATGCGGAAGAAACCGCAACTTCCCTGGCGACCAGGGCCCAATCAGAAGCGGCGCCGAGGGCACCGCGTGCATAACCGGGGAGTTCCGGGTTGAGCGCCAGAGCCACAATCGAAGCGGCTGCTGGAACACCACAGCAGGCAGGAGGACACCAAAGGGAATGGGGACAGAAAGGCGGCCAGGGAGCCCAAAGGGGAGGGGGATCAGGGGAGCACCGCAGGCAGCGGGCTGGGGCACAGAGCACTGGTGGGGAACAGAGGGCAGCATGTCCCTATCTAGGGATGGCATAGAGGCCACTGCACCGATCACACACCAATCCCTGAACCCTCCCCCAACCACAAATGACAGCACAGGTGAGGGGGTGTATGCAAACAGACAAACTTTATAAAACAGTAAAACAGTATAAAACAGTACAAAACAGTAATACAAACAAGTGTGAACAGCAAGAGAAACTCAGAACGCGAGGGGTAAACAGTATTAAAGGGGATGAACTAGGGGGCAGAGGAAACGGGGCAGGAAAAAAGGGGAGGGCCGAACTGGGAGCAAACTAGGGGGACGGGAACGCGCGGACACCAGAAACTCCCCCAAAGTCCAGCTTCAGGATGGCGGCATCCATGGCGGCGGCTCACGTTGGCGCTGAGGAGGGTCCGGCAGCAGTGGAGTCGCTTGCTCCCTCCCCCTCTGCTTGCTCAGCACTTGCTCCCTCCCCCTCCGTGCCTGTCGGACCTGGCAGGGCTGCGCCTGTGCAGGCTGCAGCCGCCCTTCCTGGCATCCGCCTCCAACGTGGCGCCCGCTTGCCGACACAGCGGCGCGCTCGCCTCGCTTCCCTTTGGCTCTGCATCGACGCCTCAACGCCCCGACACCCGCCGCTCTGGATTTTGCCACCGTTACACCCCGTCCCATGCATAACCGGTTTGCTTCGTGTCTTCCCCCTCCGCGTTTTCCATGTGACCCGAAATTGCCGTTTCGGCGGCTGTGCATAATGGGCCATAGAGAAGCCTTGAAGTAATCAAAGGAATTCCTCAGAAGCAGAGTTTGCCCAATTGCTGGGGACCAGTTCCAGTCTACCACTGGGTTCAGGGTTGCAACCTTAGTAGCTGGG